>NC_080083.1:14387189-14987189 GCF_949987535.1 Balaenoptera acutorostrata
CCACAACCAAGTTCAAGAATGTTTATAGGAATTCAGAAATATTCTGTACCCAACAAGGTAAAATTCACAGTGTCTGGCATCCAACAAAAAATTACCAGAACACAAAAAAGAAGGAAAACACAACTCATAAAGAGGAACAAACTCAATTAATTGAAACTGACTCAGACATGACACAGATGATAGAATCAGTAGGCAAAGGCATTGAAACAGTTACATGTTCCAGAAGCTAGAGGAAGGCTTGAATATATTAGGTACAGATATGGAAGGCTTTTTTTAAAAAAAAAAGACCCAAATTGAACTTCTGGACATGAAAACTACAATGTCTGAAATGAAAAATACACTGAATAGGATTAATGGCAGATTAGACATTGCAGAAGAAAAAATGGGCAGCTCCCCTACAAAACCCTCAGTGAAGTCTGCTTAACTCGCTCACACTTTTGTGTGAGTTGATTTTGGTGGACAACTCAAAGAAAGTGTTGAGTTTTTAAAGAAAGTGTCCTTGCACAACAGCAAGGACAGGGCCCAAGGCAGGGAGCCTTAAGACAGTAAGTGCTTCACATTAGGGACGGGTCCTGCCTTGATTTCAAAGCAGGCTTGGAGGAGCCCCAGCTGACATCCTAGTTATTAAGAGTTCTTTCCAAATTTTCTTTGGTTGCTTCTGCAAATTCCACCCCCGCCCCCGTGCTGCCAAAAAGGCCCAGTGTTCCTGCGACCACAGCAGGTGTGTGACTTGGAGGAGCATTGAAATCTGCTACGTGAGGAAGATGGGTAAAATACTAGGTCTTCAAGAACCTCATAGTTCAATTGGGAAAACAGAAACATAAAGAAATCATCTCTGGGGCTTCCCTGGTGGCGCAGTGGTTAAGAATCTGCCTGCCAATGCAAGGGACATGGGTTCAAGCCCTGGTCCGGGGAAGATCCCACATGCCGTGGAGCAACTAAGCCTGTGCGCCACAACTACTGAGCCTGTGCTCTGGAGCCCACAAGCCACAACTACTGAGCGCACGTGCCACAACTACTGAAGCCCACACGCCTAGAGCCCATGCTCCACAGCAAGAGAAGCCACCGCAATGAGAAGCCCACACACCGCAACGAAGAGTAGCCCCCGCTCGTTGCAACTAGAGAAAGCCTGCGCACAGCAATGAAGACCCAAGGTGGTCAAAAATAAATAAATAAAATAAATAAATTTTTTAAAAAAGAAATCATCTCTGGACAATGGCGTGCAGGCTGTAACATGCTACCTATTGTGTACTGATTGCATGGTAGACAGATGCCATGGAAGTAGGACATTGTTTATCTCCATTTTACTGCTATGATAGTTGAGACATAAACACCTTAAAGAATTTTCCCAAGGTCATACAGCAGGTGGTAGCAGGGCCATTATGCTACCTTAGCCCTGTGCCTACATAAGATACAAAAGAAACAGAGGAGTGAACTACAGTGTGGCAGGGCTCAGATCCGGCTTTTCAGAGGAAACCCTTGTTCAGCCTCCCAAAGGAGTAGGAGTTTGCCAGGTGGGCCAGATAGGGAAGGACATTGCAGGTAGAAGGAACAGCAGGTGCAAAGGCTCAGAGAAGGCAAGAAAGGGGATGTTGAAAGGTTGGGAGTGGTGAATGGTGAGGCAGAGCAGAAAATGAGCCCAGAGTGGTAGGTAGGGACCAGTGGGAGAAGGGTCCCGGGCACCTGGCCAACGATGTGGATTACAGCTGGCCAATCATTTCCAGTCTCAGATTCTTGAATTCTGAGGCACCGTCAAGAAGTAGAGAGAATCAGCAATCTATTTGTGTGTGTGTAAAGAAGACATGCCTCTTCTCTATTGAGTCTAAGAGACAAAGGTAAATAGATATTGGCTTACACAGATTCACTCCCACAGATGGGACTGCTTGCTAATGGAAGACTTTATGAATAAAATACATACTCATTATAGACTTTTATATATTTCCAAGTACCACTGATTGATGTAATAATCTGTGGCATAGACATTCATGTCCTCAGGTTATAGACGTGCTCATTTATGTGCCCAGAGACACACTGGCACAAATTAGTGATTAAAGCTCAAACTCTCTTCTTACTTCAAGGCATGTGGTGTTCTTTTGGTCCAGTAAACCACAGCTCTTCTGTATGTCTCCTATGACACTTTCAGAAGATTGGAGATGGGGAGCAGGCAGTGTGGACAAGTTAGGTGGCAGGACACCCCCAAGAGCCCGAGGATTTCTGGGTGTCTGTAGTCATCCAGGACCACACTGGCTGGCACCCTCTGGCCACCTAATCAGGTGGAAGACCCAGAAACCCTCACTCTTGGCTTCCCAAACTACAGGGATGACCTCATTGACTTCCACCTTCCATTTGACAAAGGCTCTTTCCTTGACCAAACTTCCATCAGGTACCTCTGAGCCCTCTTCTCAACTAGGCCTCAACCTTGGCCTGTGAGAACTGCAACTCCCAACACAAATGATTTTGTCCACTCTCCCACACACAGAGACTTGAAAAAAAAAAAAATCTAGCCTGTCTTCTAGCAGTCTAAGGCCATGGTGTCCCTGCAATGACCCGGTCCCTCCCTCCCTCTTGAGTTTCTGTCTGAGAAAGCTCGTCTGCCAAGGGAATTTACCATTTGTTCCAGCCAACGCCTGCTGACAGGCTCCTGGCCTCCATTTCCTTAGAGCATTTATTTTGAAAACTTATTGTTGTAAATCCTTTCTCTGTGCCTTTGAGATGATGTGTATCTCCTGGAACCCAGGAGTGTCCTTCTCATGGACCTGGGAGCTATTCCTTTGAACTATAACCATCAGGGACGATGGGGCCCCTGTGTCTCAATCTCTGTAGGCAGGTATCTTGGTTGAGTGCCAGTCACCAGACTAAGATGGCCTAATCATACTGACATTGACCACTTACTTGCTTTTTGTAATTTTTCACTGTCTTGACTCTGCTTGAGTCCTCACTCACTCCCCTTCCCTACTCCCCTACTCTCCCTTTAAAGGCCAAGTCCCCTCTACATAGATCAGAACCAAGCTCGGTTCTATTCTAAAGAAGTCTCTTTCCCCTGCTGCAGTAGTACTGAATAAAATCCATCTTTACCGCCATTAACTATTATCCAGCTTTGTTTTTCTTTAACACTTTCTAGAAATGTTCCTGGTGAGTCGGAGCCTTGGGGCTCCCTCATCACCTCAGAACCAACAGGCGTCCAGGATCGGCGTTAAATAGCAGCCCACAAAGGCAAACATGAGGGCAGCAATTTAGATCTTTGAGTTCCGGAAATAGACTGGGGGCCAAGATGTAGAACAATCAAGGAAAGTTCTGAAGGAAACTAAAGTCCCCAGGGAGGCTCCAGCATCCTCATCAGCGCAGCACTTAACTACAGACGGTGTGGGGAAGGGGCTGTACAAACAGAATTGCCTGTGTAGGTCCCAGCTTCCTGGGGTTTGTCATATGAAGAGACAAGCAGAAACGGCCCAGACGTGAGGAACAGACCATCACATCTGAAAAGCACCCAGACCCTGTGTAAAGAGGCATATTTGGGGGTGACATATTCTTCTACCCTTCAGAATGAAGGCAGGACATCTAGAGCAAGAGTGTTCAGGGGGAGGGGGCAGGAAGTCAAAGACCTGGGCTGAGACGTTTGGACATGTAGGAGAAACAGCTAGGCGGTCAGTGGGTCAGTGTGGTTGGAGGGGAGTGAGGAGAAGGTAGCAGGTGTTAGCAACCCCTTCACACTGCTCTACTTCTTCTCCAAGGACACTCTCTTTGCCTTTGTCCCAAATCAGCCTAAACCAGGCTGCCTCATTCTGTTTTAGAAGCTCCCAAGTAGTCTGCCATATGGCTATAATGCGATTTACTTAATAGGTTATAGGATTTTTCTCTTCCTTTTTTTTAAGGTACCATGAGGTACGAAGTGAAAATCAGGAAGCAGTTGGAGTGGCTTATAAAAGGAGGAAAAATAAAGAGCAAGCCTGCTCTCAACAGTTGCAAAGCCCGGGGCAAAAGTAGATGGAGGCCCACATACCACATGTCTAAATATTAAAAGTGATAAAATAAATTGACATCCTGTTAAATAAAATACCATCTTTCTACCTTGACAAATAGACCTTCATACCAGTCTGGAAGGCCAGATTTAAATTTAGAATTTCTGGCTCTTTGGGGCTCTGCACCTGGCCCATGGCCTGCCCACTCCTCTTCTGACACCCAGCTCCATCCTGCACTGAGAAGGCCCTTGAATACATAGGTCTGGACACCTCAGCCTGCCTATTGAGTTTCCACCTATGCTGCCCTTGGCCTAGAGCTACTCAGGAGGATGGACTCAGGAGGGAGGCCCAGATACACCCTACAAGCAGGCAGGGGTCATTTGGGCAAGAAATTCCAAGGTGCCAGGTACTCAGACTGTGGGCCACAAGTTGGAGGAGGAATGTGAGGTGCTGGGTGGGAAGGACCCCTTGATTCCACAGACTTCCTGCCCCTTAGGGAGGGATACAGTCGTGGGGGGAGAGTCAGAGCAGTGTCCTGTGAAGCACAAGGCCCAGGGCAGGGACCCCACTTGCCCAAGTCTAAGGCTGGTGCTACTGAAGAGTGGACACTGCCTGTCTACCTTGGGGAAGGAACTGACAGCATGGAGAAAGTGGGCAGGAAAGAGCAAAGGGCTGGAAAAAGCAGCCCAGCCAGCTGGGGGGACCAAGGCGGAGCAGGCATCAGGGAGGGACAAAGCTGCAAGCTCTACCCAAGCATGCCTACGTCAGCACTGGCCAAAGGGGACAAGCTGATCCTTACAGAGGAAGAAACCTTAGCTCCTACCAGCTCATAACTATAACAGCCACTGAAACCACAAAGAGAAAGTACAAACAAGGAAGCTGAAACAAATAATGAAAACACTATAATCTCTTCTGTTGGTCAGTGAACATCTTTGTAAAGTCACCTGTTTTCCTGCAAGATGCTAGATGTGTAAAACTGGGAAGGTGGACTCCAGGCCCAACTTGGAGGCTAATTAGCATTGAGAGGTGAGCAAGTCACTTTGCATCTCTCTGTTTCCTCATCTATCAAACAGGGATATACTTGCCCTATCTCTCTCTACTTGCAAGGGATTTTTGTGATTATTCCAAAAAATGTATTCCTTTGCTGGATGTGAATTTTGTCTCTCGAAGCTGATTGGCTGGTTCAACATAACCTCGATGCAACCTTCACGAAAATTGGGAAGAGAAGTGGCCAAGCTGCCTCCTGCCAGATAAGCATCCAGGCGAAGAGGACCAGCTGAGAGGGAAGACAGGCCAGCCTTTTTTGGAAAAGGAGGGCAGCCGGTCTTTGTAAGCACCCGTCTTCGAGCACCAGGGTCAGCAGGGTAGGGTATCTGGAAAGCAAACCCCAGACATCTCCATTAGCAAGTGGTCACCTGCACAAAGGACCTCTGTGATTTCATTTCACTTAGCTCCTGGGGACAAAAGCAGACAGTCAAGGGGCAGATTACAAGCACTCGCTGTGTGCAGAGCTGTAGGGGATACTTTAGGGAGCTTGACAGCAGGTGAGAGATGGAGGAAAACAGAAGAACAGAAAAGTCTTTTACAGAGCAAGGTGTTCACTCATGCCTGTGTATGGATCAGTACGAATGACCATCCTCGCTGAGTACTAAGAGTGCCAAAATGTATAGATTTGATGCCATTCCCATCAAAATCCCAGCCGGCTATTTTGAAGAAACAGACAAGATGACTTGAAAATGTATATGGAAAAGCAAAGGCTCTAGAAGAGTCAAAACAATCCTCAAAAAGAACAAAGTCGGAGGACTTAACATTATTTAATATCAAGACTTACTATAAAGCTGCAATAATCAGGACACTGTAGTATTGCTGTAAGGAAAGACAAATAGATCAATGGAACAAAATAGAGCCCAGAAATAGAGTCACACATATACAATTAGTTGATTTTCTACCAAAGTGCCAAGTCAAGTCAGTGGGAAAGGAATGTTGTGGTGCTCCAAGGACAATGGTGCTTCAAGGACAAAGGACGACCCTGCCTGAAAAAGTGTCAGCGTTACACGCCCTACCGGACTCTTACTCACCCTCCTCACCATGTTGCGAGGGTTACGAAATTCCTGAGCCCACCTGGGTGACGCCCACCTGGGCAATGGGACCTGTCCCAAATAAGGAAAGGCATCTGGCCTGTCCCACTCCCACTCTATAGAAGGAAGGTATATGTGCCTCGACCAATCAGTAAACAAAATTTTCACCTCGGACCGTTCTTTTGTTTTCTGGCTATAAAAACTGATCAATAGCACATGTTCAGGCTTGACTCTACCAGACTACTAGGAAGTCGGCCCATTGTTCTGGCAGCGACCCTTCCCTCTAATAAATTCTATCTTCTTTACATTCTGCCTTGTGTCTGGAAATTCTTTTCCAACCCGCATTCGGACCACGACAAATGTCTTTTCAATGAAAATTTCTAGAACAACTGGAAATCCATTTGGAAAAAAAATGAATCTCGATCCCTATCTCACTTTATTCACAAGATGAGTTTGAGATGGATGGTGGACCTAACCCAGAACCATAAAGCTTCTTGAAGAAAACAGAAGAGTACTTTTGTGATCTCGGAGTAGGGAAAGATTCCTTGGCCAGTATACAAAAAGAAAAAACTTATAAAATGGCTTCATCAGAATATAAAAATTCTGCTTACCACAAGACACCACTAAGAAAATGAATTGACAAGCTACAGACCTGGAAAAAAAAATCTCTGCAGCAATATATGTGACAAAGGATTTATATCCAAGACATGTAAAGAGCTTTTACAAATCAACAATAAAAATATAAATATCCCAATGACAAAATGGGAGAAGACTTCAACAGACACTTTACAAACTAAGTTACACAAATGGCCAGTAAGTAGTTTAACAAGTGCTCAACATCATTAGTCATCAGGGAAATGGCACTTAAAACGGCAGGGAAATATAACTTCATACACACTAGAATGGCTAAAATCAAAGACTGATGTTTCAGTTATCTATTGCTCTGTAACTTATCACCCCAAAATTTAGTAACTTAAACAGTTACAATCATTTTATTATTTCTCACAGTTTCTTTGAGTCAGGAATTCAGGAAGGGCTTGGCTTGGTGAGGCTGGCTTGGGAGTCTCTCCTGCTGTTATAGTCAGACTATGGCTGGAGGTGGAAAAGTGGGATCTGGAGCGGCTGGGGCATCTCTCTCTCTCTCCTTGTACATAGTCTGGGGGTTTCTCCATGTGGTCTAGTTTGGGCTTCCTCACAGCATGGTGGCCTCAGGGTACTCAGACATCAGATGTCTTAGCAGGAGGCTCAGGTCTCCAGGAGCAGGTCTTCGGCTAACAAGGTGGACATGCCGTCCCTTTTATGACCTGGCCTAAGAAGTCACATGGTGTCACTTTCACCATATTCTACTGGCTACATGTGGCTCCACCAAGCCACCCCGATTGAAGGGGAGTGGAATTAGACTGTGTCTCTTGATGTGGGAGTGGCAAGATTCTAGAAGAGCCTGGGGAATAAATGTTGTTACTGCAGCCATTTTTGGAAAATACAATCTGTGGCGGATTAACCTGGAAAGAAAAGCTGACAGATCATACCAGGCCTTGTAAGCCACACTAAAGTTCAGTCGTGTGATGGCCCACTCCCCCCTACCCCCCCGGAGGGTTTTAAGCAAGAGAGTGAAATTGTTCATCATCTTAAAAAGTTCCGGCCTTCCCTGGTGGTGCAGGTGGTTAAGAATCCACCTGCCAATGCAAGGGACATGGGTTCGAGCCCTGGTCTGGGAAGATCTCACATGCCGCCAAGCAACAAAGCCCATGCGCCACAACTACTAAGCCTGCGCTCTAGAGTCCGTGAGCCACAACTACTGAACCCATGCGCTCTAGAGCCCGTGCTCAGCAACAAGAGAAGACACCGCAATGAGAAGCCCATGCACCGCAACAAAGAGTAGCCCCCGCTCGTCGCAACTAGAGAAAGCCCGCACGCAGCAACAAAGACCCAATGCGGCCAAAAATAAATAAATAAAATTATTAAAAAAGAAAAGTTCCTCCTAGCAGCTATGTGGATTTGGAAGCAGAGACCATTTAGGAAGGGGGTGCAGAAGTTCACGTCCCAGACACAGTGGTCAGCCCTAGCTTAGGTGAGGGTACAGGGAGAGAGTGGGGGTAAGGAAGACTGCCAGGGCTCTGGACTGACCAGCTGTTTTTGTTCACGGAGATGAAGAATGATGGAGAAATGAGTTTGTTTGGACACGGTGGGCTTGAAAGGCCAGGATAGACATATGAGATTGGAACTCGGGAGATAAAAATTTAGGAGAGAACACAGCATTTAAAAGGGCACAGGGGACTTCCCTGGTGGTCCAGTGGTAAAGAATCCACCTTACAATGCAGGGGATACAGGTTCGATCCCTGGTCAGGGAACTAGGATCCCACATGCCACGGGGATGCAACTAAGCCCGCGGGCCGCAACTATGTAGCTCACGTGCCTCAACTAGAGAGCCCACGTGCTGCAAAGTAGAGCCCAGGCGCTCTGGAACCCGCGCGCTACAACTAGAGAGAAGCCCTAGCGCCGCAATGAAGAGCCCGCATGCCTCAACGAAGCCCCTGCTTGCCACAACTAAGACCGGAGGCGGAAGAAAGGAAGAAAGAAAGAAAGAAGGAAATAATAAAAGGGCACAGGAGTGGAAAATGAGCGTCAACCCAAGCATTCAGATTCTCGCTACCCACGCTTCCTCAACACCGCAGACCAAGCAAGCGCGCAGGATGAAATGCGCATGCGCACATCTCCGCCAGCGGCTCCTGGGCGGCAGCCTGCGGATTGCGCACGCGCGCGGTGTGCGGCGGTCGCCGTGGAGACGCGTGGCCCTAGCCTGGCCCTCGGCGCCCGGAGCCTCCGGCTCAGCCGCAGCGGGTCTCGTGCTGCCCCAGGCGCGTGGGGCGGCCCCGCGGGCGGATGGACTGCGGCGGTGGGGCCGGGGCGTCGGGGGATGGCGAGAACGAGGAGGAGGAGCGAGAGGGCTGCATGGCGGCCTCGCAGGGGTCCAGACTGCCCCCCGTCTCGGGCTGCACCTCAGAACTGACCAAACGGAAGGTGAAGAAGAAAAAGAAGAAAAAGACCAAGGGATCTGGGAAGGGGGACGGTAAGAGGAGCAGCTAGCACGTCGGCCTCAGCTCCCATACCTGAGATTCTTCTCCGAGGACACCCACCCCACCCCTCAGAGACCCCTACCTACGTGGGGACCTTAAGCCCAGAAACAGAAACTCGCCAGTCCCAATCAGAGGTCCTCCCTCTCTCCGCACGATGATGATCCAGCCCTCCGCACAAAGACCATCCATGTCCGCAGACACCCCAAATCCTGCGTCGAGAATTCTCAACATCAACGGAGACCTTCAACCCCACACAGAGACACGCCACAGAGCCTCCCAGCCCCACCTGTGACTCCTAGCTTTACACAGACACTCACTCATCTTCCTCATCCCTCAGTCCAAGCTTAAAATCCTGAACATCTATACCTTCCCCACAGAAATCTCAAGCCCTCCTACAGAGATGCCCCCATCCTCACACACAGACTTTCCCCATCCACAGATACAAAGGCACTAGTGACAGATGCTCTCACTCATACACAGAAGCACAGGCTCCTGCCTTCCGCCTGGACACCCTCCTTTCACCCTCATTTGTTAGGGGCACCTGCCTCTGGTTGCTATGTAGACACCCAGGACATGCATATAAAGTATGCTCCCTGTACAGGCCGCCCTTCCTTTTCCCTCATCTACCAAGGCCACCCTTCGGCTGCACACAAACACCATCACACCAGTCACTGCTACACACTCTTATAATCCCTGACACCCTCAACAACACCCCCTTCTATCAATATAATCACCAAATAAAGCTAAAGCACAGATACCCCAGCAGGCAGACACATTCACAGTCTGCACACACAAGCAGACACTCTGCTACATACTCATATGCCTAGACCTCTCCACTACATGTATGACCATACACGTGGGGTTCTCACTCCAGGCCCTCCTGTGGACACTTCATAGACGTACACCCACTAACAGCTGCCACAAAAGCACAGAGCCCTATGGCTCACCGAGCTCCTCTCATAGAACGCCCTGGGGGCTCGACAAAGGCCCTGAGCACCCATTTGTGGAGAGAGTGCAACAGTGACATAGAACACACCTGTCTACGGGTGCTGTAAGTCTCCACTGTCCTTGTGTGGTTCACCTCGGTGGCTCTTGTCAGGGAGGTAGGTCTCGTTGACCCTGGCACAGCTGCCCTGACCTCCAGCACGACTAGTCCTGGGTTCAAGTTTCTGGGTCCTGGCCCTCTTGGTGCAGAACCAGCTCCCCTGACAAGCTGAAGGCAGAAGGAGCGACGGGCAGATTATAATTACTTCTCCAGTTGGGATCATAAGAAAAAGGCAAGAAAACAATTCTGGAGTTTAGGTCAGTAAGCTCCATGTGTATCTTTCTAGCTTAGCTTCTGCCTCTAAAGATTACAGCGGCATGTACCTCATACTGTCAGCAGGGGACACCAAATAATTTTCAGGGAGTAGGAAGGTATAGGAATGCCAAGAGAGGAATTTTTTCTTATTTTCTTCTCTCTTTTTTTGGTGGGGGGAGGGAGATTCATCTCTCCCAAAGAAATAGGATGAGCTGATTAAAGAATCACAAGTTGTAGTATTGTATATGCATGTTATATAATTCAGAAGGGCTGTTAACATTTTTAAAAATCAGTGTAAGCCACACAGCAAAAGTATTTCCTGGCTTGGCAGAATGCTTTCCACAGTCAGATTTAGGAAGCTTTTCTGTTGTTCTTCATTTCTTCCATCATAAAGTGTCTGGAATAGGGGTAAGTCATAGGTTCCCAGAACTGGGCAGTACCTTGGCGAGCATGTGGGTAGGTGAGTGGGGGGTAGTGTGGAAAGGACAGGGCCCTGGCAATCGGGTGTGTGTTCAAATCCCGGCTCTGCCACCTGCTTTGTGACATTGGCAACTGACTGAAACTTTGGGAGTCTGTTTCCTCACCTGGAAAATAGGGCTGACAGCCTTTACCCAGAGGACCTGGCTCATAGTACGTGCTCAATAAATGGTTCCTCCCTCCCCAAAATGCCAACCCAAAGCATGTAGGCAGTGGATGTGTACGGGGCTGGTGGGCTTGGCCACCTGAGGCCCCAGGTGAGGAGGGGCCTCCAGGTCCGCCCTCACATCTTTAGTGGTTTGGGCATCACCCCCAAGCAGGCTGAGGGCAGGCATCACAAACGCTAACATCACCCATCTGCTCAGCAGATAAACATCAGAGTCGAGGCCTGAAGACTCAGCAGCTGTCTCCATCCTTCCATGACATCTTAAGTCCCAGCAAAGATCATGGCCCGGGGCCAGAGCACAGACAGGACGGGGATGAAAGCAAGCTCACCCACTCTTACTCCTCCACCGTATGTCTCTCCCGCTTTGCCGAAATAGAAGAGACCCTTTCCAACCAGATCAACGAAAGTCTGCGTTGGGATGGCGTTCTCGCCGACCCAGAGGCAGAAAAGGAAAGGATTCGCATTTACAAGTGGAACCGGAGAAAGCGGTACCGGGTTTGGGCCCTGAAGGGCTTCCACTCTGACCCCGGTGACGAGGAGGCCCCAGAGAACCCAGCCTACCTCTCTGACGAGACGGCGGCAGTGGCGGCCGGCAACCCTCGCTGACGACCAAGCGCCCCAATCACTGCTTTGAAGGAAACCTTATCCCGAAGTTCCTCCACCCTGATGCTCCACCTGGGTGAAAGCCCACCTGTGACACGGACAAGCTTATCATTTATCCTTACCACACATTTATGTGTTAAGAAAAAAAAGAATAAAAATAAAAAGAAATCAGACCTACCTCTGAAGGAAACATGTGTCTGGTGTGTTGATGAGCTCAGCTCACCTTCCACCAAAACACCGCTCGAGGCCCCAGAAGCCACAGCTCCTTCCTGAAGAGTGTAAGCAAGTTAATGAACAAAATTCTTTTCTGAATGTCCTTTTTTTCTCAAATAAGCTGGCATCTCTTTGTTATTTAATTTCCCATCACAATTAGATATCTATAATCTCCCCCACCCACAAAAAAAGTGAATGTGTAGATTGTATCAATTCTAAATTTTAAACTAATTTCTTGGGTAAAATTCCTCACACAGCATGCTTTCAGAAGCCCAAGGAGAATGCCCCGAATTCCCTAAAGCCTTTTTTTTAAAATTAAATATACTCCCTGCCATGTGTGGCCTTCAAAATAAGTGAGTTCTGGAACATCGTCTTTGGGAGGTTATTATGGAAAGTCTCAAAAGGAATATTGCTTCTCTTATCAATATGGGCCTCCTCTAATCCCCCAAGACAGCATTTCAAGCAAAGTTCTGGAGCATTAAAAGGGCCCTACAGGGCTTCCCTGGTGGCACAGTGGTTGAGAGTCTGCCTGCCAATGCGGGGGACACGGGTTCGAGCCCTGGTCTGGGAAGATCCCACATGCCGCGGAGCGGCTGGGCCCGTGAGCCACAACTACTGAGCCTGTGTGTCTGGAGCCTGTGCTCCGCAGCAAGAGAGGCCGCGATAGTGAAAGGCCCGCGCACCGCGATGAAGAGTGGCCCCCACTTGCCGCAACTAGAGAAAGCCCTCGCACAGAAACGAAGACCCAACACAGCCAAAAATAAAAATAAATAAATAAATAAAATTAAAAAAAAAAAAAAAAAAAAAGGCCCTACAACACTACTTGTTCTAAGTTAATATTCTTTCTTTCCACAAATATTGAGTGAGGGCCATGTGCTGCCTTAGTTTGGGTTCTTCCAGAAGCAGACAAAGACTGCACTGCAAGTAGATTATCTCAATGGAGAGGATGCAGGGAAGGGGAGACGGCCAATCCAGGACACTATTAAAGCAGCTTCCATACTGGGCAGCAGGGCCTCAATCCCACAGGGAAACACTGTCAGGATTATCCCCGCAGAGGGTGAGGGGGCTGGGGTGTTATACGCCCCAGAGGCACTGGCTGATGGGTCCTGGGGGTGTTGGTTTCCTGGCATTTCCAGCCTGCCACATGCGGACCAGAGAGCAACCTCAGCCGGGGTGGGGGGCGGGGGGGTGAAATCGCCCTCAGGCACAAAGCAGCAGCCTGAAAATTCCAAGAGATAGAGGTGGTCTCTGGGATAGCATCGGACACCTGTGTCCAGCACAGTGCAGGCCCCGAGGGGGACGGAGTGGACATTTAGGATGAGATTCCTGCCTTCCAAGGAGGTAAAGACATACAGTGTACTCAGGAGAAGTTGAAAGCCAACACAAAACATCACAGAATGCCTATTTGAAAGTCAGGCGAAAGTGGTCCTCTTGGTCTCTGCTAGCCCCCAGCTGGCAGAGCAGCCTCCTACCCCTTCCTTAAAAGGACAGTGACGGTTTTCATATAGGCCACCAGACCCTGGCAAGATAGACTGAGGGGCTTTCAGAAGAGCCCTCTCCTCCCCTGGAGAGGAGGTTAGCAGCCGGGCCTGGCAGGGGCCCTCCCTGTGCCGAGGCTGGGCCTGTTCCCTGCTGCCAAGTTGGGGCACACCCATGGAATCAAGCAAAGGGCACTGAGGGCTCAGGCACAGCACCTTGGGGAGGAGGAGATGGGAAGTATGCTAATACTCAGACCTCACCCAGTGAGCTGGTTTCAAGGTAAAGACAGCAGAGGGTGGGGCAGTTCAGTTGGCATTTCCTGTGCCCTCTGGCTCCGCCATGGTGGCTGGGGGTGCGGTGCATGTACGAGTCTGAGGGCACACCTGCCTCGGAATACCTTGGTCTCTTGGTATCGTCTTCCATGGGGCGTGGGGTGGCCTGTGGCCGCCTTTCTGCCATGAGATATTCTGGGATAATGGTGAAAATGATGCACTTTGACCTCAGAGCTGCATTTTTCTCTTTCCCACCACGTGCTGTGTGACCTCAGACAAATTGCTTAACCTCTCTGAGCCTTAGTTACAACATCTGGAAACAGGGATGCAAATACCTACCTCAGTGTTGTGAGAATCAAATGCAGTAATTACATAAAGCATTTAGCACAGCGCCTGGCCCCTAGGAAGCGCTCAATCTATTGTAGGCGTTTTGAGCAATGATGTTTTAGGTGGGGTGGCTACACAGCCACCTCATCAAAGGGTGAGCTTCACAAAGAAACGTGGCTTCAGTGACTGGCTGATAGAATTCAAACAAACTGCAAAACAAATTACAGGGATCTGGAGCAAGAGGGAATGTAGGAGGAATGAACCGAGGGTCTCAAAGTCCAGTGTTCTGGGGAGGGGGCTTTGAGCCAAACAAGAAAGTGCCTACTTGTAGCCTGGAACTAAAGGGGAGTCTGTGCTCAAGATATGAACAGAGGAAGCAGGTGGGGATTAACTCTTCTACAAGCACAGAACTGGCTCCAACTCAAACCACACTGGATTAGAAGTTTTAAGTATCTTTCTCACATCCAGACTGTTTCAGTGAGGACTCTTTACCCAATGAAAACTGGCTTACTGACAAAATGGAGTGGCTGATTTATAAGGCCAACAGTCCAGAGTTGGATATGGCTTCAGGCATGGCTGGATCCAGGAGGTCATACTGTGTCATCAAAATTTGTCTCTTTCTCCACATCTTGCCTCTGCCTCCCTGATTAGCTTCATGTTCAGGCAGGTTCTTGTAACAGGATTGCAGAAATGGCCACTGACATCCTTATAGTTCATCGAAGAAAAGAGAGTCACTCCTGTATCCATATCAACCCCAGAGAAGATCTCTGGCCTGGCACAGGTCATATACCCATCAATGGACTAATCACAGTGGTCAAGGAAATGGAGTATTTGCTGCAGAGACCTAGGGTATGGTGGGGACGTGGCGGAGGAAGCCAACCCCACTGGACACATGTACTGAACAGATTGTTATAGAATCTATATAAAACCTACACAGAATACAGAGTGACTCCCTAAAGAGATGCCAAGTAGATTTGTCCATTACCCTCCAGGTGAAGAATGATTCATTTTTAAAAGAACTTCAGGAAGGGTCATGGGGGTGGATCGCATAGCATGAGTTAATCTCAACGACCCAGACTGACTGCACACTCATCTCCAGAACTACTGACCCTTGCCCAACACTATGGAATCTATTAACTAAAGATGAACAATACTGTGTAACCATGGGTCCGTGAGCTGTTTTGGAGCAGAATGTTATCAGCTGGTCAGCACAGTTTAGTAATAATTGGGTTTATGATTTGCACCTGGTTTTGGTGGCGCCTAGGGGGTGGATTTCAACCTTTAAGGCTAGAAGCTAGCCTTAAGGTCAGGTAGCTAGAACGTGCCTACATGACCAGCTCACTCTAAGACACTCCCACCCTAAGTAGCCCCCGGGTTTCCACACTAGTAGTGGTTGGAGACTCGGGAACAAAGCGCTACTGTTTGAGCCTCGTGAATATCCACCGTGGACACTGCAGGAAAATTCCAGGGATGTTACGACTTCGGTGTGGATTGGCATGGTAGATACGGCAAAAAGTGATGGAATGTCTCTTCCGAGATGAGGTTACAAAAAGCGAATGTGTTTGCAGGAAGGAGGGAAGGATGAACAGGGCTGTGAAACTATTCTATACGAAACTGCAGTGGTGGATACATGTCATTACACATTTTTCCAAACCCATAGAAAGTATAACACCAAGACTGACTCCTAAACTATGGAGTTTAGTTAATAATAATGTATCAATGTGGGCTAATCAATTATAACAAATGTACCAACTCATGCAAGACGTTAACAATTGGGGAAACTGGCGGGGGTGGGGGAGAGGTTCACGTGGCAAGGAATCCGCGTCCCCCGCCAACAGCCCACAGCCCCACGCGTGAGCTCGGAAGCAGGTTCTACCCCCGTTAAGCCTTGAGGTGACCACGCCCTGAGTGACACCTTGGATTACAGCCCGTGAGACGGGAAACCAGAGGCATCCAGCTGAGCGACACCCAGATCCCTGAACCACAGAAACTGCGAGATAATAAAGTTATTTGAAGCCACTAAATCTGGGGGCGATTTTGTTACGAATACAGTTGGCTTCTTCCCTCACCATCAGCTGTGCTTCTCAGCAAGCTGCGTCCCCCTCGACCTGAGGGTGGAAAACCTGAAACCCAACCTTCTCCTAAAAGCCATGTATTATCGGGCACCCCAGACTCCCACCGCTGGTGCTCCGAGGAGGCTTAAGTTTATATCCAGAAGCAATGCTGTGCCCTGCAGGGTTGAGGGGGGCTGCTGGATGAGTTAAGTGATAGGTAAGACTGAACGGTTTCCACCTGTTACGCTCACACCTGGAGCCGTCGACAGCTATTTATATTTTCATGGTCTGTGTTTTGCATCCCGCCCCGCACCTTGTAATTATAATATCTTAGGTCATTTTCTAGTTTATAGGTTCTTCTATCTCATTTGTTCCTCAGTCAAGATGTCCTCTGAGTGGTGGGAACTATTATCTCCATGGTACGGTTTAGGCTTAAAGAGAAGAGGTGAATTGCTCAAGTCACACAACTTGTAAGAGATGGGCTCCAAGGTCTCCAATGGTCTTTTTAGAAAATGTGTATCAAGTCACTGCTCAGCCTGCAGTTCTCTGCTAATTGCTGCCAGGATACTGGGAATACCATCTCATGGGTCAGGCTCCTCCCCATCCAGGAGTGGGGTCCAGGAGCGGTGTAGGTATCACACACCCAACATAACACGATTCCATCTCCGCAACCATCTCTGAGATGCGAGGTGTCATGACCCCAATCACACATAAGGAAATGGACACAGAAAGGGAAAGTGACCTGCTCAGCGTCACTCAGGGCCTAAGGGGAGGAGCTGGGATGTCACACCCAAGTCCGGTTCGTTCCAAAGGTCCAGCTCTATTTTTTTTAAAAATGAACTTATTTACAAAACAGAAATAGACCCACAGACATAGAAAACAAATTTATGGCTACCAAAGGGGAAAGGGGTGGAGGAGGGATCAATTAGGAGGTTGGAATTAACATATACACACCACTATAAATAAAATAGATAACCAACAAGGACCTACTCTATAGCACAGGGAACTGTACTCAATGTTTTGTAATCGCCTATAAGGGAAAAGAATCTGTAAAAGAATATATGTATATCTATATCTGTCTATCTATATACATAACTGAATCACTTTGCTGTACACCTGAAACTAACACAGCATTGTAAACCAACTATACTTCATAAAATAAAAAATAAAGATTTCTTCCAACAACAACTCAGTTTGACAGTGTATCCTCTTAGATGTATTAGTGTAATTTCTTTCTTCACGTCGTACATTCAATTACTTTTCATGGCTCCCTCCTCTGTGTTTTCAAACACACAGTGCAAACTTCTGTTATAGCACTCATTGGAGGGTATTTGGGTTACCTGTGGTTCTAGTTACTATTGTTGAAAGGTCCAGCTCTTAATCGCTGTGCTGCGGTGCCTCCGATGGGCTCCCAAAGCAGCGGGGAGCCAAGCTGCACTCCCTCCTGGACTTCGACCGCCACGGAAAGAGGCAGATGAAGACAGAACGGGGGCTCGTCAGCAGGGCCGGTGGCTGAAGCCGGCTGGGGTGTAGTTGAAAGGAGGGAGTCCTTCCCGGGAACTGTGGCTGGCAGGGAAGCTTCCTGGGAAGAAGAGGCCTGGGGAGGTAGAAATCCCCACCCACTGGGCTCCAGAGGGCCCCAGGGTGATGGGAAAACACTCTCTGGGGCCTCCTGGCCATGCTGTGTACTTGTTCATGGTCAAATCTGGCCTTTGAAACTCCTGACACACTCCCTTCTGATCATCACTGGGAAGGGCTTAGGAAGGATCCTCTCTCCCACCTCACCCCAGGCCCGCATGCCCACCTGTGACTACTTACCGGCCACGCCTTGGCGCTGAGGACGGTGCCAAGGCCTCACTGTCAAAACAGGGGCCTGGGACCAGCAGCACCCACAGGGCCTGGAGCTTGTTAGAAACTCTCCGGCCCCAGGCCAGACTTCCAGAATCAGAACCTGTAGTTTAACAAGTTCCCCAGGTGACTCATGCACGTTGATGTTTGAGCAGCTCTGGTGCTTGGGAGACAGTTTCCCCAGATCTCTCACGTGTTGCGCATCTTGTGAGAAGTCTCTGACAGACCTTGTTTTTTCTTTTTTTTTTGGCCGCACCGAGCAGTATGCGGATCTTAGTTCCCAGACCAGGGATCCAACCTGCACCCCCTGCAGTGGAAGCGCGGAGTCTTAACCACTGGACCCCCAGAGAAGTCCCTTTTTTTTTTTTTTTTTTTTTTTTTGCCTTTGTTCTTTGAAGGATGTTGGGGTGACCAACGGCCTTGGAAGATAGACAGGGTCTCGATTCCAGTTCCTAAGCTCAGAGTTCCTCTCCCGTCAAACACCCTTTATATCCCAGTGCCACCTGGCCCCCTCTGCATCATTCCGTGGGAATTGAGGCTCTGGAAACCAACAAACAAATGCTGACCCTCTAGCTATTGCTGTGACTCATAAATCACCCTTTGTCTCTGACCCAAGAGTCTCATGTCTTTAGCCAACATCCATGAAAGTGTGGAGGCTAATGTGTTAGCTTGCAAATAGTGTAAAAGCTCAGACGCTACACAGTTCTTAACACACTGACCATTTAACTCTCTGGTTTCTCTTCACTTAGATCACCAGAAAGCTGTACCATGTTCTACACGCAGGTTTTACTTCTCAAATTACACAGGAAATATATATTACAGACAAATTAGAAATTACAGATAAGCAAAAAAATGTTTTAAAAACACCCAATAGTCTCACCATTCAGAGACACTGAGCCTCGTCTGTTTGGTATCCATCCTTCCAGTCTTTTTCTATTCAAGTCTCTACATACAGGAAAACAGAATTAATGGGTTAATAATACATGTGTTGTCTTCTAATGATCCTCTTAAAAATACAGCATGAACATCTTTCCAAGTCACTAAATTGACATCCACCACAGACTTTGTAAAGCTTACCTGGTATTTTATTGTATAGACTATTTATTCAATCCCTATTTGTGGACGTTTATTTGGTTTCCTACTTTTTGGCGATTCTGAACAATTTTGCAAAGATAATCCTTATATGCACATTTTAGTGCAATTGTCCGGTGCTTTGGGTACATTCTTGGAAGTGAAATTACAAGCCAAAAGATAATTAAAACAAGAAACACCTGTATGGCTTTTAACTCATGGCAGGTACTGTTCTAAGCACTTTGCATGTATTAACTCATTTAATCTTCACAAGCTGTCTATGAGAAAAGAACCCTTCTTATCCTCATTTTACAGAAAGTTTAAGGGACTTGCTAAGGTCACACAGCTAATAAACGATGGAGCTGGGATTTGAATCCAGGTGGTCTGGTGAAGAGGTCTAGAATATGCCACTCCAAAATATGCCACTTTGGCATAAAGATTATTTTGCGCTGAAGGCAATTGAGAATCAACAGATGTAGGAAAAGTTCTTTGCTTTCCCCTTATCTGCCTAAAAGCAGGGCATCAATTTCCCTTTGTGAAGTTGGCATAGGTTGCTCCCGCACCTCCTATACATGATGAGGAGAGCAACTCTTGTCACCAGAGACAGAGAGGTACCGAGATGAATCTGCATAAACAGGCCTTGTTAAATAACCCTCATCTTCCATTAATTTCCCCAATTATTTCCTAGTCATTTTCCCACAGTTTATTGGCCCTAGGCCCAAACTCCCTTTCCTTTTTCTAATGACTTCTCAATTTATCACCCTTTGTTAAAATGGTATATAAGCTCCTGAGTCTAATTTCTTTGGCTTTTCACTTCTGTGACAACCCCGTGTACGTAAAAAATATTAACATCAACAACACTGTATGCCTTTTCTCCTGTTAATCTGTTTTTTGTCAGTTTAATTCACAGACACCATGCACTAAACCTAAGAGGGTAAAGGAAAAGTTTTTTCCTCCCCTCCCCTGGCTCGAGTCTGTGTGTACCCTTACCATACATATAAGTGCCTATTTTAAATGCCCTCCTTGTTTTTCTCAAGAGTCCAATAGGAAATGGTACTGGAAGAATATACGGATCTTTGGTTTTGTGCCCCTTAAATAGATACAGGTGGTGGTAAAGTCCTCTTTGAACTTAGTGCCAGGAAACAGCCCTGTCTTTAGAGGTTCACTGCCTTATACTAGATACTGTCACACAGTCTTCTTTCCCTTTTGGCCATGCTTGTAAGGAAGCTCAAGACTAAGTTTTATCCTCACTTACAGCAGCTCTTTGTAGTCTGGATTCTGGTGAAGTTCCTCTCCAACCCCCCCAACCCTTCACTATCTGGCCTTTATCCTTTTACCCTGGTTTTAGTGCCTGTATCACATAGAGAGGGTCTTTTTTGTAGTCATCCCTATTCCCTTTTGAAAGTAAATAGATACAAATAAAGACTTGAAAAAAAATGAATAAAAGAACTCATTTCAACTAACTTTTTGGACCCTTATTGCTTTGTAAGAACTTCTCCAGGTTGGAAACAGTGGCGCTGGCATTCAGAACATCCTGTTATTTGTGCTGGCCAGCTTAATTACCTGCCCTAAGCCCCAGTGCTTTTGGAGAAAAGCAGTAATTTGTAATTACCAGCAATTGGTTTGACACACCCCAGACCCCTGCATTCTCCTGCATTCTCATTCTGAAAAAGAAACCAGCAAACGTAAAGAATAGAAACCTCCTGGGAACTGCCTGGTAGTCCAGTGGTTAGGACTCCGCCCTTCCACTGCTGGGGGACTGGGTTGGATCGCTGGTTGGGGAGCTAAGATCCTGCATGCCGCAAAGTGAGGCAAAAAAAAGAAAAATAAAACAAACAAAAAACCCTTTATGCTCTGATGACTAAAAGCAATGTTGTCTCTTAGATTGGTCCATTCAAACCACCATCAAAAGCTACAGTTCTCCAAAATCAGTAATGGTTTATCACGGAAATAGGAGTGATTTTTATTTTCTCTAATATGTATTTTCCAATTTTTAAAAATGATCACTTATCAGTTGTGTCATAGAAACATTATTTAAGATATATTTTTCCAGTATTTTAGTATCAAAAATTTCAAATATAAACAAAGCAGACATAGCATAATGAAACCCCATGTACCCATCACCCAGTTTCTAGAATTTTCATCTTCTACCATTCTCGTTTCATCTGTATCCCCATCCATCCCCCACCCCTCTCACTTTTTACGGTTCTCTTTTCTTTGGGTAAAAAATTACATTAGAATGCATAGATCTAAATTGTATAATCTTGACAAAGTATATACCCATGCAACGTACCCCCATCATGGTATAAAACATTTCCATTCCTAAAGAAAGTTCCCTCACTTCTCTTCCCAGTCATCCAAACCACATACACCTAGGCAATCACTATTAATTGTTCAACTTAGTTTTGCCTGTTGTAGAATGTCCTGTATATGAAATCATACAGTATATATTCTTTGGTGCCTGTCAGCATTATGTCTATGAGATTCATCCATGTTTCAGGTAGCAGTGATGTATTCCTTTTACTGCTAACTGGTATTACACTGTAGGAATATACACCAAGGTGGATCAGTTCTCCTATTGATGGATGGACATTCCAGTTCCTTCAACATATGACTGTTGCGAACAAAACTCTCGTGAACATTATATATTTTATGGACCTGCATTCGTTTCTCTTGGGTAAGTACCTAATGGCATTTCATTGTGACTTTAATTTGCATTTCACTGCTAGCTAATGATGTGGAACACTTTTTCATGTGCTTATTTTCCATCTATATATCTTCCTTTATGAAGTATCTGTTCAAGTCTCTTTCCCATTTTTAACAGGGTTGTCATTCTTATGTTGACTTGTAAGAGCTCTTTATATAGTCTGGATATAAGTCCTTTGTCAGATGTGAATTTTTTTTTCAGTGCATGGCCTATTTTTTATTCAATATTTTCTTAATGGAGTCTTTGAAGACATAAATAAATAAATAAATAAATAAATAAATAAATAAAATAAACAGTTTGCTTTTCTTTTCAGATTTTCTATTTCACCTCATGTCAGTTGGGTCAGATAAAGTTTTTTAAAGGAATTTTTCCTTTTTGCCTATGTTGTCAAATTTGTTGGCCTACAGTTGTTCCTAATATTATCTTATTATGCTTTTGGTGCCTGTAGGGTCTCTATTCAGTCATGATATTGGTAATGTATGCTTTCTATTTCTTAATCAATCTAGCTAAGATCTATCAATTTTTTCAAAGAATCAAATTTTTGTTTTTAAAATTTTCACAATTGTTTGTCCGTTTCTATTTCATCAATAAGAATTTTTATTATTTCCTTTCTTCCTCTGACTTTGGGTTTAATTTGCTCATCTTTTTCTAGCGTCTTAAGGCAGAAATTGCCATAAGGGGGCGTTAGGGGTGGGAGCTGCTTCCTACAGTTACGAACAATTGGGATTACTTCCCCTTATTCTTTTAGCCTTCCAAGATCTATGTGGTCAACTCTCTGTATGAAATCCCCTTTGTTGGAAACATCTTGTATGGTTTTAGTTTTCCAGACTGGACTCTGATTGTTATACATACGAACTAGCATTTCTTTTTTTTTTTTTTTTTTCGAACTAGCATTTCTTAAAGTGCATTCCAAAAAACACTAGTCCTATGAAATGCACATAGGCTCTTTGGTCTAATGAGTTTGGAAAACGTTACATACTAGATCTTCCCTTTTGAAGATTATCAATGCATGTTACCACATTAAAGGCTAAGGTAGATTATTCTACAGCAAAAACTCACTAATTCTCACATCCATGGTGGAAGTATGGTTCCCTGACCCACTGATGTGAGCTTTGGCCATGCACCTTGCTTTGGCCAGTAGAAAGTGGGTGGAAGTACCAGGGTGCCAGTTCCTAGTGTAGACCTTAAGAGGTATTGTATGTTTCTACTTTCTCCTCTGGGAGCTTTTGACCTCTTCCATGAGAAGAATGCAACCTTCCCAGCCTACTTCAGAGACAAGGGGAACAAACTTGAACTCAACACCTAGCCTTGGGCAGAAATGCCCTATCAGACCCATAGACTCGTAAGCAAGAAAAAAATGCTTGCTGTTCTATATCACTGTGATTTTGTGGGGGATATTACATAGCAAGAGCTGATTAATACACGGGTTCCAAGAAGCCTTCAATAAGCATGTTTAGCATTGTTCAACTTTTCATTTCCCCAAACTTATTTGATCACAGAACCTTATTTTACTCCACAGAAAGCACTCTAGGAAATAGTGATATATACAAACCACTTGATAATGATTATACACCAAAATAAAATTATGAGAATTTAATTTTGACAAGAGGCATTCCACACAATAGGAGTCATTACCTAATCAATAGAGTTATTCATTTCTTAAATTTCTGGGAAGTATACCAAAAGGGCTTTCTAAGATTTATCATATTACTATTAATTATACCTACTGCTGCTTCTCTTGAGGGTACCAGCTTAATCTGATACACTTAAAAAGGTTGAAAAATTGAAACATTATTAGCTTCAACACACTTTTGCCTCTTTCTCTCGCCACACACGCATGCGCGCGCACACACACACACAAATTATAGCTTTAATCCTACAGGCTTTAAATATTTTTCCATCAAAACCTTGGAACTGCTGATTAGCTCATTCATTTTACGGAAAATTTACACCATATAACCTAAAAGGCAAAATTAGCCCTCACTGTCATCCCAACCAGCCAAGTTAGACTTAATTTCTATTAAAAAGAGACTGGCTTTTAAAATGTATTTGTAAGAATGGTAATATGTATTCCTGGGACATGTTTATTTCTGAGTCACAACTCAAAGACTAATGGATGAGGCACAGAGCCTCGCCATGAGTTTGAGGCTGGAGTGAAATAAGATGCCTTCACTTTAAGTAGCTCTTACTGACCCTCTCTTTCGCTTTGCCCAAAGGGACTCTTCCTCAAGGAAGACAATAGTCTGAGATTGAAGAGATGTGGGTGGTCATATGAAGTGTCATCATTCTGACCGCCTCACTGTATGAGATATTGCAAATGAGAACTCCCAACGCGGGCCCACCTTGCTTCCACCACCATGACGATACATGTGCAGGACGCTTGCTGCAGGCATGCACAAAACCTACAGTGGATCCTGGTGCCCAGACACCATGTTTCTAGCTGTCCCTTTGTCCTACCTACAGGTTTTTCTAGCCCAGAGCAAAATACCACAATAATATTCAGGCTGGGTGGACTAAGGTGCGTATTTCTTCTGCAAAGTGGGAGGAAGGCGATTTGAAAGGGAAGGTGGGAAGGGGCTGGCCTGACAACGTCATTCACAGGTCCATCTCAGAGCAGATCGGCTTTGGGAAAGAGTACACATCAAATCTGGGAACAAATTCCTTAACACTCCTGTGCCCAGGAACCCCTTGGAAAATCTTCTTGTACCCCCAGGAGAACGCATACCCCAGTCAGAAGTACTGTACTATTAATACATAATCACGTCTTAAAATTTCTCAAGAGGAGGAGCCGTTTCTCTCACTTTTCTCAACCAGGCATTATGAGTTTATTTTAAAAAAAAGGAAGCATCTCCAAGTGTTTTTAAAGGATAATTTATTATTAAATGAAGAAGTCATAAAACAAAACGAAGTGAGACAGATGTCAAAGATAAATTTAAAAAGTCGTTTTCATCAAATACTATTCCTAAGGTGAGAAACAGGAAATGTATCAAATGAAAAGGTACTTATTCTTTTTCAAAGGTCTGTGATTTCAAAAGAAAACTTTGCTCTGAAAATACAAATCATCCTTATTACATAAAAGACATAACTTCAGTGTGTGTGTGTGGAAAAAAAAAAAAAAGACATAACTTAAGAGTCTGAGAAAAAAGACTTTTTAACTCATAAGTAAACAGTATTTCCCAGACTCCCTTAGGAATGTTTGTTTTTTATCAGTGGGTTTTAAAAATCATCGCTTCCACCTTGCAAACTAACATGAATCCAGCACGGATCGGCAACATGCTATCCACCCTGACGTGTCTCCTTACGTCTTCACACGCTTCCTTTTCTGCAACTTTCAGCAAAGCAGATTTGGAGAAAAAGAAAGGATTTGAGAGAACTACAGTTTGGTCCCTAGTGAATAACTTAAAACAAAATCTGCTTTTCCATTCGCATGACACATGTGCAGTCGCTCACTTCTACTTACTTTACTGATATATTTCATATCAAAAAATCTCATACATGCATCTCAGCACGGGGCTGTTTAAAGGCTGCGTTCTCTACCCCTCGTCTCTCTGGCCAAGCTGCCTATGGCATTGTCCTGGGCTCATCAAGTGTCTCCACTGGGCCACAGCAAAACCTTGGGAATTCTCTTACCATAGTTCAAAAATTACATTTACCACTTGTCTTAAATGACAAGATTATGAAATCAGAGAGAAAAACCCATTTTTAATCAATAAATGCTGCGTAATTTACTCTTCCAAACGCAGGAGGCTGCTCTGCATGAAGACAGGAGACTATGGGGTCTTGGAGTGACCCCTCGAGGGGTCCCTGCGGAGCTTCACGCTGGCAAACTCGGGACCATGGAGCTGATAGCAGGCTCCACGGAAGGGGTGCTTCCCACCAGGTGCACGACAGACTAAACACTGTTCAACCTGAAGAGGACAGCAGACCATTTGGCCCTCTAGGCCTCTGATGACTTTAAATGACAGTGATTATCATCACAACTGCTCTCCTCAGAACAGAAGTCCCTTCTGTGGCTCCAGGGTACCCAGAGAGCTCTCAATTCTGCCTTCAGGACAGACGGAAGCCACCAGCACAAACCCGGAGATACAGCGGGAGTCCGAGCTTCCAGGACCCTGCAAGCTCCAAGCACTTGACATAACTTGGATGCATTCAAAGAGAAATACCCACGGTTTTGTTCCCTCTGATATAAGAAGAGCAAAAGCCATCTGCCACTTTCTTTACTCAAAATCCACAGGGATCGGCAGGAGAAAGAAGTACGGGCCGGGTGAGGCAGGGCGGGCAGGAGGCTGAAGGCCAGAGGCAGCCTGGCACCCGCGCCCTCCTGACCTGGCCCAGCCTGTGTCCCCGCTTCTGTGGCCTGTTCAGCTGAATTCACACAGTTTCTTCCATTCACACGCGACGTCATGATTGTCACACTAAAACAAACGCTTAGACGTGTACGGTCACCCCAGCGCCCAGGCTTTGGAGCCTGACTTGTGGCGTCCTTCCCTATGCTCAATTCTCCTTTGCTTCCCTTGGCTGGAGGCAGGGAAGTGGATTTCCTTGCTTTTTCGCTTAGATCTCAGGCACCAGCAGAATTCCTCCGCAGTGTTGACCAAAGGTCACTGGAAAGGACGCCCAGCCTGATGAACCAGATCACCAGAGACATCTGTGTCCACCTCCTCCCCGGGGCTGTCAAGTCCTAGGTGTGACCGTCGGCTCCCACTGTGAGTGAAACGCCCCCTGTGGGCTCCCCCAAAAGTGTTTTCCCTAAGCACTCTTTCAAAATGCCATTTCTCTCCAAAGGACCCTCTGCTATGTTTCGCCTTATGAAAAAACTAGGAAAGTATTTGGAAACCCCAAAATACATTATCAGGAGAGTTACACAAGCCTGTGGAGACATTGCCAGATGCCAGGGGTTCAAGGCGCTTCGCCAGAGCCCGAGCTTGGAACCCACCCGTGGAAGGAACCAGAACCAAGCTGTTGCCCCCAGACTCAGCCACCAGTTGATTGACCCCACTCTAGAGAAAAGAACAGGGTGAACGCCTTCCTTCCTTCCTTCCTGCCTTCCCCTTCCTTCCTCTCTTTCTTTTTTTTTGAAAGGCATCTTATATTGTGGTTTGGGGTTTTTCGATATCACAAAAAAGATTTAGAGAATTCCAAGAGTTTTGGTTAAAAGGAAATACAAATGGAAATTTAAAAAACCAGAATGGAACTCAACTCTCCAGATTGAACCCATATGGGTGTCACAGCTCACTGAATTAGCACCACTTTCGTAGTGAAGGCACCCGGGGCAGAAAGTTCTTCCAACTCACTTTTTCCATCTCAGAGATTTTTTCCACGCTCTTCCTCAGACAAACTGACTGATGGAAGAAGAGCGCTCCCCTCTTCCCTATTTCGAAGTGTGGCCATTTTCCTTTTGCTCTAGCCATCCTTTTATTTTCTCATCAAATTGAGACTTCGGGGCAGCTACGTAGCAGCAAACTAGGAAACACACTCCTTTTAAAAACAATTGGAAAAAATTGTAAAAAATCAAATTCTTTCAATAATTAGAAGATGTTGTGACTTTTTTTTTTTTTTTTTTATTCCCCAGGCTGGGCTTAGAGGTGTCTCTGGGTTAGACTCTTCTGGGGCTGGAGTGACACACAAGGGCAGCCTGGCCCAACCCAACCTGGACAGGAAAGCCGGGCCAGCCCCCCAGCCTGCTGCAGTCAGCTCTCCTCCGACAGGTAATCACCGCCCACGAACTCCATGGCTTCGAGCTCCACGCTGGACAGGAACCTCCTCAGTGTCTTGCGGCAGTTGTAATCCAGGGTGGTGGTGTAGATGGTCTTGGGGTACTTGGGGTAGACGATGGTGGTGCTGAGAAAGCGGGCAGGCTTGTGGCGCGGCTCAAAGCGCACCTCAGCCTTGTAGTTGCGCCACGTGCAACTGGGGATGCAGGTGATGGTCTGGCTGCAGGAGGCCACCGCCAGGCCCAGGGGCAGGTGGACGTCGTCGATGAAGTGTCGCTCTGAGTCATACTTGACTGAGGACGTGTACCTGAGCGGGAGACACAAGGCAGCGTGAAGCCGCTCCTCTGAGCTGGGGGCACAGGGTTCCCTACCGTGACCTTGAACCTTGAGATGTGGTGACTCAAGGGAGAAACAAGCTGCACGGAGTTTATAACGTGCTCACCGTGTGGTCCTGTTCTAGCACTTTACTTCCAGGATCTAATTTAATCTTCCCAACAACCCTGGGAGAAGAAATCGGGGTGCAGAGGTTAAGGTCACAGTGGGAGGGAGCAGTAGAGCTGGGGTTTCAGTGCAGACATGCAGGATTCCCAAGTTCAACCCGCACTCACTGTTCCTCACTGCAGGCGGCAGCCCCTGGAGTCGGCTCCCACTGACTTAAGCTTTGAGACTTTGGCCAAGTTACTTAACTTCCAAGCCTGTTTCCTCTTTCTGAAAAAGGTGCTCAATAGAATGCGGGAGCGTGTTAACACAGCGACTGCTGTTGGTGGGAATGATTATATATAACAAGGCAGATTCTCCTGTCCACGGGGGATGAGTGGTTTCTCTGTCCCCTGAAGTGAACAATCAGCTCTTTAATGAGAGGAGAAGGGAACCCAGACATCCTGAATGCTGGTTCTGAAAGCTCGGTGATACCAAATACTAGTACTGGGGCCACCTCTGCCTTCGGTTTGGAGACTCTCTCAAACCCAGGGAACCGAGATCTGACCTTATCCATCACAGCCAATTACAGTCTTGTTTTCCATAAAATAAATTAACATCCACGTTCCTCAGCAGCTACTTTATAATTTTTTTAAAGTCCTTCTTGGGCAATTTGGGATTTTTTTTTTTTTTTGGAAGCAAAGCATGAATTCATATTATTTCCTAATTATGGCATCTTCATAGATACTAAAATATGCACAAGTGGGACCTCCCTGGCAGTCCAGTGGTTAGGACTCGACGATTCCACTGCAGGGGGCAAGGGTTCGATCCCTGGTCAGGGAACTAAGATCCCGCATGCTGCAAGGCGCGGCCAAGAAATTTTAAAAATAAAAAATAAAATTAAAAATATGCACAAGCATCACACATAGACAAACTGAACAGCACTGCCCCTTGCCAGCCCCTACCCACTGGTCAGAGAGTAAGAATCGGCACTCTTTTTTAAAATGAGTCCAGTGGAAACATCTCTTCGCCTTGGGCAAGTAGGTTAAAAGGCTGGGAAGCTCATGTCATGAAGTCATGTCCCCATTTTGTTCAAAATACAAGCTCCTCAGGAATAAAAGGCTGCTCACCTCCAAACTGGTGAGCCTCCTTTGTTCTGTGTCAAAGGGCCCTTTGTATTCATGCAACGGAACTCCATCTCTAAAGCCACCAGCTACCAAAAGTAAAATTCCTTTCTCTAAAAAGACATATCTTTAATGGAGCCTCTCAATGGATCTCTGCCCCCAGATGAGCCTGGACGATAAATTCCCCGAGGAAGAAGAACGGTACTTGCCCAGTGAAATCAGAACCTGAGGCAAGGTCACAGCACCTTGACACTGGGGTGGGGTGGGGTGAGGTGGGGGTGGGGAGATGTGGAAAGAAGCTTCTGGAAAGAGGAATTACTTTATTACAAATTTTTAAACATCTGATGGCCATGATAAGTGAAGTGCAAAAAGCAAGTTTGCAGGACTTTATGTATAACACGATCTTGTTTTTATTTTAATAAGTGTATCTATAGTCAAATGGTTAGAGTACAGAAAAAACATCCGAAAGAGTACCCACCAAACTATAAGAGTCTTTGGCATACTTCTGTCATTGACTATTTTTTTTTAAATAACAAGTGTTAATTACTGGAACAAAAAATTGAAAATAGAAATAAAATGAAATCAGGGCCTGCTATATTTACCTTACTTCCGTTGGTGGTAAGGGGTCAAACTCCACTCCTTCGCCAAATGACAGGGGGCATAACCTCGGCGAGCAGCCAGAGCCCAGGGCGTTGGGGAGAGAAGCTGGATTCTGCAACAATAGAAAATGCAGTTAGATCACAGGCCCATCCGATGCTTTCCCCGCAGAAGGTCCTGGCTCTAGCCTCCAGCTGATGGGCCCAACTGAGATTTGTGTCACCCTCCAGGGAATGATGCCAGCGAAGGGCTGACCCACAGCACGGGAGGACCACTGGACAGGGCACGGAGGGTGCCAAGAGGTCTGCTCGAATCCCACGTCTATCATGAATGTGTGCCCTCAGCAGAGTCACAGCATATGCCCTGTGACCTTGTTTGCACACAGAGGGTGTCCCTTTCCATCGATGAGGTTTTGTGGAAGGATGAAAAGAGGAAACAAATTAGAGCTCAGCGTCGTGACCGCTGCCAGACCCCGGGGCTGCTGCATCATCCCGCGGCAAGGCGGTGAGAAAACCGCCATGAACTGGGAGTTCACTAACCAGAACCTTCAATTATGTGCCCCCAACCCTGTCATTGTCTCAGCAACTCTTCAGAAAAGGCCAAAACCAACAAAGAGAAATGCTACAAGGGATTTTTTTTTTTTTTTTTACACTGAAGATTCAGTCCAACTTCCCCCATGTCCTCTGCCTCTGAGGCTACCAGATAAATACCCAGCCACGATGGAGGAATCTGCAAACTCATTGGGAAGATGAAAACCAGAAAGTTCTCTATGTCACCTTCCACTATCCAGAAAACTCAAAGAGCCAGAGCACCGCATCCCAGGGGTTCACCGCCTTCCAGCCTGGTCAGAGCATCGGGCTTTCTGATTCACCAAGTAGCCTGAGTAAGAGACGGGACCATCCTCCACACAGCTGCTGGTGTTTCACCTGATCTGACTGGAATCAGGGCTTCTGTGTTAAGCAAGCAACAGAGAGCAGCCCTTTGGGTTCCTGGGCTAACTGGGAGCTGTCATTTTCTTTGTCTGATTTGAGAGAAGAACCTACACTTGGGCCAGGGTATGGCGGTGGCAGCCCCACCCCCATGTCTTCCAGGAAGCAGACATTTCTAGAAGGTCGACTCTAAGACTCTTATGTTACCAGGACAAGGTGTCAAGTGGGGGCATAGAGTGGACATGCAAAAGCCAAAGGGGACCAGGTAGGTCAGGGAGAGGCAGGGGGTCCCCAGGGTCCAGCCCTGAACTTGGTGGGGGGAGAGTTTAAGAAGCCTTCACTGGGGCTTGAGAACCCAGCTGGGGGAGGGGGTAAGGTGTGGGCACCGGCTGCCCCAGAGCTTTAGGAAACAGCCCCCAGCAGTGACGGGGGGCCCTGCGCTGCCCCAAGCTCTCTAGCTGCCAGACACTCCCCAACCTGGGGGTGCCTTCTGGGAGTCCTGGGGGCTGCAGGACGACGCAGCCACCAAGAGGAGGTAGGTGCCACCCAGCACTCACACGACAGCCTTCTTCCAGGTATCCAGACAAGCACCCGGTTCTCTTGCCCCTGCTTCCTCTGCTCCCTCATCCCTGCCACCCAATGCTCCCTGAGCACCCAGCCTGCTCCAGTGCATGCTGGGAGTGGGGCAGGGCAGCAGGAGTTCTACGCATGAACAAGGGGCCTACCAGGGAAAGGGGGCGAAGTCACAGCCTTTGGCATGGTTCTGGGAAGCATCCAGGAAGACTTCTCAGAGGAGGTGACAAGTTGGGCACTGCAGAGCTGGCAGGGGTTTGACAGGTGGAAAAGCCAGCTGGGTGTTGGGAGAGGTAGAAGGGGATGGCTGGGAGGGAAAAGGCACACCAGGGGGAGAAGCAACATCAGAGGCAGCGATGCGTGTATCTGCCTGTGGTCAGGGGATGTGGAAGAGGAGGCTAAAAAGGGCCAGATGGAGAGGGTTCTGAAGGCCACGATGAAGCAAGTGCTGCCTTCTAATGGAAATGAGAGGATGCACTGATGTCCACCGAGAGACAGGATCATTGGTCAAGAATTCCACGCACCATCAAAGGGGGTGGGTCCCTGAGGAGCAGCAGCTGCCACTGACTACTTCACCCAGGGGAGAAGGCTGCAAACACCCATCCCCAAGGGGGAGGGGTGGCCTCAGAGCCCCACTTTCAGCTTGACTGTAGGCAGGATGTGGGTCCCCTGGGCTCTAGGTAAAGGCAACAAACACCACCCTGTGAGCCATTTCTAAGGTAAAAGGGACCTGGTGTTTTTTCTTTAAATAAAAATTTTAAAATAAAGTAAAAGGACTCATTTTTGAAAGTTTCCACCCACCTAAAGGCCTCCCACCCATCATGTGCCAGACACGGGTTAGGTGACGGGACAAGAGGGACCACGGATCTGAAAAGGTCCCCTCCAAGGCCACTAACAGTCCCCCAAAGCTGGCCCCCTTTGCTGTCTGAATCGGGGAGCCCGAGTACACCCCTCTCCCCAACACCGACCGGGAGGGGAAGCAGGCCCGTTGGAGCCACCGGGGGCTAGGGCAAAGCCCGGAGGTGCCTGGGGGAAGTTTGCTCTCGGTGTCCCTGGACCCCTCCAGCCCGGCAGGGTCAGGAATGTGGACGAACCACAGTCTGGCAGCCCCGGGGGCCGTCACCCCGAAGGGAGGAGGCGGTGGTCGCCTTTCCCGGGGCTCCCGGGCCTCCCAGGCGATGACAATTTTCCAGCCACCGGCTCCAGCTGGCCGGGCTCTCGCCGCGCTCCCGCCCCGGGCTCCCAGCGCTGGCCGACGGGCGGGCGGCGGCGGGGACAGCGTGCCCCGGTAGGGCCGATACGACCGCTGGGGGTCTCCGGGGCCCGGGCGCGGGGGAATGGAGAGGATGGGGGGAGGGGCCGAGGCGGGGTCACTCACCGGGGCCGCGGGGGTGGCCGCCGCGTCGGGCTCCAGCGCCCCAGGGGCCGGCGCCCGCTCCCCGCCGCCGCCGCCGCCCCCAGCCGCCGCGAGTGCCCAGTGGCTGGGGCTGGGGCTGGGGGGCAGGCCCGAGTCCGGACTGTCCAGGACGCCGTCGCCCTTCTTCTTCGCGTCCACGAGCTCGGGCACATCCTGCAGGCTCAGCCGGCCCACCATGGCGGTGCGCGCGGCGGGGCCGGGGCCGCTGCCCGCCGGCCGCCCTCCCTGCCCGCCGCCCGCGCGCCGTCCGGGTCCGCCGGTCGCCGCGCTCCTGGGCCCGCCCCCTGCCCCGCCCCGCCCGGGGCCCGACCCGCCCGCCCGCAGTGGCGGAGCCGCCAGGCCGGGCGCCAGGGGCCGCTGCGCTCCCGCCGTGCGCAGCCCGCGCTGCGCTCCGCCCGACCGCTCAGCCCGCCCCGAGCGGCCGATCACAGGAACGGGGGGCACCGGCCCGGGCCCCCGGCCCCCCGCTCCGCTCGGCCGCCCGCCCCGCAGCAAGCCGACCCTGTACCCCTCTCGCGCCGGGCCCGAGGGCGCCTTGTCCCCTCGCCCTGGCCCAGCCAGGCCGGCAGGCGCTCATATCTCGAGCCCTGGCGTCGGGCGGGAGGCAGAGTAGAGCCCGGGCCCGCAGAGGCCGGGGGAGCCGGCTGAACCCAGCGAGCAAACAACTGGAAATTATTAATAGTTAATGTGCTTCGTATGGTTCCAGCCGCCTCTTGGCTCAGCCGGGCGGGCTCTCAGTTTGTGTCTGGCTCTCATTTCTGCCCCGAAGGAAAAGAGCGCCTACTCCGTTTCTCCTCAGGGGGCTCAGGGGCTGGGGGCTGGGGGCGGAGCTGGGAGGAGCGCATCACTCCCTGGCCTGGGTGCTCAGCGGAACAGGCCGTGGCCACACCTGGCAGGAAAATTCTGCGTGGGCGCAGACTGGACCTCGAACCAGACGGACAGGCTCAGCAGGCTGCCCACCGGCTGTCTGAAGGGCCAGGGGCTCCCTGGTGGGGGTCACAGCTTTTCAGACGGGGGACTTCCTCCTTAGTTTGACAGAGAAGCCCTATCTGAGTGGGAACTTGCTGCAGTAGCTGCCAGCTGTAGAACTGGGCTGTTCTCAAATCTAAAAGTACTAGAAAGTTCGAGTACTGTTTCTAACAGAGACCTCCCTGATTATCAATAAGTATAGGAAGTCCCCACCTCCCGCCAGCCACTGTACCCTGGGGGTTTCTGATGGGTGCCCAGCTAGGGCCTCAAGCTGGAGCTTGCGCAGACCTAGCCCACAGGTGCCAGCTCTGAAGAGGAGCAGTGCCCTGGACTAGGGACTTCCCTGGCTAGATGAGAGGTGGGCGTGGTGCACACCCCACCATAGCAGGCCAGTCTGTGTCCTTGCAAAAACAAAGGATCCTTGTCCTGCTTGGGACCTGGTGAAGTCCAAATTTAGAGCAGGTAGATGTTCCAGATTTGCTGGGAAAGTTGAGCCCTCCTACCCTCCTCACTCATCACTTTCAGGTAAGGAAACGGAGAAGGAATTTGACTTGCGCCAAGTCACACAGCTGGTACAAGGCAGCTTGCTGTGACCAGAAAGCCCAGAATCATCCCCTCCATAGAGAATAAAACCGGGTACGTGCCGGTGTGCTGGAGGTCATTCATTCAGGACCTGCGGGAACAGATTATAAAATCAAGCGTGCACAGTCCTGGATCAATGGTTCCTGCAAGGACATACTGTAAGCAGTGGGTCTTAGAGATTGGGCCAACTGTGTGGCTACAATTCCCTACCCCTGTTGACCTCACCATCTGCACATCCCAGACTGCCCCCAACCTGGGGCATCACGGGAGGAATCTAAGAGCTTCCTGGGGGTGTGGAAAGGCGGTCTGCTGGCAGTGGCAGGACTCGGCGCCCTAGAGGGAGTTTGCCCACCAGCATTCCCAGGTAGATCCTGAGAACTCTTCCCTAAGCTTGGCCAGCTGGGAAAAGGTGTCCAGGAAGATGGCAATTGCTCCCTCTTCCAAGGTCATCAGTCCGGAAGAGGAGGATGAGACTGAGGAAGGTCATCATGCTAGGCCAGTGCAGCCACTGTCTCCACCAAAGCCTGGATCGTTGTGGATTGTCTTGGGACGGATTGCCACCTGGACCCGCTAAAACATGGAATCTAGGGGGAGCCCTGAATTGCCACCTTCTGAGGGGAATTCTGAAGGTCTTAGATTACTCACATTCTGACAGAGATCCACAGAGACATCAAAGCTACCGAAGTGAGCAAGGGAGTGTGAAACTGCCAGCTTTGGAGGGTCCAGGCAGATCAAGGGGACACCTTTGAGGCACCCCTTCCTCCTTGGCACTGGGGTCATCAAGCAGGTGGCCCAGGACTTCACGTGGGCATCTCAGCCATCAAACTGGACCCAGGAAGCATCTATGTCCCAAGCTCCAGCCTATGACAGTTCTGTCTGATCCCCAACATAACCTCTCCCCAACTCCAGAAGAACATCTTGGTTTAATAGAGATCAGGACATCCTCAGGCCTCAGGACAATTGCCAAGGAGCTCCCAAAGTGTAAGATGATTGCATACCCTGGCCTCCTTCCTTACAGAGTAGCCCAGCACTGATATACACACAGGAAACTGGAGGGGCTTGAAGAGGAATTCAGCCCGGGGACCTGACGCTGACGGAGAAGCTGCACCAAAGTCTTCCCCTCCATAGTTCCCAGAACCCTGCTGAGCCAATCAGAAGACACCTGGGACCCCAGGTTTGTCCTCTCCTGTCCAGACTGTCTTCAAAGAGCTCAAAGATAAGCTGGAGCTGACTGGAAGCTGCTTGGGTTCAGAGAACGTGCAGGGCATGCCCGGCCAGGCCCAGGTGTCCTGCCTGCACTTGCATCTCCGTGAACTCGTGGCAGTCCTGGTGGAGATGAGCAGAGGGCTTCTTACAACAGGAACCATCTGACTTCAGGCTGCCCATGAGCGCCCCTGGGTGGGAGAACCATGCAGCACAGACCCTGGAAGACAGCTGTGTTTCGTCAGCCCTGAGCCGTGAGTCCGCACTGCATATCTGCTATAGTCCTTGGGAAGAGCCCCACGCCCTGGGCTCATCATTGTCCTACATCTTCTGCCAGATTGTTTTCCAAAGGACGTTTCTTAAAAAAAAAAAACAAAAAAAAAAACTCTAACCAAGGCTTGGGAAAGACAACGGATTCCACTTTACCCCCTCCTGGTCTGGTTTCAAAGACAGGCCTTCTTTTGAGGAGCATCTGGGTTGCACCTAGAAATCAGGGGTGAGTTGCACAAAACGAGACCACGGACCCTGCCGAAAGAGTGGCCTCTCCTCAAAGCTGTCCTTTCCGCGCGGCCATCATCCCCTGCCTGGATCACAGAGACTAGTGTCCTCATAGGACTTGGCTTCTGGCCCTGAGGCCTCTCCCAGCAGGGTCTGAGGAACAAAGCTGCGTCACAATGAATGCCAATCCTGCATTTTCCCTTTTTCTCCACTAAATTAAGCTGATGCCCAAACGGGAGTTGAGTCAGACAAGAGCAGGGCGGGACCCCCCACAACAGCGGCTGCTTATTGTTTTTGGAGCAGCGCGCTGGCGTGTGCCCAGGGCCCCAGGCACCTTGTGGTTTCAGCCCCCTGGGTCTCCGGGCTCCGGAAACCACGAGGCAGTGGCTTGGCCTTAGTATTAAACCAGGTCCCCCCTTGCCTTCATATACACCCATGTCAACCAAAATGCTTAAAAAAATAGGACTTTATTTTGTTTTCTTAAGTGTCTTAAGATTAAGGTTATTGGTTTCAAAGAGCATGGAAAGGGAACTGCCAAATTCGATAAAGAAAGAAACTGCATTAAAAAGATGTACTGACACAGCCCAGCCCACAGGAGTCTGTGCACACATGCGTTGGTGAGCTTGGTTCATACCTCTGTGCTCCCGGGACTCACAAAGGTGGCCTGAACCGGAGGCCAGGGACACCAAAGGCTGGCCATTTCAGAACGAAATGGGCCTGAGGGAACCAGGCTCCTTTTCTTTCTTTCTTTTTTTTTAAAAAATTATTTATTTATTTATTTATTTATTTTTGGCTGGGTTGGGTCTTCGTTGCTGTGCGTGGGCTTTCTCTAGTTGCAGTGAGCAGGGGCTACTCTCAGTTGCAGTACACGGGCTTCTCACTGAGGTGGCTTCTCTTGTTGCGGAGCACGGGCTCTAGGCACGCGGGCTTCAGTAGTTACAGCACACAGGCTCAGTAGTTGTGGCTCACGGGCTCTAGAGCGCAGGCTCAGTAGTCATGGCGCATGGGCTTAGTTGCTCTGTGGCATGTGGGATCTTCCCGGACCAGGGCTTGAACCCGTGTCCCCTGCACTGGCAGGCAGATTCTTAACCACTACACCATCAGGGAAGCCCCCAGGCTCCTTTTCTGACCTCTCACCTGGGAGACCACCAGGTCAGGTGGAGAGGTGGGATCTGGCCCAGCCTCAGTGGCGACGCTCACCCAGACACCGAATGAAGCTTGGGGTGGAGTCAGGCCAGTGACCCCTGTGTGGGGAACACGAGGACCCCAAATACAGGCTCCACCCTTGAGGCCTCCTATGTGTAAGCTGAGAGCTGTTCTCCCAAACGCTCCCTAGTTACACAGAAAAAGGACCGTGGCATCTGCAAAATAAAACCCAGATGGGATTTTGCAAAGAGCTGGGGCTCACGGCCTCGTTGGAACGGCATCAATACACTTGCACTCCTGGCTCCGTTCTGTGTATTCACACTAGACAAGGACTTGCAGCCCAGAAAAATAGCCCTTAGTTGAGCAACTGAAGTTAAGACCCTTGGCTCCTTGGCTGAAGGGCGTGATAGAAGGGTGTGCAGGCAACAAATGGCCAGTCTGCACGGCCACTCTCCAAAGGCAGCCTCCAGGACCCCCGGGGGATTTCGGTCTGAAGGCTGCGTGGGAAAGGATGGAGAGTGGGAGCCCGGGGGTGGCCAATTGGCTCTGCTGCCCTTCCCTGGAGCCGGTGTCCCTAAGTGCATTCCTCTCCTCCCCCAAATTCAAAGCAGAATACCCACCAGCGGGAGGCGGCTGTGGTTTGCAGCTATGTACTGTTCGGAACTCCTGAGACTTGCTGAAGACATTTACATGCCTTTGAAGAAATGTTTTTCAGTTTTGAGGAAAATTAGCCAGGGGTCGGGTAGGAACTTGAGGTGAGAGAAGAGGGACCAAGGAAAAATTCCATGCATCTCATGTTTTCCCAGGTCGTATCAGCTGGGGGTTAACTGGAATTTTATTGACCCTTGCCTTGCACTTCTGCAGGATGACCCCAACCAATGACAAGTATTTCTGGAAATCTCTGTCTCTCATATGCTCATAAATAAATCTGGTTATATGCAGAGGATGCCTGCCATTAATTTTCTTTTCCTTTTCCTGCACCCACTGCCCCAGCCTCTGGTTCTGCTGAGTTGGGTGACAGTGCCCCACACGGCGGCCCTCCAACAGGCTGCCCTTGCAGAGACCACCATCAGCTCCACCAGGCACTTAGAGAGGGGCTTGCAGCCACGCCACCGCTGTGGGTACCAACGCCCCGGGCGCTGTTGCCAGTGCTGGTGGCGGGGGGAGGGCCACGTAGCTCGGAGGTGCCGGAGCTGTGCTGTGGTCCGCAACTAAGTGCCTCTCGGCCCTTCTGGTTGCGTTTATAGGGTGGTCCTGATGCAGTGCAGCTTCCTTTATGCCTGCCTCCCGCCCTAGGATTCAACTTGAACCGTGCAGGTCTGGGCCAAGAGACAAATAGTAAAACAAGCAAGCAAAAAACCCCTTTGAATTCCAAATCCCTCTCCCCTGAGCCAGGCTTACCCTTCTGGGCCCTTCTCTTGGGATTTCTCTAAGAGGCTTCCAGGTCCTGCATGCAAAGAGAGCGTCTGGACCTGAGAATGACGGGGACACTCGACTTCAGTCCCAGCTGGGCCCCCTGCCCCACCAGACACCCATCAAATATCACCCAACTCCCATCTCAACACCTTGCTTTTCAAAGACTGAAAGGTAGACTCTGCTATTTCCAGGGATGCCTTTTTTAGCATCAAGGCTGTCTGCCATCTGAGAAAGGACCTTCTGCTGTTAGCAGGCTGTGTTGGAAGCAGAAGCTTCTAGGATGTCAGATATCGTCATCTTACAAACGCCAAGACAGGGCACAATGCCTACCTATTCTCCATGCTTGTAATAAAAAGAGCAGTTAATACGAGCTCAGCCCGGGCTTTCCATCACACACGGACATTAAGGAATCTGGGCTTTGTGTTCCTCGTTGAAAGACTGTTTATCAGCAGATACCCTGTTCTTGTTCCCCAGAATCCATTTCACCTCTACTCCCAAGGCTGAGAGCTCTTACCAAAACCTGCTCTGGGTTAGAGTTTTTGGGGTTCGTGTGTGCTCTCCTGCTAGACCCATTCATTCAGTCAGCACCTACCAAGGGCCTACTTTGTGCGAGACAGAGTGTGAGAGCACAAAGGGAGCCTCACCAGCCTGGTGGAGAGAGGGAGGTGAAGATTGGGGGAAGATTTCTGGAGGGAGTGACACCTGTGCTGATACTAAAGCAGCAAATAAGGAACAGGCAGGCAAAAAAGGGAGGAGGAGATGATGACCAAAGCTCTGCCATGAGGTCTCTGAAGATCTGGTCATCCTTCTCCCCTGGCTTAGATTCACTGAGTGGAGAGCATTGCAGACTTGACAAGTGCCCCAAGTTCACTGCCTCTGGAGTCAATTAGCTCCATTCCCGGACATGCATCCTGCAAAGCTGTTGCACTGGTGACAAAGGGAAGCAAGAGTTAGGGTGGCTGGTTTAGTCCAGCTGTGCTCCTGGAAATGCCATGTCAAGGACACAGCAGCAAGCTGTTACTTTTCCTTTTGCACTTGTCATGGGTGTTGTTTTGTGACTGTACTCTGGCATACAAAATATTAATTCTCTTTTTATTTTTTTAAACTGAGCTCAGTTTAGCTCGTAAACCCCCAGTTTCTCTCTAGACCGGAAAAGTGTCTTGCTCACAGTATAGTTCTTCTGGAAAATGACCAGTGGCTCTTGGGTAATTACTACTCTCATCCTTCCCTTTTGCCTGGGTTGCATCTGGGGAGGCTTCTGTAACATCACAGCAGCAAGGATGGGGTGGCTGGTGGTGAGTGCCTGGTCCGTGGTCATCTTCCTACCTCTCTGGACACTACGGAGGAGAAATTTGCTCTGCTTGGCCAAGGAATGCCACCCTCTGCTTTTTTTTTTTTTAATGGCACTGGTTGGCATTTGTGCCTCTACAACGTAGTTTTTTGTTTTGTTTTGCTTTTTTATTTAATATATTTTTGGCTGCATTGGGTCTTGGTTGCTGTGCATGGGCTTTCTCTAGTTGCGGCGATCGGGGGCCACTCCTCGTTGCGGTGCGCGGGCTTCTCATTGCGGTGGCTTCTCCTGTTGCGGAGCACGGGCTCTAGAGCGCAGGCTCAGTAGTTGTGGCTCGTGGGCTTAGTTGTTCCGCGGCATGTGGGATCCTCCCGGACCACGGCTCGAACCTGTGTCCCCTGCATTGGCAGGCAGATTCTTAACCACTGCGCCACCAGGGAAGCCCCACCCTCTGCTTTTCATGTCCATATGCCACCTGATCTGTACCCTAGTTGTCCCAGCCTGAGGTCTCTTCCAATGAGCTGGCCCTTTCATTACTTCTGGGAGCTCAGGGAGCTTGGAAGCCATCACCTCCCCATGATGGGGTGTGAGGGACTCTGTGAGGTGTGCCCGCCCTTGGGCCCACCTGGCCGGACAACACTCTCAGACACTATCTCTCCTCCTCAGGTGCCTTGTTGAACACCTCACTTCTCTACAGGGACTGCAGTCTCCCAGGTTAATTGCTGGAAGCCAGGCAATGGCTTCTAGGTCAGGGTTTCCCTCAAACTTATGGGGGTTTCTCTTATACTGGGGCTCAGCCCAGAGTGGTAGGGTTCTGGATTTCTTCTCCATGACCTTCCAGCCTCAAAACCAAGTCATATCCCCTCTAGTTCTTCCTTTTCTATTGATACCTGCTGGTCAAAATCCCCCCTCCCCTCACCTCCTTTTTTTAAAATAAATTTATTTATTTATTTATTTACTTTTGGCTGTGTTGGGTCTTCGTTTCTGTGCGAGGGCTTTCTCTAGTTGCGGCAAGCGGGGGCCACTCTTCATCGCGGTGCGCGGGCCTTTCACTGTCGCGGCCTCTCTTGTTGCGGAGCACAGGCTCCAGACGTGCAGGCTCAGTTGTGGCTCACGGGCCTGGTTGCTCCGCGGCATGTGGGATCTTCCCAGACCAGGGCTCGAACCCGTGTCCCCTGCATTAGCAGGCAGATTCTCAACCACTGCACCACCAGGGAAGCCCCCCCCCCTTTTTTTTTATGGAAAAAAATGTTTATGTCAAGATGCACTGTCCCTCTGCTGATGGTGCCGGCTGTATGCAAAGTCCTCCAGCATTTTGGCTCTTAAAATGTAAAGGGTAACTTTTAGAATAAAGGACAAAAACAAAGCAAAACGCCATTCCAACAATTCTTGTAACTCTCGTGGCTTTCAAGACTTTCTTCGCTACTATAGAATCACAAAGTCTCTACAGGAGTTCAGAAGCTAAGAGTTTGAGCTGTTATCTCCAGAGCATCACTGCCAGAAGACAGTGCATACAGGGAGCCCTGCCTGCTGATGGGGTCTGGGGAAAGGGCAGAGATAAAGAACAGAAGGGATGCTCAATTGAATATCAAACTCTACATATACCAAGGATGACCGCTGCTTTCATGAGCGAACCAACAAAGCATGTCCTCTAGGAGCCCTGACCATGAGGGAAGCCACGGGGCTTTTGCTCAGTTAGAGTGGTTTCTTGCAGCAAGACACCGCACTGGTTGGGTCACATTTGGTTTTGTGCAATGAAAGCCAAAGGGGAACTTCTGCTTACTGGGTTTCTACAGATAGAGCTGCAACTGCATCCTCTCAGTCAAGAAGCAGGAAAAAACATCTAGGGCAAGTGAGGATGTGGAGAAGAGGGTACACACGTACACAGGGTCGATGGCAGTGTGCAACATAACAATCTTTGCAGAGGGCATTTTGGCGAGAGCTAGCAACATTTCAAATGTGCGTGCCCCTTTATCTTTTAAAATGGGAATTGAACGATTTTAGGAGAGTAGCCTACCAAAAGGTGGGCACAAGTAAGCAAAGATATTTACAGAAAGATTTTCACTGGCGATGTGTTTCTCATTGCCAAAAAATAGAAACCTATTTGTATACTGATAGGAGACTGGCTAAGTAAACGATGGTCTGTCTCAACTATAAAACACCATGTAGCCTTAAAAAGAATGAGTGGCTCTATATATGCTGAGGGAAAAGATATCCAAGATTTCTTGTTTAGCTGTAGAAAAATATGCAAATATGCTTAATATTAATTTTGTTTGCAAAGTGCCCTCCCCACACAGTGTAAGACAGAGAAAGTCTGGAAGGGGAGTAGGACTTTTGATATATTTCTATATTGTTTAAACTTATTAACATGAATACTGTGTACTTTAAAAATGAGTATTATTATTGCAATATTTTATAAGGTGAAGAAAATAGAAACAGCAGTGCAGAAACACTCAAAATCATTGGGGTTAGCAGTCATGAGAGGAGGTCAGTGGAGCGAGCCTTATGCCAGCTTCTTCGCAGAAGCCCTCAGAGCAAAGAGGAACTCCGTGGGCCCGGCTGGGAGACCACGGAGAAGGGCTTCCCCATGAGGAAACCCCACCTGCCAGGCCTGACTGGGACTGAGAGGCTTGATTTGCTGGGGCAGCTTAGATTTTTCTCTTGGTTTCTGTGACTGGTGTTTGTATAATCATTAAGAAAATGTTTTACGATTAACTAACCATATTGGGTGACAAAGAGAGTTGTCAAGCGTGCCTGACTCTAAGGCCTTGAGACTGAGGAACTAGGAAAAGGAAGGGGGTGCCCTTTAGAGACGGGGAATTTCAGGAAGGGAGCCAAGTGTACCTGGAGATGCTCCACCCAAATCGATGATGGGACCTGCAAGCAGACTGGGGTCAGCTGAGGGGGACGGACAAGGGCTAAAAATCTGAGAAACCTCAGAAGGCATAGCTGGTGTTTATGCCTGTGATGGGCAGAAAAGTTCTCTGAAGGAGTCTGGAGTGAAAACCACAGGCGGCCTAAAACCTTGGGGCTTAACCACAGTCAAGGTTCAAAAGGAAAAGAGTGTCAGTGACAGAGACCAAGACATTAAGGGAGCCAGGAAAGCAAGGCATCGAGGGAGTGAAGGGAGAATTCCCAAGGGCAGGGAGGACTCACCAAATCCATGGAGAGTGCAAAGAGAATGAAAGTGCGGCAAGAAGGTCATCCTTCCAGAGAAGTTTCTGGAAGGTAGTTGAGATGGATGCTGAATAAGAGGGAATGCACATAGGGGCTGGAGGTGATGGCTGTAACCTTTTGTTGGAAATGGTAACAAAGGCCACAAGAGAAGTAGCCCGGGGGCCTGGGAGGGTGGTGGGAGATCAAAGAAAGCATGGAAGCCCTGGTTCACTTCTTCAGGCAGAATGGAAAAGGGGACAAGCTCCGAGAAACTTGGTGGGAGTGCAGGAGGGGGGAGGAAGCGACGGGTGGGACTCCAGGGAAGGCCAGCCAGGGAGGGTGGAGTGGTGACTGGCAAGTGGGATATACAAAGGTGGCTTGGATTTTGCCAGTCCTCTGCACAGTGGAAGGCAAGCTCATGACTGGGACTCTCGAGGTCTCAGTTTCCCAACTGATAAATGAGGAAATTTGACCAAAGTTCTAAAAACAAATAAACCCACATACCACCCAACGCTGATGCTCCAATTCAGAGCTTCCCAACTAGACAGCTGGGCCGTGGCCGGAGTGCACAGCAAATGCCCACGTGGATCCCCGCAGCCCTGGCGAGCCGGTTGGCCGGGGCGGGGCGGGGGCGGTCCCCTGAAGCAGCCACAGTCCCCAGGCCCATCAATATGGCCCCGGCAGCCTCTTCAACTGGTTTGCCCCAGTGTGATGCCAAGGGAGCACAAATGTCATCATTTCTATGCTTCAAGTCCTGAAAAGGTTGGGAGGCATTGCATGTACACAGACAGACGTGCGAGGCCTCAGGCGTAAGATTTGGGGCTTGTCGGGATTTTGAGAGAAGGATAGGCTTCCTTGCAAATGTTGCCCAAGCCCCCTCCCCCAGTTCCAGTTGCAGAGTTTTGTTCTTAGAAAAGAGCTGCCTCGCACAGGGGAGGGGGGTCGGGGGTGGGTCCTTGCCCTCTGATGTCCTCTTTCTAAAGGCGGCAAGGCTCAACCCAGAAGGCGGCCTCCAGCGTGACTCGGACAGGATTTGGGTGACAGTTCAGGGGTGTTGGTGAGTGGGTTGTGGACCTCAGATGAAAAGCTGCTCTCTCCTGTACAAAGGTGACACCGCCAAACACCCCCTCCCCTCTAGCAGCAGCCGCTGATGAGGGCAGCAGCTTCCAAACTGACTTCTGTGGAACCTGGAATTCTTGAGATGTTTTAGGGGGCAAAGGAGCTCCACAAGGCTTTGATTCTAACCTCCCTTTAAGGATGCATACTTTAAGCCTATTCTAAAAACTGAACATTCGAAAGTAATAACATAACATGCAAATGTGTCATTGGTGCAAATATAAGATTTTACAGATCCTTGGTGTGTTAACCTGCACTGCCAGGGCTGTTCCGTCCACGGAGACCTCAGGACAAAGAGTCCTTGTCACATCTGGGTAACCAAAGAGTATCTGGGATTGGGAGGAGGGCTTGTTTAAAACAAAACTGATACTGTTTGCAAATTCTTAGCTGGATTAAATCAAGATTTCTCTATTCTATGCAACCAAAGCAAAACACAGAAATAAACTGGATGCTGGGGTTGATGCATATCAATTGCCATCCATAACCTTAGCTTTAAAATGCTTTCTATTTAACTGAAACAGTTTCAGTGTTCTCACTGATTTGCTTTGAAAGATACTTGAACTCACAAAATATATTAATAAAATACTTTTGTCTATTCGTAGAGTGAGAGTCCCACATAAAGCTGGGTCTCATAAATTTGAAAACCACTTGCGACGTGCAAAGAGCATGGACGACACCAGTCCTGGCTCTGCTACTCACGAGCCACACAGCCTTGGGCACATCGTTTGTCCCCCAGGCTTCCAGGTCCACAGCCATAAAATCATACCCACTTAACAGGGGTTTTGATCCAATGAGGTCTCTTAACTATCCAGGAGGCGGTAAATACTCAGTTCCCTCCCCACCCAAGAGCATGGAATGGCCTGGATCTCACAATCAGGTATTATTTGCATGCCAGACAGTAGCTGGGCTGCAACTATGGCCCAGGGCTTAATCCCCTGGGACCATAAGGCCCGTCAGCACCCTTCTCTGACGACTGAGCGAGCCAGCCAGCCGAGGGGCCAACACTTGGGATCCGTTGAGAGCAGTGCCAGGGTTGCAGCAGGGTGTGGGCATGAGGTTGGGAGAGGGGGTGTCTCTGTGTGTGCACTCATGTTTTCTTTACACAACATTGGCCGTTTTTCCATTTGCCTGCTAAAGCGCTTCGGTGGCTGCCCCAGGCAGCCCAATCGCAGGACTTTAGTCTGTGAAGAATTCCATGGAACGCGGTCTCTTCAGCAGGTGGTGCGCTTCCCCTCTGCTTGAGAAGGGCCTTCCTTTTCCATCAGCACAAAGCAACCGAGCAGAAGCAGCTGGAGTTTCTCTCCACCGTCTCACCTGGTGCCCCTGAAAGTTGCAGCCTACTTGGTAAATACTTCTCATGGCCCCAGAAGTAAAGGGAAGTTTTGTTGAGAAGCTGTTCTTAATTTCTCACGTGTTGAAGAATTACCCCAAACAGGAGGAGGCACCGGAGATTGTGCAAATTCTATTTGATTGCTGAGCAGAGGCTACCAGAGCTCTCAGATTAAGTGATAAACATTCCTGGGGGACAAAGCATTTACACAGCTTTTCCTCTGTATCACTCTTATCGCCCAGCATTCTCTGTATCAATATCCCCAAAGGGGATTGGAAGAACCAGGCGGGTACTTCTCAGCTGATTACAGGGATTCCGCGGGCCTTGGGAAAGGTCTGAACATCTTTGAAAGGCAACTGTGAAGTAATCCGAATAGCTGGTGAACTTCTGGCTTCCCTGTTAGGTCTGCCTGTCCCAAGATAATCTCGCTTAGCATTTTCTGGGCATTAAAGGTCCAAAAAAAAAAAAGAGTGCAGGCAAGAATTTTGCCCCTGCCAGGACTGGCCAGTTGAAATCAGTTCTGTGGACCCCGGACACCATTTCTAAAGACATGTTTTTTGGAAAGCAACCTTTGGCAATCCTTCTCATTTGCATTCAGAGGAAATGTGCCACATTTTCCGCAACAGGCAGTCCAGCCAACACCACCGGGGAGGGAGGAAGCTCTTTTCTCAAGTGTCTGCAGGTTTATCCCTAAATGCTACGGAAATAGCAGCTGCCGGGGCAAGGGGAACAGAGGATGGAGAGTCTTTTAAAACGCTTGAGTAAGTCGGATATCCCAGGCAGCAGACCTAAAAAGGCAAAGACTCCATATTCCGGTGCTTGCTTCAGATGCGGCCTGCACCCAGCAGCAGGCCGTGTCGTCACATGGCCATCCTGTTCAAGTGAGCCCAGGGACAGAGCAAGCGCTGTGGCCACCCGCTTGGGGTTCAGGCCTGGCGAGTGATAAGGAGCAGGTCACGTTTCACACGGCCTCGCGGCTGACAGAGCACGTGCACAGCTGGCTCTTGTGTGACCTTCACGGCCCTGTTAATTATACGCGCCCCCCGCCCCCTTTCATGGATTCTGAAAACTGCTTTTGTTTCAAACGGACACATTCTTTATATCCCACTACTTACCTGGTTATGTATGTGAGAAGGAAGAGAACCTGGCAGGTCAACCATCTGGCAGCGTTCTTCTGGGTGGGGTATACGGAAATGTTTCTTTTCTCATCAGATTGATTTCTGGCTACCCTATTGAAGTGGTGAGCTGGTGAAAATAAAGAATGGAAACTAGGGAATGATCTTGAAGCCAACCTAATGGAAGCGCTGCCACAGATTTTCCAGGGCTGAGGGGAACATCAGACTTCCCCAGAGGTTCACTGCAAAATGCCCACCCAGCTATTAAGGAAACAGGATTGACTTACTGTGCACAGGACAGAAGGCCTCTGGCAGTCACATGGAGAAGCGGGCTGTGATTGGAACCGGGAGGCGGAGAAGGGAAAGTCAAAGGGATAGAAATTCGGAGCACAGGGAGGATTCCGAATCAGAAGCAGAACGCTTTATACCTATTTACAGAGGGTTTCCACCACCGCTGGACATGCCGGGACCTTGCTGATGAACATCACGTTCTGGTTTCGTGCTGTCAGGGAATGGGCGCATCTTCACCAGGCAGAAGGGCAGACGCCGAGAGGGGAGCCCGGGCTTCACGGGCTTCACGGGCTCGCTAATTCTTTCCCATAGCCTGTTCTGTTTTCTGTCAACAGTGAGGAAATACATCCTAGCAAATGACATCCAGTAACGCTTTAATTAACTGTAGTATTTTATGCTGCGATATGCACCACGAAATCACTTCCAGATGGGGGAAAAATGAATGATATTTACACAAAAAAGCAATCCCTTTATTTCCAGGAATCGATATCTCCCAAAGGTATAGAACCTTGAGGGTCCAGGGGGCTTATCTGTTTTGATAAATACTAGAAAGAGACTGGAAAAGTTTCTTTACTGTGTAAAACGTAACAGTACTCTTTCTGCACGCCAGCTTTTCATGTGTCCTTGTTTCCAAGGCTATTGTTTAAATGGCCCAACACAGTTCTAAGGATTTTATTTTTAGCAATCTGACTTGGAGGAGACAAGAAGTGTGAAACACTTGCTTTCACCCTCAAGCAAGTTGGTTATTTTGGAGATTTCTCTTCCTAGAGAGAGGAATTACATTTCCAGCTGTGAACTTGTGGCATTTTCCCTAGCGTTCCGTAAATGGGGGACCAGGGCTCCCTGTCCAATGGCAATTCAGGACGGGCTGGTGTCACGTCCCCTGCATCCCCTGCTCGCTTGCCCTGCCTGCCCATCACTCTTACATTGGTCCTTGGACGTCTGCTTTCCGTCCTGTTCCACCTGCACCGAGGAGCTGCCCGAGGCATGAGAAAGTCAGCGCCCTTTCCTGGGAAAGCCCCAGGTACTGGGTCTTTGTTCTTCAAGAGAGGGAGGCATGGCAACAGTTAGCTTCAATTCCAGAACTGAATCTGGAGGTCAAAACACCCCGTCCATGGTGGTTCCCGTTTCCCTGTTATGATCCAAACAGAACTTTCTCCAGCCTGGGCACCTCTAACTAGTAATCAGGAAGTCTGTCCAGAGTAAAAACAGCAGTGAACTCTTTATCAATTATAAATTACGAATATTTATTTTAACGACATAAGGTGACTTTAAGTTTTTTTGTTTTGTTTTTTTAAGCGGCTAGAGAAAGTGGAGGGAAGGAACCGGTACAGTATCTATATAATTTAGCTGAATAACAGAGTTGTTAGCTACTGTTTTTATCAATGAGTGCTCCTTTATATATATTATTTCAAAGTGACAGTAATAAATAAACCTTCTGTTTGGGGCTTGATCATCAAAACAAGAAGAATCCTAGTCAGTATGGGGACAGCATGATTTCTTCCATGGTCCCTACCACCAACACAAATTCAAAACTCAAGTTGCTGGCTATCAGCAAAAAAAAAAAATCTTTACCATTTGGGTACCAGCTCAATTATACAGTAATTACACTTGCTTAGAGTCAGAAAAAATATACATTTATGAAAATGTGCAATAGGAGCCCTTCAATAAAGCAAATTTCTGTTACAATGGTTCTTCACAAGAAGTAAGCATTATAATCACCTATGGAACTTTTAAACCTAGATGCTGGGCCCCACTCCAGACTTAACTGATTCACAATCTCCATGCATCTGTACTTGTAAAAAAAAAAAAAAGAGCCCCAGGTGATTCTGATGCAGACCCCCCAGATGAGAAACATGCTCTGTCTGTACAGGACGCACACAGGGCATGCAGCGCCCATCAACAAGACACTTAACGTAACTCCTACTGACTTCTGCTGGCTCCTTGGAGATTACTGACAGTGTAATAAATCAAGAAAGCAATTTCCCTGGCTGTGACCACCACCCGGGGGGCAAAACAGCAGCTTGACATCTCAATGCCATTATGGAGACTTCCAGAAAATGACTCCTCGTGAATGAAACACAAAGACAAGTGTGGATCTGTAAACACTGAGAGTGACAAGAACCAGGTGTGCGAGTCCACTGGGTTTCCAGCTCCCAGGCCGAGGACAGATGGCCGAAGTGGCTGTTTGGAGATGGGCCCATCACCCCTTCTTTCAAGAGTGGGAAGAGAATGTTAACCTCAATTAGCTCGGGCTGGATAACTTTACCAGAGCCACACCATGGCTATCTGGGCAGAGTGAAATCTATCGACTGAGCTGCCCAGGTGCCCCCCCAGCCCCTTCCCTGCCCTTCCAGCGCTTTTCTTATTTAGCCAGCTTTTCCTACTAGGGCTTAGCTAAAGGCCACACCTCTTTCTTCCGTCACACCTGTAATCTTCCACTTCATCACTTGGGCCCTAGAGCCAAGCCCAGAGGACATCTCTTAAGGGTCCGGCTGCAGAGGGAACCTCACACAGCTGCAGGTGGAGGAAGGGGTGAGTTCCAGGCTTTCTCACCCACGGTGCTGGGATAGAAGCATGGACAGGAACAGGACCACATGCCAGAGGGTGTGACTGCCGGGGTGAGGCTACAGAGTCAGCGACAACTGGACCAGTCGGGAGCAGCCCAGGACCAGCAAGTGAAGCACACGGAACCTTCACCCCCAGCTGCCTCTGCTGCAGGAATCAGGGACCATCTCGACTGCCTTTTTATAATCTGGCTGTTACCCGTCTTCTCCGATTAGGACAGGAATTAAGACAGGACATGGGAGAAACATGTGAATGACCCAAATGCCCCAGGAAGTTTCAAGACTGATTATCTGAGAGTTGGGGAAGCACAGGAGAGGTGGGAGGGCTTCCGGGGATCTGGGTGTGGGTGGGGGGGGGGGCACTGGCCAGGGGGAAAAGCGCCCCTTGGACGCTCCTACAGTCTCTTTTTAATTAGCTTCTCCAGTTTGCGGATGCGAGATGACTCCTGTTCTGGAGTTGGAGCCAGGAGGGACAGCGAGCCAGAGCCTTCGGGCCCTGAGGGTGGGGCGGGGAGCCTCTGGCGGAAGAGCTCCAGCATGCTGCTCTGCTCGCTCCTCTTCAGCCCCTGAGGTGGAGAGAGAGAGGAGGGTGACGTCAGCTCTGGCCCCAAAGGGCCCGATGGCAAGCGCAGTAACTGGTATTCACTGGGCTGAGGATTAACGCTTTCTTCAGGGAGATACCAGCCCTGGGTGGCAGCCTGGGAGAGAATCAGAGGAAGAGAAGAGGCAGCAGGAGAGGAGGGAGAAGGGGCTGGGAGGGCGGAGGACAGGCGGCAGGATGCGGGAGGGTAGCCTCCTCTCCACCGCAGTCCCGCTGAGCCTGGCTCTCTGCTGGGCGCCAGGGTGCCATCAGAACGGGGACATTCACAGGCCCCGGTTCCTCCTCCTCCTTAAAAGCCTTCTGAGGGTTGGGTCTGCAGCCTGGGCCAGGCACGGGCACTTTGAGATAGCTCCCGGGGGGCCCATATCCCATCCCCCAGTTAACCACCGAGCGTGAGAAGAAGGTGCCCGGGGAAGAAACAAAACGCGGAGCTAACCTTCATGTCCAGGATCTTCTGGAAGGTTTCTGTGTTGCAGTCCGTCAGGAGTTTGATGTAGTTGTCCACAAACACCACCAACGGCTCGTGAGGGGCCATCACGACCTACCGAGGGAGAGAGAAGAGAGTAGGCCTGCCGGGAACACTCATGATCGGAGGCCGAGGATTATCCTTCCTCACTTGCAGGCCAATCACAAAACGGACTCTGCACGATCTCCTTAGGTGGCAGCAGCAGCTGCAAACCCAGAAATGTCCTGACAGCCTGTTTCATCTCGACATTCAGTTAGAGCAATGTTTCCTAAATTTCCTAAATCATAAATGTAACCTGGATTCCTTCGTTAAGTACAGCTTCCTATGTCCCTCCTCTGAAGGTTCTAAAACAGAGGGCCTGGGGGGAGTCCCAGGTGACTCTTTAAATATCAGGACCACGGGAAACACTCTGTTGCATGGTCCCCTGTTTGAGACATTTCCTAGGTTCGTGGTACCTGCTCCTTCTGTCCTGATGTTCCCGAAGGATGGCCTCAAAAGGCACCGAATTAAGTGGATTTTCTCAAAAACAAAAACCCTAGAACAGCCTCACTCTTTTCAAGACTTAAAATCTGGAACTTCATTTAACTACATCCAATTCATGTACCAACAGCAGGAAAGCAATGGCATCGCAACCCTCACATTCACTGCCATTTGGTTTTCAGTGTGGCGTCTGATTTCCTTCCTCCAGCAGACTTTTTTTTTTTTTCCAGAGGCAACCATTGCTTCAACTTTCTTTTTTTTTTTTAATTTTTAAAAATTATTTAATTAATTAACTTATTTGGCTGCGTTGGGTCTTCCGTTGCGACGCACGGGCTTCTCTCTAGTTGTGGTGCGCGGGCTCCAGAGCAAGCAGGCCCAGTAGCTGCGGCGCGCCGGCCAGCAGACTGGTTTTGTTTTGAATTTCTGAGAATATGACTCAGACTGGCAAGGAGTATTCACTCAGAAATTCTCTCTAAACCCTGCTCTCCACCCTGGTGAGTAAACCAGCTAGGGAAGAAATGGATTAGGCTGCTTCCAGTTTCCTCAGGCCAAAGCCTGAGGTCTGTCTGGGCCCCTCACCTGGTCCCACCCATGTCAGGGCCTGCCGCTACTTTTCACTCCTCCATTATTTGAGTCATTCTGTTTGGAGACAGACCTGAAGGGCCTGCAGGCCCTGGACTTCTAAGAGCATCCCCTGACAGTTCCGTTTTTTCTCTAGCCTTCTCTCCCCTCCCCAGTAGGCCCCCTTTCCCCTTGACATGTCCAGATGGAGATCATATGCAGGAGCTCAAGGCTTCAGACATTCTCAGCATCATCACCCCATGTATATTTTATTAAATGGGGCTTTAGAAAACCCATTTGTTGATTAGAATCAGTTATGCAACATCTGTTCAAAGTTCCTCTAAAGTGGCAGAGTTTAGAGCGCCGAAGAGGCTTACGTGGACCGGAGTAACTGATAGCTGGGCCACAAATCCCTGCTGAGAAGCAGAGAGATCCCTGACTTAGACGCTGATTCACAGTGACAACGCCACCCAACCTCCAATCTTGGTCAAATCTTATTACAAGAGAATCCCACTACGATGAAGAATTCATTTGTCAGATAGAATTACTGACCCCCCAGTAACAGTGCACTGACTTTCAACAATATCTGATGAGGCCAAAGTCTGGTTCAGCCAAAGAATGTGGACAATCTTTTAGGACTGATAGGCATAGGTCCTAACCTGTGCTTTCAAAGACTAGTACTCAGTACTCCTTGGAATAAGCAATCAGATAACCAGGCCCTTTTAACCGAAACCCCCCGAGGAAGACACAAGCCCCACCTTGAGGATCATCTCCGCTCGGGTCATGCCTTTCACCACGATCTTTGTGTAACTGGCTGGGGCTTTCCTCACCACCTGAGAGCCGATGGAAGGCAGATCGAGCAGGACCATCTTCAGCGAGTGGGTGTCCAGCAGCAGCTGAGGGAAGAGAGCAGAATAGAACCAGCCGCTTCACAGGGACACGATACCCAGTGCACGCACACTGATAAATAACATTTTCCTGATTTTAAATGTAATACGCTCTCATTGGAGAAAATTCGGAAAATGAACGAATATAAAAGGAAAAACATGAGTTATAATTACTATGACCCAGGAAAAAACAGTAAGATGCCACAGTTCAATGTGGTATCATTCCCACCAGTTTGTGTGTGTGTATAACAAGCTAGAGTTATACTGTATAGACAGTTTTACAACCTGGTTTTTCCACTTAATACATGATGTTTTTTGAATTCTATTTTCCCATCTTGGCAGTCTTTAAAAAAAAAATCATGATTTTTCAATGGCTATACAGTACTCTATGGTGTGTGTGTGTGTGTAACTTTAATATTTTTAACCATTCCCCTACACTTTGTTTCTAGATTTTTATTATTATAAATAATAAATACTGTGATGAACAGCTGGGCAGATATAATTCTAGGTCTATCAGTGGCATTTCCTTAGGAGACAGTCTTTGGGATAGATCAAAGGATAAGGACATTTGGAAGGTTCTTCTTACATATCCTGAACTGCTTTCTGAATGGAAGGTACCTATTTACATAGTGCAGACTGCACCCACATCAGCACTGAAAACTGCCATAAAAATTTTGCTTATTCAACAGGCAAAAAATGGTAATTCCGTATTGCTCTATTTTGGATTTCTCTGGCTAGTGAGGATGTAGGAGATTAAATCAAATTTAAACATCAGTATCTTTGCAACAAACTGCCTTTTTCATTCTTTCTTTTTTTTTTTTGGTTCTCTTGGATGCCAATTACTTGCAAGGCTATCAACTTTCCTGATTGCCCACCAACTGCAGGCACAGAAATGGCATATATACACTGGCCTGTTCAGACAGTTTCGAAGACTGGAATCACATGCCCACCAACCAGACAAAGGTAGCAGTAGGGTGACAGTCTCACTACTGCAACTCTGATGGTCAATCTTATGTTCAGGACAGGGCTTGCTGTATCTGCCACTGCCTGCTCCTCTCAGAAAGCTTTCCATAATTATATCAAGCAGGGGTGGAATGGTATCCCTTCAGGCCCTATGACACCCTGAATTCTCTCATTCTCCCTGTACTTTGCTATGGACAGGAGAGTTAACAACTAACGATAAGACAAACTCATTAATGAGAAACACTATTAACTTAATGGTCATGGTGATTATAATTTTGACAATGGTATAAAAATTTGGAGAAGCCATCAGTGTTTTACTTGGGATAACACAGAGGGAAATATTGCTCTCAAAAAATGGTGAGGTATTGAAACAGACTGATTCTGAAGTTTATATGGAGAGGCAAAAGACCCAGAATAGCTAACTCGATATTAAAGGAGAAGAACAAAGTTGGAGGACTGATCCTATCCAACTTCCAGACTTATAATAAAGCTACAGTAGGGACTTCCCTGGTGGTCCAGTGGTTAAGACTCCACACTCCCAATGCAGGGGGCCTGGGTTCGATCCCTGGTCAGGGAACTAGATCCCACATGCCACAGCTAAAAGATCCCGCATGCCACAACTAAAGATCCTGCATGCTGCAATGAAGATCTCGCACATGGCAGTGAAGATCCTGTGTGCCACAACTAAGACCAAGTGCAGCTAAATAAATAAATAAATAAAATAAAATAAAATAAAGCTACAGTAATCAAGACAGTTTAGTACTGGTGAAAGAATAGATAAATAGATCAACTGAGAAGAAAAAGCCCAGAAATAAATCCACGCAAATATAGTCAACTGATCATTCACAAAGGAGCAAAGGCAATTCAATGGAACAAAGACAGTCTTTCCAACAAATGGTGCTGGAACAGCTGGACATCTATGTTCAAAAAATAAAAATAAAAGGGAATCTAGACACAGACCTTACACCCTTCACAAAAACTAAATCAAAATGGATTACAGACCTAAATGTAAAACAAGAAACTATAAAACTCCTTGAAGATAACATAGGAGAAAACCTAGATGACCTTGGGTATGGTGATGACTTTTTAGATATAACACCAAAGATATGATCTGTGAAAGAAATAATCGATAAACTGGACTTCATTAAAATGAAAAACTTGGGCTTCCCTGGTGGCACAGTGGTTAAGAATCCGCCTGCCAATGTAGGGGACACAGGTTTGAGCCCTGGTCCGGGAAGATCCCACATGCCGCGGAGCAACTAAGCCGTGCGCCACAACTACTGAGCCTGCACTCTAGAGCCTGCGAGCCACAACTACTGAGCCCACATGCCTGGAGCCTGTGCTCCGTGACAAGAGAAGCCACTGCAATGAGAAGCCCGCGCACCGCAACGAAGAGTAGCCCGCGCTCGCTGCAACTAGAGAGAGCCTGCGCACAGCAATGAAGACCTAACACAGCCAAAAAAATTTAAAAATAAATAAATAAATAAATAAAATAAATTTACAAAAAAATAATAATAAAATAAAATAAAATGAAAAACCTTTGCTATCCAAAAGACAATGTCAAGGGAATGAGAAGACAAGCCACAGACTGGGAGAAAATATTTGCAAAAGATACATCTTATAAAGGACTGTTATCTAAAATATACAAAGCTTTTTAAGAAAAACTCAACAATAAGAAAACAAACAACCCAACTGAAAAATGGGCCGAAGAGCTTAACAGATACCTCACCAAAGAAGATACATAGATGACAAGTAAGCATTTGAAAAGATGCTCCATATCCTTTGTCATCAGGGAAATGCAAATTAAATCAGCCACGAGATACCACTATACACCTATCAGAATGGCTAAAATCTGGAACACTGACAACATCAAATGCTGCTGAGGATGTAGAGCAACAGAACTCTCATTAACTGCTGGTGGAAATGCAAAATGTTACAGACACTTTGGAAGACAGTTTGGTGGCTTCTTATAATAAAACTAAACATACTCTAACCATACAATCTAGCAATCATGCTACTCGTTATTTGTCTAGAGTTGAAAACTTATGTTCAAAAACCTGCACACGGATGTTTTTAACAGCTTTATTCATAATTGCCAAAACTTGGAAGCAAACAAGATAACCTTCAGTAGCTAAATGGAGAAACTGTGGCACACCCAGACAATGGATTATTACTCAGTGCTAAAAAGAAATGAGCTATCAAGATATGAAGGAACCTTAGGGCCTTCCCTGGTGGTGCAATGGTTGGGAATCTGCCTGCCAGTGCAGGGAACACGGGTTCGAGCCCTGGTCCGGGAAGATCCCACATGCTGCGGAGCAACTAAGCCCGTGCGCCACAACTACTGAGTCTGTGCTCCAGAGCCCACCCGCCACAACCACTGAGCCTGCGTCACAACTACTGAAGCCCACGTGCCTAGAGCCCGTGCTCCGCAACCAGAGAAGCCACCGCAGTGAGAAGCCCATGCACTGCAATGAAGAGTAGCCCCCACTCGCCGCAACTAGAGAAAGCCCGTGCACAGCAACGAAGACCCAACGCAGCCACACACACACAAAAAGATATGAAGGAAACTTAAATGCACATGACTAAGTGAAAAGGCCAATCTGAAAAGGCTACATATTGTATGATTCCAACTCTATGATGTTCTGGCAAAGGCAAAACTATGGAGGAAGAAAAAGATCAGTGGTTGCCAGGGGTTGGGGTTGGTGGGTAAGATGAACTGGTGGAGCACAGAGGCTTTTTAGGGCAGTGAAACTACTCTGTATAATACCATGATGGTGGATACATGTCATTATACATTTGTCCAAAGCCACAGACTGTATAACACCTAGAGTGTAAACTGTAACACTGTAATGTAAACTATAGACTTTGAATGATAATGATGTGTCAACACAAGTTCGTTGATTGTAACAAATGTACCACCCTGATAGGAGATGTTGATGATGCGGGAGGCTATGCTTCTGTGGGGCAGGGAGTATATGGGAACTCTCTGTACCTGCCCCTCGACTTTGCTGTGAACCTTAAACTGCTCTAAAAAATATAAAGCCTTAATTTTAAAAAACAGTGGGAAGCTACACTAAGGAAAGAGTAATTTCATGCACTAATGTTGCTATTCGAAGGCCTAAACTCTGTAGGTCATTCAATGGCAGACCAGGAAAGTGCTAGGATATTTTGGACTTTTCTAGGTTTCCAGAGATGAACATTCTTACTCTCCTAGTGTCTGTTTTTTGAGAAGGCCATGGGCTCACAGAGAAAGGCACCCAAGCATTCAGAAGGCAGATAAGTACAGACTGTCAGAGGCACCCCCACAAAGCGCCTGGTATCAGAGCGGTTCCCAGAGCCCCACTGGAAGTGAGCACTGCTCATCCTCAGAGGGAACCCAGCACGTGCCTCTAAAAAACAAGTAGGCTCAATTCCATGCAGATAAAAACCCAGATATAAAAAGAAAAACATTAAGAAGAAAACAGATTATTTCTGTAGGGAAGAGAAGAATGTGAGACAGAGGAAAGATGGAAAAATCTACCTTAAAATAACATAAGTCTATAACAAAAGACACATAAACAAAGTAAAAAGACACAAACCGGGAGAGGATGTCTGCAATACTGCCAAAGGGATAATACTCAGAACACATAACGATTCCTGAAAATCAATAAGAAAAAGACCAGCAACCCCAGCAGCAAGAATAACAGCGGTGTGGCAAAGATCTGAACAGGTAACTCACACACACAAAAACAAAACAAAAACAAAAACAAACAAACAAAAAAACCACAACTCAAGCGCTCACAAGGTGTGTGAAATGATACTTAACCTTATTAGTAAACCAGTAAATCAAAACCACAATTGTGTACCATTTCGTACTCATCAGAAAGGCAAAAGTAAAAAGGTAAAAAATACCAAGTGTTGGCATGCATATGGTGCAATGAAACTCACACTTAGGATGAGAGTATAAATTGGTTGAGGCACTTTGGGAGAAACTCAGTACTATTTCCTTAGTGGAAGATGTGCATAACCCGTAACACAGCACTCATATCCTTTAGAAAAATTCTTGCCCATGCGGAAAAAAAAAAACAAAAAAAAAACCGATTCCCTGCATCCACTGTTTGTAAAAGCAGAAGACTGGAAACAACCTAAATGCCCATCAATGGTAGAATGGATAAACAAATGGTGGCATATTCATGCAATGGAATATGATATTGAAGTTAAAATGAGTGAACTCAAACAACCTATACCAACACAGATAAATCTCAGAAAACATTATGTTGGGCAAAAAAAGCAAGTGGGGAAATGATATGTATAGTACCATTTGTATAAAGTTTAAAAATATGTAAAACAAAATTATATATCTTTTGTGAATAGATACACATGTAACATATCAAAACACATACAGGAATGATAAAAATCAAAATCAGAATAGTGATTACCTCTGGGCATGTAGGGAGGTGAGCGGAAGGGTAGGGTCCACGGGGGACTTCAGCCATAACTGTAATGATTTACTTTATATAAAAAAGATCTAAAGCAAATGTGGGAACATGTTAAGATTTGACTAAGCTGAGCGGGAAGCTGATATTCTTGACATTATTTTCTATACTTTTATTAACTGGAACTATGTCTTTTTCTTCTTCTTCTTTTTTTTCCACACTATGTTATTTGAGGCCTAGTGAGGGTTCAACTTTATCTTCCATACAGCAAAATTTCAGAGCCTTGTCAAAATCAAAGGCATTTCTTGGCATTATTTGCTAGCAGGAAAAAAAAAATCAGTGATTATTTAAAAATGTATGGGGATACTTCCTGTTTTTTCTGTACTTTCTATTTCCCAGAGATATATTATATGCATAAATAATTGTACAGTCTTAAGTGACAGGAAGAGTTTTGAATGAGCCAGACATAACTCTCTAGTGTCTCCCATATTTTGAGAGATAGGACTTTTTCAATTCCCGGCCAGTCACAATAAAATTTTGTCCTCACCAGACAGCTGTACAGATGGAAACCTTCGTTTCAAGTTTTACCGGAAGTAATGCAGTCAGAAAAGGTGGGAGCTAGTCTGATAGGCTTAGCAGCTGTCTGTGGGCAATGAAGGTGAAAGGCCCCATTTATCATGAAAATCTGCTGGCTTTCATCTTTGAAAATAGCTAAAAGTTCGTACCCTTAGGCATGAGGCATTGGGCAAGAGGTGGCCATCCACCAAATTTGTTTGAGCCTCAGAGATAAATTTTGGGGTGGTGTGGCTCATGTTCTTGATGGGCTACTGGGGTGCAGATCTGGCCAGCATGCTATGCCTGGGAAGGGTCATCACCCAGCAATGGAAAGCTCTGAGGGGTTTACTTCTTAAAGAGCCCCTACCACTCTTGGGGGTCATCATGACTATCACAGTGATGGAAACCTTGAGTAGACAAGATAAAAGGCCCACTGCTAGAAGCTAAAGGACCATATATACAACGCTAAGTTTCAAGGAGGTGACACAGAAGAGACAGTTCAAGATATGAAGAATGGATGGACCAAGGTGAGGACATGCCTAGTTTCTTTCCTCTTTTCTTTTTGGTAAAATTTAGGTGTAACTTTCATACAGTAAAGTACACAAAGACCAAGTACATAGCTTGATAAACTATTACATATGTATACACCTATTGCCTCATTAAAGATATGGGACATTTCTCCATCGACAGAAGAATGGATAAAGAGATGTGGCATACATATATATGGCATATGAGATGTTACGGAAAAACCCGAACGAACTTTTTGGCCAACCCAACACACACACACACGCACGCACGCACACACACACACGCACACGCGCACGCACGCACGCACGCACAATGGAATACTACTCAGCCATAAAAAGAATGAAATAATGCCATTTGCAGCAACATGGATGGACCTAGAGATTATCATACTAAGTGAAGTAAGTCAGACAGAGAAAGACAAATACCATATGATATCACTTATATTTGGAATCTAAATGAAATGATACAAATGAACTTATTTACAAAACAGAAACAGACTCACAGACACAGAAAACAAACTTATGGTTACCAAAGGGGAAAGGGCAGGGGGATAAATTAGGAGTTTGGGATTAGCAGATACACACTACTATATATAAAATAGATTAACAATAAAGTTCTACTATATAGCACAGGGAACTATATTCAGTATCTTGTAATAACCTATAATGGAAAAGAGTATGAAAAAGAATATACACATATATAACTGAATCACTCTGCTGTACACCAGAAATTAATACAATATTATAAATCAACTATACTTCAATTTTTAAAAAATTAAAAAAAAAAAAAAAGATATGGGACATTTCTTGCATCCCAGAAGGCTCCCTCAGGTTCTCTTCCAGTCAACACTCTCCCTTCCTTCCTAATAAAGATGACCACTCTTCTGCCCTCTGTCACTCAGGATTGGTCTACTGCTCATTAATGTGCTATGAACATTCTTGTATATGCCTTTGGTGGCCATACGCCCTTATTTCTCTGGAGTGGCATCTATGCAGAATTGCCGGTTCAAGGAGTAAGCATATGTTTAGCTTTAGTACAGACTGCCAGATAGTTTTCCAATTTGGTTGTGCCGATTTCCATTCCTACCAGCAATGCATGAAAGTTCCAGTTGCTTCACATCCTCACCAACACTTGGTATCGTTGACCTTTTTAATTTTAGCCATTCTAATATCATTGTGACTTTAATTTACATTTCCCTGTATGATTAATATGCTTTTTGGCTTTTTTGGTGAGCTTCTTTCTGAAGTGCCTATTCAAATCTTTTGTCATTTTTCTACTGGTTGATCATCTTTTTCTAATTGATTTGTTGAGGTTTTTTTTTAAGTAATTTTTTCAAGTTTATTGAGGAATAATTGACAAATATACTTTAACTGCATATACTTAAAGTGTACAAGGTGATTATTTGATATACATATATATTGTGCAATGATAACCAAGATCAAGATAATTAACTCTCCTTTTGTGTATGTGGTAAGAATGCTTAAGATCTACTCTCAGTAAATTTCAAGTATATCATACCACATTATTAATTACAGTCACCATGCTGTACATTAGGTCCTTAGAACTTATTCATCTTAGAACTGAAAGTGTGTACACTTTGACCTACATCTCCCCATTTCCCCCTTCCCCCAGCCCCTGGCAACTAACATTCTATTCCCTGTTTCTATGAAATTGGTTTGTTTTTTTTTTCCTTTAAGATTCCACATATAAGTGATATGTTGAGAGATTTTTAAAAGTATATACTTAGAATATGAGTACTTTGTTACATATATTGCAAATATCATCTGCTACTCTGGCTTGTCTTTTGAGAAAAAGAAGTCCTTAATTTTAAGTACTCCAAATAATCTCTTCTTTTATGATTGGTACTTTTAATGTTTTGTTAAGGAATCTTTGCCTAACCCATGGTCATAAAAATATTCTCTTATTAGCTTCCAGAAGTTTTGTTGTCTTATCTTTCACTTTCAGAGCTATAATCCACCTGGAATTGATTTTTTAAAAACTGAGATACAATATACCATAAAATTCACCTTTTAAAAGTGTACCATTCAGTTCCAGACATCTCAACACACCACAAATAAATTCCATACCCATTAGTGATCACATCTCTTTTCCTCCTCTCCTCCACCCCTTGCCAACCATTAGTCTACTTTCTGTCTTGTGGATTTGCCTGTTCTGGACATTCCATATAAATGGAATCATACGTTATGTGACCTTTTGTCTGTGGCTTCTTTCACTTAGCATAATGTCCTCAAGGTTCATCTATGTTGTAGCATGTGTAAGTATTTCACTTCTATTTAGAGCTGAATAATATTCCCTTGTAAGATTAAACCATTTTCTTTATCCATTCATCAACTGATGGGCATTTGAGTTGTTTCTACTTTTTGGCTATTATGAATAACGCTGCTTTGAATAATGCTGCACAAGTGTTTGCATGAACATACTTTTCCAATTCTTTTGGGTTTCTATCTAGGAGTGGAATTGCTGGGTTTCATGGGAACTCTATGTTTAACATTTTGAGAAAATGCCAAATTGTCTCCCAAAACGGCTGCAGCATTTTCCATTTCCAGTGTATGAGGGTTCTAATTTCTCCAAGTCCTTGCTGGAACTGACTTTCCTATATGGTGTGTGGTTAAGGTCAAGATTAATTTTTTTCCCACATGGATATTCAATTACCCAGCACTGTTTACTGAGAAGATCATCCCTTCCCAACTGAATTAGTGCCGTTTTTGTCATAAATCAAGTGTCTATGTATGTGTGGGTCTATTTCTGAACTTGATTCTGTTCTGTTGGCCCATTTGTCCCTGTGTGCTTAATTAATTCAGCATTAAAATAAGTCTTGGTATCCTGAGGTTTAAATTCTCCAACTCTGTGCTCTTTCTTTAGAGTTATTTTAGCTATTCTTGGTCTCTGCACTTCCATCCAACTTTTAGAATCAACTTATCAATTTCCTTTCACACCCACATCCACCCACCCCTACTGGGATTTTACTGTATTTAGAGATTAATTTTGGAAGAATTGACATTTTAAAAATATTGAGTCCTTTAATACATGAATATGAGCTTTCCTGACATTTTAAAGGTCTTCTTTAATGTCTCTTAATATTGTATCATTTTCTGTGTAGAAGACTAGCACATTTTTTAATAAACTTATTCCTAGCTATTTAATGTCTCTTAATGCTACTGTATATGGTTTCATTAAAAATTTTTCATTTTAAATTGTTTGTTGCTGTTATATGCAAATATTAAAAATAATTTAAATACTGACCTTATATCCCACACCCCTACTAAATTCATATTCTAATAGTTTGTCCGTAGATTCTTTTGGATATTGTCATTCACAATCACATTCTCTGTGAAATGTGAAAAATGACAGTTTTGTTTCTTCCATTCTAATCTGTGTACCTTTTATTTCTTTAAAACTTTCTTTTATTTTTTGTCTTATTGTTCTGGCTAGGACTTCAAGGGCAATGTGGGATAGAAATGGTGACAGCAGACATACTTGTCTTGTTCCTAAATGTCAAGAGAAAATCTTTCTATATTTGACCATTAAGTGTGATGTTTATGGCAATTTTGTTTTTCATTAACTGATTCATTTCTTTCATGAGCTGGCTCAGTCTCCCCATCTCCAGGACCTTGGTGACCCTGCCAATGCTTGTAAACCCCTGTGGAGCATGGCTGTGCCTGTCTCTTTGCTCTGTGTGGCACAAAGGGAGGACCCTTTTGAATGGGTGATAGAAGAGGTTTCAAGCTCTCAGTGGGAAGGATGGCCTCGTAAAAATCAAGATGGGCCAGAGCTTAATGAGACAGAGAAAAGCGAGCAGTTGGGTAGTTAAGAGATTCAAAAAGGTCTTTAGGGACTTCCCTGGTGGCGCAGTGGTTAAGAATCTGCCTGCCAATGCAGGGGACATGGGTTCGAGCCCTGGTACGGGAAGATCCCACATGCCGCGGAGCAACTAAGCTCATGCGCCACAACTACTGAGTCCGCGTGCCACAACTTGCCACAGCTACTGAAGCCCGCGCGCCTAGAGCCTGTGCTCTGCAACAAAGAGAAGCCACCGCAATGAGACGCCCACGCACCGCAACGAAGAGTAGCTCCCGCTCGCCGCAACTAGAGAAAGCCCGCGCGCAGCAACGAAGACCCAATGCAGCCAAAAATAAATAAATAAATAAATAAAAAGAAATGTAGATGTTAAAAAAAAAATCACGTTATTTAAAAAATAAATAAATCTATTTTTTAAAAAGTCAATATGGTCAAAATGTGGTAATATGTATGATGGAATACTGTTCAGCCTTAAAAAGGAAGGAAATTCTGAAACATACTACAACATGAATAAACCCTGAAAGCATGCTAAGTGAAATAAGCCAGACACAAATGGACAGATATTGTATGATTCCACTTATAGGAGGTCCCTCGAGCAGTCATATTCATAGCGATAGAAAGGAGAATGGTCGCTGCCAGCAGCTGGGGCAGGAGGGGTGGGGAGTTAGTGTTTAATGGGAAGGGAGTTTCAGTTTGGGATGATGAAAAAGGTCTGGAAATGGATGGTTGCACAACAATGTGAATATACTTAATACTAGGAACTGTACACCTAAAATGGTTAAAATGTTAAATTTTATGTTATGTATGTTTTACCACAATAAAAAAAGTCAATATGGTATATAAAGATAATACAAAGGAAAATATTTATGGATCTAAAATATTTTGAGCAATACAGTTCATGTCTATACTTCATAGACATGAACTGTATTGCTCAAAATATTTTATTTTATTATTTTATTTTATTTTTTTAAGAATTTTAAAAAAAATATTTACTTATTTATTTGGTTGAGCTGGGTCTTAGTTGCAGCAGGTGGGCTCCTTAGTTGAGGCATGCGAACTCTTAGTTGTGGCATGCATGTGGGGTCTAGTTCCCTGACCAGGGATCAAACCCAGGCCCCCTGCATTGGGAGTGTAGAGTCTTAAACACTGCGCCACTCGGGAAGTCTCCTCAAAATATTTTAGATCCATAATACAATAGATCTAGAAGGAGGCGTGTGGAGAGTCTGATTCAGGGCTCTTATTTAAACATGAGGAAACTGAGTCCAGAGCAAGGAAGCAACTGCTCATGATCACAGGGACCATTAAAAGCAGAGCGGGGACTGGACCCCAACTTTTAGGGTCCTTTTCCCGACACCACAATGTGCTGCTTCCTCTCTGGTAAGTAGTTTGTGCAACTGGATTCTTTTTTTAAAAATAATTAATTAATTAATTTTTGGCTGCGTTGGATCTTCGTTGCTGCGTGCGGGCTTTCTCTAGTTGCGGCAAGTGGGGGCCACTCTTCGTTGCAGTGCATGGGCTTCTCATTGCGGTGGCTTCTCTTGTTGCGGAGCACGGGCTCTAGGCGCGCAGGCCTCAGTAGTTGTGGCGTGTGGGCTCAGCAGTTGTGGCTCGTGGGCTCTAGAGCGCAGGCTCAGCAGTTGTGGCTCACAGGCTTAGCTGCTCTGCGGCATGTGGGATCTTCCCAGACCAGGGCCCGAACCCGTGTCCCCTGCATTGGCAGGCGGATTCTTAACCACTGTGCCACCAGGGAAGCCCCTGGATTCCTTTTCTACTGTGTGCTCGGTCATAGATACTGTGGCCAAAAGACTAATTAATGACCCTGCAAATCCCACAAGACTCTCTGAAAATCACAAACTAGCAAGAAGCATTACACATACTGGTATGGTTCAGCTCCACGTGCCCTTGCAATTGCTCAAGTGGACTCTGGGGCCCAAAGAGAAATAATTTACTTTATACAGTAATCAGGAAGAGAATCAAGAACAGGAAAATGTCTCCTTTCCTATTTTTGGCACAAGTATTAAAGTGTAGTCTAAATTTAGGATCTAGTACTTCTGTGGCAAAGCAGAGGCATCTGAGATTAGGCCTCAATCTTTGCTTTGACTCTCACAGCTTTCGTTAAAGTTTGGATTACAGTTGCTGCAAGACTTGCGGCAGAATCTGTTTTAATCTGTGAACTTCTCTTTGTTAACTTCTTGATTCCTATGGTTTTGCTGCCTGAGTGATCACGCCTCCAGCTCCATGACTGCTTGGGTTTCTAAGGCCAGATACTCAGGGCAAGCACGGACCCAAGCTAAACCTGAACTTCATGTGGGAATCCTCCAAGGGCCACGTTGCCTTTAGTTCTCACCCACGGCCTCCCCCAGGCTGGGCCTGTTGAGATCTATGCTCTCTTGTCACCCACTCCTATTTGTCTGGGGTCTGAGAAAGTAAAACACCAGTTTCACAGATGGTTTTCTCATCCACATCTCAAAGCAGAAGTAAATACTGGCCAAATTGATATATTTCTGAAGGTGCGGGCTTTGAAGTCTGAGCTGATTATTTTAACATTCTTTTAAAGAAGAGAAAATCTGAGGAAAATAGATATGACATTGGGTTCATGTGACAATATAAAAATATCACGCTACAGGACACTAAATGAGCTTGTAAGGCCTGGGCAGAGCTGCAAACTCATGGAAACATGCTCCCAATGAGTCAACTTTGTGTTCCAGTGGCTTCATCAAGTCTAGAGACAGAAACCTAGTAACTGAGAATCTAAAGCTTCTCTCAGACACACAGAGAGCAATCACTCCGCGTCCTCTCCTACCACACACAAAAGTGAGGTGAACAGAGTGGATTCCCGATAAACATGTGCTAATGAAACTGGGCGTGCTGGGGCATTATTCTGCTGTTTCCCGAGGACAGAATTCGTTCTGTGTTTATGACATGCAAGAGGTAAGAATTTCCAAACGCTGAAATTCTACACTCAGACACAGTTGGTCAGTGTCTGAATCCACGCAACCTCCCAGGAAGTTTGCTGAGACAATATTTCTGACTCTGCTAAGCTGGTCAGCCAGACAACCTGCAGCAAGCATCGACTAGATGTTTCTATGTGGGGAGATGGGCACTGACAGTGGAAACAAACTATCAGCAGTAACAGCTGGCATTTGTTGAGGGCTTCTCATATGCCTGACGTTGGGTCAAGCACTTCAGTGCATTATCTTGTTTAATCCTCACAACTACCCTGTGAGGTGCTGCTGTGAGTATCCCCATTTTATAGACGAAGAAACTAAAGCCCTGGAAGGTTAAGCAACTTGTCTAAGGACAAACACCTTAGGAGGTGCTCAATGAAAATGTTTTAAATAAATGGATGAATAATTTAAGCTGCCAGGTCATCATTCTGTCCTCAAACAGGGAAATCAGTGATTTTACTTCTCCACGGTAGCTCTGTACTAGGAAGTTATGCAGTTTGATCTACGATAAAAGCCATAAGGAACAGTCCTATCCCAGTTTTGTCTTACCTGTTCTGCTCCCACCATGCTAATTGGCTTGCACTTGAAGAGGTGGGTGATGAACTTGGGAATGAAGGAGCTGTGGATAAAAAAGAAGTGACAAATTAGGCTTATATTCTCTTTGGTAAAGAACTGCAGAAACCTTTTTTTTTTCTTTTTTTAAGGCCCCACTTCCTCCTATAAGAAAACTGAGAATTAAAGTAGACACTACTGTGGCCTACAAGCATCCGTTCTTTTTCTTGCTAACTGTAGCCCTGGTTTTATTTAGGTAAATCTGGCCTTGGGATGCTGGGGAAAAGCTGATCCCTCCTGAACTACAGGGGTGAGTTCTAATCAGCCTCAGACAGGCGGAGCATGGGGTCCCTTAGTGACTGCTGTTGGTGCTGATTTGGCTTGCAATCGAAGCCCGCCGGAGGGAAGGACTTCATTGCACGGCTGGGGCAAGTCTCTCTTCTTCTTTAGGGTATTCGTGTATTTGGATTTAACATCTAGAGCTGCCATTTTACCACCGTTCTAAGGATGAAGCCAGGTCCAAGGAGAGCAGGGTAAGTAAAGAACCTGGGTCCTTAATGACATTGCTGAACCACTGAGGCAATCAGCTTTGGATCTGTCCTATCTCTGGACTTTGGTTATATGAAATAAAAAAATTCACCTCTGTTTAAGTCAGTCTGAGTCAGGGCTTCTATGACTAGTAGCTGAAAACATCCTAATAGATAATGAGAGTCGAATATACGTGAGGTAGTTATGCGATCTTAAATGCAAAAAAACAGGAAATAAATGCTAAGGGAGTAACTGTCAGATCAGGGAACAAAATACATGATCTCCAAAAAATTTACTGGGGACTGAAGGGCAACCTGGGCCAGGTAGATGGATGATGCTGGTGTGGGGAAAGGGAGAATATGATTTTAATAGGTCAGGAGGGCTTTTTAGAAAAAAAACTGCAGAGGCCTGTGTAGGGAAGGCTGAGTTGTACTGGTGCAGAACAGAAGATGTGGGAACCAGAAATGCCTATAACCAGGCCAGATTCAGAGTGAATGGACCAGGAGAACACAGGGCCCACGACGAAGGGAGGACCATGGCAGTAAAGGACCTGGAGGTCGAGGTAAAGCCTGGCCAGCCTCTCCCTCTCCTCACTCTTCAAACGCTGCTCTCAGGCTTGTGCTCGCCATGCTCTTTGCTCTCTCCACACCTTTTCCGGAGTGCTGGTGCCCACTCTGATACCCAGTGGCTACTGGACATCCCACTGGCATGGTACCAGTACCCCGACCCCAGCATAGCCAAGACTCAGCCCCACCCCAAAACCAGGCTCAGGGGACTGGATCTCCTCTGCCCAGTCATCCAAGTCAGAAACCGTACCCTTGCCCTCCACCCCAATATCCAATCAGTTCCCAGCTCTTCCCTGAATGCCCACACCCACCCCTCCTGACCATCCCCCTGCTGCTGCCCTTCTCTTTCTCACTAGAGCTCTTGCAGTTGTTTCCTAACTGGTCTCCTAGCCTTTGGCCTTATCATTTCTAATCCATCAGCTGTCAGAGAAATTTATCAATATTTCAGATGCAAATATGACCAAGACGCTCCCCTGATTACTATTCTTGCAATGGCTGCAGACAGGCCTTCCTTCACTGTCTTGACTCTCTCTCCCCAGCCCCATCTTGCTAAGCCCTGGCACCCTGTGCTTCAAGCGGGTTGGGCCACTTGCAGACCCTGTGACTCTGCAGAGGCTATTTGCTGCCTCTGTGCACTTGTTCACACTGCTCCCTCTGCCTGGAATGCCCCTCCCCACGGCCTTGCAGGTCAGCGCACACACGTCTCCCGGACTCTGCTCGAGGACAGCTTTCCTACGAAGCCTTTCCTCAGTCACCTCCACCATACTCTGCAGAGTTCACAGACCTCTAGCCTCATACGTAACCTGCTCTGTTACACTTATTTGCTTACACGTCTACTTCCCTCCACTTGACCGTAAGGCAAATGAAGATAGGGACCATGTCTACTAAGCCAAAGCACTTAACTCTGCCTCTGGAACACAGCAGGTGCTCAACTGACTGCACGTTGAATAAATAATAAATAATAATGGTAACAGCTAACACTTTTTAAATGTCAGCATGGTACCAGCACTTTACCAGGACGTTTTTAAGACTTCTGATTTTATCCCTCCAACCACTAGTAAGAGATCTATCATCTCCATGACTGAATGGAGGAGAATCAGCTGAGTGGATGAGGGAAGTCACTTATGGTTCAAACAGTAGTTTCAATCAGCGGGGTGATCCTGATGTTTAAACAGCAGAGACTGTGGTTGCTTCAGAGACCCAGTGGAGGCAAAAGGAAACATCTAAGGCTTTGCATTAGTGAGATGAGAAGGGAAGTTAAAAGGAAAGAAATGTCAGCCCCAGATATCAGATCTACGGGAATGCCTGCCGATTGATCAGGAGGGAGTGAGAACAAGGGCCTCTGTGGAAGGGATCCTTCAGGCTCTAAACCAGAGCCAAGTAGTGTGAGACTGCATTACGACTAATGGCAATGACATACACAGTTTATAACCTATATTACTTCACACTAGAGTAGGCTTCGATCGTGCCCTTGAACTGGCTCTGTGTGCTAGACTATAGGGGGTGGGGTGGGGAAAATATAGGGACCAGGGACATGTCTTTGTGGGAAGAGTTCCAGCAATGTGATGGGTAACTGCCAGAGGCTCCTCCAGGCCGTCGCAGGGGTGGCAGTTACTGCTCTTGGCTGGAGAAGGGTTTTCTCACAGCCCCCCATCTGAGGGTTCTGGTCTTCAGCTGGGATTTTATAATGATGAGAGGGTACCGTGGATTAAATGAGAAAACCACTTTCTAGATCACAGGTTAAACTTTTCCAGATGTGAGAGGTGGGCATCCTCTTCCCAGCTCACCCAATATGGGCTTAGTAATGAAAGCAAAGGGCTCTGAGAGAATGTGAGGCGGATGCCGGGACCAGGTAAGTAAGTGGACCCCTGACTCACTTTAACTTTAGCGCCATCAGACCCCTGTGCATCGCACTGGAGATTCTTGGCCACGGTCAATTTTTATAGAGACGCTGTTTCTACCCGGGGTTACGGGGAGTGTCACAGTGTGATTTATCAGCAATGCTTTTAACACGCGCTAAGGAGCGCCCAGAGAGTGGAGGGAATGTCAGCTCCTGGTCCACCTGCCGCCCCGCACATGTTAATGCCTCCTGCGAGAGTCCACTCGAGCCTTTCCTGACAAACTGGGAACTGAAGCTTACGCCACAAGCCACTCCGTAACTGTTGCTCCTTAGGGATTCGTTTGTGAGGGAAAGCCTTAATTGAATACAAATTGGGAGAGATCTGGGGAAGACAGAAACTTGGAGCCCTCAATCACCCTTTGGGACTTGGACGAGAACAACCTAAATTCAGTAGCTGGGACTGGGCCGATCTTCCTGAGGCCCTTGCCTGTGAAGTCTGCCAAAATGCTTGTCTGATACTTGGTCAGAGGAGGCACTGACCCTCCGCGGTGTTCGGTCTCCAGAGAAACAGTGCTATAGCCAGATGCTGACTGGCAAGGGACCAAACCATTTCCCCTCTTTAAAACAAGCCAGAAATGGCCACACAGGAGGACGTGGCAGGAAGACACGCAGCGCAGTGTTCACTCCACCTACTTGGCAATGGACTGGCTCCCTGACTTGCTCTTCCCGATTTCTAGTACCTTCCCTGGGCTCATGCATGTCCACAAGCGGATATATTCCAGCAGCCACAGTAACAAGTGCTACGAGGAAGGAGGAAGACAAGGCTCAAAAGAAACAACTCATGGTTCCTACCCTTAGAAAGCTTATCATCTAGTTGGAGAGACAAAATACATACATGAAATGTTGAAAAATAATTTTAATTATCCAAACCTGGGGGGAGGCAGGGGTGCCATTATGTCCACATAATTCAAATAACAGGAGGTCCCCACCCACTTCTGTCTGTCTTGAGGGGCTGGATGACCGTATGCCTGCTACTGCTATTTATGACTTTAAGCAGCAAATTTAGTTTGATTATTATGCTTCTCTGGGGTACAAAAAAATTAGTTGGACGGCGGGGACACCTGGGTTGGGCGCATGCTGGCGGTCGGCATGGCACTCAGAACAACCCCGTGATGAGGACGTGCCGGGACTTACTTTGCAAATTTAATGCAGAACTGCGTGAAGTATTTCCGCGTGGAAGCCAGGTTGTCACGGATGATGGGGACGTTCTGTTTAATGTGAAGAATGACAGAGGTGACGTAGGGGCTCTGGTCACCAACATGCTCCACATTCTGCCACTGCATCTGAAAATGGAGACAGGGCAGGACAAGCCTTTAGATCCTGTGCTGGAGAGCAGCCTTACCTGTTAGTAAGGAAGGGGCAGGGGTGGTGGAAATGAGCCCGTGACTTGCTGTCACAGAGGCCGATTTGTCTTGGGGGGTTTGTCTCTCCCTGTCTATAGGAGCTAATCATGAATAGAAACAAGTAAGTCCACCTTTCCCCTGACAGTGAAGTGTGCATCAGGTACCTTTTCCTACCCTGTCCCTCTCAGGCTTGAAGCAGGCTTCCCTCCTCATCTAAGTACCATCTTCTTTCTAAAGGAACCCTCACCAGGCAGAGGAACTGGATCGTATTCTTCTACGAGCTCCTCCACCTGAAAGGGGCTGTGGGTGGACAGGGGAGAGACGTCTACTTCTGACCAGGCTGGCAGCTTGGGAAACCCGAGAGTTGGCTGGGCCACACGAAAGGAAACCTGGAGTGCCCTTCTCTCAGGTACATGGGGAGGAGCTGGGGATTTTTTTTTTTTTTTTTTTTTTTGCCATACCCTGCAGCATGTGGGACCTTAGTTCCTCGACCAGGGATTGAACCCGCACCCCCTGCATTGGAAGGCTGAGTCTTAACCACTGGACCACCGGGGAAGTCCCGAATTCGAGATTTTTAAAAAAGGAAACTAGAAACGATATGACGTGTGAGACTTGCTTCAAAATAATCTAGCGCTGGGAGGAGCAGATGAAACAAGATTAGTGAAGCTGGGTGGTGGGTACATGAGGTTCATTATACTGTTTCCTCTATGTTTTTTGAAGTGTAGTTGCTGTACAATATTATGTAAGTTACAGGTGTACAATATAGCAATTCACAACTTCTAAAAGTTGACGTGTAGTTGATTTACAATGTTGTGTTGGTTTCTGAGTGATTCACAGTTCTGAAAGGTGATGCTCCATTTATAGTTATTATAAAATATTGGCTATATCCCCTGTGCTGCACATTATATCCTCGTAGCTTATTTTCTCTGCTTTTTGGTGGCTTATTTCTTCTACTTTTCTGTTTTCTCTACTTTTGTATATAATTGAAAATTTCCATAATCAAACATTAGACTCTTACTCCTAGAACCTTTGGGGGTATGTGGGATTTCACTCAAGGGGAAGGAAAGAGGATCTCTGGCAAACACGAGGGGCAGGTCAGAGGTTAAGACAGTGCCATGGGGAACGGGGCAGGGACTGTGTGGATGGCAGGTGCGGGGGAGATGGGCATCACTGAGAAGCCCTGTGTGGCCCCTGACCAGGCCATGAACAAAAACGAGAGACCTGCTGGGCTTAAGTTCTCACAACCCGAGGAGAACTAGGGAAAATGCCCTGAAAACATGTACAGTAAAATGGAGAAAGAAGCAGTGGTGTGATACTGCTTCCGCCTCGGATACACACGGGAGAAGGGAGGTCTTACCGGCTCCCAGCCTGCCCCGCGCTGGGGCTCTGCTGAGTCAGCCTCTCAGAACGGAGCCGGGCTGTCTGGTAAAAAGACCCTAAGCCGGACACAAACCATGCAACACGTACATAGAACGAGGGCAGTAGTTCTGAGGCCTCGGTGTCTCTGGCAAGAAAATACTATTTTTACAGAGCTCTTGGGGAAAGGAAAAATTCAATCCTGAGAGAACTTGTTTAAAAGAATCATATTGTACATGGATGATCCCCCAGCTCCTGGGAAGCTCAAATGACTCTGTGTTTTACCCTAATGCTTCTTCAAGTCAGCAGATATTTATATCCTGAAAGCTTTCAGTCTGTGCAAGCACAGAACCATGGCAAAGCAGGAAGGCACCTCCGTCTTCATTTTACAGATAAGAAAACCAAGGCCCAGGCACATGAAGTCTTACGCAAGCTTTCATAGTGAGGCTCCAGAAGGAAAAGGGTATCTAATTCTCTTACTGGGAAAAAAATAAAAATGAAGAATGGAGGGATGGTAGGAAAGTCTAATATGAACTGACTTTATATTCTAATTCTTTGGCTATGTGTAATGTTTTCCTCTTTTTCTTCTGTTTTATTCAAGAGGCTTCTTTTCCCATCTGATTTTAGAGATGTGAGCCATCCAAACAAGGAATATCCTAGGGGGTTTTAAATGAGCGCACAGGGTTGAGGCCAGAATTGGCAGGTGCTGTTGGCACCTACGCTTCATCTTCTGCTCCCAGCTCGGCAGCGGCTCCGGAGCAGCAGGCCCCGGGACGGCACAGTCAACTGGGTCGAGAACGGGACGCACCACCCCTCCACCCGACGCAAAGCTCGTCCATAGTAATGACCACTGTTTTCCAAGTCGGCAGCGGTTTATGTTTCAACAGCTCAAAAAGTTCGTAAACAGTTATCTACGCACGACGGTTCTCCATGGACATAAGACGACCACAGAGGGAGGTGGTGGCATGTCCTGTCATCGGTTACAAAGCAGCTCCGAGGCAAGACGGAGTGTGCGGCGCGAGAGTTCAAGTTCCCGCTGGAGAGCTATCTCCTCTTGATCACCACTGGCCACGTCAATACGTGCCCACGTTGGGAATCGGTGTGAAAAGATTGGATTTGCCTTAATACTTAAGCCAGTTAAGACTCCACCGGTCAAGTTAAAGGAAGTATTGGCAAAAGTCAAGTAGATTTGCAGGTTTAAATTTAAGTCAGCTTTATGAAGTAAGAAAAGAATTTAAAGTACTGGAAAACAATGAAAGTTGACATTGCTTGGACTATTTTCTAAAAAATGAACAAAATACAGTCAGTGGTGATTCTGTCCAGCCACTGCCTAGGATGGATGCTTTGCCGTCGCCCATCCCAGTGACTTCGGGTTTGGGTTGTAACTTGAGTGACCCAATATACCTACATCAGGGCCTACCGTGTGCAGGTCGCTTGGCCTGGCACTTTGCGTACATCATCTCATGACTATTCAGACATGATCTTACTCACAGCGGTCTTATTGACGAGGAGACTCAAAAAGCTCAAAGAGGAGAGGTCACCTGCCCAAAGTCACGCAGCTAGTCAACAGCAGAGTGGAGGCAGCCCAGGCCCATCTAAAGCCCAAGCACTATACGAGGCCACTTCCTAGACACTTGTTAAAAAATGATTTAAAACAAAGAAAACAAAGAAAAAGGAAAAAGCACTCAACTGGCCCTAGTTCAAGGGGAGCCTGGTTTCTCAGGGAGCAGCTAATGAAATACACAGTGATCAAGTAAAGTTCTCTTTCAAAAAGGGACACAAACAGTAGCTTGCACTGGAAGAACAAACATCCTGAAAAGCCATCAGTCGAAATAAGACTCCAACTTTTTCAGATGAACTTTGCATCTGACCTTTAAAATTTACCCCTCCATACTTCAACTTTTTCCTTCTGCACTTTTTGTTTAGAAGGTGGGGTGGGGTTGAATACCACTGGTGCTATGTAAACAAGAAAAACAGTTTGCAAAAGAAGTGGTAACTAAGATGTAGGGGTGACAGAAACAGCAAGCAAGGAAAGGATCAAGATGACAATGCCAGAGCCTGTGGGACCCCGCACTTGGCCTCAGGGAGAGGTTGTGAGGCCTGGGGCGTCGCCAGCGCCCGTGGTTTCTGCCACCTGGGGAGGAGTGTGTGGCCGCACCTCACAGGGAGGGTCGGGCAGATGCTCACGCTTCCTGGCGAGAACCCACAGGAGCGGAGAATTCCGACCGTCCACTGATCAGAGGACAGGGCTCCACACTATGGAACTCACTTACTATGGAACTTGTGTTTCTGCATGGCTATGTAAAACTTACAAAGGGGTCTCCTAAGAAACTGATTTTCCTTAAGTGAGAATTCAAATTCCCAAGTACTCCTCTTGACCACGGGACTAGAGCTGTACAGAGCACGGACTCAGACATGTGGCGTCTGGGAACGCTGCAGGTCATCAGAGTCTTGTGCTACAGTTTAGGCTACTGGGCCACTGGCCCCAGGCATGCACACATGCACACGCACACACTCTCATGTCTATTGGGGCTACTTGTACTCGTAGGACAAGCGTGTGCTATGTTTCTAGGCACCTTCCCCATGTGCAGCACTGAACCAAGTACTGTGGGCGGAATAAAAAAGAGGAGGGAACATCTATCGAGCACCTACTGTGCACCAAGCACCATGACTGGCATTTTCCTGTGAACCTACTGCTTATGATTATGCAGCGAAGAAGGTATTCTTACTCCTGCTTTACAGATGATAAGACAGGCTTGGGGACAATAAGGGACTGGTCTAATGAAGCATAACTGGTAAGTCCAAATGGTTGAGATCGAGATATTGGTCTGACTCACTCCAAAGTCCATGTTCTTTCCACTTTACCATGTTGCTTTCCAAAAGAAGTGTTACCACCTGAAAGGAACTTGAAATTTGCTGAGGGATCTGGGGGGCAAGCAAAATCTATGTACAGAATGAGCTCGTCCGCAGTAGATGACGTAGTGGTGGTGACGGTGGTGCAGAGGGCGAGGAAAGGATGACTCTCCTCACCTCTTTGCTCAGGGATACGCATCCCTTAACTCCAGGAGGAAAACCGAGAAGATCCAGGATGGAAAGTGGAGCACAAAAGGCTCTGAGAAGATATATAGATATAGGGACTTCCCTGGTGGTCCAGTGGGTAACACTGCACGCTCCCAATGCAGGGGGCCCGGGTTTGATCCCTGATAGGGGAACTAGACCCCGCATGCATGCCTCAACTGAGAGTTCGCATGCCGCAACAAAGATCCCACGTGCCACAACTAAGACCCGGAGCAGCCAAAATAACAAAATAAATAAATATTAAAAGAAGATAATATAGGTGTAGATTTTTTTTCCCATTCACTGCTGGGCCAATGGGAAGGTGAATTTGTATAACCTTTCTTTTTTTTAAAAAATAAATTTATTTATTTTTATTATTTTATTTTTGGCTGCATTAGGTCTTCCTTGCTGCATGCGGGCTTTCTCTGGTTGCAGCAAGGGGGGGCGCTACTCTTCGTCGCGGTGCAGGGGCTTCTCATTGCGGTGGCTTCTCTTTGTTTCGGAGCACGGGCTGTAGGCACACAGGCTTCAGTAGCTGTGGCACGCAGGCTCAGTAGTTGTGGCTCACGGGCTCTAAAGCGCAGGCACAGTAGTTGCGGTGCACGGGCTTAGTTGCTCCACGGCAGGGGGGATCTTCCCAGACCAGGGCTCGAACCCGTGTCCCCTGCATTGGCAGACGGATTCTTAACCGCTGCGCCACCAGGGAAGTCCCTGTATAACCTTTCTTAAAGGCAATTTAAAAATATCTATCAAAAAATCTTAGCATTTTACATAGCTTTAGATCTCTGCAATTTCCTTTACGGCAGTTAATCTGAAGTTAATAATTACGAAGGCTCAGAAAACATACACACACACGAACTTTTCCACTGTCATACTGTTTATAAATGTGAAAAACTGGAAATAGCCTAAAAATCCATCAAAAGTGAAATGATCACATATATTTCAAGGGCAACAGATGATAGTACTTAGGATGAAGGAATCTGGAGTCATCAGTCATGAGTTCTAATACTGTCTGTGCAACTTGCTAAGTGAGTGACTTGGGCAAGTGACCAAACTCTCTGAGCCTCAGTTTTCTGAGCCATAAAATTGGGATGATGATAATGTGTATAATCTATACAGTTATTGAAAGACAGCACAGCGAATGCTCGTAACATAGTACCTGGCATGTATTAATTCCATGGTAAATGCTAACTACTGTTACGATTTTAACAGTAAATACTCTGTACTATGCAATACTATGCAATCACTAAAAATATTATAGCTCTAGATCAAATGACACAGAAAACTATTAAAACCTGCTAAATGAGAAAAACAGGTTACATAGTAACTGAAGTATAAACTTATTTCATTTAAAAATATATGCATAAAAAGAAAGACTGAAATATGTCTATTAATCAGAATTATGGCTGATTTAAATTTTCTTCCTTTTAAAAATCTGTAATTTTCTGTAATGAAGGTAATTTGTTTTGGTCATAATGAAAAAAAAAATCTCTTTTACGAAGAAAGAAAGATGTGCTTTGATTATAGGTGGTATATGAAATTGAGGATTTCTTAACCATGGAGCTCTGTGAGCCTCCTGAAACAGATCTACATTTTAATGACAGAGGGAAATGAGAACATATTTGAGGACTGACTGTTCTACCTATTTTGAAATGTCTTTGGGGGATAGTAAGGCGGCCTCCTAAATTAGTACCTGTTCATGATCTTGAAACCTAATAGAAATTACATGCCAGACTGTAAGGAAATTTAATTTGTTCAGTTTCTTCTTTCTGGTTTTTTTTTTTTTTTCTTAAAACTACCATTAATGGGCAACAAGCTAAGTTTGTTTGATTTTGGACAGACTTAGATTCTTTAAATCTAGTGATGTGAGTAGCCCTAGGAAAAAGGACAGAGTGAGGAGAGGACCACAGGACCTTTTAAGGAAGCCGCAGTTTTTTTTTTAAATCCTACTTGTTAAAAAAAAAAATCCTACATAAGGCCATAAGCAGACATACTAATTCCTAAGAATTCACAGAATTTACATTTAAAAGACAGAACTCTTCACATTTCCACCAAAGCACTCCAAACAACTTCCTTTTCAAGAATCAGGAGACTTGGATTTATTTTTGGCTTCACTGTTATAAAGCTATATGGCTTTTTTTATGAAAAAGAAAACCAAGCAACACACACCCCAGAATGACAATTCATTAGTTTTAGGGAGAAACGTGCAGAGCAGACTGCACTACTTGGGTTGGCTGCTCCACCCGACTTCTCCCCTGTAGGAAAGTCATAGTGTCAGACTGAGAAATGCTGAAGGCCAGTATCTAACAGGACGCTTGTAAATGCTTGAAGAGCTCAAGGTCAAAGTAAGCATGAATGCACACTCACACTCGTGTGAACCCAGCAGTACCGGGCACACACTGTCATCATTTCCCCACTTTTAGGCAAGTTACTTAAGCTCATTTTTGCCTCAGTTTCCACGTGTGCCAAAAACACTAACTCTTCCTCTGTAAGTGCGGTGTGGTACAATCCTGCACAAAGGGGAGACCTGAGCCCTGGCTCTGCCACATGTTATCTAAGAGATCTGACAAGCGACCTAACTTCTCTGAGTTTCGGTTCCCTTATCTGTGAAAGAGGGAAGGAACTAACACAGGAACCTTACATATTTGTCAGAATTAAACGAGATACTGCCTTTGGGTGCTGATTCCTGGTAAGCGCTCTGTAGATAACAACTTACTATCATCTCACAGAGCTCATCTAAGAGAATAATGCAATATGGGAGGGGAAAGTGGTCTGAAAGGTAATTTTGACATAACTCATCATCAACACTACTGTAATCTCTAGGTTACAGTTTCAGAGAAACCACTAAACTCTCCTCATATTTCACTTCCTCCATGTGGGCCTGGCCTGTTTAAAGACATTCCTGTGGATTTTCTACCAAACTTTGCCCCTCTGTGTTCTCCTCTCCTTTTCCAGCAGCAGGGCTCTTGCCCACAGCTGGGAAGCTAATAGCTAGATGTGGGCATTTCCTATTTCTGACTTTTCTTCAATCAGCTCCAGGATGCTACTTGTTGAAGAAAGAAGCCCTGCTATTAAGTACCATCCAGGAGCATCACATCATCCTCAACAGCACTTGGATGTGCCTGGAGGCTTCCGGGAGTCTACAATCCTGCCGTTTCCAATAAAGATGCCCACGTTTCCTAACCTATGTCTACCAGCTCTACCCAGCTAAATCTGTTCAGGAGAGTTACTACCTATGTCTCACTTTGTCACCATTCTTTGGTCAAATGGGTGTCTACAAACTTTTGTTCTTCCTGCCTTTTTTACTTTCAAAGTCATTCACGGAGTACTACATACAGTTAAACAAGAACTGTGCTGTGCTGTGGAAGTCAAAAAATGAGTAAGACACAGCCCGTGAGTTGTTCAAAGCTTAACAGGGGTGGGACACAGATATAAAAATAATTGTACAACAAAGTAGAGAGTTAGTATAGGTGCCGTGGTGTCTTGAGGGAGAAAAACACTCTGGATGAGACAAAAAATGGTGACATTGCAAAAGACTCAAAATAGCCAAAACAATCTTGAAAAAGAACAAAATTGGAAGACTCATACTTTCTGATTTTAAAGCTTACTACAAATCTATAATAATCAGAACAGTGTGGTACTGGCATGAGGAAAGACATACAGATCAATGGAATAGAATTGAGGGTCCAGAAGTAAACCCATGTACTTACGGTCAACTGATTTTTGACAAGAGTCTCAAGACCACCCAATGGGTAAAGAATAAATAGTCTTTTCAACAAATGGTACCGGGACAGTTGGACATCTACATGCAAAGGAATGAAACTGAATCCTTACTTCACACCATATACAAAAATTAACTCAAAATGGATTAAAGGCCTAAATGTAAGAGCTAAAACTATAAAATACTTAGAAGAAAATATAGGTGTAAATCTTCATAATTTTGGATTAGGTAATGGTATCATAGGTGTAACACCAAAAGCACAAGCACCAAAAGAAAAAATACAAAAATTGAACTTCACCAAAATTTAAAACTTTAGTGCTTCAATGCACATGATCAAGAAAGTAAAAAGACAACACATGGAAAAGGAGAAAATATCTGCAATTCATGTATCTGACAAGGAGTCTAGTATCCAGACTATAAAAAGAACTTTCACAACTCAACAACAGAAAGACAATCCAATTTTAAAATGGGCAAAGGAGTTGAACTGACATTTTTTCAAAGAAGATATACAGCTGCCCAATAAGCACATGAGGAGCTGCTCTACGTGTCAGTCATCAGGGAAATGCAAATACAAGTTGAAACTGCAATGAGATACCACTTCACACCCACTAGAATGGCTATAATTTTTTTTTTTAAGTGTTGATGAGTGTTGATATAGAAAAATGAGAACCTTCACTCATTGCTGGTAGGAATGTAAAATGGTGCAGCTGCTGTGGAAAACAGTTTGGCAGTTCCTCAAACGTTACACGTAGAGCTACCAGATGACCCAGCAGTTCTACTCCTAGGTATGTATACAAGAGAATTGAAAACATATTCACACAGAAACATGTACGTGAATATTCATAGCATCATTCATAACAGTTAAAAAGTGGACTCAATCCAAATGTCCATTGACTGATCAGTGAATAAACCAAATGTGGTTTAACCATATACAAGGGAGTATTATTCAGCCATAGAAAGGAGTGAAGTACTGATACATGCTACCCCATAGATGAACATTGAAAACATTAGGCTAAGTGAAGAAATCCAGTCACAAAAGGCCACATACTGTTTGATTCTATTTATGTGAAATGTCCATGATAGGCAAATCCCTAGAGACAGAAAGTAGATTAGTGACTGTCAGGGAAATGGGGAGTGACTGCTAGTGAGTATGGGGTTTCTTTTTCGTGTGATGAAGATGTCCTGGAATTAGATAGTAGTAGTGGTTCCACTGAATTATACATTTTAAAAGGATGAATTTTGTGGTATGTGAATTATACCTCAATTTTCTAAAAGGAGGCAGACATTTGAACTGGATTTTAAAGTGTGAGATAATTGGGCAGACAAGGGTGGAAAGAGAATTCTAGGCAGAAAGAACAGAATGAGAAAAGGTGTGGAAGCCACAAAAAAAGTAATGCATTCAGAGAAAGAAAAGTGGCTCGGAGGCTGGAGTATAGTTATACACACAGGAGTGGCAGAACCAACAAGGTAGTGAAGGGACAAATCATGAAAGCCCAGTATGCTAACCAAGGAGATCATGGGGTGCCTTCAATGAGAATGAGGTCTCCTCGCAGGAGGATGACGTAACTCAGTTGCTTGGCTCAATCCATCTTGCCAAAGAAGCCTCCTTCCCTCAACTCACAATCATCTAAAGACACCACTCCACTTTGGCGAGCCCAATGCTCATTTTCTCACTGTTTATAAAATACATTTATTTACAGCATCAGTTATTCTAAGTTTTTGCCCCACCAGAATATAAACTCCTTAAGGGCAGCCCTGTTTCCAGTCTTGACTATGCAGGTGCAAGCACATACAGAGTTCTCTGTGGAATTCCAAAGATGTGTAAGGAGATTGGCAGTTCTGACAAAGTTCTGAGCTTTCCTAACTTTATAAACCTTTGTTCATATTGTCACTCAGTTCAGAATGCCCTCCTAATCACAAATTTGTTCAAAACTTTGCCATCCTTGGTGGTCTATTTCAAATGCTACTTCCTTAAAAGAAGGCTTTCTTTGCTTCCCCATCTGGATGCGAACTCTCCTCCTTTTTTTTTTTTTTTTGTTTGTTTTGTTTTGTTTTGGCCACGCTGCACGTGCGTGCGGGCACAACATGTGGGGTCTTAGTTCCCCAACCAGGGATCGAACCCCGCAGTGGAAGCTCGGAGTCCTAACCACCGGACCGCCAGGGAAGTCCTGAACTCTCCTCCTTTGAGAAGGGTGTATTTTGTACTTCTGGTACTGATTTCCTCATACCTTAACCCCCCCTCATCTCACACATCTCTTACCCCACACTTTCTGGAATCTAAGCACCTTGGAATAAGGTCCACGTCTTTCCCAGCCTTGGGACTCCCAGCACCGTGCTGGGTAGAGTCTGAAATGAACTGTTCAACTAGCAGCAAAAATGATGGAATCACAGACAGGAATAAGCATTATCACAAAACAAAAGTTTTTAAAAATCCTAGAAGAAACTACACAGAACAGAAGGCAGGCATAAATAACAGAGGGTATTTGTTGAATCGGTTTGTGACCACTTGGCTTGTTTATATCTGGTCATTTTCATCACATGGATTTCATTTTGCTAGAACTCCAGAAGACTCAGACAAAGAGTAACGGCCTCCCAGCTGCTGCCTTCCCACGTCTGTGGTTTTCCTATGATGTAAACAAAAGATTCTGGAGGTATGGTCTCTGTTAGTGTTTGCTGGTGGGTCTGGTGGAGAGATGGGTGGTGGGGGCAGTTTGAGGGAAATCCACCTAATGAACTGACAGTTCATACAAGCAACACCTGGAGTGTTAAACCCCCTACAACTGTTATTTTACTGAAAAAAAAAACCACTCTTCCTTTGGTAAATGTAAAAATTCTTTCGCCAGCTGCATTCCAATCTAAAGTGTGTGGCAGTGCAGGAGAGATGGCAGCTGGAACAGATCATGTTCAGGATGTAGGGAGCGTTCCCCAGCAGCAAGGGGATAATCAGAGCCCAGAAAACGAATCTTCAGAGTCACGTTCCTTTCAGAAAATGAGTGAGCCTCCGTTTGCCTGCTTGGAGTGTTCTGCTTGTAAACACTCGGATGCTGGAAATACACATCCATATCTGACTGGTGAAGGGAAGGGCCTTTTGAATGGAAACTCTGTGACATCAGCTACTCAGGACTCCCCACTGAGAGTCATAAAACTCCGAAGCTTAAGTTTTGATCTTAGTCCTATTTTTGTTAAATATTTACAATCTACTACAAAACCAAATTCACAGCAAATGTCTGTTTACACAACCTTGTGGACACGGCCACTCCTCCTGACAAGAGGGTAAGAGGACTAACGTTTATTGGCACCAGGCCAGTCACTCTCCTCCTGCTCCGTCCTCACAATGCTCTGGAAGGCAGATCCCGGCATTTCACATACCAATGGGGTAACTTGGGCCCAGAGAGGTTGTTACTTGCTTAACACGCCCAAAGGAAAAATGAGAAGAGTTAAGTCTGTCTGATTCCGACGCGAGTGTTCTTTCCACCGTACTCTGCTACTGGTCAGTATGCCCCAGAGAAGTTCTTCCTCTAGAATTTGTAAGAATGCTCCAAGAGTCTACAATTCTAGAATAGGCATTGGCAAACTTTTTCTGTAAAGGGCCAGACTGTTTATATCTTAGGCTTTGCAAGTCATCTAGTCTCAGTTGCAATTACTTAACTCTGCCGTTGTAGCACAAAAGCAGCCATAGATAATATATAAATGAATGAGCGTGGCTGTGTTCCAATAAAACTTTATCTGGCAGCGGACCAGATTTGGCTCACTGGCTGTAGTCTGCCGACCCCTGCTCTAGAAGGTTCAAAGAGTGGGCAACTTCGTGTTATTTGGCTTAGAAATCAATGAAGAATTGCCTATCTCCAACTTAATTAATCAACAAGTATGAGTCTTCTCTATTCTACATGGTCCATGAACTTAAGGAATTGATATTCTTTTAGGAAGAAAAGACACAGGCACGTAAAAGCCAAAGAGCAACATGAAGCTCCACGTGGTAAGCGCCAAAGGAGGGGCCTGGGGACTGAGGGCTGACTGACGGGCCACCACAATATTAGAAAACCAGGGTCCGCAACCTGATCAAATGATCCTGCACCGGCATGAGAGCGCAGAAAGAGTCGGAAAAACTTCTCAGTGGGCAGGAATGAAAATGAGTCCGAAGTGACTGCCGTAAGCACAACAACAGTTATTCTGGTGAGGCCACACGAAGGGTTTTTGGCACGTGTCAGATGCTGATCAAAGGCGACCTCACGGACTTCCCTGGTGGAGCAGTGGTTAAGAATCTGCCTGCCAATGCAGGGGACACGGGTTCGAGCCCTGGTCCGGGAAGATCCCACATGCTGCGGAGCAACTAAGCCTGTGCGCTACAACTACTGAGCCTGTGCTCTAGAGCCTGTGAGCCACAACTACTGAGCCCCAGAGCCACAACTACTGAGCCCTCGTGCCACAACTACTGAAGCCCGCGCACCTACAGCCCGTGCTCCGCGACAAGAGAAGCCACTGCAATGAGAAGCCCGCGCACCACAACGAAGAGTAGCCCCCACTCGCCGCAACTAGAGAAAGCCCGCACGCAGCAACAAAGACCCAACGCAGCCAAAAATAAATAAATAAATAAATAAAAACGATTAAAAAAAAAAAGTAACCTCTCCTTCAGACTTAGGAAACACACCTGCTCCCCGTCTCATTCTCAAAGGACAGGCAATTGACTTCAGGTGCAAGATCAATTGAGTGCTTTAGGAAACTCCTGGAGGGCTCCGTTCTCCTCCCAACTGGTGCTTTAAGCACTGAAGAGCCTGCAGGAGCTACAGGCAGGGCAGGGAGAAACCACCTGGGGTCACTCTTGGACGTTCAGGAAGAAGCACTTCCTAAAAGCTTACCTTGCTCATGGCTGTCAGGGCGGGGTCACAGGCAGCATCGAGATCCTGAACCAACAGCTGAATGCTGCTGGAGATGACACTGCAAATCAAACACACCACTGTGGGCACAGCTTACAAAAGTGACCTGTGAACGAACGACGGACCGACACAGCCCCTTCCAAATGTTTTAGGCACCTGTGTAAAACTTAGATTCACCATTTCCTCAGAAAAACTTGAGTTTCATTTCAAAAAGGAATGAATGACAAGGAGGAGCGTTTTGGCTCCGCCCTCCTTCTTGCTGTGTGTCCTGGTCTCACTCGGATGTGTTCCTACTCAGTCAGGACACCAGATTCCACGGCTCGTCTCCCCAGTTGCTACACCCAGAATTCCTCTTTGCTACCTCCTCCAAAAGGACCCGTTTGCCCAAAATGTTTAAATCAGATCTTGGGGGGAGGGGGGGAAGTTGAGAGAAAATGACCTAAGAAGAGAATTTGGACTTTTCCTCAGTAAGTGGCTGATGTGAAAGCAGAAGCTTGGCTTTCCCAAATCTCATTTAACCACCAGGACAAAATCCTGCCAGGTAGCACCAAGGCAGTAACTGTTTCAAGAAGGCTTTACAGGCTGAACTCCTTGGACAGACACTCTTCCACCCCAAATACACTTGCCCTCCCCCGCCCCCCAGTGGCTAAAATCAGGCTGCTCACCCTTTATACCCTTGAAACACTGGAGGTGGGGCTGGCCCTCTGTAGATTTAGCGGGGCAGATAGGAGGCCCTGGACCTGACCTTCCTGCAGGGATGGCCAAGGGGGGATTTCTTCTCTCTTGTTATTCTAGATAGTGCAACAATAAAGCCCCCATAAGCTAAAAATGATTGTATCTGAGGAGCCAGGATGGGGGGCAGCTGCACCAACTTCTAAGGCTCCTTGGTGGCTGGTGGAGAAAATAATCCTGATCCAACAGAAGGCTCTGGAAACTTCTCAGGTTCTGCAGTAACCTACGCTGACGGCCTGAGACACGCTGCTCCGTGCAGGGGGGGAAAGGCGGGGCTCAAGCAGGCGCGCGAGTACGTACGTGCTGAATGTGTCCATTTCTCCAGTCAGATTGATTCGTTCAGTCAGACTTACGTCGACCTTCTCCTTGAGTTTCTCTTCCAGCTGTTAGAGAGTAACAGAGAGAACAACATGCTTAATGATTATCGGAAGGAGCAACGTAACAATAACACTTAACATTTACTGAGTGTGAGCATTCCGGTATAATTCCAGGCACTTTTCGTGTATGGGCTCATTTAATTCTCACTGCCCTGTAAGGAAGATTCTATCATGATCCTCCTTTGATATATGAGAAGATAGAGGCATGCCCTATGCAGGACAGTGAGTGGCAGGGCCGGGAATCAAACTTCCTCCAGAGCCTGTGCCCTCTGGCCCTGCGCTGTACTTGGTTCTCATGACACACTGACAATTTAAACAGATCCCCATTTTTAGGATACTCCCTGCCTCGTGAACTGCCGGCTCACCCACCAACACTGGAAGCCTCCAGTGGTGGGTGGCAATAAAATCAGGTGAAGTATTCCCTGAGCGCTGGGCTGGGCCACCCACCGCGTTAAGGTGTTGAGGGATACCAAAGTAAACAAAGGAAACACAGTCTCTGCTTGCATCGTCCTACAGCCAAAGGGGGAGAAACGATGGCCACGCTCCCAGAAGCCCCGAAGAAAAATACAACTGACCGGGAATTGTAAATGTCTCAAAACATCCCAGGAATTGCTTCACCCAGCATCCACAAACCTATTTATTACAGGAACTCTAAGAGTAATGAATGTTCTGTCTTAGATTTAAAAGTGCCTCTTAGGAATGGGTAAATTAATGTAACCTTTTGGGAAGGCAATTTATTTAAAAGGCAAACATTTAAATACACACTCTTTCAGCCGGCGATTTCACGTCTAGAAAGATATTTCAATGAGTAATGAGAACAAGGTACGGAGATGCACACGTGTTCTTTGCAGCATTCATGAATTCAACCAGTATTTACTGAAAGTCTATTCTGCGCCAGGCTCTGTCATAGCATAAGGGAGTTAGCTGGTGAACAAAAACAGATAAGATCCTCTTCTCATAAAGCTCACATTCTGGTGTCATTTATATTAGTGAAAAACTGGAAACAATCTACACGTTTATAAGGGATTGAGGAGAAAAATTACGGCGCAGGCTCTCAAGGCTTCAACTCTCTAGTGGCCTTTCCCTGTTAACACTGAAAATAAAATCCAAACTTCTAACTATGATTTGGGTCCCTTTAGGGCCCGCATCTTGCCTTCCCCCTTGTCTGCTTGGCTTCAGTTATACCGACCTCTTAAGGTTCTGGAAGACACCGGGTCTTTTCCCCATTAGGGCCTTCACACGTCCTACTTACTCTCTCCGAAGCACTCTCTGCTCCCCTGTCCTAGCCAGCTCCCTTGCTTTGCCATCCCCCCACCCCACCACTCATCCCTTCCAAGCTCCTCACCTGGCAGTCTCCTTCCTACCCCTCAGGTCTCTGCTTCAATATCACCTCCTCCGGGAGGCCCTCCTTGACTACCTTACCTCAGTAGGCAACTCCCTATCTAGCACTGCAACATCTGTTTCCTTCCTAGCATTTACCACAAAATTGAGGCTACATCTTGCCTTACTTATTTATTATCTGGCTCCTTTATTAGTTCTAAGTTCCATGACAGTAAGAAATTTGTCTACTCTGTTCACCTCTGTGAATTAATACCAAATACAGTGCCTGGTACATAATCAGTGCTTCATAACGATCTCTTGAGGGAGGGAATGGCACACCCCATGCAGGTGTTAAGCGTAAAAGTGTTACAATTAATGAACCGATATTGACACATTATTGGCATTGTTTTTTAAGTATTATTTTTCAATTCTTCATTGCTTGGATTCTCAAGGCTCTTTGGTTTCTGCCTCCATTTCCTTTTGCAACCCCCCGCCCAACCCCCTGTGCTTTTTTCTTAAGGAAACTGGGTTGTTTGCCCCGTAGATTTTCTCATAGTTTGATCTCACTGATTGTATCCACAAGGTACTAATTAGCATGTTCCTCTATCCCTTGTATTTCCTGTAAATTGTAGCTTGATGTAAAAGCTTGATCAGATTCAGATTTTTTTTTTTTTTTAAAGAAAACTCCTTCATGGGAATTCCCTGGCAGTCCAGTGGTTAGGAATCGGTGCTTTCACTGCCGTGGCCAGGGTTCAATCCATGGTCAGGGAATGAAGATCCCACAAGTCACACGGCACCGACAAAAAAAAAAAAAAGAGGGGCTTCCCTTGCGGCGCAGTGGTTGAGAATCTGCCTGCCAATGCAGGGGACGCGGGTTCGGGCCCTGGTCTGGGAGGATCCCACATGCTGCGGAGCGACTGGGCCCGTGAGCCACAACTACTGAGCCTGCGCGTCTGGAGCCTGTGCTCCGCAGCGGGAGAGGCCGCGATGGTGAGAGGCCCGCGCACTGCGATGAAGAGTGGCCCCCGCTCGCCGCAATTGGAGAAAGCCCTCGCACAGAAACGAAGACCCAACACAGCCAAAAATAAAAATAATAAATAAATAATAAATAAAAAATTTAAAAAAAAAAAGAAAAAGAAAAAGAGAGTAAAAAAAAAAAGAAAACTCCTTCATGATGGTGCTGTGTACTTCCATCATATAACATAATGTTTGGTTGTCTCTCTTTTTGTAATGTCAGCAGCCATTGATGGTCAATGCCCAGATCCATTATTCCATTAAGAGGTATAAAAGAATGATATTTGTATTCAATATCTTTTCTTCTTCATTTATGAACTGAAAATCTGTTATAAAGATATACTTTCCATTGTCAGTGATTTGGTTATCCTGAGGTACAAGTCAGACAGGAAAGGCAGGATAAGAACTTTTCCTTTATTTACCAGTATTCAATTCATACCAGTGGTTTCTTAGTATCTTCCAAGGTGATACATGAATTTTAAAAATCATTATAACCAAATGGATTTAAACATATTTGATGTTTTCAATCGACTGTAGCTAATATTCTCACTGATTCTTGTATGTCTCATCTTTGACCAGTAGAGTTCATTCAGGCTGACTCCCATAATTAGTTTCCTAAGACTGCCGTAGCAAATTACTACAAACTTGGTGGCTTAAAATGGAAATGTATTCTCTCACAGAAGTCCAAAGGGAAGGGTTGGCAGGGTTGGTTCCCTCTGGGGGCGCTGAAGGAGAAGCTATCCTGTCTGCCTTCTGCCTCCTGGTGGTGGCCGGCAATCCTTGGTGTTCCTTGTCTTATAGACGCATCACTCCAGTCTCCACCTCCATCTTCACATGGCCATCTTCCCTGTGTCTTTGTGTGTTAAATCTCCCTCTCCTTTCCAGGGACATCAGTCATTGGATTTAGGGCTCACCCTAAATGCAAGATGATCTCATTTGAGATCTTTACTTAATTACATCTTCAAAGACCCTATTTCCAAAAAAAGGTCACATTTATAGGTACAAGGGGTTAGGACTTGGACATATCTTTTTGTACAAATAAAAGCCACTACAGGGGCTTCCCTGGTGGCGCAGTGGTTGAGAATCTGCCTGCTAATGCAGGGGACGTGGGTTTGAGCCCTGGTCTGGGAGGATCCCACATGCCGCGGAGCAACCGGGCCCGTGAGCCACGACTACTGAGCCTGTGCATCTGGAGCCTGTGCTCCGCAACAAGAGAGGCCGCGATAGTGAGAGGCCCGTGCACCGCGATGAAGGGTGGCCCCCGCTTGCCGCAACTAGAGAAAGCCCTCGCACAGAAACGAAGACCCAACACAGCCAAAAATAAATTAATTCATTAATTAATTAAAAAAAAACAAAGAGCAGATCTTCCTATTCTGAAGCTGACTGATCCCAAAATTAAATTATCCCATAATTTAAAAAAAAAAAAAAAAGGCCACTACAGGACTTCCCTGGCAGTCCAATGGTTAAGACCCTGCACTTCCATTGCAGGGGGCACGGGTTCGATCCCTTGTTGGGGAGCTAAGATCCCACATGCTGCACGGTGCAGCCAAAAAAGATAAATTAAAAAAAGAAAAAAAAAAAAGCACCACTACAGCTCCTAAGTCCTTCTGAAATGACTCTCATAGTCTTTGATATTTTTCTTGCTTTTTCTATGACATGATGTTCCAGGTTCATCTTGTATAGTTCTCCAGACCTGGAATTAGTCATTTCTCCAGGAATCTCTGGTTCCCTTCAGTGGAAAATGGTATTGACAGATCACAATATAGGTGCCAAGAATGTATTTAATTTTATAATCAGTAAAAACAATTTTCTCTAAATAGCAAAAAACTGGCTACATCTATCATGAGTCATCAAAATGGTCTCTGATCTACTAATATGTCTAGAACTTCTAAGGATCTGCTCTAGAAAAATAATGCAAGACATATTAGATGTTCTTTGTAGGATTACTCATAAAAGCAAAAACTTCAAATAGCATAAACAATTATCAGGGATACTGTTAAATGATTTACGGTATAGCCCCCCTTACTGAAATATTATGTAACCATAACAATGATGACAAGAAAGACGTGACAGAAACAGGAGAAATGCTAATACTGTGATGTTAAAAACAACAAAAGGATATGAATGTAAATTAAGTTAATTACAGCATATGAAACTATGTTCATGAAAAAGGATTGAAATGCTCCAAATTGCTGATATGATTATTTGAGGGTGATGGGATTAAGAGTCATTGATTGTATAGTTTCTTTTTTTTTGGTACCATGCCTATTTTACTTTTAAAATACTATATTTATACGTGTATATGTCTTTCTCTTTCTGCACACACACAAAATAGTTAAATAGTATTTCTTCATCCAAGAACTCTGGGACCCCTGCCTTGGAGGTCCTCACAGATATTATCAACCTGCCCGGGAAGTTCTGAGACTAAATGGGTTGCTGTCTCTGGCTCCAAGGCCAAACCTTTACAGGTCATTCCCTGTGTGACTCAGTGTGACCATGTCCCTAAGCAGAGCACACTACTGCATCCGCCTCTGGCTGGCTTAACCTCAACTGTGAAGTTTTGGGGGGGACCCTTCCCATTTGGCCTCTTGTATTCTTGCTCTGGCTCACAGGTGCTCCAAGCTATACTGTCTGAACTGTCAGTCACGACTGCCTTTCCTATGATCTAGGCATGTAGAAATAATAAACTCCAAAAGGGAGGAACAATAGAACCTTCCCCAGTTATTTTCTTTCTCTTGGCCTTAGGTGAACTCCAGACCGAATGTGGAAAGGAACTTCTAATCCCACATCTAAGGCTGAATGGAAAATTCTTCTGGGTCTTCCTTCTGCTAATGGGAGCTCCAGCAGAGACATCACCCTTTCCTGCTTCCCGGTTCCTGAACGTCAGCATCCAAACAATGGTTATTTGTTTCTGCAGATTGAGAATGCTCCATAAATTTCAGGAGACACATAAAAGCCCAAAGGATTTTCAATGAGCCTGGTAACACTCCTGAGAATGGAATCACTGGTTGTGACTCATCACCAGTAAGGCTGGGGCCTACCACCACTACGATTGTAACTGCTTTTAGCACGTGGGAGACAGGGCTACTGACCTATTTTCAAGAGGACACGTCATGCTCTTTGAGTAGCTTACACAGCTCTGGGGAGGAGACCAGTCATACTTTCTTGCCCAGTCTCCTTTTAACAAGGTTCTTCTGCAAGGGGGCTGCCTGGGCCGTCCCCTGGCTGGACCTCGAGTTTTCCCCTGTGGGAGACCAGCTGTTCTGCCCAAGGTTGTGTGTGGCCTCGTTGGGGCCCATACTGTTACCCACTGAGCTAAGTGGCCCAGGCGGTTCAGGAAAAGGAGGAGGTGGTGCAAGGGCAGCCCGGGCAGCTCACCTGCTGCGTGGTGGCCAAGCAGTACTCTGCAGTGCTCAGGATGCTGCAGATGAGGCAGAGCTCCTCCAGGGTGAACTTGGCCACTTCTGAGCCCTCCTTTTCCTTGAGGAGGCTGCTGATGGTCAACCCACCGCCGCTGCTTGTGGTTCTGAGGAAAAGGCATAGGGACTAGTCAGGCCAGGACTCCTCATTTGCTTCCTGACCCGGAAACTGCACGTCGTAAGACAAAGAAACGGGGGAAGGAGAGGCTGGACGTGGCCCAAACAAATCCACACACAATGAGGACCTTCCCGAGTGACCTGACCTTGACTGTCATTTGTTTAAATTCTCTGACCATCAGAAATAGGAAGAGACGATCCCAACAGCGAGCCAGTCATCAGTCATATTAAGTACGATGACTCTGGTCTGCTGAGCGGCCTCTCTGCTTAGCTTGGAATTTCCTGATCTCTGGAGCTCATTCAGAGTCACGTGTAGCGCGAAAGCTGGTTCCCCAACTGTTTCTCTCAGTTAAGAAAATTCTGCATGGGAGCTTGTCTTTGTGCTTGTGGAGGCGTTCAAAAGTGAATGTTAAGACATGGTTCCTGGCCAAAGGCCTGACTGCCTCAAGAAACAAAAAAGCATGTCATCTCTTCCTACTGATCTGATCATGTGATCACAAAAAATAAAAAAGCAGTTTTTAAAATAACTTCCTGCAGTTATGAATAAAATTTCAACTGTGAGAGTCTATTTTTTAAGAAGACAGAATTCAATGATATTTACCTTAAAAATAAGAGAAATTTTTCCTTTAAAACACACACACACACACAGACACCCTAAATTTCCCAGTCTTATTGGTAATCAAAGATTTGAAAACATCTTAATTTCTAGTACTTATAAGGGTGTGAGGACACTGGCTGTCTCTTCCACTACGGGTTAGGAGCATTAAATTGTACAACTTTTTTGGAGGTATATTTCAGGAGCTTAAAAAAATGTTCAGACTCTTTGACCCAGTAGTTCTACTTCTGTTCAAGGATGCTCTTCTGAATGTTATTTAAAATACCAAAATAGTGAACCCAACATAAATGGTCAATTAAGAGACTGATCAATAAGAAATCTCAGAAGTTAGCTGGGTCTTCTGTATGTGGGAACATCATAGCATCATTAAAAGTGTCTTGATGGGGCTTCCCTGGTGGTGCAGTGGTTAAGAACCCGCCTGCCAATGCAGGAGACACAGGTTCGAGCCCTGATCCGGGAAGATCCCACATGCCGCGGAGCGACTAAGCCCGTGTGCCACAACTACTGAGCCTGTGCTCTAGAGCCCGTGAGCCACAACTACTGAGCCCGTGTGCCACAACTACTGAAGCCTGCATGACACAACTACTGAAGCCCGTGCGCCTAGAGCCCGTGCTTCGCAACAAGAGAAGCCACCGCAATGAGAAGCCCGCGCACCACAATGAAGAGCAGCCTCCCCTCGCCGCAACTAGAGAAAAGCCCACGCACAGCAACAAAGACCCAGTGCAGCCATACATACATACATACATACATACATAAATAAATAAATTTGGAAAAAAAAAAGTGTCTTGATGAATATTTTTACTGTGCTGACTGTTCTCTGTTCTTCTCTTCCCTTTTCACCACTTGGGAGACTGACCTCTGCAGACTTACCACCCAGGCTCCCCAGCCCTCTGGCCTCCTGTTGGTTTCAGCCAACAGCAGAGGTTGTAGGAAGTCGGAGAGGTTGAGGAGAGAGGAGTCAGAGTAACAACTAGCCCTCCTGCTCCCTCTGCTTCAGTGTGGTCCTGGCAGTGACCGTGGCCCCTGTGACTACAGTTTCTGTTGGGCAGCCCTTTGTCCACAGCCCTAGCTCTCAAGTGAGTTTTAAAGTAGTAACAATTACCCACTAGAGTTTGGATGCTTCAGAATCCTCCGTTGGTTCCTTTCACCTGCCCCCATTTCTGTGAACAGTGGCTTTAGTAATAATATCCCAGCTGAGTACCATTTGTTTCCTGCTGTGACACTGACTAATACACATGGCAAAATGCTCGCAGCATGACAAAGCAGCAGGGTATAAAACTATAAGCACTACAGTCCAGTCCCGTTAAACAAATAAACAGAAGCATGCAGTCACACACATTACATATATAAAGAAAGAACAGAAAAATGTGTACTGAAAAGTTAAACCTGTTTTCTCTGGGTGGTGAGTTTTATCTTCATCTTTGTGCTTTTCTGTGTTTTACAAACTTGCAGTATTTTGAACATCAGGATAAAAGTTATCAAAAATTTTAAAATAGTGTTTATCATATTCAAAGAAATTCTCATTTGTAAAACATGTCTGTTACTTCAAATCTCTTGTAGAGCGAAGGGATTTTATTTTTCTTTCCTCCCAATTATGTAAAACTCCTATATATGACACATTTTAGTGACAGTGACAGAAACTAAATTCCAAACTTGAATTTAGCTATGCGGATGACTTGTAATTACTGGGTTCTGAAGCATTGCTTCAGATCATATTCTATTACAATAGAAATTGCTATATAACCAAAATATCTCTAAAACTCTAGTTGAACAATCCATTTATTTCAAGTAATAAGCTATATAACAATATTTTAATGCCCCAGAATAACAGAGTGAAGTCGCTATAATGAGGAGCTGTGCTATGCAACCACCTTTCCCCAAATCCCACCACATCTTTAAACATTAGACTCAACCCAGGAAAGCAAGATACACACACCATAAGAGAGACTTTGGCCTGAATGAAACTGCCCTTGCTGTTCAAAAGTCATTGCTACCACCACCCCACTTCTTTTGCCAAGTACCTATCACTGAATCCATGTAAACTAAGCACATCTATAATGGGACTGATTCCCCTGAGTCCACCGTGGCAGGATCTGACCTATGCTAGTGGCCAGCGTGGCAGTACTGATTTTCTCTGGCGGTCCCGATCAGCTGTGGAATCCCATTTGAGAGGAAACAGTCTAAGACCCCTGGGAACTCCATAAGGGTGTTTTCCTCCCTGATACTCTTGGCAGTTTAGTGAACAGCTTCAGGGTGGATTTCCTTAAAGATTTCCATACTTAGGTATATTCAGAATCTCGCTTCTCCGGTCGGATCAGGAAGAACAGGACTCACTTGGGCAGGTTGCCAGAGAGGATTTTCCAGGCGTACTCTCGGAGGTACTTCTGGAAAATAGTGGTCAGGGCGATCATCGGCTCCCCGGTACTGAGCTGCGAGCACTGCACCATGCACTTCTTGTAGTAGACAAAGAGGTCGGCACAGCTGGGGAGCACGGCGCCCCCCTCGTCCGTGTTGGGCTTAGGGGGCCCCTGGGCTTTGAAATCGGCCACAAACCGATCTATCAGCTCCCCAAGGTTTCTGGGAGGAAGAAAACATGAAACGTTATTTTATTTCAAGAAAGAGAAAACAAACGTGCTTGACTGCCACGAGGCGATCACTCTTCATGCTTTTTACATTTAAAATTGGACCCGTTTCAGTAAGTCGGACAGAGAAAGACAAATATTAGATGATATCACTTATATGTGGAATCTAGAAAACAATACAAATGAATCTATTTACAAAACAGAAACAGACTCGCAAAAATAGAAAACAAATGGTTACCAAAGGGGTAAGGGGGGGGGGATAAATTAGGAGTATGGGATTAACAGATACACACTACCATATATGAAACAGATAAGCAACAAGGATTTACTGTGTAACATGGGGAACAATATTCAATATCTTGTAATAACCTATAATGGAAAATAATCTGAAAAAAATAACTGAATCGCTTTGCTATATACCGGAAACTAACACAATACTGTAAATCAACTGTACCTCAATAGAAAATAAATAATTAACTTAAAACATTTTAAAAAACTGGACCCATTTTTATCAATATCATCATTAACTACCACCACCACTCCTACAATAACAGCAGTGATAAAATTTGGCATTTGTGTGCTGTTTTATACTTTTCAAGGCACTTCATGATCACATTTGACCCCAAACCCCTGGGAGAAAGACAAGGTGTTATTGGACCCTCTAAGAGATGAAAAAAATAAGGCCCAGAAAGTTTGTCACACGATTTAGTGGCAGAGCTGAGCCTAGAATCTACCGCTTAAGTGTGTGCACTGGTCTTACTACCATATTAGTACCAGCTCCCCTTTCCACAAATGAAAACCCTAAATAATGACAGTGTTCATTTTCTGAACACTTATGGTGTACCAGGCACCATGTCAGCTCTTTATAAGAGTCTTTATAAGTGAACTTCACTTAATCTTCACAATAACCTTATGACGCAGGGACCAAAACTATCCTCCTTTTCAAAAAGCAAGGTGCAGAAAATTAAAGGACCTTGTCCAAAGTCATACAGCCAGAGAGTGGAGGAGCCAGGATTAAAAACCAAGCAGCCTGGCTCTAAACCTCATGCTTTTACCCACTCTACCCTACTACCTCCTCAAACACAAAAAGGTTATGATGTCAGCAAATATTTAGATATCATTAACCTAAAGGTACCCAGCAGGCAGACAACTAAACAAAGAGAAACTGTAAAGAAACAGTCTAATGCTTTCTTTCTCCTTTAATGCAGTTTCTTCTTAACAACTTCCAAAATCAAAGGTGTAAGAAATCTTGGGAGGAGAGAAAATACTGAGCAGCTCCAGGCTAGCCCCAGGTCATGGTGGTGATGATGGTTGCAACTTTCTCCCATTTCCCATTCAAACATCACTGAATTTGCCTCAGTCACGCTGAGTCATCACTGTTCACATCCAGCAGGGCTATATTAATTGGTCCCTGCACAGTTGTGCTCTATGAAAAATGGGGGAGGGAAGGGCGTTCCCACCCCTCTTAACATTTTGCATCTTTTTAGTTGCTATCTAAGGCTACAGGAATCCAGCTGTGCTTTTTTTTTTTTTTTGTATTTATATAACAGTCAAGAAGAAAAAGACAAGAACCACATGCAGTATTAATGAGTAGGAACAGGAGAAAATTGACATTTTACTCAAGAGCTTTTGTTATTGAAAGTTTATTACATCCAGATATAGCCACTGTGCCCTCAAAGAACTTCAGGCCTAGGACAGTCCATTGTGATGGTGGTGATGGTTAGCAAGCAGAGAAGGAGCGAGTTGGTTGACCTTGGAAAGCTCCAGGGTGACCACCCTCCTTCCTCACACCCTCCTCTTGTCTCACCTTTCCATTTAGTTTCCCACGTCTCCTCCACAGCGACCCCATGCTCCAGCCAGACTCCTCTCAGCTGCCCCTCTGCGCCATCTCTATCCCCGACTCTGTGCATCTGCCTGGATGCGTCCCCGGGTGGCTCTCCCGTCACCACCTGCCCACTCACCCTCCCAGCTCAGCTCAGGGGGCACCTAGATAACTCCTACTCACGCCCATCCTCTATCTCAGTTGCAACTTCTGTCATCTGTAACACACTGACGACTATCTTATTTTTTTTTAATACTTTATTATACAGTGTGAGGATGTCAGCTATTCAGGAAACATGCTGACCTTCTCCCATCCTGGGCCCGTGGTGGGCCATGCTCATCAGGAATGGCTGTGTCTTTCTCACTGATCTCCAGGGCAATTTCAGAAGCCTTCCTGAGACAGCACTGTAGCCAGCCACTTCTTATAAGCTGAAGTTGGCAGAGAAGGTGAAAGCTGCTCGCTTTATAGTGGTAGAATCTTCTTCTCTGTGTCACATATGTTATCGTGAGTCTCTTGAGAGCAGGGATAATGTCTGTGTTACTTCTGCTCCCCCGAGGCCCAGCCCTCCAGCTTCTGTGTGAAGCTAAGCTCCCAGTTACGTTGGTGCCCAATACGTACTCGGCGGATCAACCTCCACGTTTTGTTCCTAAGGGATGGGAGTGGAAGGGTCGGGGCTGGTGCACTGGAGGAGAGCACGGAACAGCAGGGGAGGGTCCCTCTCGAGTCTTCCCATGAGAGACTCTAACCTCCGAGTCCACAGTGCCAACCAAAACGGGGGCGAGAGCTCCAAGGCATTTTTGCCTGAACCACTCCTCTAATGCCGCTGGAAGCTGAAGCCAGGATACTTCCTCACCTACCTCCTATTTCGGAGCCAAGCTGATGAGTAAGACTGTAAATTAATTGTGATCATAGAACAGAGACAAAATTTCCCCTTTAAAAAAAAAAAAACTAGCTCTTTCGCCTCCTCGCTTCCAAGATGACCAAGAAAAGAAGGAACAATGGTCGTGCCAAAAAGGGCCGCGGCCACGTGCAGCCTATTCGCTGTACCAACTGTGCCCGATGCGGGCCCAAGGATGAGGCCATTAAGAAGTTCGTCATTCGGAACATCGTAGAGGCCGCAGCCATCAGGGATATTTCCGAAGCGAGTGTTTTCGATGCCTATGTGCTTCCCAAGCTGTATGTGAAACTGCATTACTCCGTGAGTTGTGCCATTCACAGCAAGGTAGTCAGGAGTCGTTCTCGGGAAGCCCGGAAGGACCGAACACCTCCACCCCGATTTAGACCTGCTGGTGCTGCCCCACGACCTCCACCAAAGCCCACGTAAGGAGCTAAGTCCTTAAAGACTAAAGAAATACTGTTCCCTGGAAAGACAATAAAGTGGAAATTATACTTTAAAAAACAAAACAAAACTAAACTAAAGATCTTCCATATTCTGCAGAATGTCTCTTGGGTTACTGTTGACATTGTTCTCTGGTGTGAACGAGAAACAGACCAGAGTTACCCACCCCTCGCCCCTTCCATCTCGCGCTCTGCATCGGCCTGCTTCCATGCCACACGGGACACTAGACAACGAGGAATCAAACAGCTTCACAGAAGAGAAGAGGACAAGTCACCCGGATGGGAACGGGTAAAGTTCATGAGTTTGCAAAGAGGATGCAATCCAATCAAATATGGATGGAGCACTTAGTATGCACAAGGCGCTGTGGGCAGCAAGTATAAGATATAAATGAGTTCAACAACAAAAAAAGCAAAGGTTACCATTTCTTCCAGGCACCAAACACTACCCTGAGTTTCGGCAAGATCTTACAGGAAGGACCACTGGAGAAAGGAACACGGGGCATGCTGACCTGTTGAATGGAATCACAGGGATGCACCTTTTATACCCTAAAGCCATTACAATCAAGTAAGAGTTTAAAAAGGGTCAAGTCCTGATTACAGTGCTGCGGGGGGTAAAGATAGCACCTGTCCATTAGAGGCTGTGACCTATCGGGAAAGATGGGACCTTCATGCTTATGATCTTCAGATCTCAAGATGGCAACAAAATGCTAGTTTTGCAGTACAGACAATATGACCAATTTGTTTTAGACAAAGGAAATAACAGAGGAAACTAGAGAGGAAATTCCACAGCAGATTCAGGCAAGAGAATAAAGGCCTGGAGTCAGAAGTAAGTACAGAATACGGTGTGAGGGGGAGAGGACGGGAAGAAGGAGAGGGGTTGGCTGAGGTAGAAGACACAGACTGAGAAAAGTCTGACCTGCAGTTAGGGTCATACACACCTCTGAATTCCCACAGCAAACTGTTCATACCTTTACCCCTCAATGCTGTGTTCCAGAAACTTTTTTTGGTCTCTCTCTCACACTAGGCTATATGCCTATAAACTAGGCACTGCACTGGCTACATTATAAACGCAATCTCACTTAATCCTCACAACAGCCCTGAGCAGAAGGCATTAGTATCCCTGTTTTATAAATGAAGAAACTGAGGCTGAGAAAAATAAGATAACTTGCCCTAGGTCACAGAATTTCTCAGAGCTGGAATTCGAACTGGGGCCTGTCTGACTCCAAAGCCAAGCTCTATCCACTATCCGATGCTTTGATTTCAAAACTCTAAAGCGCTATACAGATACATGGTATTACGATTATTGCTGTGATTCACTTTCTCTGCAGCTTAAGGAAATGTGTCATGGATGCAGATGGTGTCTTTTATCCTCTTCCCTGTAGGTTGAGCTTTTAACTCAAGAACTGTAGAAGCATTTTGCGGGTGCCATGTGAAATACTGCTGGGAGTTCCACTGACACATGAAACGACCTAGGAATAAAGACTATTGCAGAGCGGTGGCAGCAGAGGGGAAGATTAAAACACGGAGAGAAGGAAAACCACACTGCACACCAAGCTTAGGTATGGAGGACCAAGGCCATTTCTTCTGGTGGGTCTGCAGCTGACATTCACAGAAATAGTATTCTAACTGGAAAGTACAGGAGTGATGGCTCTGGGGGAGGAAGATGGTAGTCAGAAACAGTGGACAAGGAGGTAAGTACGGGCAAAGCGGCTTAAGACCCCCCCAGGAAATTAGAGAACTTGTTCATCCAAGGATGCGCCGACTAACTTGCACCCCTACCCATTCCCTTTGGTTGGGGCAGAGGACTTGGCTCTGATGTGGCCAGTAGGGAGCCAAGCTCTGGCTTGAGCACACCTGGGAGATGGGTTCCACACAGGTCAATGGAGCAGGTAAATACATGGAGGATCCTGGGAACCAAGCTTCTCACTGCTGTAGAAGGTAGTTACAGACATGGAACAGGGGACGCCCCAATAAACCCTGAGGTTAGGTTAGAATTGGAGTTATTGGCATAGACTCACAGGTTTTAATATATAAATAGGTATAAAAGTAGATAGATATGTAGATATACACATACATATATTTCTTAGGTCTCTTAGCTCAGAGGATCTAGAAGCATGACACTCCAGCAGCAATGAACATATATAATGCACAGACTTAGTTTCTAAATATCATATCCCACCACAGGAACAAGGGATCCTGGAAAAATGGACGACTCCAGGACTGGGTTAGGAAAGTACAAGATGAGCCTGGTATATTTTGTTGGGCCAGAAAGAAAGTACTCAAAAAACGCTAGGGGCATGCAAAAGAATGGAAAACTAGCTGGAAGGGGCCGAAACCAGGACAATTTGAGCATTAAAACAAATAATGATGGATCCTGGAAGAGAAAAAGGACATTAGTGGAAAATCTGGTAAAATCCAAATAAGACCTGGAGTTTAGTGAATAGTACTGTACCAATGTTCACTAGCTGATTTTGATAATAACTGTACTACAGTTATGTAAGATGTGAACACTAAGGGAGCTTGGGAGAGGGAATATGGGAAATCTGCACTATTTTTGAAGTTTTTCTGTAGGTCTAAATTTATTCAAACATAAAGTTAAAATAAAAAAGACAGTAATGACTATAACCCATTGAATAAAATAGGAATCCACAAGTCCCTGCTGATGCAAATAAATGGGGAAAAGAGAAGGCTGTTTCTTAAAACAGAATAAATGTAGAAGAAATGATGGAATTAGAAAAATAATTATTTGGCAACTATCTTAGTAATAAATGATTCAGGCAAGTGCCATTAACGGATGGTAAAATAAGTAAGTGAAAGATGAGAAAAAGGCTATTTATATGGTTTCAAGGTTAATCAACACTTATTAATTACTTATTAATTAATACAGAAACCTGGCCAATACCATCTAAACCAAGTAGTAAAACTGAGCAGCACAAGTTGCGGGACACAGTGATGCTGTGTGTCTCCTGACAAGAGTTACTGAGAAGAACATGGCACCGCTTCTGTATGAATCATAAATCATGAGCCAGCATCAGTCAGCACCAGACTGAGGAACATCCCGCAAAGTAACTGGCCTACACGCATCAAAAATTTCCAAGTCATGGGGCTTCCCTGGTGGCGCAGTGGTTAAGAATCCACCTGCCAATGCAGGGCACACGGGTTCGAGCCCTGGTCCGGGAAGATCCCACGTGCCGCGGAGCAACTAAGCCCGTGCGCCACAACTACTGAGCCTGCGCTCTGGAGCCCGTGAGCCACAACTACTGAGCCCGCATGCCTAGAGCCCGTGCTCCGCCAAGGAGAAGCCCGTGCACCGCAACGAAGAGTAGCCCCCGCTCGCTGCAACTGGAGAAAGCCCGCGCGCAGCAACGAAGACCCAACGCAGCCAAAAATAAAATAAAATAATTAATTAATTAATTTTAAAAAATTTCCAAGTCACGAAAGATAAAGAAAGAATAAATTATTCTTCTGGACTGAACCAAAGAGACATGACAAATAAATGTAACCTGTGATCCCGGAATGGATTTGAGATCTATAAAAACCAGGATTGGGGCAAATGGGGAAAAGGAATGGGGTCTATGGATTTAATGGGAGTGCTGCATCAATGTTACCTTCCTGATTTTGATGGTTTGTACTATGGTTACATAGACTGTGTCCTTATTTACAGGAAACACACGTTGAAATATTAAGGAGTAATGGGGCATCTTGCCTGCAATTTGAGAATTTGAATCTCTCAGGAAAAACAACATATAGGTGCATATATCTGTGAGTATGTGTGTGTCTGTCAGTGTGTGTGTCAGAGGCGGGAGAGACAGCTGTTAATTGAGGAACCTGGGTGAAGGTACACAGGAGCTCTATGTACGATTCTTGGAACTCTTCTGAAAGTTTGAAATTAATTCAAAACAAACAACAAGCAACATTAGTTTATAGAGAGACTCTAGGCTTCACCCAGCTAGAAGGGGTGGTGGGCTCTATTTCAACGAAAGCTATGACAAGGAACTCAGGAGAATGGGCAGAAATGGAGTCCCTAATAATTTCTTGGACTGAGAATGTCACTGAATGGAGTGAAGCAAGTGCCTATGGAGAGAAATCTCTCCTGCAAGTCAGCCAAAGAAAACGCCTACATCCCCAAGAGTAGAAGAGACACTACTAACTTCCTCCTTGGACACCGACAAAAACTGAGAAAGCTGCTCAAAGCACAAAAGGACAGCTCAGCCCAGCCAGCTAAGAGGTGGCCAAGGGACATCCCCACTCCTCCTCCCTGGGCACCGGCGCCGCAGTCCTCCTACCAAGACTGGGCTTTGGGCTGGGGCAGGTGCTGCCAGGACTCTCCCCGGGCAGGTGGGAGGCAGGGGAGATGGAAGAGTGGACCCCATGCCAGGCCCACAGAGAGCTGGCAGCACCAAGCGGGCCACCCAACCACCTGAGAGTCCAGAACAAGATCACCAGAAGGGCAGGGCAGGCACAGTTCCCGAGTGCTGTTTACTTGTGCCGAGTGACAACATGTCATGTCATTTATTCCTCACCGCTAATCCTGTGAGGGGGACATTATTCACTTGACCGTAGAGAGCACAAAATAAACTCGGAGAGGTTAGGGCCATGCTCAAGGCCCCAGGCTGGTGAGTGCAGAGCGCGGACTCAAGTCCAGGTCTGTCTGGCACCCAGGCCCACGCTCTTTCCATTACCCTGGGTTGGGTCTCGGTCAACGGGGAACTTGTGAATGGTCTCAGATTTTCCTCCCTTGCAGCTTTTTGAGTCAGAACTACAACAAGAGTAGTAATTTGTCCCAAATCAGTCCCCACCTGAGTTCCTTCCCCAGTCTTAGGATTCTCTGACTTAAGGGAGGACGAACTTTGTAGAACCCCTTGAAATTGTACTCAAAATAGTGTGTGGGTTTATGTGGATTTTTTTTGGCAAGAGGACCTGTGGTTTTCATCGGGTTCTCAGAGGGATCTATGACTCAAAAAAGGTTAATAACCTGCTGCTTTAGGGATTATTTTGTCTGATGCTCTCCTTTAACAGATGAGGAAATGGATTTCTTGAACTCTATTTTCTACTTCAAGCTTTTGCTGTTTATTCTGGAGCGACAACAGCACAGCCTACGCAGTTCTCCTACGAGAAGCTTCCGCTACTGCACTAGTGCTGTGGAAACATCCCAGCGAGGCCAGACGGCAGGATGAGGGGCCAGCACTGCATTTTTCATACAGAAATGGAGAGTCCCTAAGGAAGGGAGGGCTGGCTCTCCGCCCAAAGTCTCATGAACAATGAGTGTGCTTTATACGAATCAAGGCCACGAGAAGAGAGTAGATCCCAGAATTACACCAGATAATTCAGAAAACTGACTTTTTAGACCAGATAAGTTTTGAGAAAGTACATGGTTATCTCAGATGTGCACTTTAAACCCTGGACCCAATAGCTTTTAAGCCTTTTAAAAGATAAGAATTTGGATTGATAAGAGAAGAGAGGGCTTTGTCCCAACATAGTCATACGGGTGGGCTGCTCCAAGACCTGTTCATCTAACAGGCAAATAGCTGCTCCTTTTCCTGCCCCGTAAGGGTGTCTTATTAATATCCTGAGAGAAGACTTTGTGAATGCAGAAGAAAGGGTGTTTTCAAAGGACTAAATGGCAATAGTAACTACTGCCCTTCTGCATGCCTGCAGACATAAGCCCAATAGATGGAGAGCAGGAGGAAAACTGGGGTTTTACAGGGCAAAAAACGTCAAGGCAACTTGTTCTGTGTGAGGTGGGGGGCAGTGAGGAGATTGCTGTTGTTAACATAGAAGCTCTTTTACGAAGTTAATTTTCTGGGGTTTTAATATGAAGCATTTTGTAATCAGGGAAGAAAAGAATAGAAGCAATCTATTGATATAAAATCAAAGAGCTGAATAACAATAATGTTCCATTTAAGACACAAATAGCCACTTGAAATGTTCTCTTAAGCTTATGGTTTACCCTTGAAACATACTTGGAAGCAAGAATGTGCTAAAATGAAAGAAGCATTTAAAAAAAAAAAAAAAAAAAAAAAAGGACTGGACTTCAGCACCTAAATGCTTTCCCCGAGAACTCCCCTCAAGAACTTTCTCACAGCTGCTGTTCTCCCTGTGTGAGCCACTGTCTGGTCCTCCTACGCGTGTGTTCTTTAGGCTACGGGCCTTTCCTCAGAGTCTGGACCAGCCTGTCTCTGGTCAGTTCAGCCTGTTCCAGAAACTGGGCCTTTCCAAAATGTGCCTTCCAGCATGCAAGGGCCTTCCACAGTTGCTCTGGCTGTGGGCAGAGATTCAGGGATGAAGAGGGATCTCTGTCCTTCCCATGAACAATGGGTACTGGAACATGACCATACTCTTCTGGCTGTGAGGGAACCTGGCTGCAGTGGGCTGCTTTGTGAACACTTTCTGGAGCCCCTCTGTAAAAAGCATGTATGTTAAATGGATGATAATTCATCAAAGAAAATATAACACATCAGCCCAAACAGGAACAAACAAACAAACCAACAAGTGGGGGAGAAGAGGAAGCTCTTCCTTATAGTAGAACCCTAATGAGTAAATACAGAAGAAATGACAGAAACAGACGATCAACGTTTGGCAAACACTACAGTAATCATTGTTTCAGGCAGGAATCGTCGAGGGATGTGAAAAATGAGTGGGCAAAGTATGATGAGACATGGGATATTTACATAGTTCCCAAGTATCCCCCCGCAAGATACTTATGAATTACAGAGTAAAAAATAGTAGCTTCACAGGGAGAAAGCTGGCAGACACCACTTTAGCAAGTGGTCAAGGTCAACCTCAGCAATAACAGGACAAATCCAGGTGAGATGCCTCCTGGCATCACGCACTGGGCTCTGAGAAGGACACAATGTCACCTCTGTGGTATTCTTGCCCAAAATGCATAACTTTGATTTAATCAAGAGGAAACATCACAAACAGAAATTGAGGGCTTTGGACAAAATAGCTGGTCAAACACTCTTTAAAAGTGTCAAGGTCATGAAAGACAAAGAAAAGACTGAGGAATTATTCCAGCTTAACGGAGCCTAAAGAGACCTGACAACTAAATGCATGATTGGATCTTGGACCGGAGAAAGGACATTCGTGGGAGAACGGTATCTTCCTGTTTTGATAACTGCGGTTATGTAAACTGCTAACATTTCTTTGGGCGAAGGGTATATGAGAGCTTTTTAAAACCTTTTGGTAAGTCTAGGGGCTTCCCTGGTGGCGCAGTGGTTGAGAGTCTGCCTGCTAATGCAGGGGACACGGGTTCGAGCCCTGGTCTGGGAGGATCACACATGCCGCGGAGCAACTAGGCCCGTGAGCCACAACTACTGAGCCTGCGCGTCTGGAGCCTGTGCTCCGCAACAAGAGAGGCCGCGATAGTGAGAGGCCCACGCATCGCGATGAAGAGTGGCCCCCGCTCGCCACAACTAGAGAAAGCCCTCGCACAGAAACGAAGACCCAACATAGCCAAAAATAAATAAGAGCCTACTTAATAAATAATAATAAATAAATTAAAAAAAAAACCTTTTGGTAAGTCTAAATGACTTCACAGTGAAAAGTTAAAACAAATTATACTTGAAAACATATACATTAGAGATGAGGCTTTCTTTCTCCACTTTCCAGCACCTGACATCGTAAAGCCTCACGGGCTGACATACAGAGTGGGATACGGGCTCAGCGCCCACCTGGGAAGTAGGTGCTGGGACCTGTTTGGAACATTGTTAGAGTCAAACTCAGGCTTCTGAGATTTATGGACACAATACATGATAACACTCAAAAGGCCGAAAAACATCCTTAACAGGTTTCCAGGGAGGGTAACGGGTGCCCCAAGTCCCTCCTTCAACCTCTAGAAGGAGCTGTGCCCTTGTGAGGCCCCAGCCCTGACCCGAGGAGCGAGAAATGCAGAAGGCAGCAAAATGTTCATCACTCACTTGTCCTGGGACTCGATATACACGTAGAGATGAGGCTCAAAACACTTGGAAACAATGCCGTGAAATGGATTGTCTGGGGCTTTAGGCTTCTTTGGCTGTAAAGGGAAAAAAAAAAGAAAAGAAGAAAAGAAAAAAGAAACCCTATACTTGAGTCATCTTTGCAAACTTTCAAGCAGTTTCAAAGAAAACATCCCTTCAAAGTTCACTCCCAACTTACAGATAAGAAGCACTCAGCGTAACTAGACTGCAACTATGTCCTGTATTATGAGTCATGCCAGTTTGTGAACAATAAGCCAGCTTTGTTGGCATCATTTACGTGCTCCGTGCGGTGAAAGATTTATTGCTACTTTGATAACACATGCGTTTTCAATTTGGAAGCTCTTCATCATCTGACTGATGTTTTCAGAATGTAAATTCTAGCTAATAACAGCACCACAGAGCTGTGCAGTGCTTTGGAACATATAAAGTGCTTTCACACCATCCAGTTTTAAAAGCCTCCATTTACTGCTTGTTATTATGAGCCAAGCACTTTGGTACGAAATATCTCATCTATTCCTCAAAACAATCCTCAATATAGGAATTATTACTACTATTTTACACCTAAAGAAAGGGAGGCTCAGAGGGTGTTAGCAGCCCGCCTCAAGGCACATGGTGAAGTTTCCTGTCTCCTAAACCAGAACTCTTTCTAGTAGATCACTGCTGTCTTGCGGTGCTTCCTAAGACTGTTGAATTTCACCAACAAATATAAGAAAAAAAGAAAAGTAGGGGGTCAACACAGGGTTGCTAACTTTTTATTTTGCTACTTTCTACTCTAACCACAAGTTCCTAAAAGAAAGAGTATTTTATACCCAAACATCTTATAAGAGAAAATAGCTGCATAAAAGCCATCCTTCCCAAGAAAAGACAGTTAGTTGGTGACCTTATACCAGATAGAAAGACAAAGAGATAGACAGACAGACAGGCTGGCTGTTTTGTCTTTATTTTTTGCCTTGCACCAGCTAAAACCTGGATCCGTACTGGTCCCCGACTGAAACTGGGAAACCACAGATAAAAAGGTCATCTGGGCAGGCAAGCATTTAAAAACTATTATTTGCTACTTAAATTCCCTTTCAAAACATCTAAAAAATAAACAAGGATCTTCCTACATATTTCTTTCTGTTCCTAAAAAAAAAGCCAATTCTATCTATTTCTGTTTGTTGGGATCTGAAAATAGATAGAGGTCCTTGAGCCTTTGCTGGGCTTGATAGAAGAGTACAAGCTGGATATAAACTGGCATGCACAGCACACCTGCTGAATGGCTTGTATCTTTTAATAAAAAGAGGAAAAGCTAAGCCCCCTAATGACAGACAGAAATGATTACCTTCTTCTAGTAATTAAAGACAAATAAAACGTTGTAATGGTTAAAAGCATCTGTAAAAACTGGTAATGATCACCAAAAATTAAATGTCAACTGTAGCTATATCCCATTTAATTTCATATTTAACTCTTCCCTTTTCACCTTCTAAGAGTTCCATGTCTTTAATTTTTTTTTTGCAGGATTTGAAGAAACTCTGGTCCTTCCTAAGAATAACTACAGTCTGGGTTATTTTCTCTTATCATCCAGAAGCCACTGCCAAAGTCAGGCCTTAGGCTGAGACTGTAAGAGACTCTCATTGAGTTTAAACTGACTGGATTCAAAGTCCCACTTCATTTCGTAGATGCCTTAGGAGTTTTTCCACATTTCCATTAGTTTAAAATGAGGGATCCATGATGTAGTATGATGGTTGTGAAGTTATGGTCCTTATCTATTTGTTCTACGTTTTCCAAGTCAGTTACCTTTTTAAAAAAATTATTCTATACTTTTCAATAAGATGATCAGATAAATGAATAGACAAATGTGATTTAATCTGAATAACTTCTGTAGGATTAGATATCCTGATTTTAGAACTGGAAAATATGGCCACTATAGCCAGATATCTTTTCATTAATTAAAATAAAATCTTCATAAATATTATAATTATTCCCTTTAGTTATATTTTCTTCCCTTGACAAAAATATTCACACATCTGTAGGATAGCTTCTGGAAATTATAAATGGGAGTTTATATAATATAGAATGTTGTCATGTTTTAAATCAACATGTGTATTTTGTACTTGGCTTTATTTACCTACTAATTTATGTGTACTTTTCCAACTATTGACAATGTTTCAATTTATCACTCTTGAATCACATTATAAAATTTAAATAAGTCTGTAAATGAGATAATAGTATTGTATTAATGTTAAGTTTTCTGATTTTGAAGTGTAGTAATTTAAGTGAAAATTCTTTCTTAAGTGAATATATTTCCTAAAAAGGAAATACATACTGAAATACTCAGAGGCAAAGGGCGTGATACCTATAAACTTACTTGTTCTGAAAGAGAGAGAGGGAGGGAGGGAGAGAAAGAGAGAGAGAGAGAGAGAGGGAGGGGGAGGAAATGGTAAAGTAAATGTAGCAAAATAGTAACAACTGGTGAACCCAAGTGAAAGACAGTTGAGAGTTCCGTGTAATATTCTTAAAACTTTCCCTAAGTTTGACATTATTAAAAAAGAAAAAAAGTTTAAAATAGCAATAAAAAACATGGCAGATAATCCCAGGTACGGTAGTGGCGCATTTTGAGAAACGGCCTATCACCAACACTCCGGATGGCCTGGAGGACCAGACTGTGTGGGGAAACACAGACATCCACGCCTGAGTGAAAACGGGGTTAGAGTCAACGTCCTGGTTTTGATAACGCACTATAGTTATGTTAGCCGTCAGCCCTGGGGCAAGCTGAGAGATGGGTACCCAGGACCTCTCTGTGCAACTTCTTATGAGTCTATAATTATTTCAAAATAAAAAGTTTTCTTTTATTTTAAGTGGTTCAGCAGAGTTAGACTCTGAATGTGAAGAAGTCTTGGGAATATCTTAACCTATTTATTTTGCTTATATTTTCCTTTCTATGTACGCACAGAAGTGATATAGGATAAAAATGTATGGATAAGTCTGAAGAGCTCATTCAGTATAAAACACAGATCCTAATGATTAAGGAAAACGACTACATGATATTCCAACAAACTCGTCCTGATCAGGCTCCCAGAGGCCCCGTGCTGGATGAGGCCCCGCAGAACCCTCTGGATGCGGCCCAGAGAGCCGCACAGCCAGACAGCGCAGGTGGCCCGACCCCCGTCCCCACAGGGGAGCCCGCTCCGCCCGCTAACGGCGCTCCTGGCGGTGAGGACGGCCCTGTCGCCATGGCTCTCTGTTCTCATACAGTGTTTTCAACATGAGTTGGAAGCAAGAGGGGAACAATGGGAGGGATTGCCTGAAGTTTCCTTTTTTCTTTTTTTCCACAGGGCTGCCTCCTGCCTCTGGCTGCCTCATAGCTGTGCTCATATTTAGATGAAATGGGCTGGAATTTCGGCTCATACTGGTGTCTCCCTTTGTACCGTCCAGCTCCCCAAAGGGTTGCTTCTCAGCTTAAAGAATATACTAAGTCATTTAGCAGTAGCACTCAGGCTGGATTTTGGAGTGTGTGAATTCTGTCCAAAAGCTGCAGATGTTTAAGCTATTTCCTCCTGGAGTTTGATGGAATAATAAAAGGTTACTGTTGTCACAGTAAGGAGGTCTGCAGCTGGTCCCATTTCCTTTTATTACTATCCAGTGTAAACAGATTAAATCTAACTGCTCGGATCACCAGAAGGGTACATTTTAAAACCAGAAATTCCTTATTTCTTCTCTCTTCCTTTTATACCCTGAGTACCCTCAGTCCCTGTTCAGATGCCATTTTTTAATCATCAGGAACATGTTGGCAACTGATTGTTCAAACTAAATACCTCTTTTCAAGTTCACGCTCCCTTCTCCGTAGCCTAATTGCAGCGGTGAGCAGGGAGCGGCCCTCACCTTGAGGGCCACCCACCCGTCTGCCAACTGCAGTGATGCAATGGGTTGGGTAACCCAGGACAACTACTGGGGCCTCCCCCCCCACCTCTGGCCGAGCTCACTGCTAGCATCCTGTGGGCTTGCCCCGAGCGCCCCACCTGGCTCCTCATCTTCCTGTGCACCCAACTCCAGAAGCCAGTAAGTGGCTGGGAGGAGGGGGTTCCTGAGCTCCCACATCATCAACCACAAGTGGGACAGGCGCTGGGGAGGTGGTGGGAGGTCGGGGATGGCAGGTGAGGAGTCATTAGTCACTGGCGTGTACGTTTTATTACTAACAAGTAACAGCCCGTGAAGCTGCAGGTGGATCATTTAGTCCCGGGGTTTTCAGTACTTTCTTTTTGAACACACCTGGAACCCCTGATCCAAAAGCAATTTTATCTGGAAGTCCATGAAAAAAGTGACTCAAAACAGAACTGCTGTATTTGGAGGGACTTAGGGCCCTGGCCTCATCCCAACTCCCCACAGTGACATCTGACAGGGCACCAAGGAATACAGCTGGAAAACCACTGGCTCTCTCTATACACGGAGGAACGAGGGAAGTCTAGAGAGAGTAAAAACCTACCTAAGGTCATGCAGGCAGCTAATGGCAAACCAGAGTCTGGCATCTTCCCCATCACGTGACTCTTCTTTACCCCGTGTACCTGTGTTCTGTGTCCTTAGAACGAGCAGGTCTTTGTCTTTAAGATAGTAACCTCAAGCTTAAAAGATGAGTAAAAAGTTCCACAAGAAAGAAAAATCATATGTTACCTGGCAAAACTGATTTTGTAGCTAATGGGGGCTATCATAATCCAGTTTAATAATATCCAGAGATGACTAGCGAAAGGGATAACTTTTCACGGCAGCATCTGAGTGTTCAGCTCCACAATTCTGGACATGACAATGGCAGCCACTTGCACTGGGGAGACACGAGGGCCCTGAAAATGTCCCAGCTACACAAGGCCAGCTCAGAGGGTGCAGGTGCCCGAGCGCGGGTGGAGGACACACGAGAAGGATGAGCTCCACACCCAGAGTCTTCTTTCCCATCCCAGTCCTTCCTCCCAAACTGTGAGAGATGCATTTCTTTAGTTAGAAGGAATCTTTTGTTTTCTCCCAGCCTAGCTGATATGATGGCTTTAAATCAATTATGTCTAATCCCATAGATCTCTGGGATACGGCCTCAAGGTATCCCTTCAGTTTTATCCATTCACTTTTATTCACGGGATGCATTCCTATGTCCTCCACTCTTCAGGGAGACATCACCGATGTAATAGAAGGAACGCCAGAAAAGGAATTCTAGTCTCTGACTTCTAGACCTAGCTTCTGGTCTCAGCTCCTCCACTTTCAAACTATGTAACCCTGGGCTAGTCACTTAACCTGCAGCTCCCATATAAAATCCTATAAAAGGAAAGGCAGGCATTGTGAGGATGAAAGGGAATAAAGCGTGGAAAGGACTTTTAAACCATAAAGCACCATGAAAATGTGAGGCATCCATGTTATTATAATTATTTAATCGATGGATCAGACACATTTGATGGCGTCACTTCAGAACTGCTCCTGGAAATTCTGCTCTCTTGGCTCCTGCCAGGATTGTACACCTACCCTCCCCATGCTAGGAATGCAGGGTTAACTGCAAAGTGCGTGGCTACGGGTTTCCCAGAGCTGCTCTTCCCAGTAGGCCTCCCTTTCGGTGATGTCTGGAGCAAAAACAATACCATAAAATAATCCTCTAGCAGCCAAGTGTAGAAAATTAAAAAGAAGGATCACTAATCCAGACAGGAAAAGTCCTGATTTATTGCTCTAAGCTCTCTCATCATAAAATGGCAGTGAAACAAAAACACCATTCTGTGGGATGAAGGGAGAGGAAATTTAGAGTTGGACAGAAAAAGCTGAAGGAAATGAAAGTGCTGGTGTGCTCTGAAAAGTAACTCTCCAAATATGCCATTGGTCACCATGGTGTTTCCAGGCCTCCCCAACGGCTTCCAGACGAAGGTGCTCGGCTTACACTGAGCGGAGACCCCTCCCGGCTGACGGTGCTGCTAACTTCACCCGGGACCTTTCAGCCGCTCATGTCATCACTAGACCAGAGCAGGGGACAATGGAAAGCTAAGCTGACAAGCTTGGGAGATGATGAAGGAGGCAGGGCAGAGTTCTGCTGCCCCACCACATGGGCTAATTAATTAAGCTTGGCCGTGTTGCTAAGGCCGGTGTGCCGTTCGGGAGCCAAGGGGTGGGGCAGGAAGGGCTGCTCTTTCATTCCGGTTTCGAAATGCACTTTCAGATCAAGGCCTTCTACAAAGATCACCAAGGTTGCAATCTCTGAATGTAGTCAACAGCCAAGGGATCATATTTAGAGCAAGCAGACCCATTTTCAGAAACAAACATTAGATAGGTTGCACAGGGAAACGCAAACCAGACTTACTTGCTCTACATCTCCTTTTTCCATCGCCAGTTCCTCCATCTCTGTTGCTGGCTCATCTTCCAGGAAGGGATTGGTGGATGCGGGTGGAGACTCGAGTTTTTTCTGTTGATTAGATGTGAGAAACAGATAGGTATTTTCTGAGCGTAGTCAGTAGCTTTCCCCACTGATCTGCTTTTTCCAAGTCTCTCCAACAGCTACATCATGAAATCCGATCTAATGAGCAAAAACTGAGACAACCTGGACCACATTCTCACCTCCAGGCCTTCACACTGCTTTTTCCTCTTCCTGAAACCTTACTGCCCACCCAAACCCAATCCAAAGCTGCCTAAAATTCTCCGTCATCCTTCAGTCTTCAAGTCAGAAGTCCCCTCTTCTGGGAAGCCTTTCTCACCTGTCAAGTCTGGGTTAGAAGTCCCAGTCACACACTCCCATCCCCCCAGTATGTCCCCTACCCAGGTATTTATTAAAATACCACAACTGCTCATTTATTTGTCTTCTCCCCACTAGCTTCTGTGACAGCAGGAATCATATCTGTCTCGTTTCTATCTCTGGTGTCTGGCATGTCATAGGTCTTCATAAATATGAATGAGTCAAAATGCCAGATGGGTTTGAATTCAAGAACAAACTATAGGACTTCCCTGGTGGTACAGTGGTTAAGAATCTGCCTGCCAATGCAGGGGACATGGGTTCGAGCCCTGGTCTGGGAAGATCCCACATGCCGCGGAGCAACTAAGCCCGTGTGCCACAACTACTGAGCCTGCGCTCTAGAGCCCGTGAGCCTCAACTACTGAAGCCCTCGTGCCTAGAGCCCGTGCTCCGCAACAAGAGAAGCCACCGCAATGAGAAGACTACGCACCGCAACAAAGAGTAGCCCCTGCTCGCCGCAACTAGAGAAAGCCCGTGTGCAGCAACAAAGATCCAACACAGACAAAAATTTTAAAAAATTTAAAAAAAAGAAACTATAGAGCTAATCTTTTGTGTTCTAGATTATAGAGAGAAGTCCCTTCCCAAATAAGTCTCATTACAACAACCACAATAAAATCTTGAGAAAATTACTCCCCAGCTCCTGAATGCGACCATTCTTTCAAAAGATATCATCGAGTGGGACCTCGGGCTAGCGGGAAAGCTGGAGGCAGGAGATGTGGGTTTTTAGCTCCAACGCTGCTGCGCTGGCCAAACCGTCTAGCTTCTCTGAGCCCCGGCGGCCTGATCTGCTGAATGAGGAGGATAGAGTTACAGGACTACTTGAGTGATTAAATGTGATAAAGCATGTGAAACCCTAGGAGAAGCACATGATACATATTACCGATGATGATTCCAGTGTGACAACAGAATCGAGGCAGATCTTTGGAATTTTTTACAAATTCTACCTCAGGATGTTATTTATGCCAGGGAGCTGGGCGTTCTAGCAGAAAGGGAACTAAGTGGACAAACAGGATAAAAGGGATTGGCTGGTGCTGGGGAAGCGGGGAAGGGGAAAGGAATGACTCTCTGGAGACAAGAAGCTGGGTGGAGAGGAGTTTCTAAAAGTACTTATGACATTTGAGCATACATCAGTGGAGCAGCCTGAACTAATCCCTACGCCGAGAGGGAAGGCAGATGGACCACAGTGTGTGAATGACTTTGTCAAGTGCCAGGACATCAGCTGAAGATATTACCAAAAAAGAAAAAAGAAAAAAAAAAAAAAAAAAGAACCAAACAACCAACCCAGAAAAATAAAAAATAAAACTTAAAAACAAAAACCACACCTGTGTCTGGTTTAGGCTTTAAGACAATTCCACTTACACTCATGTAAACTACTTAATTCTTGGCCAAAACACTTGGATGCTGTTATGTAGCTAGACAGAGCCTTGGTGTATGAAGAAAGCCCTGTGATTAATGTATTAGCTCAAGGTAATCAGTGGTAGGACAATGATTTTTGTGGTATCCTCTGGAGAAACAATATGGTCTAAGAACCCAGCAAACATTTCAAACGGATACACTCGGAACTTTGGCTTCTTTGCCTGATATGGAAAAAAAATCCTTATAAATGTAAAGCAATTTACATTCATTTTCAAAATTAGGATATTTTTAGAAATGTTTCTTTGAAAGCCATATTTCTAAGTTTTAGTTGTCTCTGTAAGGGTTGCTGGTGTTTTAGGGTGAGGGTGAGAAAGGGAATCTAAGCTTCAACAACAAGTTAAATTAGTTAGTAGCACTGGATTCCTGATCCCACTGGCTCAGCAGTGGGTTTGGGGACCATACTGAGGAGCTGAATCTCTACGATTCTGAGTCTTTCAGTCCTCTGGAGGCGTAAAGAGCAAGCCAGCAGCTGAAGGGAAAAGCTTTGCTCAAAATCATTCAGCCACAGAAACAGGATATGAATGTTTGAACCAAACGTTCCTCATCTATTGCTAGGTCTACCAGGGTTGATGATAACGTCTCACAATTACATACAGCTGGGCCTCATTTTAAAAACAATGTGTTCCTGGAAATCATGACAAAAAGGGGACATTGGTGAAGTGGACTGAGGGTGTTCCTGGGCGCCATGCTCACCGGTGGAGCATCCAATGGGTAGACGTAAGTCGTAAGAAGGAAACATAAAAGGCAACAGTGAAAAAGCAGAGCAACGTTTCAGGCCGTATAATGTGGGCTACTTGTTGGTGTCACCGGGTCAGGAGATTCCCAAAAGGAAAGGTGTCTTTCCTACTCCCGCAGTCTCTCTCTAGTAACATACTGATGAGATTACCAGGGAGTCAGGGGCACTCAGGAACTTCTTGTTCATTTCAGGCACACACATTCCAACCGGGGACCAAGCTGATACTAGAAAAGGGATTCACTCCTCCATTCACCCACTCGACAAGGGGATGTGCTGGGCACGACGAGGAAAGCAGGGAGCGAGGTGGGTCACCCTCTGCCCTCAGGGAGCTTACAGTCAGGTGGGAGAGACAGACTCTAATCAAATAATCACACAAGCATATGTGATTATTTGCAGGAAAAGCAAAGGTTACGAAAGGATGCAACAGAGGGTCACGGAAAACTTCCCTGAGGAAACGACGTTTGAGCCAGACCTGAAGGATGCTCCACAGTTCAGTGTGGGAGGGGCATGGGATGGCCGGGGCTTTCTGGGCAAAGGGACCAGCACGTGACACCTTCCATTCCGTAGTCATGTGCTGAGCATCTGCTCGGCTCCAGGCACACTCTTAGGCACCGGAGATGCAGCACTGAGCAAGATAAAGAAGGGAGGCACTGCGATGAAAATACAGTGTAGGAACTGGGCTGGGCTGGGGGTGAGGCCGGGGAAGTGCTTCTTCATATGGTGACCCGAGAGGGCCCCTGTGAGGAGTGGCTTTTTGAGCAGAGACTTGAATGAGGAGAAGGAGCCAGTGGGGCAAAGATCTGGAGAAGAGCATTCTCACCAGGGGGATCCCATGCAAAGGCTGGAATGAAAGGAGGAGGGGGTGAGGGGGCGGGGCAGCCGGGACCCAATCACACAGCCTGTCGTGGGCCGTGGGAAAGGTTAGGTTTTCTTCTCAGGGCAACTGGGCAGTCACTGGGGGTTTTAAACAGGGCAGCGTTAGGATCCAGTTTTAGAGTCTGAAGAGGTTGCTGCAGTGTGCCAGGCGGGGCTGATGTGGGAGTGGGCTAAGCTAGAGCTGTGGAGATGGAAAAAAGTGGCCAGACCTGGGGCATCTTTAGGAGAGAGTCAAGAGGACTTGGTGAGAGAGTGGATGTGAGGAGGAAGAAAAGAAAGGAATCGAGAGTCGTGCGCTTTCCGGCCCGAGCAACTGTGTGGCTGGTGCAACCACTGACTGAGGGACGGGGCTGGGTTCGCGCCCAGGCTCTACCACTTGGGTATGTGGCTTAACTTCTCCATGCTTCAGTCCTTCTAGCTGCAACGTGAAGGGATATCAACACCCGCTGCACGGAGCTGTCATGAGAATTAATGAGATAACGCACGCAAAGCATGACTATGTCTATAGAGCAGCTTCACACGACGGCCGGCTCATAGGGGAAGCTCAGCACATGGGAGCTGTCGTTAGTGTTTAATTGGGGTGGGCAAGTCACGAAGGCAGAACCGTGACTGTGCCTCTCTCAGTGAAGCAACTCTCCGGAGGGAAAGAGCGGGGAGCACAGGACTTTGAAGACTCACAAAAAGAATTCTTTTTAATCACAAGTGAGATCCTGTCCCTACTATATCGTCTCTTTGGGAGCTCTCCAGGAAATGAAAGCAATGCACCCATCAAATTACAAGGCTTCGCCCTTCTCCCCTAGTCTCCAATGAAGCCCTCAAAGTAACGCCTGTACCACCATCCTATTGGCAAATGTTATATCATAAAACCCTGAAGGGTGGACATAGACTCCTGCTATATAGTGGGCCATGTTACTGCTCAGATTGATTTGCTGTGACAAAAGACCAAGTCTTTGCAGGCAGCCATCACCGGCACAACTCAGCCTTCTGTGCAAGGGCCCCTCGGGCAGAGCCAACCAGACCATGCTTCTCATTCCTGCTCTGCGGCTGTCAGAGCCCACAGAGAATTACAAGGTTAGGTTTAGATTTGAAAGAACTCAAATGACATATTCCATGAGCTCTGGGGCTGCTAAGTGAAACCAAAAATTTGCCGAGAAATGAACGACTTTCCAATTTTAAAAGGATTCATTCTTTTTGCTATGATGACAGTTGATTTCAAGTCCATACAGGAAGGAAAAATTCTTCATTCGGCAAGTTAATTCCTACTAATTAAACCACATGGGACTCCCCACACCCACCTTCAGAACCACAAGGGCCACAGGCCAGCAAAGCTGTCTAATTTACTGTTGGGAAGAGATGGTCAGGCTTTAGTCAGTAGTACATCCATATCTGGGTCTGCCTGCACACATGCCTTTCTGAGGCCTTAGCTGGACACTTCAAATTATCAAAGAAGGAATTCTGAAATTTAAGATCAATGTACTTCCTTTCTCTGGAGGAGAGAGCTTTCATGATGAGGTGAAAGTTCCACAATTTCTGCATTTCTCATTCCATAAACACTTTACTCCGGCCCAGTTCCTGATTTGTTCTTAAAGAGATGGCTTGGAGGCTTCAGCTGATAGGACGGTAAGTACAGGACTATTTGCACCTGGTTTAACATCACTGGAACCCCTCTTTTGTTCTTGGTACCACCATGTTCATATCTTATGTTGTGACAGTTATGTATAGGTTTCTTTCTCCTAATAGAACATAAGCAACTGTCTGATTCAATTTTTCATCTTTTCCCAAGGCCCTGCACCAAGACGGAGCTTGAAAAACACTTGTGGATAAATGCTGATCACATGAGAAGCACTAAATAAAGTCCTCTTCAGACACATGGGCAACACTGTCTGTTTTTTGTAAAACAAACAAACAAACAAAAAAACCCGGTGTGTGTGTGTGTGTGTGTGTGTGTGTGCACGTGCACGTGTATGCTTGGAAGAGTCTCAAATTATACCCCAAATTGTTAAACAGTGCACATCTCTGGGGAGAGGGATTTAGAGTAATTGAGAAAGAAGAGATTGTTCTTTTAAAATTTATTTGCGCTTTAACAAGCATGTATTACTCTCCCCCCGTCTCTCTTTTTGGTACACAAATTACCTGAAACGTGAAGATGATTTATAACTAAGCTCAGACAATATTTTCTAAAACCCTTGGTATTTTAAAATTGTGATATAATTAACATAAAATTCACCATTTTAAGGTGATTTTCACTTCAGTGCTTTCATAAAGGCTGAATATAATGTTTAACCTTAAATCTAATTGTCGAGTCCTTAATAATGCATGTGGGCATAGTTAAATCATACCTAGACATTTGCTTTTAATTTCAAGGTATTTTAACTTACAGACTTTTCTTTTTTTTTTTTTTGGCCATGCAACACAGCATGTGGGATCTTAGTTCCCCGACCAGGGATCGAACCCATGCTCCCTGCACTGGAAGCGCAGAGCCCTAACCACTGGACTGCCAGGGAAGTCCCTTAATTTACAGACTATTTTAAATCCCTCCTAAAGGGTCAGGAGTTTAGGCAATTAGCTAGAAGGCTTGGCAGCTCCCTTCTTCCAGTAACAGTTACAGCACAGGGTGTTATAAGCTTGTTGGGGCTGGGATAGTAAAAAACAAAACAAGCCCTGTCCTTAAGGCTCTTTCATCTAGATTTCTAACAGATGTCAAATCGCATCTGTCAAAAATAGAGCAAAAGATGATGCATCACATGGATCAGTTAGGAAGGGCTTTCCAGGTGAGCCTGTCCCATCTCAAGCTCACCCTCATTGTTTGACTGTCAATCAGTCACCAAGGGGCTTAAAAGGACCTGAGTGATAAAGTGAAGAGGGGGAAGGGCACAGGCCTGGGAGGGTCTCTGGTCAACTTGGCTCCTTGGCTGACTTCTTATCTGCTCTATAATCTTCCAAGGAATCTGCTAACTTTCTATGAAATTTGGCATATGTTAAAGGGTATTATGATATACTCTGGTTCATTTTGTAGTTCTGATACCCTGAAACAAAAGGGTGACCACAGAAGATTTTCCAAAAGGTATATCCTGGGATCAAGGCACGACGGGGAGGAGGTAAGGAGACAAGGAACAGCCAGTCTTCGGGGGGGATCCAGCAGCTAGCGTGGCCATCAGGCCAGGTGGCCCTCCTGGCCCAGGCCAGGCCAACCTCTTCCCAACCCTGTCTGTTGGGAGCATGGTCAGTGGTCATGACTAAATCCATCGGGGTCCCTGATGCTGAGGCTTACAGGCTACTGACGAAGGTGTGGCCCCAACTGCCCACAGCAAGGTGTCGGCAGGACCAGGGTCAGAGTGAACATCACCGACAGTGAGAAGCACGGCGTTCACATCTCCCCACAGCAGGGCTGCAGTGAACCAATTCTCCAAGACCTGGCCTGCCTTGTGGAAGAGGCCAGAGGAGCTCTGCTGCCTTTCTAGAAACTAATCTTCACGGGAAAATCCTCACAGGCTATGGAGCAGCCATGGTCAGGACTTGGAAAATGCAGAATGGTCACCGGGTCACGCTAACTGTGACAAAGAACAGTCTGGGGGAAGAGCCGACTTAAAGACGTCGAGTGACTTGGAGAAGTCTGTGCAGAGGACAGCTGACCAACTGGAGGGATGAATGAAAAGCTCCTGGCTCAGCAGGATTTCCTGGCCAAGGATCTGTAAACTGAAACTCTCTGCAAACTTTATAGGAGAGGCAAGCAACAGCTGAGCAACTGGAGGAGATCTCTGTAAATCGATTATGCCAGAACATTTCAAAACCAGAAGTCCAAAAAGGAAGGGATTGGTGGGAAAGGTTCAGGGGTTCCTAGTGACCAGGAGCTGGAAGGCTGCAGCCCAGGAGCGTGGCCCTGGCAGCGGGTGAAAGCGGAGAGGCTGGGCTGCCCCAAAGAACAGGCACCTCCAGCCCTCTCCTCCCTCAGACAGAAGTCGGTTAACAGCTGACCAACTGCTGCTTTGACATTCCTATACCAGCTTTCCACAGAAAAAGCGCTGTCTTTGCAAACTTACATTCAGCTCCTGCCTGTTTTTCACGGTCTCTACGTGGTTACCCTGCACAGTAGCCTCACCTGGTGTAGAGGGGGCCTTCCCAGCCCACATTACTCCAGCTCTTTTGACCTTTGGGGCATTTCCTAGCACAGGTGAGACCTGACGTGTCCCAGGACAGCCCCGAGTTTACAAGGTCTCCTGGTCATCAGGTACCACAGGGCCGGCCATTCGTTCCCCTGCGACATTAGAGCTCCCTAAATGTAAAACCAAAATCACTAGGAAGAAGGGCCCAGCCAAAGGAAGGGAGGAATGGCTCAAAACAGGTGTTTAGGACTGCTGTTATTCAAGCACTCTTCAAGGGACACATTTCCTGAACAGTGAGCTGGACTACTGGCTCCCGGAGCCCAACCTCGTGCACTACCCACCCTGCCCGGCGGGGAGCCGTGTGATGCAGGCGGACACCCAGCTGGGGCCTGTGCTCAACGCTCAAACCGCCTGGTCCCCAGGCAGATCCCTGGAGGGCTGAACCGGAGCCACACGAGTCTCTGCTGGAAACCAGGCCAAAAGCACAGCTCGTGCAGGGAGGAGAGGAGCACCAGCATGAGGACGTCAGGGCGCTGAAGTCAACCAAATACTTCTCAGGAGAGACACAAGCTTCTTTCCATAGCATCTGTGTGACCTGCTGCCTTTGGGGATTTGTATTTTCTTTAAGGGCACTTTCATTTGTCTCATGTACTATTTTTTTTTTTCCTTGTTAATAAGAAGAAATCCATTCTGAACATGAGTTAACAAGCAGAGGAGTGTCCACATATCTGTATATATATAGTTTTATTTGTTAAGTATGGAAAGAGTGCTTTGTGGTTCCCTGCATTTTATTTTAGTGAGGTCACGAGCGGCCCTGAGTAGACAGGGTTTTATGGTCTTCCCTTAAAACTAAGCGCTGCCATCACCACGCTTCAGCCCACTGCCCTGAGGGACCAGCTCCTTACGTGCCTACTCTGGGGCAGGTCTTGGGAGGCGGCAAAGAGGGGATTCCAGTGAGGTCCCAGGATTTTATGACCAGCAGGGTGGGGGCCAGAGAAAGTAGTAGAGGTGACGGGTGAGCGACAGAAAGGCACTCTAGGCCCAATCTCTGCCTTGCCCCTGCTTCAAGCACAATAGCTCAGAGTTTTCTATATGTGCCTATTAGCTGTGTGACCTCGAGTAAGTTTCAAAGGAGTATTTCCTACAGTTGATGAAGCAAAGTGATGGACTGCAGGCAAATGCACCTGGCAGTGTGAGATACACAGTGGAGGTTCCCAAACTGTGAGCTCTTATTCTGTGTGGATCCCACATCACAGTTTGTTAGAAGGAAGAGTTTAGACTCACAGACATTGAAAATAAACTTATGGTTACTAAAGGCGAAAGAGAGGGAGAGGGATAAATTAGGAATACGGGATTAACAGATACACACTACTATATATAAAATAAACAACAAGGACCTACTGTATAGCACAGAAAACTATATTCAATATCTTGTAATAAGCTATAATGGAAAAGAATCTGAAAAAGAATACATATATGTATAAATGAATCACTTTGCTGTACACCTGAAGCTAACACAACACTGTAAATCAACTATACTTCAATTAAAAATGGAATGAGGAGGAGGAGGAGGAGGGAGAGGAGGAGGGGGAGAAAGTTTGGAAGTCACTGTTTGGGCCATCTCCCTCATTTAAAAAAAATTGAAAAATAACATTGTTAGACTATGTAAAAGCAAAGTTTAAAAAGTATATAAATGCACTTGTATAAGAAAAATTCAAACAAATTACCAGAATAAAATGAAAAAAAAAAATCCTTTGCTTCTCTACCTAGTCTCACTCTAATTTCCCTTCCCCAGAGACATCCATACACTGTTATCATTTCCAGACCTTTTTCTTACCTATTTACATATATAAATATGCTTCTCACACAAATGGAATTATGCCATATACACTGGGCTGCAGCTTACATTTTGCACCTAATATATGTGAGAGGTCTTCTTTCTATGACAGCACATCTAGATCTATCCCCCACTCTACCACTTTCAAACTGCTATACCTATTCCACAGCATGAATTTACCATATTTTATTTAACCATTCTTCAATGACGAACATTGTAGAAATCTCCAACGTTTTCTGCTTTTAAGGCTGCAGTTCACCTCTTTCTTGGTACATTTCCTCTAAACATATCCTAATTGTTGATAAAACTCAAGAGTTGATAATGTAATAAGGTATTTGTGACTGAATAAGTGAGGCCTCTATGACTCAGAGAATTACTAGTCTTTAAAATGGGGCCTATCCTTAGGCAAAATGATGACAGGACATTCTAGAAACATGAAGTACTGCATAAGAGACAAACAATAAATCCATACAGAGTATTCTGTGTGACTATTTGCACAAATTCAGCAAAAGCCCTGGGATGGGGGATTAAGCACTTGAGCCAATGGGTGGAACCACCACAGTGCGAAAGATGAAGTGAAGCCCACCCACCCAGGCCACTGACTTCCTGGTCCAGTCTCCCTTAGGACCGTCTTACCAGAGTTCCATCTGTCAGGGTACACCCGGAGAAGCGTTTTGCAAGAAACCCCTCAAAGTTAGTCGTTCTCTGAATAGCAAAGAGAAGCAATTTCACTTCAATTTCCTTAGCTCTGGTACGCATGATCTTGGCCAGTTCTGTCCTTCAAATTAAAGATAGAAGAATGTTGTCAAACAAACTGATCATCCAAGATAAGACAAAGTAAGTGGCTTTAGCTTATACTATATAAAAAAAAAAAAGTATGTGGTCATTTCAAAACCTGAGGTCTATCACTAAGTTTAATGCTCAGGGAATAGAAATACATGTTCTAAATAACAATTTTAAGATGAAATTATCTACTAGTCAAAAAAAAAAACTCAAGGATTATGGACATCAATTTGTTTACATGGGTACTACAATTTTTATCTTTAAACTTCTCAATAATTTGTTAATAATATATATGAAGCATTTACTCAGTATTTTATAAAAATGCATATATTCTATATAATTTCACAAGTCATTAAGTACTGAATTACAAGGCCCTCCCTCTTCCAGAGAGCTCAATAATCACCTCTTCCACCAAACAGCAGGAGCCCTGGAAAGAAACGTGAGAGACGGGAATCCCCATGTGAAAAGTGACATGTACATGTCTGGGTGGTTCCTGCCTGTGAAGCTTACGTGACACTCAAGTGTCCCGTCTCGGAATGTTAAGTGGTAAGGGAGCAGTAACACAAGAGTTCTTAGTAAGTACTGAGATATGGGTCATCTTTCCTCATAAATAAATGACAAAAACCAAATAAAGAGTCTCTGAATTTATTTGAGAATTATGTATCTGTAGGATTTTAGCCAAAATTCGAATAATGAAAGCTTGGCAGCAACACTGCCATTAGATGACGCAATAGCAGCAGATGTGTTGGCTTTTGGGTACTCCCAGTCTCCTGCGGACTTCATTTTTCACAGAAAATGAATTTTGCAAGTCACTGAACTGGAGGCTAAAGCGAATTACTTATCAATTTCTCAAGGAATTCACTCTTTCTTTGCTTATCAGGACTTAGAAAGTCATAACCACAATCAACCTTGAATCAGTACAAAAAGGTTATCTAAATCCAGTAGCAAATGTGTTTCTGAAAACCACCACCACAAAGAATGTACAGCACCAAGGGTGAACCCTAATGTAAACTACAGACTCTGCTTGGTAATGATGTGTCAGTGTAGGTTCAGCGATTGTAACACAGGGTACACTCTGGTCGGGGATGTTGATAATGGGGGAGGCTATCTGGAGGGATGGGGCAGCAGGGGGTATATGGGAAATCTCTGTATCTTCCTCTCAATTTCGCTGTGAACCTAAATCTGCTCTAAAAAAATAAAGCCTATTAAAAAACAAAATCAACAGCCAATATCCCTTAAGAAATCCCCACTGCCCCACAATGTACCCTTAAAGCATACAACTTGACTGTACCTATGATTTTAAGAGAGATGACTACCATGAATTACTCTAAGGTGGTTCAGTTATGCTTAGATATGGGACTTTTTAAAAAATTAACTTGGAGTTGGGACTTCCCTGATGGTCCAGTAGGTAAGACTCAGCGCTCCCAACACAGGGAGCCCAGGTTCAATCCCTGGTCAGGGAACTAGATCCCGCATGCATGTCACAACTATGAAGTCCGCATGCCACAACTAAAGATCCCACATGCAGCAACTAAGACTCGACGCACCCTAAATAAATAAATAAATAAATATTTTTTAAAAAATAAATTAATAAATAAATTAACTTGGGGCTTCCCTGGTGGCGCAGTGGTTAAGAATCTGCCTGCCAATGCAGGGGACACGGGTTGGAGTCCTGGTCCAGGAAGATCCCACATGCTGTGGAGCAACTAAACCTGTGCGCCACAACTACTGAGCCTGCGCTCTAGAGCCCATGCTCCGCAACAAGAGAAGCCACCACAATGAGAAGCCCATGCACCGCAACAAAGAGTAGCCCCTGCTCGCCGCAACTAGAGAAAGCCCACACGCAGCAATGAAGACCCAACACGGCCAAAAATAAAATACATAAATAAATAAATAAATTTATAAAAAATAAAAAATAAAAAAATAAATTAAGTAACTTGGAGTTAATATAATTATGCACTATTAGAAGGGACTACATAACCAATAAAAGCCCGTTCCCACCCCTGTTGTGGTAAAGCTGCAAGGAAAGATAAAAACTTCTGACTCTAGCTTTAGCTTTGTCAATGGATACGTTGATCTATACTTCTTGGGCTTTAATTCTTTGATATAAAGAGACTATCTGGGACTTCCCTGGTGGCGCAGTGGTTAAGAATCCACCTGCCAATGCAGGGGACACGGGTTCGAGCTCTGGTCTGGGAAGATCCCACATGCCACGGAGCAACTAAGCCCGTGTGCCACAACTACTGAGCCTAAGCTCTAGAGCGCACGAGCCACAACCAATGAGCCCGTGTGCCACAGCTACTGAAGCCCGTGTGCCTAAAGCCCGTGCTCCACAACAAGAGAAGCCATGGCAATGAGAAGGCCGTGCACTGCAACAAAGAGCAGCCCTTGCTCGCCACAACTAGAGGAAGCCCGTGGGCAGCAACGATGACCCCACACAGCCAAAAATAAATAAACAAACAAACAAACAAACAAATTAAGAAAAAAAAAAAAAGAGAGACTATCTGGTCCTGGGCTACACTCATGGAAAGTGAAGACAGGATGAATGAGAGAAGGTCTTTAAAATGCTTAGAACACTCAGATGCCAATAATATTAACTATCCAAAGACTATAAACACTGTAGTAGGGGTGGGAAATGTTCTCCACAACTATTTCCTGAGTGTCTACTATGTCACTGAAGTAGATATTGCCCCTGTCCCTCTGGAACCATCTACCCAGCAAGTAGAAAAGCAGAACAGGGCTTCCCTGGTGGCACAGTGGTTAAGAATCCACCTGTCAATGCAGGGGACACAGGGTTCGAGCCCTGGTCCGGGAAGATCCCACATGCCACACAGCAACTAAGCCCATGTGCCACAACTACTGAGCCTGCGCTCTAGAGCCTGCATGCCACAACTACTGAAGCCCACGTGCCTAGAGCCCGTGCTCCGCAACAAGAGAAGACACCGCAATGAGAAGCCTATGCACCACAATGAACAGTAGCCCCCGCTCGACCCAACCAAAGAAAGCCCGCGTGCAGCAATGAAGACCCGATGCAGCCATAAATAAATAGATAAATAAATAACTAAATAAATAAATTTATTTTTTTAAAAAGAAAAGCAGAACAATGATGGATGTATTCTCACTGCACATTGATATAGGTGATACAGACACGTGGGAAAACGTGGGGCAATGAACCACTACAGGGAAATCTGGTTGATGAGCTTTTAGTTGATTAAGAAGGCAGGCTGTTCAAGGCAAGGGCGAGGCTATAGGAAAGTCCTAGAGCAAAGATAAGAGCAGACTTAGCTGCTGTGTTGGGTATATTTTGCTCTTAAGGCAAAACAAACACACAAACAAGTGCTCTGGCTACAATCTACTGGCCCAGGGCTTCTCATGTAACCTTTGCCATGTCTCCTTATCAAGTGTTTACCTTGCCTTCACATAATGCTCTCTCCTCTAGGGTTGGAGCTCTAGAGTTGGAGAAGGCGGGATATAGCTACAGCTGGAGTTTGGGACTTGGTTTTGGGTATACAAAATCCGACTCTCAAGAGGAAAGGAGTCTTCTGAGTGGAGTCCAGCACAGGTGAAGACATTCTCATTAAAATGATGACTTTCAAACAAACAAACCAAAAAAGGTGGGAGTGGTACCAAATCCACAAGACAACACGGAGCCTGTAGAGACTGGGGGATTGGTTTCAATCAACTGGTTTCAACTGATTTCAATCAACACCAAAACCAGTAGAGAGTTGGCATCTACCTTGTGATGTGGCAAAATTCTACTGCAATCCTCTCTGCCATGTACCACTCACGTGGGAACATCCGGCCGTATTTCTCCTCATAGTCCACAAGCTGGCGCTTGATCCAGGCATAGCGCCGGTCAATCTTGTCCAGCCAGGCAACCTTGGGGAGGCAGGGAACAAAATCCACCCCAGTGCTTAGAAGTAGTATTGACAGTTCAAGAAAATAAGCAAAAACATAGAACCAAGAAAAACAAAACCAATTTCTCTATTTCTCACGGTTTCAGAGTCTAGGCTACTTTTTTTTTTACTTGATCCAGAGGTTCTTAACCTGGGGTCTATGACTGGGCTTCAGGGTTCTACAAACTTCCTGAAACTGTATGCAAAGTTTTATGCATAGGTGCATTTTTGGGGAGAAGATCTGTAGCTCTCATTAATTTTTCCAAAGGGTCAGTGACCCCAAAATGGTTAAGAATTGCTGAACTGTACAGTCAGCCCCTAGGATTCATGGTCCAACAATCAACATTTTAAGACAGTAACACTAATAAAATATAAATCACAGACTTGAGAGCAATCAATTTTCAATAAAATTCAAACGTAACAGGGCTTCCCTGGTGGCACAGTGGTTAAGAATCTGCCTGCCAATGCAGGGGACACGGGTTCGATCCCTGGTCCGGGAAGATCCTCCATGCCGCAGAGCAACTAAGCCTGTGTGCTACAACTACTGAGCCTGCGCTCTAGAGCCTGCGTGCCACAACTACTGAGCTGGTGTGCCACAACTACTGAAGCCCGAGCGCCTAGAGCCTGTGCTCCGCAACAAGAGAAGCCACCGCAATGAGAAGCCTGCGCATTGCAACGAAGAGTAGCCCCTGATAGCCGCAACTAGAGAAAGCCCACGTGCAACAACAAAGACCCAATGCAGCCAAAAATAAAATAAATAAAATAAATTTTAAAATAAATTAATAAATTCAAATGTAACATCTGATCTCCTTTGGTCAATACTTACATCTTGGTTTTCTTGAAAAAGTACTAGATATTCTGACAGATGCTGTTTAATAAACTTTTTGATGATTTCCTGTTTGATTCTGGGGTCCAAAATATTAGCAATCAGACAAGCATCTCGTAGGACATTGCTGGGTCCTCCTGGCCTCTGGTAAAACAAACACACACCAGTTCAAAAGCCAGAAGTGACCTTTAAATCTTATGGCCTCTGACAGCTGCTGCTTCTTGTTCTACTCATGATGTTATTATTACTTCCACTCCCCTGACACTCATTTTTGTGCTGTGGATGGATATTTTAGTTACTTGTTCCTTGATGAAAGAATCATTAAGCTAGTCTGCAGTAGCCAATATAAAAGCTACTCCGTGAATCAGCAATGAGACATTTTAGCAACAGGGCCAGCAATGATGGTAGGAACTTTTGCTATCTGAGCTGAAGTCACCTTGCTGAAGAGCCCTAAAAATCAGAATGATACCAGTCTCACTCCACACATGCCAATTTCCCCCGATTCTAACCTTGGATTCCTGTTCTTAAGGTGCTCTATTTGTGCCAAACAGAGTGCTGGCATTTAAAACCTAAACCCAGGTTCTAAACCGCCACCCACCAGCCTTGTCCCACTGATAGGCAACCATGCAGACAGGCAGCCAAAGGTAAAATATTATGATACTGGCCCCCTGACCTGAAAAGAAACAGTAGAAGTAACTATCAAGGGGCTGTATTGATACATCGTGGTGGGAAGGCCTTTGTATAACTGAAGGCAATTCAGTCTCCTGAACCTTTCTTTATAGTAACTCACTGAATGAACATGGCTGGCTGAGTGGCTTACAGTGAAAAGAACACTTGGCACCTGCTCTTGGCTTGGCTAAACAGCCACATAGCTTTGGCACAATTATTGACACTCATCTGAAATATAAGTGAAAAAAAATAATGGACTTTAACTAGGTGATGATTAAGGGTCTTCCAAATCTTTATGACTTTTTTTTTTTGTCAGTTCTGCCCAAGTTATCCACCTCAACTGAAGTTCAAGAGTTTCCTAAGCGTTACCTAAGCTGCCCGAGAGCTAAATTGTTAAAATTCTGACTTGCTCCGCGCTGAGTGGCTGTTCCGTCGTTCACTGCGCACCCTGACTGCTCAGCTCTGGCTTCTAGATGAAAAGGTTTGATCTGACAGAGAAGTCACGAAAGCCAAAACCTATGGGCTCATGGGTTCAGATTTTTTCATTTAAAAAGGACCTAATAGGTAACCTTTGGGTAATTTTTTTAAAAAAAATCTTGATTTCCATTTGTGAAACAGTAATAATAACACAAGGCCTTTAAGAGAAGTCAATAGTCATTCAGAAGGCAAAAAGAAAACTCTTAATAAAAAGTCACCCAGACAGAGAAAAGGGAAGCAAGTTGTTAAAGAAAACCATTTTTCACCTCATCTGCCTCGTGGGGTCTGAGAAAAAGATATAATGTAGGTCAACATTATTTTTTTCTAAATGATAAAGCTGGGTTTCATCCACATTTTTCTGAAACTTCTTAAAACCAGGGTGAACAGCAGAGTATAGTAGAGCAGACCCTGGACTAAGAAGAGGCTAGTGTTTGTAATTTGTGAATACCTTACAACCCCTTTTTACAGGACAGCTTTCCAATATCCACTCCCCGCAGTTACAGCAAGTGAATAAGGAAGATGAAGTCCACAAAGGAACGTGCTTTACACATAAATTACCTGATTGCTAGAAGTCAGCCAGAATCTATGACATTAAAATCAGAGGCAAGTTTCCCGTAGAAGGTAATCTACAAAGCTGGGGCTGCTACCCCCACCTACTTCCTAAGTTTCTTTTATGAGGCGCAAAGAAAAACGATTAAGATATTTCCAGTTATTGAATTATAGAGCAGATCCAGGAAACGTTCCTTGGCTCGGTGAATGAACATATATCGCCCCCCATCTCCACCCACCAAGTGTTGCTTGCCGGCGTGTGCTTTGGGTCACTTCTGCGCTGCACAGTTCTTTCTCCTGAAATAGCTCAAATAATAGAGGGGGGAAAAAAGCTTCTGAGGGTTCTTCTCTCCCCAACACATGCAAAGCATTAAGATTATGTCTGCTACAATTTGCAGGATGGAGCTGAAGGCAGTTACCCCGGCAGTTACCCCGGCACGGTGACGGCCAAGTGAGGCAAGGCTTGTTACATGAGAAGTGTAACCAATAGCTCACAAGTGAAATACTGTGGGCTTTGCAGACACAACACAAACAGCTATGCTACCAGTGAGAGCTAAAGGGATTAATCCCAAAGAACAGGATCATTAAAAGCCAGCCTCCTAACTGTGTCACTCCGAGAGTTACATAAGCCTGCGGACGTTCCTCCCAGTTGTCTCGTCACCAAACTGAAACCAAAAAGTTATGCAACGATCCTAAAAAACACTGTGGCTTGAAAAAAAATTTTATTACTATTATTTTTTAAAAACATAGCCATGAGAAAAAGAAGGAATTTACTGGGCAGACATCTTGGGTTTGACACACATTAAATTAAACTGTAACAAATCCTCTTTTTGATGCTGGGAGGACACAGATGGGGAATCAATGTTGCTTTGGGATATTTAAAATCAAGGATGGTCTCATTACCCTGAACCTCTAGCAAACAGACTTTACGGCTGCTGTCAAACGCTTTCGGAATGGTAAATTAACAGTAGCTACAGGGAGTGTGCATCAGGCGCAAATGGTGATAATATCCAAAGACTGAAGGGAAAATGCAAAACAATACCTTGGTACCCTGGGAAGGAAATGCTTCTTCGAAATCGGCCAGGATTTGCTGTCCTAACTCGGTCTGGGCGGCCTTCACTCTGTAGGGAAAAGAGAACATATCATTGCCTGGTATCAATTTCCAAATGTCCGTAAGTAATTATGCACAGATCCGTAGGGGTTAGAACTGTTGAAGTCTTTAGGGATCATCCAGGAAGGGGGGAGGGGTGGCTAGATAAGAGAGGTCACACATTAGTTAGCAGCAGGTTTATGACCAGGACCCAGGCATCGGATTCATTCTCACTACGGATTTTCCACATCCCAAAGTTCTCCTAGGCCACCTCTCACCCGTTGTGAGGTAGTATATGTTAATCTTTACAAAATGTCATTAGGGGGTAGTTATGCTGCAGGAAAATGCTATATAATAATGCCCAAATCACATATAAATCCATTTCGGGTTACTGGTATAACTACTCTCCAGCTCCGTGGAGTACAGGATGGGAGGAGGGCTCCACAGTGCTTCAGAGTCGCAAACTAATATCAGGATCCCAAGTTTTAACAAGAGAACAAAAAGAATGTTTTCTAAAGCAAAAAAGATCCAAATGATAAAATGAACTGCTAATTGAGAGTGAAGGCCACTGAATGAAGATTTAAGTTCTCTCAGAAGACTGTGAAGATGAAAACTGAGTTATACTGAACGTGAGTTAGAACAGGGAAGTCGGTCCTGAACACGGTGGTTTGTATGGAAGCGAGGAGCTCAAGAAATATTTATCAGCTGAGAGGAAAGAGGAGAAAGGAGAAGCAGCTGGGAGGGAAAGGAGCTACGGGTCAGCCTCCTGCGAGGAGCTTGCCCTCCACCAGCCCCAGGAGCTGGATGCCTCCCACCAGCCGTCCTCAGAGCTGGACGGCCCTGAGCCTGAGGCAAATATTTTATCTTTGCTAAAAGCACCATAAAATAACGTTCTTCCTTTTTTGGTCTCCACCCTGTTACTTTGGAATTAACTTTATGAAGTTTCTAGAAATAGCGAACAGCTCAAAACCACAATTTCTTTGGCTACTAGGCAGTGCCTGGCGACGTACTCAGATTTTTTTTTTTTTAATGAGGGGATAGTCAGGACCCAAAACAGTTTGGTTTTTCTATGGCATAGTTATAATTATGCCTTATTCCAAATACTTTCCAGGGTTTTTCCACTATCTTCAAAACTTTTAAAACCACTCTTGTAGGTGGGTTTGCAGCCTCTTTCGTCACCTTCCGAGGGGGTTAGAAATGACAGAGATAAGGCTATCACCGGAGAAGCCCCCAAGGCAGAATCAGGGCCATCCATCTACAGTTGCCCAGTGGACCACAGGAAACATTCCTTGAGTGTGAGCTCTGACAGGACAGAAGAGAACATGCTTTTGTTAAACCGTTGCCTCCAAGGTCTTATGACTCCACATAACGGGCCAGGCAGACAGACTGCCCTGGTGCCAGGTCACAAGACGGAGCTTCCAGAGCCTCAGGCCCCTCTGTTCCTCCTCTCCCCTTGGCAGCGCACAGAGAGCACAGGTTCCCTCCTAAGCCACAGGATCATTCCTGCAGGGGGAGCTCCAGCCCCGCCAGGGACAGTCACAGTCTTACTCTCAGGGCTCCTGAGCACTTCAGTGATAAAGATGGTCCCGGCTCTGCCTCTGTCACCCTACCCAGCCCATCACCCCCTAACTCCATATTCTTAACCAGATTTAAAATTGGGGTGCCTGAGGTAACATGGATGGACCTAGAGATGATCACACTAAGTGAAGTAAGTCAGAAGGAGAAAGACAAATACCATATGCTAACACATATATGTGGAATCTAAAATATGACACAAATGAACTTATCTATGAAACAGAAACAGACTCACAGACATAGAGAACAGACTTATGGTTGCCAAAGGGGAGGAGGGGTGGGGGAGGGATGGATTGGGAGTTTGGGATTAGCAGGTGCAAACTATTACATTGGGTAAGTTCGTCCACATTTTTCCGTAAGATCTTATGAACTTTTTGGCCAACCCAATATATAGACTGGATAAACAACAAGGTCCTACTGTATAGCACACAGAACTATATTCAATATCCTGTGATAAACCATAATGGAAAAGAATATGAAAAAGAATGTAGGGTTTCCCTGGTGGTGCAGTGGTTGAGAGTCTGCCTACCAATGCAGGGGGCACAGGTTCGAGCCCTGGTCTGGGAAGATCCCACATGCCGCGGAGCAACTGGGCCCATGAGCCACAACTACTGAGCCTGCGTGTTTGGAGCCTGTGCTCCGCAACAAGAGAGGCCATGACAGTGAGAGGCCCGCGCACCGCGATGAAGAGTGGCCCCCACTCGCCGCAACTAGAGAAAGCCCTCGCACAGAAATGGAGACCCAACACAGCCAAAATAAATAAATTAATTAAAAAAAAAAGGCATGTATATACATGTATAACTGAATCACTTTACTGTACAGCAAAAATTAACACAACATTGTAAATCAACTACACTTCAATAAAATCCATTAAAAAAAAAAAAGAAATTGGGGTGCCTGAAAAGACAACCAAAGCCTATGATAAATACAGAAGTACCAGGCTGTGATTTGCAGACCCCCTTGCCTTCTTCTTCAATCCATTCCCAAGGTCACCTCTTGAGATAGTCTAGACTTAGCTGTGCCACTAGTGAGCTACGTGTAATCCTAATTAAGCCATTTCCCCTATGTGGGCCACGACTAAGAATGGTTGTGAAATAAGAGGGTGGGGATGGAGGCCTGGACTAGATGCCTTTCAGTATCCGCTCCAATACTGACTATTCTACCACACCCATCATACAGCGCTAGCTGGCAATGGCATCCATCTTTACAGGTGACTGGAAGTCGGATGTTTAATTAATGTTGGAGCAGAATAATAAGCTTTTGCACATAAATGTTTCCAAGCGTAGTTCCTGAAGTTACTACCAGTGATTCAGATGAGAGAGAAATCATTTCCCTTACTGACGATAATGATGGCATCTATAAACCCAAACCATGATCCGTGCACTTTCAGGGTAAGATGTCAAGAGCAGTCTTTACGATCAGTTGCCTGAGCAGAATTCTAGAAAGACGTCAACATACTTAAAAGAACACAGCTTCGGTCTCACTCCTTTATACTCCTTCCTCTTCCAAAGATGAAAAGTAAGTTCCTACCGTGAAGAGATGGAGCAACAGACTCTGTTAGCGGAGCATATATGTGAGTTCAGCTACCAACTTCCTAGTCATCGTTAGGAAAATCAACCTACCACTACTAGAGAAGAGGGGAAATAACAATTCCTCCTGGCATCCAAATAAGCTCGGCCTGGTTGGGTGGTGACAACTCAGTGCTGACCACTCGTAGGAGATGAAAGATTCCCTGTGCCACCTGGAAATGAAGGTGAACCAACTGTCTCCTAGCATCCTCCACGCCATGTGACCAAGGGATGTTCAAGGGCGCCATTCCCTAAATGTGCTATCAGATTTCATAAGGGGTGGCAGCAGAGGGACAGCAAACTATGAAAACCACTTAGACATTTATGGATAAAATAACCCTGATGCTTCCAATACCTTGCGAATGACAGTCCTAAAGAAAAGACCCTCAATGATTCGCAATAAACTGACCTCCCAAAATACAGAGTCTGTACCAGACAGAATGGTTAGTCAGTCAGATTAGTCAGACGCTCCATCGCCAAACAGACAGAATCTCAACCCAGAATCTTAGAGTGACTCAGTGGGATGCTTTGAGATCATCAAGTACAACCCTTACACTTTCTTTTGAAACTTAAGTTCTTTCTGTCATAGTCACACAGCTAGCCAGGCCTCTTCTCTCTTTTTTTTCAAATTTTATTGAAGTATAGTTGATTAGCCAGCCCTTTTCATTCTCCACTTTAGTTTCTTTGATCACTAAGCCATATGATCCCCTCAACCTGCCAAGTACCTGTCATGTATAAGAGGTCAGAAATAGCCCTGAAAAATATGTTTCAGTTCAAAGGTTTCAAGGGTTTCAAGGAATGCAAGAATCTTCCATTCTTCCTCAGGAAATACTGACTGATTACTAGACACATTTGCTTTCATGGATATTCTTAAGCCAGAGGATCTGAAATGTAAAGATGACATTAAAGAAAAAAAATCTTTCCTTCAACGCTACATTAACGTTTAAGCATTTTCCAGAAGGGTAGATGGAAGAAACAGCTATATTCAAATCAAAGCCTATGAACTTCATAATTTCAAATGTACAGGCAAAGATTTCAGAACACAACCCTTTGTATGACTTCCACAGTTTACAGACAGCAAGCTATTAAGTTAGAGAAGCTGAAGCAGCGCGCAGGATGTTAACTCTCCTGCCTTCTCCCCTCCCCCCAAACAAATAAGCTATTTCTATCATTTCCAGATGGTTCTACCATCACTATGTAAACATAAGGGAGGAATATTCACCAGAAATGATGCTAAAAATAAGAAGTCTGGACTTTCCTCAAACTTTTAGTACCTCTTGAAAGAGAACTGTAGTCAGACACTGGAAACGAGAGATTCCTTCCCTTCCGTTATTTTTCGTGTTACTTAATAGTATATATTCTCTATTAATCAACACATTTTTTTTTTTTTTTTTTACAAATAGAAGTTGTGAAATGAACTAAAAGAAAAGTAAATCCTCCTGTGTTTGCAGCAACCCTACATGATAATGAATGGCTGGAGCTCCAAACTATACTGATAGAATGTTATCTTTTTCTATTTTTAAGGGGAGTGTTATTACAGCAGTGATCACAAAGTTCCTTCAAATTTATAAAACCACTTCTTTGAAAAAAATGTTAAAAGGCAAGGAATCCTAAAAGAGTGCATTCTCTTGTTTGTCCCTATGGTGCTTTTTTATAACTAAAATTCAGTTCTGCCACATTCCTGCCATTCAACAATGCCCATCTCACGCAACCAATGGGTAACCTACTCTTCCCCACATCTCCTTGACCTCATGGTCACTGTCATGGTATGGTCTTCATCGTTTCTAATCCAGAACATAGCCCCAACCTCCAGTCTCTTGTACCTATAACCCACAAGAGTTTTACAAAATACAAGTGAGACCATGCCTTTCCCCGCTTAAAATCTTTTACTGTCCACAAGATGAAGAACGGATTCTTTAGCGAGGCATATAGAATCTGACCCTGCCTACCTAGACAGACTTTCACCTTCCACTGTCTCCCCAAGTACCTCGATGTTCTCTCTCTCTCTTATTTCTCCCCCCCATCTCTCTTCTTGTCTTGGTGGTAAGATCCTACCCATTCTTTTAAGATCACATTAAAATTGAATTCTTCTATGACCCCTATCCTTGGCCCCTGAAGGGTCAGTCTATCAATTCCCTGCTGTGCCTGTACATACACTATATCCATCCTATACTGAAATTTTCTATTGGTGTCTCTCATAAAAATGGTGAGCGCTTTGAGGGCAGAGAGTATGTGTTTCTTATCTTTGTGCCCTCAGCCCCCCAGCACAGGGCCTGGGATACAAAAGTGTGTGGTAAGTGTCTATTAGGTGAGTGAAGAGAAGAACAAGTGAACAGGAAAAAAGGTCAACTCTGGATTATCAGGAGGGCAAGGGGAGGTGATGTTGCCTCTCCGCCCCCCCCCATCCACTGAGAGCGAGTCTGCCTTCTCCAGCCAAGCTTCCTTCTCTCCTGCAGCTCACAAAGCCCCGTCTGTCTGCTCTCCTGGCTGCTGCACATCCCCAGTGTGACATGGCGATCAGCCAGCTCTGAGTGTGAAGGGTTTAGGAAGGATAAGGGAAAGGGTGGTGATCTCCCGAGTACTCCGCCAAGCCCTGCTCCAACATTCCTTAACAGCCCCTGGCATTTCACCTCTAACATGGCACCCTGAGCACGCAGTGCAACTCCTCCCCTTCCTGTCCCAGAAACTCAGAAATAATGAAAAGATTTTAATAAGAATCCAGAACTGGGCAAGAAAAGGAGTGGTGGGCTAGAAACTGGTAGGAGAGGATTGAAGAAGGAAACCCCTGCCTAAAATGGCTTCTCAAAGATGAAGGACATGAGGGGAGTGGACACCAGAGCAGGAGGGGGGCCCCGGGGAACCGCTGGAGGGATACGTTGGGGTCCTGCAAGAGAAGCAACGAAGCCAGTGCCCAGGTCTCACCCTTGCCTTGAACGTTCAGGTCAGGAATGGGTGTGGGTCTGAGAAGCCCAGCAGGGACCAGAGGGCTGACAGCATCCACGCAGATCAGGGAGCCCTCGGGCCCAGAAGATAAGCCACCAGCATATCCCACCTGGCAGTTCCGCCAGCTCCAGCTCCACCTCACCTGAGAAGCACGGTCTGTGGCACGCGTAGCCGAGCGGCACACCCCGCCTCCCCCTCACGAGCAGGTGACAGTAAAAGAGCATCCCTGATCAGAATGACAGAGAATCTCAGAGCCAAAACTGAGCGATCAGCTAGAAATCACCAAACATTGGAAGAGTGCAAACACCAAGAAAGGGAGTCATCGTGCTCGACAAACCAAAGACCTGACATCAGAGGACAGAGAAACGGAACAGGTGACTCAGAACTTTAAAACGCATATAGTTTATACTCCCTGAGAGACTTAAGAGGATACTATGCCCATGAAAAGAGAATCAACTAGATACCCTGAAGATTAAAGTTGGATTGTTGAAATAAAAACTCAACAGCTGGGCGAAATAACAGGATGGGCAAGATTGAAGAATAAATTAAAACAGGAGGGTTGAGTTGAGGAATGCAGCTTAACACAACAAAAAGATGCAAGGTAGTTAAAAAAATTAAGAAACAAGGCAGCAGATCTAGAAGTTCCAATATTCATGTACTAGGGATTCCACAAAGAGAGAACACAGAGAACAAAGCATAAAAACTACTCGAAGAAATAAAGGAGGACAATTTCTTGGAATTTAATAAACTCATGAGTCTTCAGATTAAGAATACAATTAAGGGGGCTTCCCTGTGGCGCAGTGGTTAAGAATCCACCTGCCAATGCAGGGGACACGGGTTTGATCCCTGGTCCGTGAAGATCCCACATGCCGCGGAGCAACTAAGCCCATGTGCCACAACTACTGAGCCTGTGTTCCAGAGTCCGTGCACCACAACTACTGAAGCCCATGTACTAGAGCCCGTGCTCCGCAACAAGAGAAGCCACCACGGTGAGAAGCCCGCGCACCACAATGAAGAGTAGCCCCCACTCGCCACAACTAGAGAAAGCCCACGTGCGGAAACGAAGATTCAACACAGCAAAAAATAAATTAATTAATTAAGATACAATATTAAAAAAGAAAAGAATACAATTAAGTACAGAGCAACATGAATGAAAAGAGACTTATGTCCTAGTAAAATTCCTGATTCTCCCACCCCCAAATCTCAAATGCTTCCAGAACAAAATAAATAGATTATCTTATAAAGGAATAAGAATGAGATGGACTTCAGATTTTTAATAGGCACCAGACGATAGATTTGCTTAGTCTACACTACAACAGCCACAAGGTGGAAGCAACCCAAGTGTCCATCAACAGATGAATGGACAAACAAAATATAGTCTATATGTACAATAAAATATCCAGCCTTAAAAAGGAATGAAATTCTGATAAATGATACAACACGGATGAACCTGAAAACGTGCTAAATGAAATAAGCCAGACACAAAAGGACAAATAGTGTATGATTCCACGTATATGAGGTTCCCAGAATAAGCAAATTCATAGATAGAAAATAGAACACAGGTTACCAGAGGCAGGGAAGAGGAGGCAATGAGTATTATTATTTAATGCATACAAAGTTTCTGTCTGGGGTAATAAAAAAGTTTCGGAAATAGAGTGGTAATGGTTGTATGATACTGTGAATTTACTGATACTTAATGCTATGAAATTGTACACTAAAAAATTATTAAAATGGTAAATTTTATGTAACGTATATTTCAACACAATTTTTAAAAAGGAAAAAAAATAAGTAGGCAACATGAATAGACCAATTACCATTGAAGAAACTGAAAGGACAAAGATCTGCCTTGAAAACAGGTGACACACCTAGATGGTTTTACAGGCAAGATCTGCCAGATCTGACAAAGGATTAGTATCCAGAATACATACAGAACTCCTACAAATCAATAAGGAAGGGATAACTAACTCAGTAGACAAACAGACAAAGGATATAAACTGGCATTTCACAGAGGAAATGCAAATCGCCTATAATCAAGTGAAAAGAAACTAATCTCACTACTTAACAGAGAAATGAAAATGAAAGGAACTAGGTACCATTTTTCATCCATCAGATAAATGAAAAGGAAAACTGACAATATCAAGTGTTGTTGAGGATATGGAGAAATGGGTACTCACACACTATGCAGATGGTACTATAAATAAATAAAGCCTCTTTGGAGGGCAAAGGGGCAGCAGTTATTAAAATCTTAAATGCATGTGACCTATCACCCAGAATCTATCCTAGAGAAATACTTGTAGATGTGCAAAAGGGAGTATACTTTTACAATTAGAAGCAAACAGCCTAGTGATATGAAAATGGTTAAATAATCTGTGGTATGTTATACTACAGAATTCTATGCATCTGTTAAAAAGAATGAGATAGGTTTGTATACACTGATGTGGAAAAACCTCTAGAATACACTGCTAAGCTAAAAACAGAGAAAGTTTCAGAATGAAGCATACACTATGAGATCATTTAAAACAAAACAAAGCAAAATAAACCCACAATCTAAAACTATAGATTTATTAAAATGCACAGAAAAAAATCTGGAGGATAACCATTAAATTGATAATAGTAACTACTTCTATGGATAGCACTGGGGTGTGAGGTATAGTTAAAAGAGGACTTAAGTTTCATCTGTATGTTGACTTTTTTCTAATAAAGAAAATGTATATGTGTATTACTTACATAATTAGAAATAAAGTAACTTAGAAAACAAGAGGCCTGCAGCCATCAGGCCTCATGAGAAAGCAGAGTTGAAAATGATGGCTCCTGCTGAGTACCGGCCCCTTCGTTTCCTCTTTTTTGCCAAAAAAAGGTTGGGATCCATCAATTTTGACTGTCTCTTAGTATTTTCCCTGCTGCTACTTCTAACAGAAAAGGCATTAAATTCCCCACCCCTTATCTTCCTTCAGATCCTCATCTTCCTTCTCTTTAAGCATCTGCCTTTCTTTCTACTGGCTCTGAATCTGGGATTACAACTCAACAGAATAGGAAGTAAAGAACAAATTTAAAGAGGCTAAGTCATCATTTTGTCACATCTGAAGTTCAAGGGCAGACTGTACTTGCAAAGACTACCACAGCGATCTCTCATCCCACGTGCTCTTCGTTTTTTATTATTTTTTAATAATACTTTAAAATTTTTTATTTATTTATTTTTGGCTGCATTGTGTCTTCGTTGCTGCAGGCTTTCTCTAGTTGCAGTGAGTGGAGGCTACTCTTTGTTGCGGTGCGCGGGCTTCTCATTGCGGTGGCTTCTCTCATTGCAGAGCATGGCTTCAGCAGTTGTGGCTCGTGGGCTCTAGAGCGCAGGCTCAGTAGTCATGGCGCACGGGCTTAGTTGCTCCACGGCATGTAGGATCTTCCCAGACCAGGGATCGAACCCATGTCCCCTGCATTGGCAGGCGGATTCTTAACCACTGCGCCACCAGGGAAGTCCCCCACGTGCTCTTTATACCAATTGGACTTTGACACTCCTCCCGTTGGGGGTGGCGGAGGCTATATCCCTTCCTCTTGAATCCTGACAGGCTTGTGACTACAGAAATGACTCTCTGTGACTTCTAAGACCTGGTTCTCTTGGCATGCTCATTCATGGCCCCAGAACCACCTCACCATGAGGAAGCCCAAGCAGCCCAGGGAGGACAACCCAGCTGAGCTCGCAGCTGACAGCAAGCACCAATCTGCCACCCATGAGATTAAACCAACGGATCCTCCAGTCCCCTGTGGAGCTGCCCCAGCTGACGCTGCACGGCCCTGCTGGGCCAGCCCACATTACACGAGCGAAATAACTGTTGTCATCAGCCACGAAGTCCTGGGTTTTGTTGGTTTGTTACAAGGAAGCAGACAACTGGAACAGTTGCCCTCACGAACGTGGGCTTGGTTCACTCCAGTGAACCAGGCCAGCAACTATCTAACACAGGTAGTGTTAGAAGACATGGTAAGGAGGTGGTGAGGGGACATAGCGGGGACGTCTGCAACAGACAGAGTCAGATCAGGTGACCTCTGAGGCTCCTTCCCACAGTGAGATTGTACAATGAACATCCTGAGCTGAGTGCTTAAGCACTTCCCAGCACCACCTTTTCTTAAAAGGGAAGATCGTTTTCTCCAATGACATTTTACCTTTCAGAAAGCTGCCGGATCTGTGGAATTCCCATATATTTGTGGAAGTGCTCCAGAACATTCATTACACCCTGAAGAAGATTAGCAACTTCTCCATACTGCCTTCTCCTGGTCATGGCTCTGCAAGGAAATAGGAAGTTGAGGACTCCAAAAAAACACTAAGGACACAAGATACAGATATGGACCAACCTACTCTGTGCTCTAAAATAGACATCAACTCAACTTAATAAGCATTTCCTGAGCACTGAATATATATGGTGCTGTGCACTGGGGGAGAAAAAAAATAAGACCGGGTCCAAATCCTTAAGGGGACATGAGTTAGTAAGGGAGAGCGACAAGGACACATCTAAGTAGTACCAAGTAGGATGAATGGAGCTCTAAACAGAAGTCCAAGTTATGTGCTCTGGGACGTACAAAAGAATGTGTGAGTGATGGAGTCTCCCTGGGTGGGGGAAGGGGAATCTGGGAAGACTATGGATTTGGGATTTGGGATTTGGGATTTGGGATTTGGGATTTGGGATTTGGGTTGGGTATTATGGATTAGTTGGCTTTTGACAGACAGCAGGGGTCGGGATGTTATTATTTGAGGGTTACGGCATTTGAGCAAACCAAACATATCTCAGGACACAACAAAGAGCACGTATATGTACTTACATGTTAACTCAAATCTGTAGACTTTAAGCCAATGTTAAGCAACTCTGTGTATGTTTAGGTATGTTTAGTTTCCCTGCTGCTAAGGTTAATGAAGCTTAAATAAAAGGATGCTGATAAAATCAACAGTTACACACAGCAAGGAAGGAACAAACTATTAGATCTAAAATTTTCATTAGGATTGGGTTTTTTAATTAAATGTATAATTTATGTCTTCCTTTACAAGGCATTTAAAAAGACAGGATCAAGTTCAAGCCAAGGAGTTACGTTGCTACCACTGCCTGGTCTGCTGGTTTGTTGGAAAGCACTGAGCACCTGGGGAAAGGGACAAGGACACAGGCCTGCTGACCTCTCGGATCACTGCTCGCAGGAGAACAGGCCAGGGTTCACTGAAGACCATGCAATGTCTGGGAGAGACTAGGAAGGAGTCTGTCCCCTATTTGCCCCAACTTTGGATACTGTGTCTAAATTCCTATGGAGGTGCTCTTTCTCTATCCACACGTGAGATTACACTGAGGCTGGGACAGGGGCAATTCTCATGAGACAGACCACAAAAGTGAACAGGAATATCAGAATCTTCTAGGAAAGGAGGCCTTTGGGCTGCTTCGTTGTGGTCAATAACCAACTCTTCCTTTTAATACTGTTTCTCATGTTCTCATGTACCATTCCCTATAGTTCCCCTACAAGCCAAACAGAAAGCTTCTGCCTTTGAACAAGTGGGTGGAAAAAAAAAGAAAAAAGTGGGTACAAGGATCTGTTTCCATAAGGCATGTTCAACGACAGTGCAACTGAGCCCAACACAAGCAGGAAAACTTGCCAATGCGCAGGCTGGGGGCGTGATTACAGCCCTACACTGCCTCGTCAGCCTCCGTGGTAGAGATCTACCACACGGAAACGACCTGTGCTCTTGAAGTCATTCTCTGCATGCTTTCTGGGCCCCTTCAGACTCCCCTGCCCCTCCCCTCAAAGTCTCGGGTGTCTGTTACACGTTGAGCACCCAAGGGCACAAAGCCAAAGTGGTGACTAAACATCTGAGACTGCTTTGCAGGAAGTGGGCCAGGATGATGAGACTCTCCTGGCTAAGAAGTAAATAAACCTACAGTGCCATCTCCTCTGTGACACATTTATTTCCCGTGGACCCGAAAGGGACCGCTGACGTGCTTACTCGAGGGAATCAACGCCACCCGCCAGCATGTGCAGGTGGTTCAGTGTCGTGATCGAGGTGGTCAGGTGGCGTTTGGCGTGATCTAACTGCTTGATGTCACGGGTGATTTCCTTCACCTAAACAGTGAAAAACCACAGGAGAAAAAGGAGGAGGGTTAAGACAGACGTCAACCGGTCTGCAAGTGGCCTCGGGAGACAATAATGCAAATGAAATAGGGACAAACATGCCTCGCGTTAGCCCTTGGAGAAAACACAGGTGTCCTCCCAATACATACTCAAAATAATTTCCTATCAGCCCGTTTACATCTAATTTGGCATTTCTTCAGCAGACTTTACCCAGGGTTACAAAATCCTCAGTTGTGAGAATGAAATGAACTTTATTCTTCACCCCAAGTAAAGTGGAGTGAGCCACAAAGTAATTGAGTATGGAGCACACGGTGTCCAGGAGCCAAGGACGGCGGATCTCCTCCTGAACAAGGTCAGGGAAGTATGCCTTCTGGCACCGGGGTTTCTAGGTTCGGTACAAAATGGATAGCATAGTATGAGTCAGCTAATTCTATTGAGAAGGGCTTTATTCGTGGATCTAGGGTTTATTATCCGGTCTCCAGAAGATTTCTCCTCAAATCTCAAGAAGACTGAAATGTAACCCCCGCAAAGTAAGCTTAACATGACATCATTAAGAGCAGAGTCTTCAGGGAGGCAGATGGCAATCAGGGAAGTAAAATTCCAACAGTGTTGATCCAGGGGGTCCAAGAAAAAGAAACTCTGTAGCTGGGAACGTAAGTATGTTTCAGTCACTAGAAAAGTACATTCAGTAGTGAGGTGGGAACAATTCTCCACCTTTACTAACCCTAGGCGGACTCTTCCACTAAACTGCCTGAGTCCATGCTGAACAAGAAACTTTCTGAAGAGCAATTTGGTTCCCCAGGTTCTATGACACCCGGAGGGAAGGGAGCGCCCTGGATACCAGGCACAAACATCCTAGTTACTGGAAACACAGGTCTCCCATTAAAAGTGAAAAAGGCTGGTAGTGAGTTAAATTCACATGACCTGATTTTTTAGAATTTGATCATCCTGGGTAGAGTTATGAAGTAAAGGTCACGACCTGTACAGCTCAAATCCACACCCACAAACCCGCAAGGCTGACCTGGATCCTAGCAGAAAAAGCCTCTTTCACGGGGACTTGGCCCATCAAGCTGCTCTCTCTGTGACCCTCAGGCCACCAAAATGTCTCTATTTCTATGGTGGGGGTTTGGGGAAGAGGTGAAGAACCTACCACGCCTTTACCAAATAACTGAGTTTGGGGGGAAACACGATCAAGAATGATATAATAAACTAGATATAGGAGTTCGGCCTTATAATCTAATCACCCTTCCAACTCTGAAATAAATCATCATTCTCTTTCCCACCAAAGAAGAAAATCCCTGTACCTCTTCCTGGGTTCCTTAGCTCCAGCACTAGCATCAGGGGTCTTGAACTACTGTTGTAAAAGTCAGCGTCATCTACCACTCTTCTCGTTCCTGCAGGTCCTGCATCATTAGTCAGTCATTAAATCCTGAACATTCTTCCTCTGCCTCATCTCAAGAATCTGTCCTGCTCCTCCTTCAGGCCCTCGCTGCTTTGCCCCAGAGCTCACTGGTCCCTTCACTCCCAGTGTTCCCCATCTCTCCCCATCACACACCCTGTGCTTCTCTAGACAAACCCAACTTCTTGTTATTCCCCAAATAAAGCCCTTAATCGCAGCTCACGCAAGGGGAGCTCAGGCCAAAGTCACACGAGACCGGTTCGCAAAACAGAACGCTGGTCGTTCATTTACCTTAACTGTTACCCCTGGGCAGCCAAAAAAGGACAGAACAGGACATGGCCGGTTTGGGAGTCAGACAGTTCTCGGGTTGAATCTTGGCTCTTCCACTCACCGACTCGGTGTCCTAGACCAAGTGGCTTAGCCTCACTGAGTCTCAGTTTCCTCACTGATAAAATGGTCAATCATAAAAATAATAATGAGAGTAAAACCGAGTTCATAAGGCTGTTGTGAGGGCAAAGTTAGATCACTTGTATAAAGGAACGGGCACAGTGCTCGGCACAATGGCAGAGCTCCACAAATATCCTCTTCTTCCCTTTAGCAAAGCGCTGTCTGGGGAAGCAGACTGCTTTTTTTTTTTTTTGGCCACACCACACGGCTTATGGGATCTTAGTTCCCAGACCAGGGATCAAACCCACGCCCCCTGCATTGGAAGCGCAGAGTCCTAACCACTGGACCGCCAGGGAAGTCCCAGACTGCTTTAAAATAGAACATCTAATGGCGTTAGGAGCGGTCTACTCAGACTGTTACTGCATCCCCCCTCGGCTTGAAGAGGGAGCGTGGTCCAGACTAGCAGATCAGAATCCTAAGTGCTCTCCGAATCTCCACAATTCTGTGATGTACACACAAATATTACCTCCACTTCACAGAGAGGCAACTGAGGTACAGAGGGGGGTAAGTAATTTGCTTAAGGCCCCCAGGGAGGAAGGAGAGAGGGTGGATCTGAAGGCAGGCGGTCTGACGTCAGAGGCCATGCTGCTCACTAATGGTATCCAAGTGTCCCCTCTCCCACCCCACCGCCCCACGCCCTCTGCTGAAGCCGGGCCCGCCCCCGCCGCCTTCCACAGCCTGTCCAGTCTTGCCAAATGGCCACTGAAGAGAACTGAAGGGTCCATGGGAGTGTGACCTTGGATCTGTTCTTGAGTAGATTATAATAAGATGTAGGCAGAGAAGTCTGGGAGGGTTTAGGAGTTTTTATAACCAAAACGAGTAGGGGGAAAAAAATGACATTAATAATAGCTTTCATTCATTAAGCAACTAACCCCAACCCAGTACTATGCTCTGTGCTCTTCATACGTTGAATTCTTACAACATCCCTTTGAGGTAGTTATTATTCTTATTAAGAGTGGAAGAAACTGGCGGGCCCCTCGGTCGGCGGAGGCCTCTGAGCACATCACCCGAGGGCAGCACTGCGTAGAGGGGGAGCTTAATCAAGCCCCTCAGCACGTATCACAGGCAGGATGCGGCCCACCTCCCAGATCCAGGTCCAGTTTTCAAGCAATGCCAAGTCACATGTCATACATCTGAACTGAGAAACACGTGATATAAACAACTGCTAGAGACAGGAATCCAAAATGACTAGGAAACTATTTTGGGGAAAGGAGAAGAAGAGAACTTTCCCTGTTTAAAAACAGGGCTGCAAATACAGGGCAGCAGAGATAGTGAGTCACTACATGTCTAGCGGCACCTCCTGAATGGATGTCGTCCCAGGGCCAGCATTGGAGACGTGGGTACTGTAGTTGGCAGGAAGAGGGAGAACAAGTCTATTAACTAGTATGACTGGACGAGAAGCCAACTTCCTCTTCTGGTGCAAAAATGCCAGGAAGAAACCGAAACTCACCATTTGCTCCGATTTTTCTGCTTTGTCCTTGATATCTTTGATTTTTCCAAAGAGTTGCTGAATCGCTTTCTGGGCCTCTTCAAGTGCCTAGAATAAGAGGAATAAATGAAAAACAAGGCAGCACCAGTCCCTACACTGTGATCAAGTGCAGCCTCAGAAGAAAATGCCTAAAGCTCTCTTGCTTCGTTGCACTTGCATTGACAATTTTACCAGACCTGAGACCTAAGCAGCAGCGGCAGAGGGAGTCCAGCATTTGGATACAGGCAAATAAACACTCAGAGTTCTTGCCAAGTTGCATCATAAAGTTTTAATTTAAAAACTAAACTATTTCCCTCTGTATCAGTGATTACTACACATACTGATGACAACAAATAAATAAGACATGCACATCTGTGTGTATGTCTGTGTGTGTGTGTGCACGTGTGCAGTAACCTTCAAAAGCCTGAAGAGAGACACAGGTGGCTCAAAGTTGGGGGTAGGGGAAGCTCTGGGTTTTGAGAGTTCCAGAAGATGGTGCCTTCAAAAAAAAAAAAATCACAGCTGTGCACGGGGACTCCAAAACCGTGGGCAAATCTTAAAGACATCTGTAAGTACCCCACTTGGAAACCAATGAAATGAAGTTAGAAAGGAATACTTACACCTAACGGTGAGCTAAATGTTTCCACTGAAATAAAAACCAACAAAGATGGATGCCACCCATTAAAAGCATTACAACCCACAGTGGTAATTGCCTGAGTCTGGGAAGCAGTATTAGGGGAGGGGAGAGGGCGCTCAGCCGCACACGTGAAGAACACACATACTGGTGAAAGAGGCAGCGGCCAAAGAAGAACTCCCACTTCATTTCATTGCACGCACTTTATTTTGGATTTAAGAGTGGCCTGGGGACTTCCCTAGCAGTCCAGTGGTTAAGACTTCGCCTTCCAATGCAGGGGATGTGGGTTCGATCCCTGGTCAGGGCACTAAGATCCCACATGCCTCGCGGCCAAAAAACCAAAAACATAAAACAGAAGCAATAGTGTAACAAATTCAATAAAGACTTTAAAAATGGTCCACATCAAATAAATAATAAATAATAAATTAAAAAAAAAAAAAAAGAGTGGTCTGTCCTAACATGGCTTCCCGAGCCCTTTGTAAACGTAATGCCAAGGCCAGCATCGCCCTAGAGCTGTGTGTGGCCATCTGTGCCTGCAAGGGGGAAACAGCCGGCCTCCCTGAGAACACCCTGAGAGAGGAAAGACAGCAAAGCTGCGATGTGGGGAGAAAGTCAAAAGCCCTGACAGAGTTATTTGAACCTCCGCCTTCAGCAGAACCCAGCAGAAGAGCTACCTCTAGACTGTGAACTAACACGTTTTCTTTATGGCTGAAAAACATCCTCAAAAAGCAAACTTAAGTCTGCTTCCGCTGCAGGAAGTTCCTTCCTTGTTGGAAGGAGGGATTGTATCTCCCTGTCTTTCCCGGGTTTCCAGGAGGCCCACTTCTCCTGATGCCGGGACTCCTTCCTTCCCCTGCAGCTCCTCGCCCTGTGTGTGGCTCAGTCCCAGACAGAGCGCTCTTCTGACCTTCTTCATCTCTGAGATCTGCAGGGGTTTCACGCCTGGGGACAAGGATGCCGAGCTGCTGCGTGTGACTACGTTACGGCTTCCTCTGCCCGTTTGTTGCCAAGTCTGAGGTGATGCTAGTCGAATAAACAGCGGCTCACACCACCTCCTGGGACAGGCAGGGAGTGGGCGTTTGCTCTGCTGGATCGCTTCACTTATATCTACCAAGGCTGGGGAGCAAAGAAGCTTTTATACTTGTCATTTCTGCCACCCGGACAGAGGTATTTTAATCATCAGAAGGTTTGGTCTTAGAACAACAGTTGGCATTGCTATCAGAGACCAAAATCCGTAACTCGGGAAGTTTTACCTGAAGATTAGTAACCAATCAAAAGGGGCGACGGAATGGAATTGGGTCTCACTGGCAGCCCCTCTCACACCCATTCCCTCCCAAGAGGGTGCCTCACTCAGCAACTGCTTCCTCTCTGCTTCCTACCCTCCTGCCTTCCTCACTCCCAGATTCAGCACCCCCAAAACAGTTGTGGTGCAGTGAGAAATCCCGCCACTTTCCAGCCAGAAGGCAGGAGTTTGAGGCCTGTCTCTGCTGTCACATACCAGCAGGACAACCTCTCTGGGGATCAGTTTCCTCGTCTGCAAAGTGGTGACGATGCCACCTACTTCAGGTGTTGTTGGGAAGACTCAATGACATAATAGGTGTTGAAAGCTACACAGATATTAGGTCTATTTCCAGGGCTTTTGACCAGCCTGGGCAAATGCATGTTTGCACCTAGGGATACATACATATATATCAAGTGGAGATATCAAGATGGACATATGAGTCTGGAGCTTGGAAAAGAGAAACTGAAATTCAGAAGTCATCAGCTTATAGATGATACTTAAGTCTGTAGGACTAAAAATCACCTAGGAAGAGGGTACAGACAGAAGAGAAGAGAAGAGAAGATAGCCCAGGGCTGAGCCCTTGGACACTCCAATGTTCAGCAGTCTAGGAGAAAAAAAGGAGGGAGGAAAGATGCAAGAGAAAAACCACCAGTGACAGGAGAGAAAATCAGGGACTATGGTGTCACAGAAGCCAAACAAAAGTGTTGGAAGGAAGAGGAAGAGTGATTATGTCTTACATTGTTGAAAATTCACATAAGATTAGGACAGAGGATGACCACCAAACTGGACACCAGGGAAGTCGTTGATGACCTTGACAAGAGTGATTCCAGTGGAGACAGTGCATGTGAGAGCGGGGCCAGCAAATGATGACCTCGGGGCCAAGCCCAATCTGCCACCTGTCTCTGTAAACAACGACAGCTTGGATCACACCAATCCCATTCGTTTAGGAATTGTCTGTGGCCACTTGCTCCACACGACAGCAGGGATGGGTAGTTGTCAGAGACCAGATGGCATATAAAATCTAAACTACTTACTACCTGGTCCTTAATAGAAAATGCTTGCTGACTCCTGGTATAGACTATTTTTTCAAGAAGCTTTTATTGTGAGAAGACAAGAGAGTAAACAAGAAGAGGAGAAACTGATTGGGGGGTGGGGGGTGGGTAACGGGACAATTACAGAAGAGAAGGACTTTTTTATAATGTTCTTGAATTGTTTACTGTTTAAGTACCAGCTCTCTAACAGGGCTGTCAGTATCCTTTAGAGTGTGGCCCAAGGATATGAATGGCACTCTTAGATCCCCTACGGTCCAGGCAATTGCCCGTTCTGGTGGCCAGAATGACAGGCCCAGCTGATAATTAGTCTCAGTATAATTACCACTAGCTCCTTCTCACTCCAAAAGTGACTCTGATGATAAATCGTATGATCACCTCAACTACAGCATCTAACCAAAGCTGGAGCACAGCTGGAACTCGACAAATATTTGCCAACAGATTAAAAACATCGTGGGGCGCTTCTCAGAGGAGTAGCAGTGCTGAGGGTACTGTTCTGGATGAGGCAGGCCGACACCCACGGCTTTCCCTAACTCCAGGCACAACGGTAAGCAGTGGTTCAAAAACACAGCATCAGGGCTTCCCTGGTGGCGCAGTGGTTGAGAGTCTGCCTGCCAATGCAGGGGACACGGGTTCGAGCCCTGGTCTGGGAAGATCCCACATGCCGCAGAGCAGCTGGGCCCGTGAGCCACAACTACTGAGCCTGCGCGTCTGGAGCCTGTGCTCCGCAACAAGAGAGGCCGCGATAGTGAGAGGCCCGCGCATCGCGATGAAGAGTGGCCCCCACTTGCCACAACTGGAGAAAGCCCTCACACAGAAACGAAGACCCAACACAGCCAAAAATAAAAATAATAAATAAATAATAAATTAAAAATTAAAAAAAAAAAACAAAACACAGCGTCACACTTTCTGCAACTGTTATCTGTTTGGCTAATGTGGAATCTAATGCTCCTGATGCTGCCAGGGGTGAGTGAATTCTAACCCCCCGGAACCTTCTAAAAAATGTTGCCTCATGGCACGGAAAAGCATTACAGAGGCCCTTGCCGGCAACTGCTCACCTTCTGGGGCACAGCTTGCATGAAATTCTGTGATCTTGTTGGCCATGTCATGGTATAAGGATGTGCTGATGGGATTGTAGCCATCATCTTCTGGCCAAACACTCTAAGACATATGACATTCTGCTAAGAAAGGCAAAAAGGGCCAGTTCTATACTTAGATCTCAGGGCTGAAGAAGTTTCCACGATCCTTTCTCAGCGAAAGGGTTTCTATCCCTATTTTTCTCTTACTCTCCATCTGGCGTCCTACCAGAACTGTCTCTGCTCAAGGTACCACTTTTTTTCTTTCAGCAAACAAGTAAGACTCACACAATCTTACATTTCACAGTCTTAAAGAAAGACAAACTGTCTGCCAGATTTTTTTTTTCAGGCTGGAATACCTTCACTTGTTATAACAATGCACTGAAGTCGAGGAAATTTAAATATAATTCACTTTCCAGAGTCAAAAAGGTTCTTCTGAAGCATTCATTCCGTCAGCAAGTCCATTCTCAACACACACCCTAATATTTGATATCTAATGTCTAATAATTAGTCACACAGGAGGAGGAGTGTTTTGTAATTGGAAAAATCATAAGACCTACAAAAGGTTAAGATTTTATTTTTAAGTAACACTAAAATACTTTTATACCTAGTTAATCAGAAAATGTGCTGAAAGAAAGATTCTGGCACTGTCCCTAGACACTCTTTAAAATAAAATGTGGCTACTTTTCCATTCCAGGCTGTACGTGGATTAAAAACAGAACTAATCACCCAAAAATGTCTGCTTTCAATCCGCCCTTACTGGAGTTTCTGAATCGGGCACGGGAGCGTGGCTGCAGCCTGCGTGGGAGGGTGCTATTAGGAGGCAGTGACTGTGGTCGTCCTCTTCACTAACTCAAATCCTGCAATCAGAGGATGCAAGGCGACCCACCGAGCTGACCCAGAAGGCTCAGCAGAACCAATTATGCTATCTCTGTATTTTTGTGCATCATTAACCGTAACCGTTAGTCTTAATTTTCCTTGCCTCCTGAAGTAGACTCTGAACAGGCTACCAAAGCCACACTAGGTCACGTGCGCAGAAGATGAGCAGCACGGAACCTCGCACAGACCCTACTGCTTTCTTCTTCTTTCATCTCTTTTTTCTCCCCAGAACTGTGTCGGCCACCTGTGTAGATAGAGCGGCTCCCAGCCAATGGAAATGCCTTGAGAAATTAACATCCCCTCTGGCTCTTAGATGCATCTAATTTTGCAGTTTGCTCTATGAGAGAATTATATTGCCTTTATCCTGTGAGCCCACGGGCAGCCTTTAAGAGATTTAAAACTGAGATCCCATTTGCTGCCACTACAGGAAGGAGGAAGAGGCTGCTCATTTTCAGAAGAACTAATATGGCATTCTGCTCTTTGAAAAAAAATAAGGTGCTAATATTCAAGGTTACTGGGAAGAAAATGATATTTTCCCACTTATTCTGCTATCATTTCTGTGGTCCAACTTTACATCTGTCTGCCGGTTCCCTTCCTATTATTTGGAAAAACAATGCACTGTTTTAGTAAAAAGCAGGGGTTTTTTGAACCAGCAGACTGGGATTCGAATGCCGGCCTTGCCACTTACTGTGTGATCTCTGGTAAGCCATCGAACCTCTAGGAGGCACAGACTCATTTCTAGAACAGGGACAACAGTCCCAACCCAGAGACTTGTTGTTAGGAAAACAGGGCTTAGCAGTAAACACCTTGGGTACTGTTTACTCAGTACTGCCTTCCTCCCGGGAGTCTTCCTCTCACTGTGTTCTGAGTGGCTGTCCCAGAGGCAGACCAGGCCTAAGCTGGGCCACTTGGAGCTTTTCTGTGATTTTTCAGAAAGAATTGGGAAACAAAGTTTCTCTCTCTCTCTGGTGGTGGCATCCCCACGATGTGTAATTAGGTTAGATAGTAGCTGGTCTCCAGGTAGAGACAATGAAGCCGACACCCGGACAGAGACACAGACAGAAAGATCCAGAGCTGTATTCCAGTGCCGCCTTCTGCTGTTTGAGAAGCCCAGCAGAGAAACTACTCTTTCACAGACTGACTGTTCAAAACAAGACACAAGAGACTTCCAAATAATCCCCCTTTTGCCTATGCCAGTTTGAGCTGGGATTTTGTCTTCTGCAGTCGAGAGAATCCTGACGGAGGACGCAGCTCATAAAAGGGGTTCACTAAATGGTAATTATTAATATTATTCCCAGATCTCCCAGATAGAGTGTGACATTTCAGATGAGACTGCCCCTCTAAGAACCAAAGGTTGCCGACCCGTACTTTAGCTTTGCAAGTAGGCTGGTTAAGTTCAGTATCTGCAGGCACACACACAAGAGTGGCTCATGGATCGGAGGGTGGTCTCCTTGAACCATGTTGTAAATGAGCCATTCTCCAGGGGAAAAAAAGTTTCGATCTTTTGTTCGCCCCGTCAACAAAAACTGAGTGCCTACTCTATGTACTAAGCTAGATACGGAGAGAAAAAGGTCGCAGATGGGGACATGTCTTTAAAGAGCTTGTGAGGGATATGTAAGAAACAGAAATAACTAGAAGATGAGAACGACAGAAAGAAGGATGAATGCCAGGATCATGTGGAAAGCAAAGGACTCTGCAAAAATGTTGCTGAGGGCGACCACATCTGATGAGCCCTAAACAAAGTGCCCTGTGACATCCACTAAAGGCAGACACCTACGGGTAAGTAGTCTCTATTTATGGGATGTCCCTTCTTTTGACACTACTGGCTAGCCTGGCACCACTGAGAGCTGTTGCTATGGAAACAAGGCATCCCTGGCTAGAGCAGAGGTGCTTTAAGAACTCTCAGCAATAAAAACAATGCAGCCCATTCCCCGCAAAGGTGCCAAACAGGAGCAGAGGCTCCAGGAATCTCACTGCCGTGGACGGCTGCATGTGCACAGCATCACGCGTCTCTGTGTCCTTGAACACACTAGGTACCTTCCAGGCCTGGCAGCCCCGGTCAAACGCCAGACGGGCACCCATCAGAGGCAAAGCACTGGTGCTAACATTAATTCCTCCACAGCCCATTCAGAAACCTTGAGTATAAAGGGGCTTTATTTAAAGCACAGATTTCTTTCCAAGTTTGTGAACCAAAAGAATGTAAAGGGCAAAAGGAGTAATTTTCACCTTATTTGTTAAAATGCTCTGTTCCACCTGTTACTTTATGATTTCTGCAAACCACATCCACTGAAAATGTGAACCAAAGAGTTCATTTTTATTGTTTTTAGGAAACAAGCCAGAAATTAAAATTGTAAGACAGGGCTGGGACACAAATTCAGCAGTACCCAAACAAGACTGAACATTCAGATTTTAAAGTTCTGCTTATATCTGTTATCGCCCGTAACTTAGAATCTGTTCCTCCTGAAATAGCGGGGAGTGGGGAATGCACTCATGCACAGCCTCCTTTGATGAAATGTAACCCCTGAGGATGAGCGCATTTAAAGCAACAACTCCAAATGGAGCTGGAGAAGGAAAAATTCAAGCAGGAGTCTCAGTTGCTTTGCTGAATAAAAGGTACAGAAATGCAATACTGTAGAAAATGGGGGCACATTTAAAGGAACAATCTGCCTGAGTTTAACAAAGGACTATTTCCCGCAAATAGCTAGGACTTCCCAGTTGCCAAGTGAAATTCAAATCCCCCATTGTAGTCACTCAGTAACTCTCATCTATATTACGGGTTTTCATTCAGGGCTTCATTTGGGGTTGACTTCTGGATGTTCCTTCAGCTGCTTTTTAGAGACACCTTCTGTACCAAAGCCCTTTAGGCTATGGCCCGCCTTGGGGTTTCATCTGTATGACTTTCTGTTCCTGTTTCACTTTCCTTCAGGATTGGGTCCCATGTGTTCAGGACCACAGGTGTGCGGTGAATGCTCAGTTCTCTCCTTCCCTCCTGGAGTCCCTCTCTTGGTCCAGCTTCTTCTTCAGGCTGAGAGGGGCCCAGCTGGTTAAGGAGGCCGTAGTCACTGTCACTGTTTGGATTCCCTTGTGAACCAGTTAACTTTTCAGGTTCTACAGTGGAAAAACAGTGGCTCCCAAATCTGCTTTTAAAGTTTGTCCCTGTTTAAAAAGAGAATTTGGTATACACAGGGATGGCCAGATCAGAAAATCTGGACCTGTGATTAGCTCACCCAGTGTAATTTGGGGCAAGTCACAGAACCTGTGTGAGCCTGTTCCTACAGCTGTAAAACTGGTAGAATAACATATATGTGGCCTAATTCACATCTTTGGAGGATGAAGTAAAGTAATTGATGCAACAATGTTTTACAGAATGTAAGATAAACATGTTTATTTGCTTTTTTGGTTTTGTTTTGTTTTTTGGGGGGTTTTTTTTGGCTGCACCTCGCGGCTCGTAGGATCTTAGTTCCCCGACCAGGGATCAAACACGGGCCCTGGAAGTGAAAGCGCTGAGTGCTAACCACTGGATCACCAGGGCAATCCCCAAGATAAACATATTTATATTGTAATAAAACATAAGCACTATATATTAAGACAAATCAAAATGTACCTTCTGCCTAAGCAACTCAATATGTGTCTTTGCTTATAGTGAATCAATCAAGAATGACACATTAGTCTTCCAGCAGTACCTTCTTCATTCTAGAGATCTGGGTAACTACAGGGCTGACAAGTGTACTGGAACTTGACCACAAGATGCTAATCCAGAAACCAAAATCTCCAAATATCAGAATCTCCAAGTATTCGATGGAAAAAAAAAAAAGTATAGCACTTGGCTTAGCATAAATGATATTATCATATGAATAATAGTTGGCTGTCTGTCCCTACTGTTCTCATGTGACTGAGAACAAGAAAAGTTCAGAAGTATGACAAGAAGACAAGGGTGAGTAACTAGGTCAGAGATGGGGTAAAGACCCCTCAATTCACCTCTTCTGTTTTATAGAAGATGGTATTTGGACCATCAGATTTACCTATCAGTAAGTATATCTGTAGAAGAAACATCCCCCTTCTGGTTGGGGGCCATTATGAGAGTGACACTAATGTAGTTTACCCAACATGCAAATTCTAGGTGTCACATACAATGCCTAGAGGTGAACATAGCATCTGCTCAGAGGGTCCACAATATACCACGGAAACAAAAATCAGAAATCCTGGCATGTGATCCAATTCTATATGAATGACCATAAGTGTCTTGTATATTTTAGAGCTTTGATTTAGACAACTATAGAACACCAAACCAAAACAGACTAAAAAGGCATTATCTCTGGTTTGGTAAAACTAATCTCCTTCCAGATGAGACCTTAGAGTCCAAATTAGAGTGAAGGAAATTTTACAGCTATGTTACAGACTCCTGAAAATAGGGATTTATGAATGGAAATGTTGACAGAACCACCACAGAACTGAATTCATGCTGCTCTAAATTCTATATTTCCATGGATGAAAGAAGGGAGAGAAAAAAGGAGGTCAAGTTCTTACACGAAGTAACATAGTTTCAAATTCCCATCCATTGTTCAAACACACCTGGATGACTCCCCCTGTCAAGGATCTAAAACCCAGAAAGCTTCATCTTGTCAGCAGCAATACTGCAATTTTTCTCATGGGCAAACTCAAACTAAGGGTGGAATTTTCCTTCCATCACTAACAACCAGCAGTCAAAAGCAAGAGTAACCTGGGTAACAGCCAGAGCAGCTACAGTCGTGATGAATGGCATTTTCCTCTTTAGATGCAGAGACGGTAGTTTAAACTTGTGACTGCCCTTAACATGGGAACAAGCAGATTGCAAAAGTTATGCTTGACCTTCTTTCTTGGCTCCTGTAGAGTGCCAATGTACATGGAGACGGCTCAGAAGAATAATAAACTTCAGTGTTCCTCCTTGGCAATACTATTTTCCTAAAACCATTTTCAATAATCATGTTGCACACAAGTGGGACTTGATGTGTTTCTAAGGTCAGGAAGGAAACAGTCCAAATGCTGGACATGCTAACTAAAAGAAATCATCATGGTATTTTCTTTTTCGGAGAAGGCAGCAGCATTATTATTAGGTACTGAACACAAAAACTTAAGCCTGTAACTAATCTGAAACACATCGTCTGTATGGATTAAATGAAGACAAAACAGGCTTGTCTAGAGGAAAAATATATTAAAGTTCAGAACAATATGGAAAAAAATGTCTCCATTTCCATTTAATGTGAAGGAGATTAAATATTGAAATGATTAAAAATTACCATATGATCCAGCCATTCCACACCCTAGGTATATAGAGAAAGGAACTGAAAGCAGGGACTCAGATATTTGTATGTCAGTGTTCATTATGGCATTGCTCACATCCATGAACACATGAATGGATAAACAAAATGTGGTATACACACGCAATGGAGTATTACTCAGTTGTGAAAAAGGAATGAAGTTTTTGAACAGGAATGAAAATCCCAGATACACATACCAGGACAATACACTGTGACCCAGCAGGTATTTAAGGTGGGTTAAATATTAAAAACAAAACAAAACTAATCATCAAATGGAAAAACCATATTTAGATTCCACATATAAGTGATAACACACAGTATTTGTATTTCTCTAAGTATAATATCCTCCAGGTCCATCTGTGTTGTTGCAAATGGCAACTTTTCATTCTTTTTTCAGGGCTGAGTAATATTCCATTCCATATATATATATCACATCTTCTTTATCCATTCATCTGTCAATGGATACCTTATGTTGCTTCCATATCTTGGCTACTGTAAATAATGCAGCTATGAACATTGGGATGCACATATCTTTTCAAATTAGTGTTTTCATTTTCTTTGGATATATACCCAGGAGTGCAATTGCTGGATCATATGATAGTTCTACTTTAAGTTTTTTGAGGAAGAGTGCTAGATTCTTAATGATTGGTTGCAATGTGGAATCTGAAATCTTATTACTGAACTTCTGATACTATGCTACATGAAAATCCACTGGTCAGTTGTGCTTTTGCCCAAGATGCAGAAAGCTCGAGTGTTGCTCTAACATTAACAATGAGAAAAAAAATAAACAGCAAAATCACAACATTTCTTGAACCCATCAGAGAGCTGAAGGCAACCAGGTCTCCTGAAATCCGAGAGGTGGGGACACCCAAGAACCGTTTCATATGTGGCAGAGCCTAAGAGGAAGATGCAGATGCTATCCCAGCGGACAGGAAGGAATCAACTATGGTTTTTAACAAATTGCTAAGGGCCAAGTGTGGGGCTAGTGCAACAGCGTGGAACCTCTGGGAACTGCATAGTTGGCAGTTTGCACCCCTCTCAGGCTCGTTTCCAAGACCTGCACCGGGTGCTCGTGAGAAAACCTGCAGGCAGAGGGGGAGACCAGAAGGAGCCTCCCTTTGGGGTGCAGATGTGCAGGAGATTAACGGGCACTGTAGGAAAAGCTGGAAGCCTTGATAACCTTCACCCTTGCCTGAACCCACCTCTCTAAAGCCTTAAACCTCTGAGTGAGGGGCGGCCTGGCAAATGTCCGAGGTAAGTCTTAAGGACAGAACAAGAGAACAGAGCCTTTCACTACCTCTGATGCAACAATTCTGGGCCTCGGGTAAGCTGTGCTGCGACTTCCATTCACAGAGAACAGCACACCGGGGGCAGTAAGGAGGCTTTCAGAGCAAGGAAACCTACAGGTGCTTCAAAGCAGGGCGGTAGGGATGGAAAGGAGTGGAGCTGATGGAAAAGCCACAGGAACTTGAGAAATGCCTGGATGCACAGAATTAGGAACATGGATATTCCAATGGTTACCTCATAACCAGCAGCAGCAGTATTACTGCCATTTGCTAGACAGGACTGAGCCTATTGTTGTGCTTGGTGTTTTGAAATAGTTAACTCGAATCCCCACCGCCCTGAAGTAGGTATTATCATCTCCATGTCCCAGATGAAGAAACTGAGGTTCGGAGAAGTAATTTGTCCAAGGTCACACACATAGAGAGAGTGGCAGGAGCCAAACTTTAAATCCAAGGCTCAGGGTTTTTCATTTGACCAGGCTGCCATCTAATGTCACATTAGGGACAGTGTCCAATTCCCCGAATCCTTCGAGAATCCAAATACAATGCTCAGTCCTGTACATAGAGGAGAGAGAAGATAGCTGTTTGGATTCCCTACAGATTGTCTAAAAATGAGAGACCTTAGAGGACAAGTGGCAGAAGGTTCTAATATGCAGCAGACACGTCCTCCTGCCTAAAAGCACTATACAGGCTCATGGGCGATAAAAAAGATGAAGTACAGTGACAAGACCGCACCTAGTCCCTGTAGCGCTCGATACTGGACATTCTATGAGCCCTTGCCTCAATGACAGCCAACAGTGCACTAGGAACAGGGGAAACGGAACACTCACTTGGATGCAACTTATCAAATAAAAGCAAGCCAACCCTGACCTCTGCACCAGATGGAAGAAATCCTGGTTGGGGAATGGCGGAGAGTCCCAGTCAAAACTAGGGACGCTGGCCCCTGCAAAAGACTCAACTACACCCTGACTCCAGCACTGCCCCACTGAATCACGAGGCGTGCTGCACTCCCAGGCCATTCTCACACCTTAGCAATTGCTGAAGTTCATTCAGTGTTGTCTGCAGTCTGAAAAATATAATTCAAACAAAATCTAAAAGAAACCAAAAAATGCCTAACCATTCTCGGTCACAAATGGAAAAATTTGAGTCTACATTTTAAAAAGCTCACTTGCTTTAGATTTGGTATGTTTCAGTAGGAGGAAGCAAGTGACAGTTGCCTTTTTTTTTTCCTCCCCAAACTATTTATGGTCCCTCTACTACTTTAAAGTATTTTTTTAAATTAAATTAAATTTATTTATTTAGTTGTGCCAGGTCTTAGTTGTGGCAGGCGGGCTCCTTAGTTGTGGCAGGTGGGCTCCTTAGTTGTGGCATGCGAACTCTTAGTGGTGGCATGCACGTGGGATCTAGTTCCCTGACCAGGGATCGAACCCGGGCCCCCTGCACTGGGAGCATGAGGTCTTTACCACTGCGCTACCAGGGAAGTCCTGGTCCCTTTACTACTAAGTGCCATTTATTTTCTTCCATCGATGGGCTTCATTTTCCTCCCAAAGAAAAGATGAGAAAGGATATATTTGAAATGATGGAGGGGAAGATTCAAGCCATCTTGCAAGAGAGCTGACAATTATAAAGTGATAATCCCACATGATGAAGAGCGGTGCTATACTGCAAAGTCCGTCTACCTAGTTCAGGGTCTTGGAGAGCACAATTATTTTTGCTCTAAGGCCTGACTCAGACGATATACTAATTTTGAGGTTGAAAAGCAAAGAACACTTTCTCCTTGGATGGCAACATGCTTTGCTGATTTAGTTAATAAATCTTTACGATATCTCTATGTAAAAGAGAAGAAGGCAAGTATGATTAGCCTCCTTTGCTGAGGAAAATGAAGAACATGCAAAAATTAAGAAACACAGCGTTGAACGGATACCGAAGACCAGAAAAACAATCCTTTGTCTCCTGGGCCTGGCACTTTGTACTAAAGTGAGGATAAGAAGAGAAAAATGAGAAGTCTCTAATAGCATGCCACATGACTCTGAACCCATCCTGGTCAACCTTTTTATATGCAACTTGAATGAAGATGTAGAAGGCCCATCTGGCAAATCCGCTCATGATAAATGGAAAGGTCATCAAGATTCCAGAAGGTCTCAACAGGCTGGAACAATCAGGCAGAACTGGCAAGATGAAACCAAGAGTGAGACACATAAAGTCCAGCACTTAATTTCAAAGAATCCCTTAAACAAACAGAAGAGGGGAGAGTTTAAAAGCAGTTCGTATGAAAAAAATATTGCAGATATTGCAAACTGTTGGCACACGGATGTGTTTCGTTTGGCCTTTGAAGTATTTGTGAACAACGCTAAACCAACATTTAAAAATTGGGGAGACTCACGTAAAAATCCAAATTTCCGGCTTCTCTTGAAAAACTGATAGGTCTGGCAAACTCCATGTCTGTGCTCAGACATGACGACCGCGGGTGAGGAGTGAGCTGTGGCCTCTCCTTTAGACAGGGCATCCACTCCCCCAACGGATGCCCGCTGTGGCGTCCTGGCCTGCCAGAGCCACTTAGGTAACTTTCTTAGCTCTGTGGGCACCTCTTTGCAACTCTTGACCTGGAAGTTTCAGATACCTGACAGCTCAGTAGAGGCCCACCGTGTGATACACCTGCCAAAAATTTCACCCAATCCATGGTAATGGAAGAACTGTGTCACAGACTGCTTAGAAAATCTAGAAAAATCAATGAGTCTTCTCTCCAGACATATGTCTATTCATATAAAAATTTACAATTAATTTGTGGGAGTTGAAAGACCCCCCCTGAACTCCCAGTTCCCAAGTTAACAAGCCCACTCTAGAACAAGGAGGTAAAGTGTCCCACTGTATGTTCACACAGTATGTCTACCCATGGCCAGGAGGGATGCTGACAAACTTCAAGGCAACCAGGATGATAAAGGGTCTGAAATCATATCGTAAAGCTGAAGAAACTAAGAGTGGTTAGCCTAGGGAAAGGAATGCTCGGAAAGGAACATAATATCCATTTTTAATTTTAGAAGCTATAATAAGGGACAGGGATTAGGTCTATACCTGTCCAGCTGGCAGAACTAAGATCAATGAGAAGTTACAGTGAGGTCTATTTTACTATTTCAATTCGGTGTAAGAAAAAGAACTTTCTTACAATTAAAGCTGTACAGGGGACTTCCCTGGTGGCGCAGTAGTTAAGAATCTGCCTGCCAATGCAGGGGACACGGCTTCGAGCCCTGGTCCGGGAAGATCCCACATGCTGTGGAGCAACTAAGCCCATGCGCCACAACTACTGAGCACTTGTGCCACAACTACTGAAGCCTGCGTGCCTAGAGCCCATGCTCTGCAACAAGAGAAGCCACCGCAATGAGAAGCACACGCACTGCAACGAAGAGTAGCCCCCACTCGCTGCAACTAGAGAAAGCCCATGTGCAGCAACAAAGACCCAATCAGCCAAAAAAGTAAATAAATAAAATAAATATTTATTAAAAAAATAAAAATAAAAAATAAAGCTGGAACAGACAGTCCTGTGGAACAACAGAGTAGTGGGTTCCCCATTGCTGCAAGAATCCAAGCAGAAACAGAATAATGAAACGTCAGAGATGTGATAGAAAGGATTCCTGAACCGGGTGGGAGGTGGTTCTACAATTATCTAATGCTTCTTCCAAATCAAAGTTTTAGTGAGCAGAGCTGAAGATGGCAATAATAATTTTCTTCCTCTCCCAAACCTTAGTCTTGCTGTGATGCAATAGTTAACATTATAGCCAATCTCCACACAAGACACTGAAGGAAACCCAGGAAGGAAGCCCCATGACTGATCCTCTCTTGGTGATTCTCAGTGAGCTGACTAGGAATTGATAAAGGTATGGCCACTCTTGAAATTTCACATGCTAACTTTTTCTTCTTCTAACTCACTCCTCTATTTGCCTCTCTTTCTACCTCTGTTCAAGCTGTCCATTTTAATTCTTGGGAAGCTGTGTAAGTTTCAAAGCGTTATCAGCTCATGTACTTACTGAATTGACTCATCCACAAAGTTTCAAACATGTGGGCATTTAATTAAAGCTTTTGCCTGATGATTTCAACAGATAAAAATGGGGAGATATAAAAAAAAAATGGGGAGAATTCTGTGCTGGATTAATTTGGTACAAGCACCACATTCTGGTTAGAAAAGGTCACGGACTAGACCACTTCAAGTCCGCCCCCATAGGAGGTGGTCGACATCGAAGGCTCTCCAAAACGTGCAGCAGAGTGCTAACCAGGCAGCGGGTGTTTCAGAAATTTCGAGAAACTAAAGAAACTGACTCACTGTATCTTCAATTTCTAAATCACTCCCTCTTCACAAATAATTTTTGAGTCAGAAACACTGCTTTCCAAAAAGAACTTTTCTGCTAAAGACGTCTTTTAAGACACCACAAATGTGAAGTCAACACTTTCCCCTATTTACATGGATTACAAAGCATATCTGTTCAAGGTGCACACAATCAAGATGAAATGTATAAAAGGAAAACTTCTTTTTGTCCATATTACTGCTCTCCCCTTCTGAGTTGTTCCCCAGAAGCTTCGGAAACAAGTTCTGAAAGCGAACCTTTCCTCCGTTCCAGGGAAGAGGGGAAACTGGGGCCTCTTGACCTATAAAACTCAATATTTTGGAACATCCATAATTCTCCTGAGTCCATGCCAGTCAAATGGAGTCTCTCTTTAGCAAACCACTGGCCAGCTGGGGCTGGACAGCAAGGCTCTCACCCCTAGGAGTTGACAAGGATGGGACTCAAAAGCTCCCTGGAAAAAAAAAAGTCTCTCCTTCAGCTTGCATTACAAGCTGTTGGAAAACACAGATGGAGGAGATGACAGGAAAAGCAATTACTTCTTCTGGGCTTCCTTTCTGTCTGGGTGCTAAGGAGACGGATACCAAATTCCATCACAGATTGAAATGCTATCTAAACATTCTTGAAAATGTGGTCTTGCTCTCTGAAATATGGCCTGCCTTTGCTGCAGCAACCTGTAACCTATTAACATGTGAAGGTGGAGAGGGCCGACTTTCCTCCAGGCTGTCTAATTCTGGGCCTGCCTCTCCAATAATGCTCGTTTGTGACCACAGGTTAAAACATAAATAACTAAAAGATATATATATCTACACAGCATGACCCAACAGAAAGTCCTGATGAATCATTCACTTTATTTTCACATTCTTGGAATTGTAAATACCTGAGACTCTCTGAAGTATTTCAAGGTTTCTAGTGAGCCTTTCTAAATATAGGTGGAAACACACTAAACAGTAGTGTTATTATTTCAAATATTACTAAGCTGGGACTAGTCATAAACAAATCAAGCTTTAAACATCTTTAAAGGAACACACACACTGGTCAAAATGATGTTTTATGGGAGAGGCCTTTTGTTTATTTACAAATAATAAATACTCTCCCACAGACCTAATATTCAATACAGTTGAATAAAATGTTATTGCAGGTGGCCTATGTGTTCTGAGAAATGCCAAGATAAGGAAGATACAGCTTTTGCCTCAAGGACCTTATACACGAGCCAAAGGGACAAGATGTATTCACTGATAAGTCAAAGCAGATCATGAAAGCTGAATCAAAAGCACGGGCGCAGGACTGTGGGGGTTCATGGACAGAGAGACTGTACATCTAACTGATGGATACTGGGATCGATTTTCTCATCTGTGAAATGAGAGGAGTGGACCAGATGAGTTCCAAGTCCCTTCGGGTTCTAAAATTCTGATTCCTTTGGTATATACCATTGAGCCAAACAGAAAATTTCATAAAGGAAGTAGTATTTGAACTGGGTATGATCTTGAAATGAAGCTACTGGAAGAAAAAGAGGAGAGAGAGCATTTTAGGCAAAAAGAAGAACATAAGCATAGGTCCAGAAAGCAAAGGGCATGCTTGGGAGAGCGCTAGGCTTCCAGTGTGGATGGGTCACAGCAGGGGACAAAACTGGAAAGGTAGACTGAGGCCTTCAATGCCATGCAAAGAAGTTGGATTTAAGTTGGTAGAGAGCCCACGGGGGTTTCTGAAGAGGTAGATGACATGACCAGACATATATTGGAAAGTGAAAGAGCAGAATGGGGCTGGAGTGTTGGCCGGCTACCCTGTTAACTCTTTGTTACGTCTTAGGGCCCTATTTACAAAAGCCTCACCTGCCAGAGTGGTGACGCTTCATGGGAGAGACCTAGATAAACAAAAACCAAAGCAATAAGGACTAAGAACCAAGCAAGGCCAGGAAATAGGATCAGTTGCAGGAAACTAAGATGTCTACACACAAATATTGATGACGACTACAAGGAAGATGGTAGACTACTTACAAACAGGCCAACGGAAGATGACGAGTAAGAGGAAAAAGAAAGTCGTAAAAATGTAGGGAAAATAGAGAAGCGGATAAAACTAAACATATAAGAGAAAAAGAAAAACACATATATAACACCTGTGAGCTACTAGAGGAAACCAGAATATGAGAGATCATAGGACTACACACTACCCCCATAAAATCTGGGCAGCATAATGAACATTTAAAAAAATTGGCTATACACTAAATAATGTCAAAACAGGACAAATAACAGAATTGAGAGGTGCACACAGCCGACCTAACTGAATGACTGTTGAAGAGAGCAGGCTGGACACTGTAAGAGAAGACTAGACAGGGCACGATCAGCACTTCTGTAACGAAAGCAATTCTGAAATAGGACGTCTAAGCAGAAGACTAGAATCCAGATGAAAAGGAAAAATGGTTAACAGATAACATCTGGCCCCCCAGTCACTGAAGAATACCTCTTCCCCATACACTGCTTCTCCCCTTCATCCCCTTCCAACGGCCCTCCTTAGCTAGATCCAAAAAGAACTATAAAACTTTGAAATGAATCGACAGTTACCTGCTAGGCAACAAAACTAGGTATGAGGAATTATAGCTGTGTCACGTTACTACTATCTCTCTCTCTCTTTTTTTTTTTGCAATATATCAACTTTATTTCCATCTTGATTTCAAAAAAATTTTTATTGAGGTAAAATACACATAACATAAAATTTACCATCTTCACCATTTTTTGTTGTACAGTTTCATTGACCTGTTGTGCAACCATCACCACCATCTATCCCCATAATTCATCCTGTAAAACTGAAACTCTACATGTATTAAACACTAACTCCCCGTTCTCCTCCAGCCCCTGGCAACTACCATTATATATTCTGTCTTTATGATTTCCACTACTCTTAAGTACCTCATATAAGTAGAATCATCCGGTATGTCTTTTTGTGACTGGCTTATTTCATTTAGCATAATGTCCTCAAGGTTCATCCATGCTGTAGCAGATGTCAGAATTTCTTTCCTTTTTTTTTTTTTTTAATATTTATTTATTTGGCTGTGTCGGGTCTTAGTTGCAGCACATGGGATCTTCATTGCTGCATGCGGGATCCTTAGTTGCGGCATGCGGGATCTTTAGTTGCGGCATGTGGGCTCTTAGTTGCAGCATGTGGGATCTAGTTCCCTGACCAGGGATCAAACCCGGGCCCCCTGGATTGGGAGCGCAGAGTCTCAACCACTGGACCACTAGGGAAGTCCCCACCCCTTTTTTTTTTTTTTAGAATTTCTTTCCTTTTTAAGGCTGAATAATATTCCAATTATGTACCGACCATATTTTGCTTTTCCATTCATCTGCCAATGGACACCTGGGTCGCTTCCATGTTTTAGCTATTGTGAATAATCCTGCTATGAACATGGGGGTAACAGGTATCTCTCCAGGACCCTGCTTCCAATTCTCTTGGGTATATACCCAGAAGCAGAATTGCTGGATCATATGATAATTCTTTTTACTTTTTGAGGAACCACTGTATTGTTTTACACAGCAACTGTACCATTTTACATTCCCACCAGCAGTGCACAAGCATTTCAATTTCTTCACATCTTTGCCAACACTTGTTGTTTTCTGGTTTTTTGATATTAGTCATCCTAATGGGTGTGAGGTGGTATCTCATTGTACTTTTTTTTTTTTAAAATGGTGGTTTTTTTTTTCAAGAGAAACTATTTATTTATTAATTTTTGGCTGCGTTGGATCTTCGTTGCTGCGTGCGGGCTTCCTCTAGTTGCAGCGAGCGGGGGCTGCTCTTCGTTGCGGTGCGTGGGCTTCTCCTTGCAGTGGCTTCTCTTGTTGCGGAGCACAGGCTCTAGGCACATGGGCTTCAGCAGTTGTGGCTCGCGGGCTCTAGAGCACAGGCTCAGTAGTTGTGGCACATGGGCATAGTTGCTCCGTGGCATGTGGGATCTTCCCAGACCAGGGCTTGAACCTGTATCCCCTGTATTGGCAGGCGGATTCTTAACCACTGCACCACCAGGGAAGTCCCACTCTCACTGTACTTTTGATTTGCATTTTCCTAATGATTAGTGATACTGAGCATCTTTTTGTGGGCTCATTGGCCATTCATATTATCTTCTTTGGAGAAATGTCTATTCAAGTCCTTTGCCCAGTTTTTAATCAGGTTGTTTGCTTTTTTTTTGTTGAATTTTAGGGGTTCTCTATATATTCTGGATATTAATCCCTCATCAGATATATGATTGGCAAATATTCTCTCCCATTCTATAGGTTGACTTTTTACTCTGTTGATAATGTCTTTTGACACACAGGTTACTGCTATCTTTTGCAGCAACAAAAGTAATATGAGGGACTTCCCTGGTGGTCCAGTGAGTAAGACTCCGTGCTCCCAATGCAGGGGGCCCGGGTTCAATCCCTGGTCAGGGAACTAGATCCCGCATGCGTGCCACAACTAAGAGTTTGCATGCCGCAACTAAGACCCAGAGCAGCCTAAATAAATAAATAGTTTTTAAAAACACGAATATCAAAATCCCAACAACTTAGCAGATAGATAAAAGCAGCAACCTTGTTGGGTCACAGTACACAAAATAAAGGAGGGCTCAGAGACGTCCGACATTAAGGAGAAAGACAAGGAAACTTTGGTTTTCTCATTTCAGCGTGCATTTCACCCTGGACCTGGGTGAGCTGTGCTACAATATATGCTTCTGGCCCAAGGGACGCTGAGTCCCTTGGCTGGTCTGGGCAGCCTCCCCCTGCTACTACTGGGACAAGTCATGCAAGTTTCCTGCTGTGGATGGGACAGATCAGTTAAGGAAGTACTCTGTAAGCAGGCAGATCAATATTTTGGTCACTTGGTTGTGGGGTCTTGAAGAAATCAGGGGATATATTTAATACAAAGTAAAGTTACTTACTTGCCGGCCATCCTGCCCCACATTTGTTTGACCTCTTACGACAGTTCGAATGTTGTCATCCAGTCTCCTAGCAAAAAAAGTTAAAGGTACAAATCATTAAAATATCTCGATTCCTTCAAGACGAAAAGACAACCCTCAAAACGGGAGAAAATATTTGCAAACGAATCAACGGACAAAGGATTAATCTCCAAAATATATAAACAGCTCATGCAGCTCAATTTAAAAAAACAAACAACCCAATCCAAAAATGGGCAGAAGACCTAAATAGACATTTCTCCAAAGAAGACATACGGATGGCCAAGAAGCACATGAAAAGCTGCTCAACATCACTAATTATTAGAGAAATGCAAATCAAAACTACAATGAGGTATCACTTCACACCAGTTAGAATGGGCATCATCAGAAAATCTACAAACAATAAATGCTGGAGAGGGTGTGGAGAAAAGGGAACCCTCTTGCACTGTTGGTGGGAATGTAAATTGATACAACCACTATGGAGAACAATATGGAGGTTCCTTAAAAAACTAAAAATAGAACTACCATATGACCCAGCAATCCCACTACTGGGCATATACCCAGAGAAAACCATAATTCAAAAAGACACATGCACCCCAATGTTCATTGCAGCACTATTTACAATAGCCAGGTCATGGAAGCAACCTAAATGCCCATCGACAGACGAATGGATAAAGATGTGGTACATATATACAATGGAATATTACCCAGCCATAAAGAGGAACGAAATTGGGTCATTTGTAGAGACGTGGATGGATCTAGAGACTGTCATACAGAGTGAAGTAAGTCAGAAAGAGAAAAACAAATATCGTATATTAACGCATATATGTGGAACCTAGAAAAATGGTACAGATGAACAGGTTTGCAGGGCAGAAACTGAGACACAGATGTAGAGAACAAACGTATGGACACCAAGTGGGGAAAGTGGCGGGGGGGTGGGGGTGGTGGTGTGATGAATTGGGAGATTGGGGTTGACATGTATACACTGATGTGTATAAAATGGATGACTAATAAGAACCTGCTGTATAAAAAAATAAATAAAATTCAAAAATTCCAAAAAAAAAAAAATCTCGATTCCAGGTTGACCAAAAGAAAAAAAGCTGGGATTCCCTGGTGGCACAGTGGTTAAGAATCTGCCTGCCAATGCAGGGGACATGGGTTTGATCCCTGGTCCGGGAAGATCCCACATGCCGCGGAGCAACTAAGCCCATGCACCACAACTACTGAGCCTGTGCTCTAGAACCCACAAGCCACAACTACTGAGCCCGCGCACCAAAACTACTGAAGCCTGCGCGCCTAGAGCCCGTGCTCCGCAACAAGAGAAGCCACAGCAATGAGAAGCCCGCGCACCGCAACGAAGAGTAGCTCCCGCTCGCCGCAACTAGAGAAATCCCGTGCACAGCAACGAAGACCCAACTCAGCCAAAACTAAATTAATTAATTAATTTCAAAAAAAGTTAGTAACGTATCCATCAATATTTGCACATTGCAGCTACTTATTCAGAAGAAAAAACAAAGATGTTTGGATGATAGGAGGAAGAGTCAGGCCTTGGACCTCCGTGAGGGGGCAGCAACTAGCGCAGAAGCCAAGCCCAGCACAGACTGATGAGTCACCTTTGTTATTTTTTAAAAGGCTATTTTCACTTAATGTTCAGAGCCATTCAAAAGGACCGATGTAACTTTTAGTATTTGTCATGGGGTAAACCAGACGTGACAAAGTTGCTGAAACTTTATGGGAACAAGCCAGAGAATTCAAAGTATCCCACACAAAATCCTTCCTCAGTAACATCCTAGGAACCTTAAGAGGGATGAGGAGCCAGGTGATATGTGAAAGCCATGCCTCACCACCGGGGCCCTGATCTGCAGGAGGCGGATCTGTGGCCCCCACTTCCTCTTTCTCCTGCAGCTGAACAGGGGCCATTTAATGCCACCTCAACCGGAGAAATTTATGTCAGTTTATGTCACTTATGTCATTTTTCATTTGAAGAACCGTTAAAGGTATGGTGGGAGAAAGCTGAAAATAACTGGCTTGCAAGTGATTTTTGTTTCTGTTGTTGTTTTGGGATTTTTTTGGCCGTGCCACGCAGCATGTGGAATCTTAGTTCCCTGACCAAGGATCGGACCCGTGCCCCCTGCATTGGAAGCATGGAATCTTTTTTTTTTTTTTTAACATCTTTATTAGAGTATAATTGCTTTACATTGTTGTGTTAGTTTCTGCTGTATAACAAAGTGAATCAGCTATACATATACATATATCCCCATATCTCCTCCCTCTTGCATCTCCCTCCCACGCTCCCTATCCCAACCCTCTAGGTGGTCACAAAGCACAGAGCTGATCTCCCTGTGCTATGCAGCTGCTTCTCACTAGCGATCTGTTTTACATTTGGTGGTATATATAAGTCCATGCCACTCTCTCACTTTGTCCCAGCTTATCCTTCCCCGTCCCCATGTCCTCAAGTCCATTCTGTACGTCTGCATCTTTATTCCTGTCCTGCCCCTAGGTTCTTCAGAACCATTTTTTTTTTTAGATTCCATATATATGTGTTAGCATACGGTATTTGTTTTTCTCTTTCTGACTTACTTCACTCTGTATGACAGACCCTAGGTCCATCCACCTCACTACAAATAACTCAATTTCGTTTCTTTTTATGGCTGAGTAATATTCCATCGTATATATGTGCCACATCTTCTTTATCCATTCATCTGTCGATGGACACTTAGGTTGGGAAGCATGGAGTCTTAACCACTGGACAGCGAGGGAAGCCCCTCACAAGTGATTTTTGGATCATGGGGGAATTTTCATTTTCTGTGCAAACCCTGTAAAACTTAGTGGTCTCTACTAGAATTGTTACAGTTAAAGTCCACCAAAACAATCAACAGGCTTCTTTGTATTTATTTTTAGCTGCATTGGGTCTTCATTGCTGTGAGCAGGCTTTCTCCAGTTGCAGCGAGCAGGGGCTACTCTTCGTTGCGGTGCGTGGGCTTCTCATTGTGGTGGCTTCTCTCGTTGCAGAGCACAGGCTCTAGGCATGCAGGCTTCAGTAGTTGTGGCGCACAGGCTTCAGTAGTTGTGGCGCACGGGCTTCAGTAGTTGTTGCACACGGGCTCAGTAGTTGTGGCGCATGGACTTAGTTGCTCTGCAGCATGTGGGATCTTCCCGGACCAGGGCTTGAACCCGTGTCCCCTGCATTGGCAGGCAGATTCTTAACCACTGCGCCAACAGGGAAGTCCCTTCTTTGTACTTTTTAAGGCACCCAACTGAACAAAACATTAATGGCAGAGGTCTTCACCTAAAAACCCAAAGGTTGTCAGGGAAAAAAAAATCATCTCCTAGATTCAAAATGAAGGCTTCTCCTCATCACAAGTTAAAAAACAACAACAACAACAAAAACTATATTTAAAGTAATAATATCAACCATTACAATAATAATTACAACAAACAAACTTTGAGTATCTACCATGCGTCAAAACTGGAAATTCAGACATGGATAAACCAGAATAAGGCTATTTGGCAGAAAGGACATCTGATGACCACCCTAGACATCCTCGATTAATCACAATGTTTAGTCCTGGGACACCACCCGCGCCAACCAGCAGATCTGACCATATTGTTAGCTGATACATGGCCAAGGGAGACATATATAAGCCCAGCTTCAAATCTAAGCCTTGGGGATACAAAAAAAAAAAGGGTAAATCTGCTAGAGAAATAAAGCCACTAAAATATAGCAGAAATGCTTTTGTCTCCTTTTATAATCAACTGTTTTGAATAGCCTGTTACAGATTCCTTCCTTTTTTAAAAATAAATAATTGAAGACTGATCAAAGAATCGAGTTCTTTGCCACAAGGCTCATATGGAAACCCAGAAAAAAGAACTATTTTTAAAAAGATTACCATCTACAGCAAACTTGAGATTTTAGTGTTCTTACAGATAAGTGTGATCCAGAATGTGATTAACTAAATGAACAGCATACTTTCATTAATTATTAATAATCACACGGTGTTACTTACCTTATTTTCAGTCTAATTTTGTTCACGACTTCATCGATGTTTGCCAGAGACTACAATAAAGAAGGAAAAGTGCCAGCTATTATTTCACTTCCTGGAATTCCTCTTTCACAGAGAAATGATGAACTATAATGGCTATTTATGACGTCTCAAAGAAACTAATCATACGGTATGATACAATTTTTACTTAAAAAACAAAAAGTATAGGGAATTCCCTGGCGGTCCAATGGTTAGGACTCTGTGCTTCCACAGCAGGGGCATGGGTTCAATCCCTGGTTGGGGAACTAAGATCCCGCAAGCCTTGCAGTGCAGCCGGGGTGGGAGGGCGGGGGAAGTATAGCAGTAGTTGGCAACAACTGCAAAATCCAGCCTGGAATCTATTTTTCATAAACAATGTTTATTGGAAAACAGCCATGTCCATTCGTTTACATGTTATCGACAGCTGCCTTTGAGCTACAAAGACAGAGTTGAGTAGCTGCAACAGAGGCTAAATAATCCATAAAGCCTAAAATTACTATCTAGACCTTTACAGGAAATTTCCTGACCCCTGGTACATAGGATCGTGACAAACTCGTACAACAAAATCCTCACAGCAACAAAAATGAATGAATGGGGCTTCCCTGGTGGCGCAGTGGTTGAGAATCTGCCTGCCAATGCAGGGGACACGGGTTCGAGCCCTGGTCTGGGAAGATCCCGCACGCCACAGAGCAATTGGGCCCGTGAGCCACAACTACTGAGCCTGCGCGTCTGGAGCCTGTGCTCCGCAACAAGAGAGGCCGCGATAGTGAGCGGCCCGCGCACTGCGATGAAGAGTGGCCCCCGCCTGCCACAACTAGAGAAAGCCCTCACACAGAAATGAAGACCCAACACAACCAAAAATAAATAAATAAATTAATTAATTAAAAAAAAAAGAATGAATGATTACAACAGACAACAACATGGATGAATCATACTAACATGACGTTGCGTGCGCACACACACACAAACATACAAACCAGACACAAGAGCATATACTGTATGATTCCATTTACAGTATTTCAAAAGTGAAACTATTCTCCTGCATTAGAAGTCAGGATAGTGGTTAACTCTGGCGGAGGTAGTGACTGGGAGGGGCAAGAAGGGGCTATTTTATAAATGTTTTATTTCTTGGTCTGGGTGGTGGTTACCTGGCTTTATTCATTTGGTGAAAATTCATCAAGTTGTACATTTAGGATCTGTATACTCCTCCACATTATGTTAAACGTCAATAAATAAATACCTCTATTTTTTTCTAAGTGTCTAGGTCCATTAGAAAAAAGCCTGGAAGGATAAACACTAGTACTTAGAGTCTATATTAGTAGCTGTAACCTATGAAATCAGTAGCAGTAGTTGTAATATATGAAGAAGAGGGATTTTAAGTTTTTCTTCTTTTTGCCTATGAGTATTTTCTAATTGCTCTATATTGACAATGCACTGCAATTGTAATTATAATAAAGTTATTTCTATTTTTAAGACAATGACAGTAAAAACAATGGACTAGTACCAATTTAGTGAGCTGAAAACATGAGGAAAGGGTGCCCCCTAATGGAATAGAGGTGGTACGATTTTATAGCACCATTTTAACTGAAGTTTTCAAAATATAATTTTGTAAGCCCTCTTTCCCTCTCTCCCGATAGATAGTTTACCTCAGAAGGAACTGGGGGTGATGCAGGAATTGTGCTTATAAACTGCTACCGGCAACCTGTGCTGGCAGGAAGGGGCAGGAGCCTGCCAGGCACAGGTCTGAGAAGAGAACCAGGTCACACATAAAACAGGATGAAATCTTGCCATTTACGACAAGATGGATGGACCTTGAGGGTATCAAGTGAAATAAATCAGACGGAGAAGCACAAGTACTGTATGATTTCACTCATATGTGAAATATAAAAAACAAACAAACAAAAAAGCAAAATAAATGAACAAGGGCTTCCCGGGTGGCGCAGTGGTTAAGAATCCACCTGCCAATGCAGGGGACACGGGTTCGAGCCCTGGTCCGGGAAGATCCCACATGCCACGGAGCAACTATGCCCCTGTGCCACAACTACAATGCAACTACTGCAATGTCCATGAGGTATATAGATGGATTTTGCCCAAGATTTAGCAATAGCTGACAGAAATTATAAATCATGCCCCTACTTTCTACTACCTTTTACTTTCTATTACCTTTTAATTCCCCTTTGGGGAAATAAAGGTACCCCTGGGTCATAAATTTCCTGAATTACCTAAGAAACTTCACTATACATCACCATGGATGTGGGGACATTACACAAGACATATAACTGAATCTGTGGAACAACAAATGTCTTTTGCTACCTTCAGTAGTTTAAAAACAAAAACCCACAAAAACTTATCAGGAAGAAGGGAGAATCTGGTGGTTCCCTATATACATAATTTTCAAATCTAACAATTTGTTGTGGTGAGTTAGCTGTCTTGATAGGCTGGGGTGAATTAAATCTCTTCGTGGCTAAAACTGCTCTCTTTATACCACTGTTTCCAAATTTCTTTCTCCAGCTAATTCCTAGAATTCGTCTTTCATAGAAAATGATGAGCTCTTAGGAATTCCCTGGCGGTCCAGTGGTTAGGACTTGGTGCTTTCACTGCCAAAGGCCCCGGTTCAATCCCTGGTCGGGGACTAAGATCCTACAAGCTGTACATGGTGCAGCCAAAAAAGAAAAAGATGAGTTCTAAAGGCTGTCTGTGAAATCTCAGAAAAGACGATCACACAGTATGATACCATTTTTTCCAAATTTATTTTAAAAATCAGCATGTCCATCAGAAAAAGTTTGGAAGGATATATGCCAAAATATTAACAGTTATGGCAATGGTGGGCTCCAGACTCAAATATCCAACTATGTATTTCTGCCTGGATGGCCCAAATATGTTCAAAACTGAGCTCACCTTTACCCCCTACTTCTACCCTACTTACCACTAAAACTGGCTCTTCCTCCTTACTCCCAGTACAGGATAAAAGGGGCCAACACCCACCCACAGTCTGCTGGGCTAGAAATCAAAGTTCTGAAATTTACAGAGTAGCTTTCTAACTCCAGGCTTATCCTGCCTACCTCATTCCCATTTTTCCCCTATTACATTCGAAAAATCCTTTCCACTTCCCAATTTACTACAGAAAATTGGACAGACGCTTTCAACCTAAGGGTACGATTTCTAATAATATGCTCACTATACAGAGAATTCCACACTAACACAACAACAGTATTTGGTATTAGCTAACCCTCCCCCTCCCAAAAAAAGCTGGTTACAATGGAGTCTAACTTGAATTTAACTCTCACTTGCTTATCAAGGTCTCTTAGATTATGTAGTATAACACATAATACATCATTAATATTCAGGATGAGCCAGAAGCCACTGCAAGAAGGAAACTCTATACTTACTTGCTCTGTTGGGAACAGGGTGTTGATATACTCCACAGCATTGAAATCTGCTCGATCTAGAGGATCCTGGCTTGGAAATACCTACAAAAAGATAGAGAATTAAAAATCACGTATCTTTCTGCCTTGCTTTATGTATTATTTCTTTCCTCCCTATTGGTTGGTAAGTTTTTTGAAAGCAAAGACCATAGCTTTTTTCATTTTACGAGGCTTAACAACAACAGACGCATAATAAAATATCTGGTAAAGTAAATCTGTAATTTTCACCAACATCTGTAATTTTAACATCTTGGTAAAACTAAAAGAATGTGCAATAGTTAAAAGTTCCAGATATCCACGAAATCCCAAGGACAAGGTAAAATAAGTGGGCATTGTACACTATCAGATCAAGCCAGTGAATGACATGGTTGTACTAAGGGAATCTTGATAACAGACTTATTATACACCATGTCTCAGTGATGTCTCAGCAGTAGAATTCACTATGCATCAAAGCGATTATTATGCTCAGACAGCATCAGGAAGTGGAGAGCTGGCATTTAGGAACTGTCCATCTCTTTTACAGAAGAAAGCAAGCTGCCTTCTGAGAAATATAGCTAACTCCCTTCAAATGTTGCGATTTGAAGAACATGTAACAAGGTGGGTTATAAAAGCAGTTAAGTGATCCCTTGGGTACTAGATTTCACCAGCTCAAGGCAGTTATTCTGGGAAGCAAATTCTTTTTTGAGGTCTGCTTATTGGAGAAACCTATGCTAGAATTCAACCTTACTAAAAAATAGGAAAAACTGTGCTCTTCTAAAACCCTTGTCAAACAATAACTGACTGCATTATTTGTTTCTTCTATTGGAGCCAACTAGGTCCAAAGGGAATGAAACGTATGTCTCTGGGAATTCCCTGGCAGTCCAGTGGTTAGGACTCGTGCTCTCACTGCGGGCGGCCCAGGTTCAATCCCTGGTAGGGGAACTAAGATCCCACAAGCCCTGAGGCAAGGCCAAACAAACAAACAAAAAAAGAAACGTATGTCTCTTTCTGGCAGATGGAGGTGGGTGGGAAGCAGTGTGACTTGAACACCAAAACCTTTGCCCAATGGCCTGGCATCCTCAGGATCTGCCAAATGTGCTGTGAATGAGTAATCCAACCACTCCAAAGAAAACACATCTAAAAATCTATAAATGGGACGATACAAACAAATAACTTAGTACACTGGCAGACCCATAGTAAGTATTAATGGTCAATAAATATTAACTATCAGTAATAGAAGTAATAATGTTTTACTTCAAAAAACTTCCCAGTGGTCATTAAGTACGGCACACCCCTCCTTTTCCTAAATTCCCTACACCAACTTCTTTAAGGGAGATTTTTCTCCCTTTATCAGGAGCGTTACCCTGTACAAGGGTCTAAATTGCTAGTTCTAATATCATCACTCTTAAAAACTCCATACACTTGAAAAGAGAATTTAGTCAACTAAAGAGTCCCTGCAGGGAAGAGAAGCCACCTGGGAATATTCTTCAACCTAACCCAAACTAGTCAACAGCAGAAATTTTCAACTAAGTATGGTAAAGGGTTTTTTGGGTTTTTTTTTTAACCTTTGCCCCTCTGCTTTGCGATATGTTTCAAAAATAGAGGTTACCTCTTCCCCTCAATTCCGAGTCACTCACAAGGGGCTAGATGGAGAATCCGGAACACTGCGACACCAGCCCGATAAATGAATGAACAGCCCCGCAACCCCCAAAACCTGAGGTTGCTACCCATGAGGTCCCTTCTTCTAGGTGCATCCTTTCAGGAGTCACAGCTCCTTTGCCCAAACCCACCAGGATGCCCCACCCTCCAAAGACAATCAAGGCCTAGAAAAGATTCTCTCCCTCCTCTAGATTCAGAAACCCCTTCCCACCACCACTTCCCACCAAAACCTTTCCTTGCCCTTCTGCGCCTAGTTCCCACGTCTCCCACGAAGACCGCTTCCTCGGCGTCCCACCCCAGGTCCCACCCCCAGAGCTGCCCCAGCCTCCGCAGTCTCCTCCTGTCGAGGGGCGGAACGGTCACCTGCTCGATGGCGAGCTGCACGTCGGGCGTGAGCTGGAGCACGGCTTCCAGCTCCTCCACGAACTCCAGTTCCTCCTCCTCCATCATCCTGCCGCCCAGCTCCCTCCCGGCGCCCACCCCGACCCCGAGCCGCACGTCCTGCAGCCACCCACGCCCCAGAACAGCAACCCTCCAGCGGCAGCGCTCCAGCGAGCCTGGGCTCTGTCAGCCAGTAGGGCACTTCCGGGAAGCCAGGCACTTCCGGGATCCGGGGCATTCTGGGATAGCGGAGGACTGACCTCTGGTCCCCCGGAGGAGGCGTTCCTGTCACCTTCCGGAGTCTCCCCGGGCAGCCCTGTAGTCCGGCGGCCCCCACCTGCCCTCACCCCTCCTTAAGATGGTGGGGACCCGCTTCACCTCGCCGAAGGCGCCCTCCCCACTTGGACCCTGGCGCTGGGGAGGGCCCGGCCGCTCCGGCAGGACCCCCCAGTGAGGGTGCGCCCCAGCAGCGTCGCGATCGAATGACAGCAACTCTCACGGGCCGCGAGGCCGGCGATCCTTCTGCTCCCAGGGGCCCCTTGCTCAGTGGCAGTAGGTGTCCCCCCAGCCATCGGGGGAGAAATGACCCCAGCTGGTAAGTGGAGATGTTGCCAAGGAAAATTGGTAGGATGGGAATTTGTCCACTTGACAAGAGTTAAATTCCCCGTGTGCCAAGCTTCTAGGCAGCGTTTTCTGGGGGCGTCCGCACCCAGGGGCCCCTTGCTCAGTGGCAGTAGCGGGGGCGGGGAAAAAGAGCCAAATTAGGCAGTGACCCGCCCTGGGGAAATGTTGACTTTCTGAGACTGAGTAGCTGGAGTCGAAGTCACGGTCCACGAATGATGAGCTGTGTGATCTTGAACAAATTACTACATCGGCCCTGCTTACCCTGCAAGGATGTGGCGAGAGATAAAAATTAAAAGTGCTATGCAAATTTAAGCTAGTAATACAGGTAATATGAGTGTGTCTAGCCCTTATGCACCACAAAGGAAAAAGCCAGGTCACCCTGTGGAACCACTTTTCCTCCAGACACAGTGAGATAATTGCAGACAAGGGAAGAGTTGTTTTATCAGTTAAACATGGTAAAACTCCATGATGAAGCGTCCCTGGCCCCAATGAGCTTTTTTTTTTTTTTTTTTTTTTTAATCAAAATTGTGGTAAAAAAAAGATGGGAGCAATATAATTTCTAACAGTAAAGGAAGTCTTAAAAATATAAATCGGTTACATAATAGAATATTATTGACTCAAAATCATGGTTTTTGAAAATTATTTAATGACATGGGAAAATGTGCATAATATATTTCAGAAAGCAAAAATATACAGCATGGTCCCAGTTTACATGTGTGTGTATTTTGTGCCTATAAAAATTATAGCAAGAAATATTACTTTTCTGCAGGTGATGGAATGCATTCTTTGCACATTTTCCCAAAATGTCTATGAGCCTGTAGCATTTTTTTTTTTTTTTTTAAACTAGAGATTTTAATAATGTTTTCTTTTTTTTTTTTTTTTTTGGGATTTTTTTTTTTTTTAATTCAGACAGAAAGTCACAAAAATTATACTCATCCTCATCAGTTCACTCAGTCCCATGTAATTAATTTCTTTTTTTTCATCTTGATCTTTTGTTAGCACTTTTATGAGTTCATCAGTTTTTCATTAGAGTTCTGAAAATGCTTATTCATTCAGTTCAGCAGTACAGTCAGTTACCAGAAACCTGTACTTGTCAGAGTCTTTTCCATGAATTTCTTGAAGATGAAACTCTTTTATAGGAACATATTTGCAAAATCATCAGAGTACACCCAGAACTGTCTGTAAATGACAAAAGACTTAAAAATGACCATGGTTAAAGATTTGATGAAAGTTCATAATAATGCAGTTGACAAGAAAATTACTTATTTCTGAGATATACATTTTAAAGTAATAACTAGGATTATTACTTATAACATTATACCAGAACATATAAGATTTTTAGACGTTTCCTGTAATGTCTGAAACATTTATATTAACATATTTCCATACATATTTCCATACAAATACAAATATAAGATTTTTAGAAATTTCATGTAATGTCTGAAACATTTATATTAACATATTTCCATACATATTTCCATACAAATACAAATATAAGATTTTTAGAAATTTCATGTAATGTCTGAAACATTTATATTAACATATTTCCATACATATTTCCATACAAATACAAATATAAGATTTTTAGAAATTTCATGTAATGTCTGAAACATTTATATTAACATATTTCCATACATATTTCCATACAAATACAAATATAAGATTTTTAGAAATTTCATGTAATGTCTGAAACATTTATATTAACATATTTCCATACAAATAACCCAATGAAAGTTTAGTATTAGTTGTTTTGTTTGTTTTTTTATACTGCAGGTTCTTATTAGGCATCAGTTTTATACACATCAGTGTATACATGTCAATCCCAATCGCCCAATTCAGCACATCACCATCCCCACCTCATCGCAGTTTTCCCCCCTTGGTGTCCATATGTCCATTCTCTACATCTGTGTCTCAACTTCTGCCCTGCAAACTGGCTCATCTGTACCATTTTTCTACGTTCCACATACATGCATTAACATACGATATTTGTTTTTCTCTTTCTGACTTACTTCACTCTGTATGACAGTCTCTAGATCCATCCACGTCTCAACAAATGACTCAATTTCGTTCCTTTTTATGGCTGAATAATATTCCATCGTATATATGTACCACAACTTCTTTATCCATTCGTCTGTTGATGGGCATTTAGGTTGCTTCCATGACCTGGCTATTGTAAATAGTGCTGCAATGAACATTCGGGTGCACGTGTCTTTTTGAATTACGGTTTTCTCTGGGTATATGCCCAGTAGTGGGATTGCTGGGTCATATGGTAATTCTATTTTTAGTTTTTTAAGGAACCTCCATATTGTTCTCCATAGTGGCTGTATCAATTTACATTCCCACCAACAGTGCAAGAGGGTTCCCTTTTCTCCACACCCTCTCCAGCATTTGTTGTTTGTAGATTTTCTGATGATGCCCATTCTAACAGGAGTGAGGTGATACCTCATTGTAGTTTTGATTTGCATTTCTCTAATAATTAGTGATGTTGAGCATCTTTTCATGTGCTTCGTGGCCGTCTGTATGTCTTCTTTGGAGAAATGTCTATTTAGGTCTTCTGCCCATTTTTGGATTGGGGTGTTTGTTTCTTTGATATTGAGCTGAATGAGCTGTTTATATATTTTGGAGATTAATCCTTTGTCCGTTGATTCATTTGCAAATATTTTCTCCCATTCTGAGGGTTGTCTTTTCGTCTTGTTTATGGTTTCCTTTGCTGTGCAAAAGCTTTGAAGTTTCATTAGGTCCCACTTGTTTATTTTTGTTTTTATTTCCATTACTCTAGGAGGTGGATCGAAAAAGATCTTGCTGTGATTTATGTCAAAGAGTGTTCTTCCTATGTTTTCCTCTAAGAGTTTTATAGTGTCCAGTCTTATATTTAGGTCTCTAATCCATTTTGAGTTTATTTTTGTGTATGGTGTTAGGGAGTATTCTAATTTCATTCTTTTACATGTGGCTGTCCAGTTTTCCCAGCACCACTTATTGAAGAGACTGTCTTTTCTCCATTGTATATCTTTGCCTCCTTTGTCATAGATTAGTTGACCATAGGTGCGTGGGTTAATCTCTGGGCTTTCTATCTTGTTCCATTGATCTATGTTTCTGTTTTTGTGCCAGTACCATATTGTCTTGATTACTGTAGCTTTGTAGTATAGTCTGAAGTCAGGGAGTCTGATTCCTCCAGCTCCATTTTTTTGCCTCAAGACTGCTTTGGCTATTCGGGGTCTTTTGTGTCTCCATACAAATTTTAAGATGATTTGTTCTAGCTCCGTAAAAAATGCCATTGGTACTTTGATAGGGATTGCATTGAATCTATAGATTGCTTTGGGTAGTATACTCATTTTCACAATGTTGATTCTTCCAATCCAAGAACATGGTATATCTCTCCATCTGTTGGTATCATCTTTTATTTCTTTCATCAGTGTCTTATAGTTTTCTGCATACAGGTCTTTTGTCTCCTTAGGTAGGTTTATTCCTAGGTATTTTATTCTTTTTGTTGCAATGGTAAATGGGAGTGTTTCCATAATTTCTCTTTCAGATTTTTCATCATTAGTGTATAGGAATGCAAGAGATTTCTGTGCATTAATTTTGTAACCTGCAACTTTACCATATTCATTAATTAGCTCTAGCAGTTTTCTGGTGGCAGTTTTAGGATTCTCTATGTATAGTATCATGTCATCCGCAAACAGTGACAGTTTTACTTCTTCTTTTCCAATTTGTATTCCTTTTATTTCTTTTTCTTCTCTGATTGCCGTGGCTAGGACTTCCAGAACTATGTTGAATAATAGTGGTGAGAGTGGACATCCTTGTCTCGTTCCTGATCTTAGAGGAAATGCTTTCAGTTTTTCACCATTGAGAATGATGTTTGCTGTGGGTTTGTCATATATGGCCTTTATTATGTTGAGGTAGGTTCCCTCTATGCCCACTTTCTGGAGAGTTTTTATCAGAAATGGGTGTTGAATTTTGTCAAAAGCTTTTTCTGCATCTATTGAGATGATCATATGGTTTTTATTCTTCAATTTGTTAATATGGTGTATCACATTGATTGATTTGCGTATATTGAAGAATCCTTGCATCCCTGGGATAAATCCCACTTGATCGTGGTGTATGATCCTTTTAATGTGTTGTTGGATTCTGTTTGCTAGTATTTTGTTGAGGATTTTTGCATCTATATTCATCAGTGATATTGGTCTGTAATTTTCTTTTTTTGTAGTGTCTTTGTCTGGTTTTGGTATCAGGGTGATGGTGGCCTCATAGAATGAGTTTGGGAGAGTTCCTTCCTCTGCAATTTTTTGGAAGAGTTTGAGAAGGATGGGTGTTAGCTCTTCTCTAAATGTTTGATAGAATTCACCTGTGAAGCCATCTGGTCCTGGACTTTTGTTTGTTGGAAGATTTTTAATCACAGTTTCAATTTCATTACTTGTGATTGGTCTGTTGATATTTTCTGTTTCTTCCTGATTCAGTCTTGGAAGGTTATACCTTTCTAAGAATTTGTCCATTTCTTCCAGGTTGTCCATTTTATTGGCATAAAGTTGCTTGTAGTAGTCTCTTAGGATGTTTTGTATTTCTGCGGTGTCTGTTGTAACTTCTCCTTTTTCATTTCTGATTTTATTGATTTGAGTCCTCTCCCTCTTTTTCTTGATGAGTCTGGCTAATGGCTTATCAATTTTGTTTATCTTCTCAAAGAACCAACTTTTAGTTTTATTGATCTTTGCTATTGTTTTCTTTGTTTCTATTTCATTTATTTCTGCTCTGATCTTTATGATTTCTTTCCTTCTGCTAACTTTGGGTTTTGTTTGTTCTTCTTTCTCTAGTTTCTTTAGGTGTAAAGTTAGATTGTTTACCTGAGATTTTTCTTGTTTCTTTAGGTAGGCTTGTATAGCTATAAACTTCCCTCTTAGAACCGCTTTTGCTGCATCCCATAGGTTTTGGGTCGTCGTGTTTTCATTGTCATTTGTCTCTAGGTATTTTTTTATTTCCTGTTTGATTTCTTCAGTGATCTCTTGGTTATTTAGTAACGTATTGTTTAGCCTCCATGTGTTTGTCTTTTTTACGTTTTTTTCCCTGTAATTCATTTCTAATCTCATAGCGTTGTGGTCAGAAAAGATGCTTGATATGATTTCAATTTTCTTAAATTTACTGAGGCTTGATTTGTGACCCAAGATGTGATCTATCCTGGAGAATGTTCCGTGTGCACTTGAGAAGAACGTGTAATCTGCCGTTTTTGGATGGAATGTCCTATATATATCAATTAAATCTATCTGGTCTATTGTGTCATTTAAAGCTTCTGTTTCCTTATTTATTTTCATTTTGGATGATCTGTCCATTGGTGTAAGTGAGGTGTTAAAGTCCCCCACTATTATTGTGTTACTGTCGATTTCCTCTTTTATAGCTGTTAGCAGTTGCCTTATGTATTGAGGTGCTCCTATGTTGGGTGCATATATATTTATAATTGTTATATCTTCTTCTTGGATTGATCCCTGGATCATTATGTAGTGTCCTTCCTTGTCTCTTGTAACATTCTTTATTTTAAAGTCTATTTTATCTGATATGAGTATAGCTACTCCAGCTTTCTTTTGATTTCCATTTGCATGGAATATCTTTTTCCATCCCCTCACTTTCAGTCTGTATGTGTCCCTAGGTCTGAAGTGGGTCTCTTGTAGACAGCATATATATGGGTCTTGTTTTTGTATCCATTCAGCCAGTCTATGTCTTTTGGTTGGGGCATTTAATCCATTCACGTTTAAGGTAATTATCGATATGTATGTTCCTATGACCATTTTCTTAATTGTTTTGGGTTTGTTTTTGTAGGTCCTTTTCTTCTCTTGTGTTTCCCACTTAGAGAAGTTCCTTTAGCATTTGTTGTAGAGCTGGTTTGGTGGTGCTGAATTCTCTTAGCTTTTGCTTGTCTGTAAAGCTTTTGATTTCTCCATCAAATCTAAATGAGATCCTTGCTGGGTAGAGTAATCTTGGTTGTAGGTTCTTCCCTTTCATCACTTTAAGTATTTCATGCCACTCCCTTCTGGCTTGCAGAGTTTCTGCTGAGAAATCAGCTGTTAACCTTATGGGGGTTCCCTTGTATGTTATTTGTCGTTTTTCCCTTGCTGCTTTCAATAATTTTTCTTTGTCTTTAATTTTTGCCACTTTGATTACTATGTGTCTCGGCGTGTTTCTCCTTGGGTTTATTCTGTATGGGACTCTCTGCGCTTCCTGGACTTGGGTGGCTATTTCCTTTCCCATGTTAGGGAAGTTTTCGATTATAATCTCTTCAAATATTTTCTCTGGTCCTTTCTCTCTCTCTTCTCCTTCTGGGACCCCTATAATGCGAATGTTGTTGCGTTTAATGTTGTCCCAGAGGTCTCTTAGGCTGTCTTCATTTCTTTTTATTCTTTTTTCTTTAGTCTGTTCCGCAGCAGTGAATTCCACCATTCTGTCTTCCAGGTCACTTATCCGTTCTTCTGCCTCAGTTATTCTGCTATTGATTCCTTCTAGTGTAGTTTTCATTTCAGTTATTGTATTGGTCATCTCTGTTTGTTTGTTCTTTAATTCTTCTAGGTCTTTGTTAATCATTTCTTGCATCTTCTCAATCTTTGCCTCCATTCTTATTCCGAGGTCCTGGATCATCTTCACTATCATTATTCTGAATTCTTTTTCTGGAAGGTTGCCTATCTCCACTTCATTTAGTTGTTTTTCTGGGGTTTTTTCTTGTTCCTTCATCTGGTACATAGCCCTCTGCCTTTTCATCTTCTCTGTCTTTCTGTAACTGTGGTTTTTGGTCCACAGGCTGCAGGATTGTAGTTTTTCTTGCTTCTGTTGTCTGCCCTCTGGTGGTTGAGGCTATCTAAGAGGCTTGATGGGAGGCTCTGGTGGTGGGTACGAGCCTGTAGCATTTTTATAACCAGAAATATAAATGCCTTTTTTTAAAGGAAATGATAATTATATCCATCTTTCTTGGATGTTTTTCATTTTTTATATACAGTAAGAAATAACTTATATACAGTAAAATCCACCCATGTCGTTTAGAATGCCGTGAGTTTTAATAAATGCATATAGTCATGTAACCACTGTCACAATCAAATCCTAGGACAGTTCCATCATCCCCCCAAATTCTCTCATGCCCCACCTCATCCCCTGGCAACCACTGACCAAATTTCTGTCCCTATAGTTTGATTTTTCCAGAATGTCATATAAATGGGATCATACAATATGTCACCTCTTGAGTCTGGCTTCTTTCACTCAACGTAATACATTTGTATATCATCCATGTCGTTGCATGTATCAGTAGTTTATTTCTTCTTGCTGAGTGGTAATCCACTATATGGATATACCACAGTTTGTTTATCCATTCCCTGGCTGAAGGACATTTGGGTTGTTTCTAGTTTGGGGCAATTATGAATAAAACTGCTATAAACATTCATAGGCAGGTTTTTGTGTGAACATAAGTTTTCATTTCACTTGGGTAAATACGTAGAAGTGGGATTGTTGGGTTGTATAGTAAGTCTGTGTTTATAAGAAACTGGTCAACTGTTTTCCAAAGTGGGCTGTTATCATTTTCGCATTCCTGCCCGCAATGGATGAGCGTTCTGGTTGCTCACAGTGCTTATATTTAATGATGATAATAATAGCTCACATTTCCTAGCCCTTACTATATGCCAGGCACCATGCTAAGTATACATTGTCTCAATCTACATGGCAGTTCTGAGGTTGGTAGTTATTATCTGCTATTCACAGATGAGGAAATTGGGATGTAGTTAAAAACTAACAAAAACCGTTCCCAAGGTTCCATGTCATCAGGCCTGTCATCAGCCCTAGTCCCCTCATTTTTGTTTTCTGGCCTGTCATCAGCCCTAGTCCCCTCATTTTTGTTTTCTCTGCTTCCAAGTGGCCCACAATGTCGTGGAGAGTCATGATACCAGGGTGACCATCTCCAATACAAAGTCATGCTGTCCCATTGCCACTGATTGTCCTTTTACAAGTCCCTTGTCAACTCTCATTGCATTCCCCCTGCAACCCAAACCTTTCCCTATGCTGAAGCTCCCAACTCCATTATCCCCCTTCTCCCTATTTCCAGATAAGATAATAATAATGAATATAAGTTTGGGTTTAAGAGAGTTACACGGTACAAAAGTCTAGGAAGATGAAAGAGCAGAGAGATAGGTGGACATCAGGTGAAGAAAACTGCATTAAGCAGTAACAGGCTAGACTGTTTATGATAAGCAAAAGAGAGAAATATCTTTAGTAGAAGGAGGAAGCCTGGAAAGACAGATTATACACTCTTAAGATAAATAAAATACGGAAGTGTACAGATATGAGAAATTTGGGTATGAAAATAGGAGCATGTGGTATTCTCACAAATGAGCTGGGCTTTTTATAAACAAAACAATTTCCTGTTATGGAATAGGGTACAACTGATGATGAAGTCATCATAGAAGACATATTTTCTACCTTGAAATGTCACCAAATGAGGAATAAATTCAGTGTCTAATACTTAAAAAAAAAAAAATCTTGGAGACCTTGTCTTTTAATCCTTTAATTGGTAATGGGAAAAAGATGGAGAAGTAAAGGAGAAAGTACTACAACAGTCTGTAGGGGAGTGTTAGGGTGCATCTCTGAGGATAGCATCAGTATAAAATGGAAAAATAACAGTAACCTTCCAAAGGAGGAATTTTCATAATGTTTCTCTTTGTGCCAAAAAAATTGTAAGCCTATACAGGTAGGCTGGAAATACTAAGTAATTTTAAAACAGACTTTGTTAATGAGATCCAGTGAGATCTCTAAATTTCATGTGCCTCTGTCAATTTACTGCTTTTTTCTAATTCTGTTAAAAGGAGTCTCCAATATCCTATTATATTTGCAACTGGTTTCATTATTTTTGAAGTAGCTGTACTGTAATAAATTGAGTAGACATTGTGCAGAGGATGTTATTTTCTAAGATCGAAACAGTGTCTTTATTACATTAAGAGGGATCTCCATAACGATCCCAGCTATTCCTTCTCCTGAATAGCTGGGCTTTTTATGAAACTTCTCATAAAAAAAAAATCACAGAATGTCTGAATTACGTGATCTTTACCCACTAAATGCCAGTAGCATAACCCCTTCCCCCAACATTGTGATAACCAAAAATACCCCCTACAAATTTCCACAATGCCTTCTTATGACCCTCAAGCACAGCCACACTTAGATCCTGTTGTCACTATGGGTGGCAAAAGCTCCCAAGCCAACTTATAGTAGAAGCATATAGTTTAATTTCTATATTAAATCTTGTTCAAAATGTCTTTTGGGCGCTTCTTTATGGACTGTTTTAAGTGCATGACTTTTCATGATGACAGTTTCTTTTGTTGTCCTTCATTCCGGAATTTTCTGCACATCCTGGACACCGGCATTTGTTCTTGACTGACATTCCGATAGTTCTGAATGTTCCCATATCCTAGACACCCAGTTTTGTTTTGATTGGTACTCCGGTTCTCCGTGCATGCCCCCTGATTAAATCTAAAGAGATTATAATCTCCAGCTAGCTTCAACAGCTCCCCTGTTCCCATCAGTGGTAGCTCAGGCAATCAGTCACGCCTATATGCTTTTATTTTATTTATTTGTTTGTTTTATTTTTATTTTTGGCTGCGTTGGGTCTTCGTTGCTGCGCATGGGCTTTTCTCTGGTCGCGGCGAGCGGGAGCTACTCTTTGTTGCGGTGCGCAGGCTTCTCACTGCGGTGGCTTCTCTTGTTGCGGAGCACAGGCTCTAGGCTTGTGGGCTTCAGTAGTTGTGGCTCGTGGGCTCTAGAGCACAGCCTCAGTAGTTGTGGAGCATGGGCTCAGTTGCTCCACGGCATGTGGGATCTTCCCGGACCAGGGCTTGAACCCGTGTCCGCTGCATTGGCAGGCAGATTCTTAACCACTGCGCCACCAGGGAAGTCCCTCATACATGTTATTTCTTAGTCTTCTCCATAGTTCTTGATGTAGCTGGGACAGTAGGGTGAGAAGCCAAGGTCAGGCGGCTAAGTGCTGGCCTGCTAAGATGACACCGAAGTCTGTTATGTTCAAGTGTTTTTGCTCTTAATGCCTCTCTAACCTACCCGAGCCAGGTCCTGGTACAGCATTACGTATAAAAATCAAGGCCATTACTTTCCAACAGCTTATGTGACACTTTCACACTTTAAGAAATGATGACTCCTCAAAAGTATGTTAAATGAATGTCATTTCTTTTTTTTTTTTTTTTTGGCCATGCTGCACAGCTTGCAGGATCTTAGTTCCACGACCAGGGATTGAGCCTGGGCCCTTGGCAGTGAGAGTGCAGAGTCCTAACCACTGCACCACCAGGGAAGTCCCTGAATGTCATGTTTTTTAAAATATTACCTTTTCATGTAATTTTCAAGGCAGTGTGCTTTATCAAATTTCTAACTATAGTTTTCAAAACCCTCATACACTTGTACAACACAGGAAAATGTAAAAGTCATTCTTAATTCACCTCACCCCACAGACACAAAACTAACACGCCCATACACACTTCTCTCCCCACACTGTTAGTCTGGTGTTCCCCTTCCAAACCTTTCTTTGCGTGATTATGTAGCAATATACGTACAAGCACATTTATAGTTTTTTTAAACTGTAAGTTACATCTCACTGTACTTATTGTTGTGATTTATTCTTTCCCCTTTAAATTTCCAGTATGTTCTGGAGATCTTTCTCTGTATTTTGGTCTATCTCTCCTTTTAGAGGCTATGTAGCATTCCATAGTTTGATCATACCGTAAAATATTTTATGTCAGACGGTCTCCCACTTGACTTAACGATAGTTCAATTTACAATTTTTCAACTTTATGATAATGCGAAAGCAATACGCATTCAGTAGAAACCATGCTTCAGATTTCGAATTTTGATCTTTTCCCGGGCTAGCAGTGTGCTGGGTGAATATACTCTCAGTGATGCTGGGCAGGGGCAGCAAGCTGCAGCTCTCTGTCAACGAGGCAATTGAGGGTAAACAACTGCTACACTTGCCCATTCTGCTTTTCACTTTCAGTACAGTACTCAATAAGTTGCATGAGATGTTCAACACTTTATTATAAAATAAGCTTTGTGTTAGATGATTTTGCCCAAATGTAGGCTAATGTATGTGTTCTGAGCACTTTTAATTAAGATGGGCTAGGCTCAGCTATGTTGTTCAGTAGGTTGGGTGTATTAAATGCATTTTCAACTTATGATATTTTCAACTTACCATGAGTTTATCAGGACATAACACCACCATAAGCTGAGGAAGATCTGCATTCCACTATTGGATATTTAGATCATTCCTAATTTTTCTTTGCTATTACAAACAATGCTGAATCCTTGCAATACATATTTATACTTCTATCAGCACTGAAAAGTGTCTATAACCCTCATATCATTATGTACACTGGATATTATCAGTCTTGTAAATATTTACTTGCACATATTCTCTAATTCACAGAAGCTTTATTATTTATTTATTTATTTGGCTGCGCCGGGTCTTAGTTGCGGCACGCGGGATCGTTGTTGCTGCGTGTGGCATCTTTAGTTGCGGCACATGAACTCTTAGTTGCGGCATGTGGGATCTGGTTCCCTGACGAGGGATAAAACCCAGGCCCCCTGCACTGGGAGTGCAGAGTCTTAGCCACTGGACCACCAGGAAAGTCCCACATAAGCTTTAGAAAGAGCTTATGGGGGCTTCCCTGGTGGCGCAGTGGTTGAGAATCTGCCTGCTAATGCAGGCAACACGGGTTCGAGCCCTGGTCTGGGAAGATCCCACATGCCGCGGAGCAACTGGGCCCGTGAGCCACAACTACTGAGCCTGCGCGTCTGGAGCCTGTGCTCCACAACAAGAGAGGCCGCGATAATGAGAGGCCCGCGCACCGCGATGAAGAGTGGCCCCCGCTTGCCGCAACTAGAGAAAGCCCTCGCACAGAAACGAAGACCCAACACAGCCATAAATAAATAAATTAATTAATTAATTAAAAAAAAAAAAAAAAAGAAAGAGCTTATGGAGTCCATTAAAAACACGCTGGGATTTTGACTGGAATTGTATTGAATTTAGAGATCAATTTGGGGAAAGTTGACATGTTTACAATATTGAATTTTTAGGCCATGCTCTCCATTTATTTAGGTTTTTATGTCTTTCAGTAAAGGTTTGTAGCTTTCTTCATATAGGTCTTGCATATTTCTTGTTAGGTCTAAAACTAGTGATTTTATAAATTACAAAAAAATTGTAAATGGTCCTCTTTTTCTATTACCATTTCTTATTGTTATTTGTTGGCTTATAGAAAAGCCATTTATTTTTGTGTGTCAATTTTGTATCCAGCCACCTTACCTCAACTGTTTTATTCTATATTTCAGTTGATTTTCTTATTTTTTCTTGATAAATTACCATATTGTTTGAAAAATAGTGATAGTTGTTTCTCTCCCTTTTCAATATTAAAATCTTTTTTGAAGGCTAATGTGTGTGCTGCTATATTGGCCAGGACCACAATAGTAGATGTTAAACAGCAGCAGATTGAGTGGACATGGTATTTACTATCTAAACAGGAGAAGAAAACATATAAGGACAAACCGATCAAGCCACTGCATATAAGGACAAACCGATGCAAGCCACTTACTGCATAAGGAAACAATGGATTTATAACACATAAAAGAAGGAAAGTGGCAGACTCTTGACTACCAAGTGCTCCCTGCCCTTCATCTTACACTAATATTATTTAAAACCTTCCAAATCCTTCTAAGACCTCTGCTAGGCAGCTCCATCATGTTACCTGGCAACGTGGGAGTTTGCTCTGTCTGCAGAGCAAATGTATTTCAGCCTGGCTCTTACCTCAACAGTTCATTCAGTCTTCAGACTGACCATTCATAGTTCATGAGGTCAGTCACAGACAAGTGTGACACTCAGGTGCCACATAAGCATGCGCTAGGATGCTTGCGGCTGAGGTTCTTTTTTTTTTTTAACATCTTTATTGGAGTATAATTGCTTTACAATGGTGTGTTAGTTTCTGCTTTATAACAAAGTGAATCAGCTATACATATACATATATCCCTATATCTCTTCCCTCTTGCATCTCCCTCCCTCCCACCCTCCCTATCCCACCCCTCTAGGTGGTCATAAAGCACGGAGCTGATCTCCCTGTGCTATGTGGCTGCTTCCCACTAGCTAGCTATTTTACGTTTGGTAGTGTATATATGTCCATGCCACTCTCTCACTTTGTCCCAGCTTACCCTTCCCCCTCCCCGTATCCTCAAGTCCATTTTCTAGTAGGTCTGCATCTTTATTCCCATCTTGCCCCTAGGTTCTTCATGACCATTTTTTTTTTTAGATTCCATATATATGTGTTAGCATACGGTATTTGTTTTTCTCTTTCTGCCTTACTTCACTCTGTATGACAGTCTGTAGGTTGATCCACCTCACTACAAATAACTCAGTTTTGTTCCTTTTTATGGCTGAGTAATATTTCATTGCAGCTCTATTTACAATAGCCAGGACCTGGAAGCAACCTAAGTGTCCATCAACAGATGAATGGATAAAGAAGATGTGGCACATATATACAATGGGGCTGAGGTTCTTGTTGCTATATATAATGAAGATTCCTTCCCAAAGTATACTTTTAAGTCTCTGTAACTAATCACCTCTCTCCGCATTGTTCTTTTTTTTTTTAATGAAGTACAGTTAACTTACAATATGTTAATTTCTGCTATACAACAGTGATTCAGTTATACATATATATACATTATTTTTTATATTTTGTTCCATTATGGTTTATCCAGGATATTGAATATAGTTCCTTGTGCTATACAGTAGGACCTTGTTATCCATTCTATATAGTTTGCCTCTGCTAATCCCAGACTCCCAATCCATCCCTCCCCTAGTCCCCCTCCTCCCTGGCAACCACAAGTCTGTTCTATGTCTGTGAGTCTCTTTTGTAGATAAGTTCATTTGTGTCATATTTTTATTTTTTTATTTTTAATTTATTTATTTATTTATTTTTGGCTGTGTTGGGTCTTGGTTGCTGCATGTGGGCTTTCTCTAGTCGTGGCGAGTGGGGGCTACTCTTTGTTGCAGTGTGCAGGCTTCTCATTGTGGTGGCTTCTCTTGTTGCAGAGCACGGGCTCTAGGTGTGTGGACTTCAGCAGTTGTGGCACATGGGCTCAGTAGTTACGGCTCGTGGGCTCTAGAGCATAGGCTCAGTAGTTGTGGCACACGGGCTTAGTTGCTCTGCAGCATATGGGATCTTCCCGGACCAGGGCTCGAACCTGTGTCCCCTGCATTGGCAGGCAGTTTCTTAACCACTGCACCACCAGGGAAGTCCTGTGTCATATTTTAGATTCCACATATAAGTGATGTTGTATGGTATTTTCCTTTCTGTTTCTGACTTCACTTAGTATGATAATCTGTACATCCATTCATGTTGCTGCAAATGGCATTATTTCATTCTTTTTTATGACTGAGTAGTATTCCACTGTATATACGTACCACATCTTCTTTATCCATTCATCTGTCGATGAACATTTAGGTTGTTTCCGTGCCTTGGCTATTGTGAATAGTGCTGCTGTGAACATAGGGGTGCATGTATCTTTTTGAATGCTAGTTTTCTGCATTGTTCTTAGTTTCCAGCATTTAAGTTTTCACCTACAATCTTGCTGAGCTGTAATTAACTCTTGGCGTTGAGATTGACTGTGCATGGCACAAGACACTACAGACTTAGCTTCACAGGAATGCTTTTCCTTCATTCATTTCTTAAGTACCAAGCGCCTACATAACTGTAGTTTACTACATAGGTTAATAGAGCTCAGCCTATAAAAAGAAAAAACTAGATACTTAAATAGGAGCTTGGGTTGCTATAGATATTATGATGCCACTTTAAAAACAGAAACTGAGAGTGCTAGTAAGGATGAGAATCTTAATATTTTTAAGGATAAAGTTACCAGAAAGGATGAAGGCATTGTCTATGTTTGTGTGCCAAGGTGTGTCTACGAACAAACCTGCTCTTACCCCAAGAATTCCTTTCAAAACCAGTGAAAACACACTTTGAAAGATAATCTACAATAATTCAAATATCAAATCACTTCTGACTTATTAAAAAATGAGGTTTGTGAAAATCTTAACATTGAAAATGCTTATGATAAGTGAAATATTAATATTCAAAATTAATTTAAAGGGAGTTCCCTGGTGGTGCAGTGGTTAAGAATCCACCTGCCAATGCAGGGGACTCGGGTTTGAGCCCTGGTCCGGGAAGATCCCATATGCCGCAGAACAACTAAGCCCGTGCGCCACAACTACTGAGCCTGCGCTCTAGAGCCTGCAAGCCATGACTACTGAGCCCACGTGCCACAACTACTGAAGCCCACGCGCCTAGAGCCCGTGCTCCACAACAAGAGAAGCCACCGCAATGAGAAGTCTGCTCACCACAACAAAGAGTAGTCCCCGCTCACCGCAACTAGAGAAAGCCCAGGAGCAGTGACAAAGACCTAACACAGCCAAAAGTAAATAAATAAATAAATTTTAAAAATTAATTTAAAGCATGATCTCAATGAAATATATAATAAATGCATATAAAGAAGACTGGGAAGAATTCTACTAAAATGTTAATAATCTGAGAGTAATATCTCTCAGTGGTGGCATTATTTGATTATTATTTTCCATATTGCACAGGTTTTACTTTTTAAAGTATTACTTTTATGACCAAAAAACTAAAAAAAAAAAAGAAAGAAATCATATGAGTTAAGTAAGCAAAATCAACCTTTTATGGAATTACTTATGAGACATAAAGACACTGAAAATTGTTGACCTGATGATTTAGGAAGGCAGCTGAATTTGTTCACAGCAATTTGCTCCTTCTAACTCATTTCAAAGATAATTTCCTTAATGGATCAACGTCCTTGAATACTTTTTAAGCTTGTAGGACTCACTCTTTTAGTTAGGTGTAGCCATCTGCAAACAAGCAAATTTTTGCATTTATAGCAAAGGAAACGCGTTTGTGAAAGGACTTTGAAAAAACATAGAGCAATACACAAAGGCAAGCACTATATAATCAGCTCTTTGTGTAAATTATGGTTTTTATTGACAGGGATCATTATCACTGTGTACAAAAGCAAAGACTTTCCTGTGGTGTGCAGCTGTGGCCACTGTTTGCAGAAGCCACGTGCTTGGGTGTGACTGTGCTTCTCGGACTCACAGTTTGCTATTGCAAATAGTCCAGGATAAAACTGAGGAAGCTGCAGTCTGGAAGCTGGCTAAGGCAGGCCTAGGGCATCTTCAACCCAATAGATGTTTATTGAGAAGCTTACCAGCAAGTAACTGTGCTGTGGGGATACCAAGAGAAAGAACAATAGTCCCTGGCCTCTGCCCTGCATATAGTTTTTTGTTGTTTTTTTTTTGTCTGTGCCAAGTGTCATGTGGGATCTTAGTTCCTGGTCCAGGGATTGAACCTGTGCCCCCTGCAGTGGAAGCGTGGAGTCTTAACCACTGGACCTCCAGGGAAGTCCCTGCCCTGCATATAGTTTACATGTATTTTTGAAAAGATTTCACCTAATTCTCACAGCCACCCTGTGAGTTAGGTAGAGGAACCCCCATTTACAGGGAAGGGTAGGTAGTTTTCTCCATGTCACACAGCTTCTGAGTAGCAGAGCCAAAACGGGCACTCAGGTCCTCTACTCCTAACCCTGGAGCTGAATGCCATGGCTGCCTCCTGGATAGATAGGCCCCACCTGCCCATCAGGAGCATTCAGTCTGGAGGGGAAACACAAATGCAGGTATCAGCGAAAGGTGTTGATCAGGTGTTGTTACTGAGTGCAAAGTACAAGAGAAAAAAAAAGGAAGGCAGCTAACTTCCTCCTGGCCACACTCTGAGTCCTGAGAGCAAGCTGCCTCCTTGAAATGCTGTCTGGCTTTTGCTGATGGTAGCCCGAAAGGAGTGATGTTCCATTAATGGCCATCACTTTCTTTCTCTTTGTCTGCCTCATTTCATCTTTCTCTACGTCTTACAGCCCTTTTCCTCTTGTTCGCTTGTTGTGAATTCCAATCTCTGGATCCGTATCTCTATGCCTATTTTCCTGTGTTGAAGGCTGTATCTTGGCCTTTTTATTCCTTGTATCTATCTCAGTCTCTTCCGGTGGATCTTCTTTCTGTGCTGTATCTTTCTCTCCATGTCTCTTCCCATCACTTCATTTCTCCTTTTCTCCTTGTTCCTGCTCTGTTTCTGCTTCACCTGTCCCTAATGCAGAAAGGAAGTGAGGTTCTAAACAAAATAATTTTCATTTCAGAAGTGTTTCATTTTCTCTGTTATGACTTTTAAAGTAGATGAGTGGATGGAGACCTCCAAGTTCTCTTTCGGTTCAGATGCTCGATGTGAAGATGTTTCATGTGTGAATCTCAACCTTTTTTCCGATAGATGCAAGGTAGCAGCCCACACATCACATATCTTAATGATATTCACTTGAGTATTCTCAAAGCATTCTACAAGTAAATATGGAATTTTCAATTTAAGGTTGGAGAAACCAGGGAGCAGACGTGGGGAGAGTCGTGTATCTTATCCCCTAATGGTATCCAGATTGGGATCTAAAGGAATGGAAGAGATGGGGACCAAAAAACAGGATCATATACCTCAGTGGCAGAAGAAACCACCTAGAAATCCCACCACAGCCCTCCCAAACTGGGAGCTTTATTAATTCCCATTCAAGGGGTGTAACTCTGATTTGGTAAATAAGTCTTAACATCCAGTAACCCAAGCTCACGCCTGAAACCCACAAAGGAAGCATAATCAAAACCTCCTTAAATCCCAACCCTACAGCATGAAGTAGTTGAAATCACCCTGGAACATGAATCAGCAGTCCAGGGTCCTAATTTGAGACTTGCCACTTCGTAGGGTGGCAATTCAGTTTACCATTTGCATCCAAGTTTCCTTATCTATAAAATGAAAACAATATGTTCACCTACCTCACTGGGTTATTTTAAGAACCAAGTGAGATAATATATGTAAAGTGCTTTGAAAAATTATAAAGTTATATATAAATATAAAATGGTGTTAATAGCAGCATCAGAGCCCATAAACTCCACTCCACACATTTATATTTGTGGGTAAACAATTAGGAACAGTGGTTATTAATCAGAAACCACATTGTGAAAAAGAATTATGTACTCTCTCCTTGCTTATCAAGTTTGAAGGCAGAATAGTCATTAAGCACATTGACCTTGAAGGCAGAAAATACTGAATTCAAATCCCAACTCTGCTACCAGCATTGTGACCTTAGCAATATTTTAGTTGCTTTGGGTCTCATTTTGCAGACACACACTCACTCACACAGAGTGAGGACAACAGATTTTTCGTGAGGAACCAATGAGATAACTCATGCAAAATGTTGGATCCAGTACCTGGCACATAGTAAGTACTCAATAAGCATTAGCTTTAAAAAGTATCAAACATTTCTTGAGCGCTTGCAATGTGCCAGGTATTACTTAGGAAACAGAACAGAAAGATTCTGGGGTTTTTTTTGTTGTTTTTTTGGGGGGTTTTGGCCGCACCAAACGGCATGCAGGATCTTAGTTCCCCAACCAGGGATCGAACCCGGGCCTGGCAGTGAGAGCGCCTAGTCCTAACCACTGGACCGCCAGGGGATTCCCGACATGGTCCTGTTTCAAGGAAAGTGCATACAAATAAAAACCAACGTGCTCACTACTCAAATGCAAAGGCAGTTTAGAAAATGAACTTATAAACCTGCCTGGAGAGACAGGTAAATTGAAACCTTCTTTCAGGAGGAAACATTTGACTCAAGACTTCTGAAAGGTGAGTAGAAGTTTGTGTAAAAAAAAAGCTTGATGCTTTTTGACTTTTATCGTTTGCCCACTTGAAAAGCCAGGGCTCACTTTATGCTTGTTGCCCTTCTGGTGATTCAACCTAAACATTTTGGTGACTTCATGAGCATGGTGTTGGAAACTGATTTTACTGGTTATTTTCTATGCATGAAACATCTGTTGTTTTGTTTTCATTTCATAGACTCCTTAAGAGCTGTACAAACGACTTCTTGCATAGGGAGTAGATTGATTCCCATCACTGAAAAGTACTGGCATCCTTGATGCACGTTGCTGATCCCTTTAAGAAGAGAAGGCAGGGAGGACTTGTGACCACTTGTCCCTCTCTGGAAAAGCTGGAGCTGGAGGTGACTGGGATAAAGGGGTAGGGAGTAGAAATTGCAATGCAGAAGGATTTGTTGTTCTGGAGAGAATGGAAGATAGCTGTCCTTTACCCTCATGCAAATGTGAATGTACAGAAAGCTTTTTATTTGCCAGATATCTTGCTACCAAATTGAAGTATCTTTCTTATTTCACCAAGGGTGTTACCGGTGAATTTGGGAGTTAGATATGTTGCCCTAAGTGGAAGAAATATCAGACTTTTCTTTGGGTTTTCTGCTTCCTTAATGTTGCTTCCTAAATCCCTCACCTTAACTACATATATGAAGACGTTAAAAGCTGTGTTTACATCGGCTTCTACACCAGCAACTGCCATGTTAGAGAAATTTAATTGACATTTAAAGAAATAATCTGTTACCTTATAAAAGTCGTAGAATCTTAAGAATTTTGAGCTGGAAGAACCTAAGAGAACTTGTAATTCAGCTTCTTCATTTCACAAATGAGGAAACTGGCCCAGGGGGGCTGAGCCCAGCTGCTCCAAAGTACTCTTATGGGGCTTTGGTTAGCATTTTGCATGATGGTGATTTGAAGAGATGCACAGTACCTTTCAATTGCTGTAGACATAAATGAATTGTCTTCCCCCCCACATTTGTAAGCTGAGGAAGATACAGACCAAAGTAAAACTCTGGCAAGTCCCAAGAGAAGAGAAGCCAGTAATACTGAAGTTACTGTATTGGTGCCATGTGACTGGTGCTGAGTGAAAATGATTCGATTCCGCCCACCCAAGTTCAGGGCATTTGGCCCGAGAACTTTGAAGTAAGGACGACGCTGTCAACAACAACAACGAAACAGTCACCAAGACGGGACAGCATCTTGACCCAAAGCCTAGAGACATTACTGCAGTACCACGGAAAGTCTGCAGCCGTGAGATTCCACCTCGATGTGTGGCTGGAGAGAGGAACTGCTGGATCGATGCTTCTCTGGAGAAATTTCGGCGGTTGGCAGGACGTGGAAAAGCCATCTCTGGCCGGCACAAAGACCATTTCCTTAAGCCTCCCACTTGGAAGCGAGAGTGCTTCACAGATAAGTCAGGCGGGCAGACGGCCTGAAGTCCACCCGCCCTCTCCTTCCTTCGCCGGGAGAGACGCCCACCGCCCTGTTCGCGCCGGGCTACGCCCCTGCCCCGCGGGCTCACCCCACCCTGCTAGTCGGGGGTCGAGACCCGGAGCCTTTTCCTACCTGGCCCCCTCGGGGCCTCGCCCACCCGCCCGCCTCGCCCGCCTCGCCCGGTGGGCAGGTGCGGGGCAGTTCGTCAGCCAGGCGGGTCCCCGAGGGAGGGGGAGGCGTCCGCGGTGACGGAACAGAAGCCCCGAGAGCCTCGGCGCTTCCTCCACGGCCTCGGCCCGGCGGCGGCCACTCGCGCGCCGCTGGTCGGAGGCGCAGCGTCCGCTCACTCGCGGCCCGGCGGGCAGCAACTCCCGCTGCCGCCTACTCGCCGGCCGGGAAACCAGGGGAAGCCTCGGGGCCCAGGGGCGGTGGCGGCGAGACCCCGCCCCGCCCGGCCGGCCCGCTCCTATCGCGGTCCGCGGCCTGGTCACGCGGGGAGTGGCGCCGCGGGCTCGGGACTAGCGCCCGGCGGCTGCCGGAGTCGCGGCGGGCCGGGGCCGGGGCCTGGGCGGGGGGCGGAGGGTAGAAATAGGGGCGGGCGGGCCGCGTCAGTCCCGGAGCCGCGCGCGCGGAGCCGATCGAGCCACGCCGAGGGCGCCAAGCTAGGCGGCCGAGCCCGAGCATCCATGCTGCTGCCGCTGGCCTGGGGCTCGCTCTTCTTCCCGGGGCTCTTCGTGCTCTGCACCTGGGGGCTGCGGCGCGCGCGGCCCGCCTGGACCCACAACGACTGCGTGCTGATCAGCACCAGGTACGGGGCGAGGCCGCGCCGCCGCCCGGCCACGCGCCCCGGCTGCGCCCGCCCAACGCCGAGCCCAGGGCGGAAAAGGGGGGCGACAGGAAGCGAGGGGGCCGCCTCCCGGGTCCTCGCCCAGTCCACGGCGCTGGCCGGAGCGCTCCGAGGACCCTGTGCAGCCTGCCCCCGGAGGGAGGGAGGCGGAGGAGGGTGGAGCGGGAGCAGGCTGGAGGGTGGGGGGCTGCCCACGCTGATGAGGACCGGGAGGGACGTCTCCCCGCTGCTGACATCTGCCAGCTGCTTTGGGAGTCGGGAGCGCGGCGGCGGCCCTACCGTTTTCCTCGGCGCCCTGGCGGCCTGGGGAAGTCAGGTTGAAGAGTTCTGGCTTCATGCTGTCCATGGGACTGGACTGAGCACGCTTCCCGTCCCCCCTCCCCCCTTTTTCTCTTTTCTGTCGTACGTTAGGCTGGTTTCTTCAGTGCAGGCTGTGTTGGCCACCGGGTCTGGGATCATCATCATCCGCTCCTGTAGCCACGTGATCACCGACAGGTAACATCCAATGCCAGGTGAAAGCTACACAGATCACGGCGCTGAACTTTTTCGAAGCTTCCGCATTTGAGTGGCTCACAGGTCCTAGTTCTTTATCAGCATGTGCCGTCAGGCAGCTGATTAATGGGTGAAACTTGGGCACCATAACTAGTTCCCTCCTCCTCTCCTCACCTCCTTCAGCATCGCCAGCTTAGGACAAAGTAAACTGAAGAAATGCTAGGGCATGACAGAGCCTGAGTCTGATTTAAGGTGGCGTGTTAGAGGACAGTGTGGTCCAACGATCCAAGTTCTTTATGCGATAGATAAATGTGAAAATTATTCAAAAGTGGAAGTATGGCTTTTGGTTCTTTTAAATGATCTCCCTGGGGTTCTGCTGTGGAGCATTCATTGGCCAAGATAGGATGTGTGGTTAGCAGAGCCCTGCTATGGAAAGGAACAAATCCACCACCCCTTTCCTTACAAATACTGCTCTTGTCTTTCCTCTGAAAGATGAAGGTGATGAAGAGTTTTCTGGAGCTTTCAGAAAACTGACTCGAATGGGTGTGAAAGTTCAGTCCACAGGCAGGACAGGAAATGTGCATTCAGTGAAACATATCATAGCGACCAGGCTGGTCTACTTTGTATAGTATTTAGACCTGGGTAACAGTGGTGTGCCCCCCACCCCCTTTTAAAGCCATCCTTTTCACCTGTCTTCCTAGAATCACCCCTTCCTCCTCACAGTTAAGTTGAAGAGCAATTGTCATATGTGCAGGGAAAGTTAATAGCCTTTCCTGATCCCTTTCTCATGTTGACTCTATTAAGTGTCCTGGTTTTCACCTGTTGGGAATGGAATGGGAGGGGAGCCTGAGAGGGGCATCTATCTCACTGTGGCCTGCAAATTTAGTGCCTGGCTCTTATTTGGGATTAACCCTGTCATCACGATTTTCGTGCTTTTCTTTTGCCTTTTTTGTTTTTTTTAGAGAAAACCAGTTATTGGCGATGAATTGTAGATGCTGAGAGAAGATAGGTCAAGTGACTTTGATTGCATACACCAAAGACTAACAGCATTTTCTCAGCTGGGTTCAATTTTTATTTTAATTGAGCATTTTCTGATGGTGCAGCAAGCTCCCTCACTGACCCCAGTTTGTCAGGTCAAACTTGAAACCTGCCTCCTTTGCAGAGATTAAGCTAAGACAAATGCAACCCCACGGCACTTGAGGGCAAACAGCAGGCAGCTGCTACACATTTCAGGAAGAGATGTGCACACAATTAACTTTCAATTCTGTAGCATGGTTGTGCTCTCCCCTCAGAAGCCATGTGTCTTAGTGGCTTGAGCATGGTAGCAAATCTCAGTTTGGCTTTTAGGGTCCTCCTTTTGTATATCTTTATGCCTTAGATTCATCCTCTGCTTGCAAAATAGAGACAGACACCACCTTCTGTGCCCTCAACTTACATGGATGCACAAGGATGATCTAAAGGCACCTAATCATCTGAAAAAAAAAAAAAAAGCTTTTTGGGGTTTATAGTCTGTACATCCAAATATTTTTCTATTCTATGTCTTTTAATTTTAGGCCTTCATATAGAATGTCTGTAGGTAGGAGGGGGTGTCTATGAATCTTCCCGAATTATCTGCAGGGTGTGGTGCGGGGCCAGGGGTATCATCAGCTCCTTAAAGAGACCCAGATCTGTACAAGGGCTGAGAGTCACACAGCTCTAGGCAATTTCTCAATGTAAGCGCTTCCTTTTTTTTTTTTTTGGCCACACCGCTGTCTTGCGGGATCTTAGCACTTACATTTAAGTAAGTGCTGATACTTTTTACATTTAAAAGGACTCTCAATGGGAACTGAGAGGAACCTGGCGGTCCAGTGGTTAGGACTCCGCTCTGACTGCTGAGGACCTGGGTTCAATCCCTGGTCTGGGAACTAAGATCCCACAAGCTGCGTGGTGTGGCCAAAAATAATAATAATAATAAAAGTACTCTCATACTTTTAACTTTCTAATCTTCACAATAACTTTGTCAGGAAAGTAAGACAAGGATTATTATCTTTTTTTTTTTTTTTAATTATCTTCATTTTATAAAAAAAGTTAAGGTCCAGGCTAGTGCTAGCTAAGATTATAATCCAGATCGCTTGCTGGTAAGTCTTCAGGGAATTCAACTAACAGCCACAATTTCGCATCTTATTGAATTGGTACTGTGTGCAAAATTTTAAAACCCTAGGCTCCACTCAAGGGGAGAGGTCAGTTATATTTCAGATGAGTTTTTATAAATTTATTTATTTATTCATTTATTTAATTTTCGGCTGCATTGGGTCCTCGCTGCTGCACGCGGGCTTTCTCTAGTTGCAGTGAGCGGGGGCTACTCTTTGTTGCGGGGCGCAGGCTTCTCATTGTGGTGGCTTCTCTCGTTGCAGAGCACAGGCTCTAGGCACGCGGGCTTCAGCAGTTGTGGCACATGGGCTTCAGTAGTTGTGGCACGTGGGCTCTAGAGCACAGGCTCAGCAGTTGTGGCGCACGGGCCTAGTTGCTCCGCGGCATGTGGGATCTTCCCGGACCAGGGCTCGAACCTGTGTCCCCTGCATTGGCAGGCGGATTCTTAACCACTGCGCCACCAGGGAAGCCCCAGATGAGTTTTTAATAGCTCTTCATAGTTGTTTTACTTTGGAATTGCTTCAAGAAAGCGATGGAGACCACAGATGGGCAGTAGAATAAATATTGCATCTTTTTGCCTCATTGGAACTTGGCTAATTAATTTACCTGAATGTATATTAAGTTTGCCATTACTTGTTTGCCTATTTCACTGCTTACTCATTATTTAGTTTTGCTGTGGTAAGTGTGGAATCATTCAGGAACAGAAATGTGAATGGCACTCTATACTCCCATTGTTGCAGTTCAGTGGACTGGCTCCTTAGGTTAAATGAAGAAAAGGTTAAAAATACAGATTTGAGGTCCTGGGCACACCATGTGTAGTCTCTGAGGCGTGGAGCCCTTTATAAGCACTGCAGGCGATTCTGATGTTCAGGTAGTTTGAGAACCATAAAACTAAATGGTTTCTTCTACCTAACACATGGGCGCTTGATAAAACTTTGCTGACTTAGTCTAATCCTTCCCAGGATAGTACATAATTTCAATTTAGATTTTTTTTTTCATGTATATTTTCTGTAGAGTGACTATTTGGGGAAAAAAATTTTGGAAATTGTAGAGACTTCCCTTCTAATCTGCTCTGGAACAGTGATAAACTATCATTTTGACTCAGCAAATATTGATTCAACCCCTTGGACAAGTAAATGGGAACATTGTCTTTTGTCTTAGCTTCTCTTTTGGTATCTATTTACTGTAAGGTAGTCCTTGAGCTCTGGGCTCGTTTCCAGAGATATTTTTCTTAATGAGTGAAACTGGGTTTAGCCATAGTATTGTAGAGAAAGTGGCCAGGGTTACTTCCTGGAAACTCCCTAGAGTGGGGTTGCAAACAGATGCAAGAGTAGTGTCCCAACTATTGAGCAACTGAGTAGGTTAAACTGGAAATACTGGGTTTGGGATTTGGGTCACTTTCCAAACCTGTTTCTTGGTGGGTCTGTTGAATCACTGGTAGAGATATCTGTATCAAAGTCAGCTTATATCACAAAGTACCAGAAAATCCATTACAAATGAGTAGCTAAACCAGGCAAATAGTGACGGCAAGTCACTGAAACACATGGTGCTGAGTGAATCCTTGCTTTCTACCTTTGACACTTATGAGTTTGCCCTGTAATTTAGAGAAAGTTGTTCACTCTCCTTGTCAGCTTCAGCATGTTCATTGTAAAGTATCTGGAGTAAAAACAGCTGATGAAGTACAAAGCTGATGCAGATGTGTTTAAGAAGAGGCTGGCTGTGAGCCTTCATAACTGATATCCATAATTACTTCTTGGACCACCCATATGCTTTCTTTCAGGCACTGGCTTGCCCGAGAGTATGTCTGGTTTTTGATTCCATACATGATCTATGACTCCTACGCCATGTACCTCTGTGAATGGTACCGAACCGGGGACCAGAGCAGCAAACATACCCTCACCATTTTTCGAAACTTCCTCAGTAAAAACCGCCTCATGATCACGCACCACGCAGTTATTCTGTTTGTCCTCGTGCCGGTCGCACAGGTAATGGCCCCCCAGGACAGGCACCAGTAGGTTCAGCCACTCGTTTCTCCTGTTGAACTGGGTGTCCCAACCGTCTGACTGCCCCCTTTTCTTCCCCTTTCCTGCTGCCCCCACTGCCCTCCTGCCAGCTGCTGCCACAGTGTAGAAAGGAATTAAATCTGAAATGTCTGCGATCCTCTTTACTGGCAATCCCCCAGCCCTCTGTGATACCCGAGCATTTGGCAAAGGTTCTGCCTTTAGTTCATACAATATAAAACCAATATATAATACAAAACAACATAAAAATTGTTTTAAAGAAATGAGAGTAGCTCTATCAACTGGTTATTTGCTCTGATAGTGCCCAGAGAGGGCTGTTTGCACTATTCTGATGTCACAAAAGCACAGACTCTCAAAGCAAACAGCCTCATAATTTCTCCCCAGCTCCATTTTTCCCCATTAAAAAAACTCACCCAACAAGGAAGAGAAATGGGAATGCAGAGGGGAGACTAGTAATTCCCAAGTGCCTACCAGGTGACAGGTGCTTGATTTAAAAACTTGTAGCTTGGGGACTTCCCTGGGGGTCCAGTGGTTAGGACTTCACCTTCCAACGCAGGGGGTGTGGGTTCGATCCCTGGTCGGGGAGCTAAGATCCCATATGCTTCACGGCCGAAAAACCAAAACATAAAACAGAAGCAATATTGTGACAAATTCAATAAAGACTTTAAAAATGGTCTACATCAAAAAAAAAAAATCTTAAAAAAAAATTTGTTGCTTTCTAATAATGATTAGAAATTATTAGAAATAATTAGAAATGATAATTAGAAATTATTAGCCCTATACCACAGATGAAGAAACTGGGGCTCTATGAGTTTACGTACCTCACTCGGTGGTACTAAGAGACACAACTGCTATCCCAATACTGCTTGCTTTCTTTTTTTGGCCGCGCCTCGTGGTTTGTGAGATCTTAGTTTCCCAGCCAGGGATCGAAGCTGGGCCACAGCAGCAAAAGTGCCGAGTCCCAACCACTCGACCGCCAGGGAATTCCCTATACTGCTTTCTTGAAAGGATAAAAGGAGAGGTAGAGTGCATGACATTCTTTAATAAGTCTCTCTCGATTGTGTTGGGACCCTAACATCAGGCATGGGGCCTGGTGCATATTTCGTGGAACTGAACTGGCTTAAGTGCCCTTGGCATGACTAAGTTGGATACCCAAAAGTGGGCTGCAGAGTTCCTTTTGGCTGACACTGAAATTCTAGAGAAAGCTCAGTGTGTGATGCAGTTGCCTCTGGACCATGAGGATTCCAAGCGCCACTGTTATGGAGGCCGCACAGTGTGAACTGGTCTGCACTGGCCCGTTTAGCACTTCCATTTCCCTGCATGTTGCTCAGGGTTACCCTTTTCAATAGCCCTAGTTAGAATTTTCCTTCCGGTGGTTCCTTAACCTCCATTACTTATTTCCCTTTTTCCTCTTTTCCTCTGCAGAGGCTTAGGGGAGAGCTTGGGGACTTCTTTGTTGGCTGCATCTTCATGGCAGAACTGAGTACTCCGTTTGTGTCGCTGGGCAGAGTTCTGATTCAGGCACGTATGTATGAAAGGAGTGGCAGAAAGAGTGCCGAGGGAACAGACTCTGCTTCTCCTTGGCAGATTAGGAGGGTTTGGAGAAACTCCTTTAGTGCTACCAATAGTGGGGTAGGAGACCCTTGAACAGACTTAAAGGTCAGTTGGTCTTTCGAGCCAGTGGGATTGAAAAATTGTACATTTGATTCAAATTTGATCCAGTTCTTCATATATATTTTTCCTGGCCACAGAGTTTCTCTAACCCACCATTCCTGTGCTCCTGTCAGCTGGGTGGCTTAGATCAAATTTCACATCACTGTTGGAAACAATGTGAGGCTCTATGCATATACAAATACAGCAGCGTTCAATCATCTTTTCTATAAGTGTCGGAAGAGGAGACGCTTGGCCTGTCCGTTGTGGGACTCAGGCTAGTCATTCCCTGAAAGTGACCCTGTGTTCTCCTTCCCTCTTTTGCAGCTAAAGCAGCAGCACACCCTGCTGTACAAGGTGAACGGAATCCTCACGCTGACCACCTTCTTCTTATGTCGGATCCTCCTTTTCCCCTTCATGTACTGGTCCTATGGCCAGCAGCAGGGACTGAGCCTGCTCCAAGTGCCGTTCCACATTCCTTTCTACTGCAATGTGGCCAACGCCTTCCTCATCGCTCCCCAGATCTACTGGTTCTCTCTGCTGTGCAAGAAGGCAGCCCGGCTCTTTGATGCTCCCCCAGCCAAAAAGGATGGTTAATTGCTCCATGAGTCAGGCAGTGAGGGCGCCTCCTCCACTCAGTATTCCCGTGAACCAAACTGCAGATTGTGCCCTGGGTGGCCTCAGCCTTTTGGGTATTGATAAGCAGAGGGATTTGAGTTTTTCTAAAGAATATTCCTATCAATCACCTCCCGCTTCTAACCTGCCCCTTTTGCAAAAGCACTTTTTTCTTAGTAACAACTATGGGATCCCCTCAGACCTCCACTGGCAGCAAGGTGGTTTTAATGCGAAGCCCAAGGATCCTTCCCTGGGTCTTATCTCAAGGGCTCTGGAGGTAGAAGCACGGGGTGTGGAGATAGGTGGACCAAGGAGATAAGGAGCTGGGCACCTGCCTGCTCTTCATATTGGCGGCTCCCCACCTTTCCAGCCACTCAGGGAGTGTCCACACATGCTGGGCCAGCAGAAGCAAGTGATGACTTGGTTCTTTTCTTGTGATGTTGGCCTGGGAAAATCGTTGTGGGTAGGTAGTTTTTTTATTGTTTACTAGATAACCTGTTGGTCCTTTGCCTCATCCTTTCATCCATGTGCCAACATTGAATTCTCCTGTCTACCGACATCTGGTCAGAAGTCTCACTGGCGGGGTGGGGTAGGTGGCAGGGATGGGAACCTGAAACACCTGAGTAGGTAGGAAGGCCAACAGGTCAGCACCTCTGCAGGCTGACTTGGCTAGACCAGTGTCAAACTTGTGAGCTTGCTGTCAACAGTCACAGATACTATTCCCTTTTTAGCATGTCCCTCAAGCCCAGCTTTCCCCATATCCACACACACAGGATGCTCTTATTAAAAACTATAGGGGTAAAGTGAAATGATGGCTACCGAGCTATTCTCTGGGTAACCCCACTCCTTGACATTGTCCTTTTCCTATGAAGCAGAACGGACTGCTGTATTCGAAACCATGAGATGTCTCATCTAGACTGCCTCCTGATAAGCCAGAGCTTGTGGTCCAAAGTCTGTTCCTATCTGACTTAACTGCCATTTAGCCACAGAAGGCTGGAGAGCAAGAGTGCAAGTCAGCCCTGGCCAAATTATGTTCTGTGGACTGACTCCTTCACCCACCATTTACAAATAGGATCCTCTGGTGCCAACACTAATTGTTCCTGAACGACAAGGATGGGTTTTAGAAACCGCTACCATGAAGTTTTTTCCCAAGCAGTAGTGAAAAACTAGATTTTTAAAAGTGCCTTTTAATTCACTGTTGTCTGTGAACTTTTAAAGTACTGAGTGTGTAACAGTGTCTCAAATTTTGACTATTTCAGTCTTTAATGGGTGCCATTTAAAAAACAAAATGCTGTTAATTTTTTTTTTTTTACCGTTCTGTTTACTATCAGTATATCTTTATAAATCACCCCTGTGGTGACTAAATTGCACTAATATTTTTGAACTTACTCTCATTTGTGAAATATATCCATGCCGACTTCTGGTAAGACCTGTCCTGTGACCAACTTGAATGGCTGCTGTGTGCTATTGTTTCTGTTCTGTGTTCATCTCCGTGTAACTGGCAGAGGTGGGCTGTTGCAGGGGAAGGGGGTGTGTGAATGCGTTCAGCCTCCAGCAGAGCCTAGCTCATACCTCACTCTAACATGTTTCTGTAATTCACGGTGCCAAGAGTACACTGCAGAGTTCTAGAGTTCTAGCCCAGCAGTCACGTAACTTTAGGCCCTTTCTTCTCTTCCCAGGTGAATCCCAACTAGGAGTCAGGAGGCTGGAAACCCAATTGTAGGCCGCAGACAGAGCCAGCCCATTTTAGGTGGCGGGGAGGGAACTTGAATACTGCCTCACTGTGATGGGGGGTATGGAGCTGTCCTTCCTTGCCTCCCAATTAAACACTTCACTAACGAGTCCTCATGGTTCTGGAATATATCCTGGGCACGCATTTGCACACACCATTCCCTGCTCCCACATGTTCTTCAAAACGGTGACAACCAGGACTTCCCTGGTGGTGCGGTGGTTAAGACGCCATGCTCCCAGTGCAGGGGGCCCGGGTTCGATCCCTGGCTAGGGATCTAGATCCCACATGCATGTCACAACTGAGTTCACATGCCACAACTAAAACAGCCGGCGAGTCATGACTAAGGAGCCCACTTGCCACACTAAGACCCAATAGATAAATAAAGCAAACAGAAAAACAAACCAACCAACCCACGACAACCCACCCAGACGGAAGATAATTACACCCATCCTTTAAACACGTCTCTGCTGTGGTTACCAGACAGTATCAGCACAGCCCCTTTGAGATGCACTGAATGGACAGAGTTAACACTGTGGGGCAGAAGTCCTCGATTCAGAAGAGACCCATTTTCCTGAGGTCACTGACCTCCCTCCTGCCCACCCAACATTTAATGTTCTTGGTCCAACCCTCTCCTTTTACACTGGTTGCAGGCCTTGTGGGCACACAAATCACATGGCCAATTGGTAGCAGAAAAGAGTCCTTTTCCTAGTTCCTGCCCTTTCCAAGATACTGCGAAATGACTCTTAAAGAGAGTTTCAGTGCAACAGAACACACGTACCTTGTAATCTGTCCACTTGGGTGGTTTCACCTTTAGACTTATTTGCCAAATTCTAGGGTGGAGAAGCCCAGTGATGAACGTGTTCCTCCCGGCTTGACTTGATCTTCAAGACCGGCTGAGCCCAATTTCAGAGTGTACTGATGAGCCTAGACTATTGATAAGAAAGTCTCAAAAGAAGCAAGATAAAACTCAAAAGAGAATTTTATTACAATTTGTATGTTACAAATACCTAAGAAACTATTTTCTTTACAGTGTTGTCAGATTTTGGGGCTTGTGTACAATTTCACATAACCGAAACATTTGTGTTTTTCAGCTGTAGCCCCCGTAGACCCGGCCAAGTTGAGGCCCAGCTGTTTTCTGACCCACGAAGGTCAGAAGTTGCTGATCTTCTGCAAGAGGGTCTGGCGCCGCTCCTCGGGGCTAACGTTCTCGGCGATGGACTTTAAGAAGTGCTGCTCGTTTACTTTCTGGAGCAAGGAGCTGACCGAAGGGTTGGTCTTGCTCAGGGTTTCGTAGCAGGTGAGGATCTCCAAGGCCAAAACATACAGTGGTTCACACACCTCCTGGTGGAGCATGGCCATGATGTGCAGAACGTGACAGAACACCTGGGTGTAAAAAAACAGGGTTTCCTGGGTCAGGTCCTGCTCTTGTCCTTGGGCCCAAGGGCCCACTGACTGTGTCAACCGAACGGAGTCCAGGAGGTTGGTCAGGCTGTTGCAGAGGAGCTTGACCACATGGCTCCAGCCTTCCACAGGGAGCCAGTGATGGCAACTCTGGCTGCAGAGAAACTGGAAAGCTCTCAGCAAGAGTACGGAGAGTTGGAGCTCCTGGGCAAAGGGCTTCAGGTTGAGCAGAGGGACAAACTGAATATACTCCAGGCTGTAGGGGACATGCAAGAGCTGCGTCTCCAACAGTCTCCTGGTCAGCTGGTGAAGGCACTGCCACTCCTGGGGGCTGCACCACGGCATGAGCTGCACCAGGGCCACCAGGAAGCCCTTGCTGAACAACCTGACCTCCTCAGGGTTGCCCACATCCACCACCAGCAGGGCGAGCATCTGCTCAGAGATGCCGCTGGAGGTGGAGGAGCACTCCATCCAGGCCAGGAGGCCCGTGCCGGGCCCATACCTGGGGTGGGCCTGGCAGGTCCACTTGTCCTCAGAAAGCTTACAGATCTCGAAGAGCGTGGCTGGCACCTCACACTTGAAGTGGCCCCCAAAGAAGCTCTGCAGCCTCAGGCCCACAGTCCAGTCCAGCAGCTCCAGCTTCCGGTGGAGCCAGGACAGGGACTTGACCCAGGTGTCCGGGGAGAAGGTCTCGGCGTTAGCTGACACCACCTCACAGAGGCGCTCCAGGATGTGGATCACCAGGTCCTTCCCGTCCAGGGGGAGGCAGCGCTTCTCCCTGGGGAGCTGCCAGTATCTGCTGAAGCCATCCAGGAGCTGGCACAGGCTGAAGATGAGTGGGAACGGAGAGCAGGTCTGCAGCCAGTATTCCTCTAGACACGTGTTTGCTTCCAGAGTCTGGATGAAGATCCTCAGACTGAGGTCCACCTCTTTGACATCGAGCATCAGGAAAGGCAGGACGAATTCCTTTAGCACCTCATCTGGCTTGAGAAGAGCAGCGACTGGAATCCCTTGGGGCTTCACAGGATTCACCAGGCATCTCAGGAGCTCCAGAAACTGCTTCTCTTCCCTGGGTGTAGAGAACTTCGTCCAGACTGTTTCTTTGAGGCAGGACACCACGAACGTGGTGGAGGGATTTGGACCCTGCTCTTCTGTGAACCTGAGGGCGGGGAAGGCGGTGAGAATCTGAGCCAGGAACCTGTGGGTGCCAAGGTTGACCACGGCCATGCTGCACACTTTCTTCACCGTGCTCTCCGGGTGCAGAATGACTAGGCGGGCCACAGAAGCAATGGCCTTGGCCAAGCCCTGTTCAGAAGCGCTCTGCGCGAGCTGGTTAAAAGTCGTGTTGAGGTCTTCCTGAAACCCCTCCAAGTGACCCAACAACTTCTCAGAGAGGCCCTTGCGCCCCCAGGAGAGCAGGACGCCCGAGAGGACTTTATTTTTATCTGGCAGCGAGAGGTGTGCATGACACTCCAGGATCAAGTCGATGACCTGTTTGATCTGGGGTCTGGGGACAGCCCTGTCTGTCGCGCTGACGTCCATCACTGCTTCCAGCAGCTTTAACACCAGGCCAGGCTCCCGGAAGAGAGCCCGGCTGTTGGCCAGGCAGGCCAGCCACTCATCCGAGAAGGCCCACTTCCTCTCAGAAGCGAAAATGTAGCACATTTCCATGTGCCGGTCCATCTTCTGCTCGATGATGGCCATGGCAATGGAGGCAGTGATGTCCTTCTCGAAGCCCTTGTTCTTCAGCACCCTGTTCGTGTCCCTCAGGAAGTCCCCCACGCACTCCGCCAGCTCAGAGGCCACCTGCCTCTCTTCCTTGGACAGGCTAGTGGTGTCCAGGTAGAGCTTCAGGTGCTGGCTGAAGGAGGTCAGGCTGTCGCACAGCCGGTAGCTGTCGTAGCTCGTCCCCTGGCTGCCGCTGAGTGTGGCCTGCAGCTCCTCCCGCCACTCCCGCAGCAGGCTGCGCAGGGACTCGAACCCCACGAGGATCGTCTCGCTCGGCAGCCTGGCCAGTGAGGTCAGGCTGATGTCCCGCTCTGCCTCCTTCACCTTCTCTGCCAGTGCCTGCTGGTGATATGGGTTCTGGGTGTCCGAGTTCCACACGGAGATCACCGTGGCCAGTTTGTCTAGATACACAGTGGCGGACACTTCCTGGGGGTCATCCTCCATCAGTGCAAACACGGTCAGCATGTCAGCCAAGTTGGCCAAGGCGCAGCACCTCATCCCAGGGCACCGGATCCTATCCTGGATTTGCTTCAGCCCAGTGAGCAGCATGGCCAGCAGCGGCACGGTAGGACACACATCCGGGTCAGACTTAAACCTCTTTGGAGGGTGGGAGAACTCATCTGAAGAGGACAGGTACTTATGGGCCATTGTCCGGAACTGGGAGAGCAGGGGGTCCTGCTGATTGCCCTTGTGCTTCATCATTTCCCACCAGACGTCGAGGAAGAAGGCCACATCCTTTGAAGAAGTGTCGATAGTCACGTGCTCCAGAAAGCGCTCTAGTTCTGCACGGCAGACAGTGGTGGGCAAGGCCATCAGGAGCTGGATAAAGAGTCCGGAAGCTTCCAGGGACTTGAGCAGCTCAAAGAGCACCGTGTGATTGATGGTGGGAATCATGTTGCCCACGGAGAAGAACACATCTTCCTGCCACAGGGTTTCAGTGTCAGAAGGCGTGATAGGGTAGGGCTGCAGAGCCTTGGCCCAGATGATGATCAGAGCTTTCTTCTTCCAGGCGAAGGGCTGGGAGCAGGCCGCGGCAGAGGAGATCTCCCTCAGAGCCTCCACAATCGGCCGCCCGACATGCTCCCAGTCAGACTTGGTCAATTCTGCCAGTGTTTTGGGGTGGAACAGCTGCTCGGCCAGCAAGAAGCCCCCATGCAGAACAGTCATTTCTTCACAGATATTCAAAGGTCCTGCACAGACAGAAGTCCAATAGGATAGAATGTGGTGAAAAACTTTCAGAACAGCAAGCAGAGGTTAGAGGGAGAGGCAGCAGTTGGTCAGCGGGCTGTCATTATTAGGGTTAGAGATGAAAAGGGTTCTGAATGAAATCAGTGGGAGAGGGGGAAGAAGGGATGGTTCTAGGACCTGCTGCAGAGCTGAAGTCAAAGGATTAACCTGAGGAATAAAAAAGGACTCCCAAGCTCTCTAGCCTGGAACTGGGAAGACAATGGGCACTACTGCAAACAGGGAAGACGAGAGATGTGCTTGGAAGGAACACTGATACGTTTTGGTCATTTGGAGTTTGAGGTAGAACATTAAGGTAGAAACGTCCTCCAGCAATGGAAACACGGGGCTGAAGCTCAGGAGGAAAGTCAACCTTGAAATGTGACTCAGGGAGGAGCCTGCCCAGAGGCAAGGCCCTCCAGCAAAGGATGGGCCCGCAGAAGATTTGGGGAAGAAGGGCTGGCTGAGAGAGAAGGAGAAAGAGCGCAAGGGCAGTACCAAACTACAGCGGCCACCAAGTACAGACTGCAGGACTTGACAACTGAGCTTCTAAGTAACGATACAGACTAGGAAGGGCATGGACCAGGACTGCCTGCACAGCAGCACTCAGACAAGCCCTGCTTCTCTTTTTTCTCTTAAAGCCTTGTCTTGGAAACAGATTTCAAACGTTCTGCCTTTTGGGGAAACAGTTCAATTCCCACAGCTCTTTCCATCAGAGAATAAGCTACTCATGGTCCTGGTTCTCTGGTAGAAGCCAAGAAGTAGATAGAAAAAAATACTGTACTAGATTCAGAAAAGTCCTTCTTCAGTGAGCCCTGAGTTGACATAGACTTAGCAAGGAGGGCATCTTGGGATGTTTAATTAGACATGGGTTTAAATCCTAGCTCAGCCATTTAAAAGTGGTGTGATCTTGGACAGATTACTTCTCTGAACTTCCGTTCTGCATATGTGGGGATAATACAGACTTCACATTATGACCGTCAGGATCAACTAATACATATAGTCAAGCCCTTGGCATTGGGTCCACACCCACTGTTGGCTTCCAATCCCATCTCCCAGGGCTGTTGAGGGTTAAGTAAGATATAACAATTAAGAATCAGGCTACAAAGAGCCTAAGTGCTCGATAAACGCTGGTTCTCCCAAACCTTTCCACTGTTGCCAGGACCAGAATCTTGTCCCTATTCTTTGCCTCCTCCAGCTCAGAAACAGGACATAGGTCTTTCTTAGGTATATTTCCTTTGGCCCAGAAACTAAATCATCGTACAAACATTGCTCACTCTTCAATGTTCCTGACTCCTCTCCCCTTTCCCAGGGCCCCTTCCTCAGTCCCGCAGGCCCCCAAGAACACAACTTCCCCATTTTCATGGGCCAGGAGACTCTCCTGCCCCTTCCTCGGGAACAGCACTCCTGTGCAACCCACTGGTGAAGGCGATCCATGTTGGTGCCCAGTGGCTGAGGCAGCCTCCCAGGAAGAGCCAGGTTGCTGAGACGTCTCCCTGGGGGTTCTGGCCCTTCTTTCTGGTTCAGGCTGCTCTCCCAGGGCCCCCCAAAAGGCTCCCTTCTGACTCTGTAAATTTAATTTTATTGCTCTACCTGCTCAGCTGAGATGTTTGGCCCCCGAGACCCACCTTCCAGAGACAGTAAGTATATACTCATGACACCTGAAGGAGTAAGTCCCAGAAGCAGTTAATGGCTGGGCGAATCCCAAGTGTTTTATCACGAATGGTTAACTGGCGCTTGTGAGTGCCCGCTCCTTATGTTTAAGCGCTTACTCTGTACCAGGCACTGTGCTAGTTGGTATGCGTATCTTTTCATCGTCAGATCAACCTTTTGAGGACCATTCCTGTTTTAGAGATGGAAACATTAAGACTCAAACAATTTGCTCAGGTTGTAGGAACTACAAAGCGGTAGGCTGGGACCGAGCGGTGGGCTGGGATCACCACAGCTGCAGGGCTCCAAACTCTTCCAACCCTACCCTTCCACCACGGACGAGCTGGCTGGGGACAGGGACCAGAACATTTCCCAACAGCCTACTAATACTGGCACATCTTGGGGAGCCTCACCCCAGCTGTCCCAGAACAGCCTCTTGGTCTTATGCCCTTAAGAGCACATCCAGCAGCGGGGGAGGCTGGGCAAGGAGCCGCCGATTTATACCAGCTCTCCCCTCCCTTCTCCCAGACCTGGCATCTGGAGAATCAAGACGCACGTGCCACCTCGGCTGCTGCAACCCGTGCCCACAACTGCTGGTCTGAAGAACGCTAGCCCTGCGCAAGGCACCGGACTCGACACTGTACACACGTGATCTCAGTGAAAACTCCCCCAAACTCTGTGAGGCTGATACGGTATCATCATCCCCGTTTATCCACGAGGACCTCAAGAGCGTCAGACGCTTGCTCAAGAACTTAGCAGACGTTCAATAAATGAGATCGTTGGGGATACGGGATTCCCCGGGGCGCCGCCGGAGCCCGGCCTTTTCCAAAGCACGTGCCCGAACCTGTCCACTCTCGCGAACGCTAACTTCACATCCGCTGGCCCCTTCACGTGGAAAGGGGCCTGGAGCCGACAAGAGGCGAGCGAAAGGGCGGAGGGCTAGAGCCCGGCCCCCCGACCCCCGGTCTCCAGGACACCCCCGCCCTCCCAACCCCCTCCCCGTCCCGGAGGTCTCCCTCAGCCCGAGCCCGCTCAGCACTGCTTGGTCGCCGGTTGCGGAACGCGGCCCACGCGGGCCGAGGGGAGCCGAACACCCACCTAGATCCATGGCGGCGACGCTGGCTGCGGCGCGGGTCGCCCCTCCCCCGCCAGGCCGCGAAGGCGGTGCAAGCGTCACGGCACAATGGGCGGCCCCGGGGGGCGGGACAAGGGCGGCGCCTCGGTCCCCGTCCTCAGTCTCAGCTCGGGCTCTGCGCGGACGCCAGCATACCTCCGCCGCTCCGCGCGCACGCGCGGTCCCACCTAAGCGCCCGCGGCGTCGGGACCGCCAGCCCCACAGCTCCCCCTATCAGCTCAACTAGGCAACAGGCAGGTAGCCGCGCCTCCATCCCACAGCGTGCCCCGCCCCTCCCTCTCCCAGGGGCCCGGCCCCCAAACGACCGCCCCCTCCCGGCCCAGGCTCCGCTCGGCCGCGCGTCTCGGCAGTTCCCTGCTTCCTGGGCCCCAGTCTGTCCTACCTATTAGCTCCGTCCCTGGCCCCGCATTCTCCCGCACCCAGTAATCCCCGGATTCCTCACACCCCCGCCACAGTTCACCCTCACCGAATGCCCCTACCCAGGCTGCCCACTAACCCGCATGGACTCACCGCTCCCTGAGAGGCTTCCTCCCCCGCAGCGGGTCTCTTCCCATCAACTCTTACCATAAATTTCAGTGGCCGACGGGGAGTCCTCCCGGAAACTCTCCGAATCACAAGGACATTGTGGGACAGGTGAGATGGGCAGAAAGTCATATCTAGGAGCACTAAATGTCCCTGGCTTTAATAATTACACTCAGATGTCAGACAAACATGGATTTCACACTAACTTTCCAGGCTAACCTAGAACTCCACAACACAGCCATTCTAAATCTCCCTGGATTTAAACCCAAGAGATACTTGAACTTCAACTTAATATGCTAGGACCACAACCCCTCAAGTCGAAAAACAAACTGACTACTCTGAAAACACAACTCTGGAGAAACTGAGGAACTTCTCAACTTCATCTGTTTAAAAACACCAGCTTGGGCAAAACTATCTTTAAACTTTGTTTTGTAGCTGATTATACCATTCCCAGAGATGGGAAAGTAGTAACTTTTGGTTTAAAATTACTAGCTGCCCTGTGCAGAGGTAAACTTTTGGATTGCTTGATAAAAGGCCAAAGTGGTACAGTAAATGGTTTTAGGATGAATAAAATATTAAAGACTGCAACAAAGGAAAAATGACAGGCAATGAGAGAAATAAAAGGGGGCTGATATCATGAAGCTAAAATGTCCCAGGTAGATAAACAGCATTCAGTTCTCTCATGCATAGCTGTACATTTAAGAGAAAAATTGGGGGTATGTTGCAACATGAGATAAACAGATAAAGAGGAATCTGGCATGTGTTTAGTACTTAACATAAACCACTTATTTTACTGTAACACACTTAGAAGGCCACATCAGGGACTTCCCTGGCGGGCTAGCGGTTAAGACTCCGCCGGTGTTCAATCCCCGGTCAGGGAACTAAGATCCCACATGCTGTGCAGCGCGGCCAAAAACCCAAAGGCCACATCACAACAGCCTAATACAGTGGGAGAAGTACGGTTTCTTTTCAGTATTACCAGAGAGAAACATCAAGAATTAATAATCTAATTATTAATTAATTAGAAAATCTGAGAATTAACAACTCATAGTCTAAAGAAGACAGAGGCATTTACTTGATTATTCAAAATTCATATAATAATTTCCCCATGCATAGAAAAAAAAAAGTGAACCAACTGTCTAGAGGAGGAACCTAGCTTGATTTGCTTTGAAACTCACAATTGCTTCCCTAAGATAATTTAAGTGGAATGAAAAGTGCTGTGGAGCTGGGAAAGAATTTTTTCCTCTCAGTGAAGGTAAGAAAGCCCTATCAGAAGGTGAGCTGAAACTCACTCTGAAATTTCCATACCCTACCCTGCCAGCAAGGGAGAACAGCAGAGGCTATGATTTACAAGTAATTTCATGTATATTGTACAGGAACTGGTATCTTCTGAGTCAATCCTTTCCAATTTCATCAGTTTCTTCCCTATAGTTTGAACCTGGCCACCACTTTAAATAATGAGTTTTACAGGTTGGTTGTAACAGCTTGATTTCAGAAGCATAATTTCAAAAAACATTTCATAATAACTATGCCCAACTTAATTCTATTTCCAGTGATTAAAATTGATTTGTTCTGCAGAATCAAATAGAAAACAAGAAAATATTAAAAAAAAGATTTTCATGCTGAAGAAATCATCTAATCCATCACTAAAAATCTAACATGGTCTCTTCTTACGAGGATTAAAAGAAAAAGAAAAAAAAAAAATATATATATAGAGAGAGAGAGAGAGAGAGAGAGAGAAACTAGCACAGAGCCAGGTGTGTAGCAACATAACACATTAGATCCTTTTGTCTGTTCTCTCTGGCTACTCAAAAATTTAAAGCAAAGAATGTGGGAACGTTAACCAAGTCTTTTGGTTCAAGGCACAAAATTTCTTTAAAAGTTTTCATTGGTCAAGGCCTGCCAGAGTAAGACATTAGAACAGCATACTGTCACCAGGTACTGGAAGTACTCCTGCTGTAAGCAATTGATTTGGGTTTATTTGTTCTCATTAAATCTACATACTTATCAAAATTCCCTCCATCCCCAACCAAAGGTCCTGTTCAATACAGCTGTCCCAGGCTTCAGAAGAATGTATTACTAATCTAATACAGTTACACACAAAATGTACCCTTCCAGGGATGGCATAGATGACAGCACGAGTTCTCCTCTAAATGGACTGATAATGAAAGGATTTTCTCTCTAAAATATATCAGAGCTCTCAAAGATTAAAATACACAAATCTTCACCACCCAGCCTCTCTGCCTATACAGGAAACCACCAAGTTGTGAGAACATTTGTCACATAATGCACACATCAGGCCTCACAGGTGTTCGACAGGAATCACTAATGCTTGTTCCACATGATGTCTTCAGTTAACCTGAAGCCTTTGGTTTATTTTGTGCAGCAAACCAGTCATCACTTTTATCTTCTGCCATTGCCTGTATAAACAGAATTGGAATATTTATTTATTCTCAGTCCATAAAATAAAACATATAGTCTACTTCGTACCTCACTGCACTGCCCACAATCAAGAAATTAACAATTAAAAGATGTTCAGGGACTTCTCTGGTGGCACAGTGGTTAAGAATCCACCTGCTAACGCAGGGAACATGGGCTCGAGCCCTGGCCCGGGAAGATCCCACATGCCGCGGAGCAACTAAGCCCGTGCGCCACAACTACTGAGCCTGCCCTCTAGAGCCTACGTGCCGCAACTACTGAAGCCTGCGTGCCTAGAGTCTGTGCTCTGCAACGAGAAGCCACTGCAATGAGAAGCCTGCGCACCGCAACGAAGAGCAGCCCCCGCTCGCCGCAACTAGAGAAAGCCCGCGCGCAGCAACGAAGACCCAACACAGCCAAAAATAAATTAATTAACTAAAAAAAGAAGAAAAAATGTTCATTCAGTATAGAGTCTTGTGTTTACTTTGACAGAGGATGCTGATGAGTATCAAGGAATCGCTTGTTAGTTCTCATTTTGCAGAGTAAAGGGCAGAGCCTGAAGCCGTAAAGTGTGGCTGATGCTGGCTGGAGAGCAGGCCAAGCACACCTGGCTGTGGGCTCTTCGGAACAGGAAGTGCGGTCACTCTGATGAGAGTCTGGGTGGGCTCTCAAGAATCTTTAGTGCTCAGGAGACTCAGTCTAATGATGAGACCAAATGTGAAAAGCTATTTTGATGTCTTGGCAATGAGCCTGGAATGATTTCCTTTTTCCATGCCTCCTCCCACACCATTCCGCTGATGCTGGTACTGTTTGGTTTGGAACCTCTTAATTAAAAAAGAAGGCTTGTTAATAACAATATGTTTTGGTTCCACCAGAGTCCTTTTATCCTATCGTTCCATGAGGTTGAGCTCATAGAAAGGGGCTTGTGGGCGGGGAGGGTGGGGGAGCCCAGCTTAAAACTGAAGTCTCTTTTTAAAAAATTTTAATTTATTTATTTATTTATTTAGGCTGCATTGGGTCTTCGCTGCTGCGCACAGGCTTTCTCTAGTTGTGGCGAGCAGGGGCTACTCTTCGTTGCGGTGCGCGGGCTTCTCATTGCAGTGGCTTCTCTTGTTGAGGAGCACGGGCTCTAGGTGCGCGGGCTTCAGTATTTGTGGCTCACGGGCTCTAGAGCGCAGGCTCAGTAGTTGTGGTGCACGGGCTTAGTTGCTCCGCGGCATGTGGGATCTTCCCGGACCCAGGGTTCGAACCCGTGTCCCCTGCATTGGCAGGTGGATTCTTAACCACTGAGCCACCAGGGAAGCCCCTAAACCGTTTTTTAAATTACTGGATTGATGCTTTAGAGAGCTAGTGCTGGCATCAGGGATTGACTGGAGGGTGGGAGGAGGCTTTTGCAGTATTGCAGGTGAAAATGAGAGCCTTTTCAAAAGGGAAGTAGATAGACAAAGGATTTCAGAGGTAGAACTCACAGTTCCTGGTGACTAATTGCTAATAGAATGTAGGGGTGAGGAGAAACAGTATTCAAAAATGGCTCTGTTTGTAAATCTAAAACTATTCTAAAATAAAAAGCATATTAAATGTTAAAAGAAAAACTGGCTCTGAGGATTCTAGCTTAAACAATTGTGATAACAGATATACAGTGCTATTCAGGGGCGGGAGCAGAGTATAGAAGAGGAAAAAAGAACTGGCTTTGAAACCTGAAAGACCTCTGTTTGAGCCCGTGCCTGCCACTTACTGAATGTATAATATTGGGTAACTTACTCTTTTGAGCCTCAGTTTCTTCATCTGAAAAGGGAATGCTATCCACCTTGTAGATTATGGTAAGAGTTGCAGAATATACATAAGGCACTTAAGAACATGTCAATATAGGAGATGCTTAATAAATAGTAATTTTTATTTTTCTATTATATTAATGAAGAATGGATTTGAAGTAAGATAAATTAAGTTATAGGCATGTAGAGTTGAAATGTCCATGGTCTATCCAGGTAAAAAGTTTCTTTGGCTATAACACTAATCTGACAAAAAAAGCATTAAGCATAAAAGAAAAAGTTGATAAATTGGACTTAGAGAAATGTCTGCTCTTCAAAGGCCTGTATTAAGAAAATAAATAGTCAAGCCATTGAATGGGGAAAGTATTTGCATTTGCAGATTATCTAACAAATGACTCATATCCAGAACTCCAACACAACAACAAGAAAGAGAAAAACAGTCAAAAAATTTTAAAACAGGAATTTAAATGGGTCTTGAAAAATAAGCAAATACTCAAATGAGAGAAGGGACATTCTAGGAGAATAAAATAATGTGAGCAAAGACACAGAGAGTGAAAATAAATTTATATTTAGAGGTTAGAGAATGGCTAAAATGTGAAATAGATCAGTGGTGTGTCTTCCAATTAGTTTGTCATGAAACTCAATGGATCAGATAAATTATTCTGGATTGATATAGTCCAATTATATTAAAGCTAAATAAAAAATACATAGGGCAGTAAAGAAACAAAAAAAAATACACAGGGCAAACCAACTGTATAAAACCATTTTTTAGGTGGTCAGGGAAATTTTAATAAGAACTGGATTTTAGGTGGCATTAAGGATATACTGTTGGGAGTTTCCTGGTGGTGCAGTGGTTAAGAATCCGCCTGCTAACAAAAAGAATAAAATACCTAGGAACAGACCTATCTAAGGAGACAAAAGACCTGTATGCAGAAAACTATAAGACACTGATGAAAGAAATTAAAGATGAAACAAACAGATGGAGACATATCATGTTCTTGGACTGGAAGAATCAACATTGTGAAAATAGACTATACTACTCAAAGCAATCTACAGATTCAATGCAATCCCTATCAAACTACCAATGGCATTTTTCACAGAGCTAGAACAAAAAATTTCACAATTTGTATGGAAACACAAAAGACCATGAATAGCCAAAGCAATCTTGAGAAAGAAAAACGGAGCTGGAGGAATCAGGCTCCCTGACTTCAGACTATAACTACAAAGCTACAGTAATCAAGACAGTATGGTACTCACACAAAAACAGAAATATAGATCAATGGAACAGGATAGAAAGCCCAGAGATAAACCCATGCACATATGGTCACCTTATCTTTGATAAAGGAGGCAAGAATATACAATGGAGAAAAGACAACCTCTTCAATAAGTGGTGCTGGGAAAACTGGACAGCTACATGTAAAAGAATGAAATTAGAACACTCCCTAACACCATACACAAAAATAAACTCAAAATGGATTAAAGACCTAAATGTAAGGCCAGACACTATAAAACTCTTAGAGGAAAACATAGGCAAAACACTCTATGACATAAATCACAGCAAGATCCTTTTTGACCCACCTCCTAGAGAAATGGAAATAAAAACAAAAATAAACAAATGGGACCTAATGAAACTTAAAAGCTTTTGCAAGGCAAAGGAAACCATAAACAAGACGAAAAGACAACCCTCAGAATGGGAGAAAATATTTGCAAACGAACCAATGGACAAAGGATTAATCTCTAAAATATACAAGTAGCTCATGCAGCTTAATATCAAAAAAACAAACAATCCAATCCAAAAATGAGCAGAAGACATAAATAGACATTTCTCCAAAGAAGATATACAGATTGCCAACAAACACATGAAAGGATGCTCAACATCACTAATCATTAGAGAAATGCAAATCAAAACTACAATGAGGTATCACCTCATACCGGTCAGAATGGCCATCATCAAAAAAATCTACAAACAATAAATGCTGGAGAGGGTGTGGAGAAAAGGGAACCCTCTTGCACTGTTGGTGGGAATGTAAATTGATACAGCCACTATGGAGAACAGTATGGAGGTTTCTCAAAAAACTAAAACTAGAACTACCATATGACCCAGTAATCCCACTACTGGGCATATACCCTGAGAAAACCATAATTCAAAAAGAGTCATGTACCACAATGTTCATTGCAGCTCTATTTACAATAGCCAGGACATGGAAGCAACCTAAGTGTCCATCGACAGATGAATGGATAAAGAAGATGTGGCACATATATACAATGGAATATTACTCAGCCATAAAGAGAAACGAAATTGAGTTATTTGTAGTGAGGTGGATGGACCTAGAGACTGTCATACAGAGTGAAGTAAGTCAGAAAGAGAAAAACAAATACTGTATGCTAACACATATATATGGATTCTAAAAAAAAAAAAAAAGAGAGAAGGTTCTGAAGAACCTAGGGGCAGGACAGGAATAAAGATGCAGACATAGAGAATGGACTTGAGGACACAGGGAGGGGGAAGGGTAAGCTGGGACAAAGTGAGAGAGTGGCATGGGATATATACACTACCAAATGTAAAATAGATAGCTAGTGGGAAGCAGCCACATAGCACAGGGAGATCAGCTCGGTGCTTTGTGTCCACCTAGAGGGGTGGGAGGGAGACGCAAGAGAGAGGAGATATGGGGATATATGTATATGTATAGCTGATTCACTTTGTTATAGCAAAAACTAACACACCATTGTTAAGCAATAATACTCCAATAAAGATGTTAAAAAAAAAAAAATCCACCCGCCAATGCAGGGGACACGGGTTGGATCCCTGGTCCGGGAAGATCCCACATGCCGTGGATCAATTAAGCCCGTGCACCACAACTACTGAGTCTGCACTCTAGAGCCTGTGAGCCACAACTACTGAGCCCATGTGCCTAGAGCCCATGCTCCGCAGCAAGAGAAGCCACAGCAATAAGAAACCTGCGCAGAGCCCACGAGCCACAACTACTGAGCCCACGCGCCTAGAGCCCATGCTCCGCAACAAGAGAAGCCACTGTGATGAGAAGCCCGTGCACCGCAATGAAGACCCAACGCAGCCAAATAAATAAATAAATAAATAAATAAATAAATAAGAGGTTGATATAAGGAGGCAATATAATGTTGTGTTAGCTGTAAAAAAAAAAAGATATATTGTTGACTTTTTAAGTGTGATTATGTCAATATTGTATATATGAAAATTCCTTAATTTTTGCTTTTTTTAAAAATTTATTTTTATTGGAGTATAGTTGCTTTACAATGTTGTAATTTTTACTTTTTAAATCATCTTAAAATGTGTAAAATACTTAAGTATTTAGGGTTGAAATGACATGGTGTCTGAAATTTGCCTTAAAATTCTCCAACAAATATCCCCACTGCCAAAAAAAAAAGTGGGGTGGAAAGGAATGATGAAAAATTATGGCAGAGTTGAGTGGTGACAGTCACATAGGGATTTTGTACTCTTTTGTGTATATATGGAATTTTTAATCATGAAATATTAAAAATAAAATCTGTTATGGAAAGAAATGGACAGAAGACAACACACAAATGTTGGTGAGGACGCAGAGCAGCTGGAACTCCTATATATACATGGCCAATAGTGTAAAACAGTTCAATCACTTTGGACAACTGTTTGGCAGTTTCTTAGAAAGTAAAAGCAATTCCCCTCCCAGGTATTTACCCAAGAGAAATGAAACATACGTCCACAAGAAGAGTTACATGAGAATGTTCAGAGCAGTCTTCCTTATAATAGATAAAAATCTGGAAAAAACTCCAATGTCCACCATTGGAAGAATGGATAAGCAAATTGTTATATTCATAAAATTGAATACCACTCGGCAAAGAAAAAAGAATTCTGGCATGTACAATTATACTGAGGAATCTCAAAAAGGTTATGTTGACTGAAAGAAGCCATTCAATTCATATGAAGTCCAAGGACAGACAAAATTCATATGACAGAATTCAGAACAGTAGTTGCTGCTGGGAGGAGGGGTTGGGAACTAGAAATGGGCACAACAGAACTTTCTATAACAATGAAAATACTCTATATTTTGAGTAGTGGTTATACGAGTATATGTAACTGTCAAAACTCATCAAAGTGGACACTAAAATTTCTGTACACTTAAATTCTATGTATATTTTACCTCAGTAACAACAATGAAAAATGCTCGTTTAGAGCTTAGTGGGGAGTGGGAACTAGAAGTTAGGAAGTTGAGAATGGATGATGGCTGAAGCTCTGCGTAGAGATGACCAGAGTTAACAGGTAACTTCTACTCAGAGAAGAGAAAGAATGTATAATGAGAGAGTAAAAGACAGCCAAAGTGGGACCGTGGGCAAAATCATTTCAGGATCAGTCACAGAAAAAGGTGCCTGTGGCTGAGGGGAAGCTGTCAGAGAGAAAGGAAGATGGCAGGATCCCCAGCATCAAGGGAGAAGAGAGCTCAAAAGAGGAGGAAGTTGGGGACTTCCCTGGTGACGCAGTGGATAAGACTCTGCGCTCCCAATGCAGGGGGCCTGGGTTCGATTCCTGGTCAGGGAACTAAATCCCACACTCATGCCACAACTAAGGAGCCTGCGAGCCACAACTAAGGATACCGCCTGCTGCAACTAAGACCCGGCACAACCAAATAAATAAGTAAATAAATAAATAAATATTTTTTTTAAAAAAAGGGGAGGAAGTTGGTCAGCGATATGAAAGAGCAAGAAGAACAATCTAGCCAATTTGTCAACTAAGAGGTTGCTTGAGATTCTATTTTCCTTTATGGTAAAATTTGTAAACGCTATATTTTTTGTACATTTCCAGCTTTAATGAACAACAATTGAGTGTCCGTTATTTTGTCAGCAGTTTGCTAAGCTCTATAAACAACACAACAATCCTATGAGGTGGATAATCTTATTTCCTCAAATTTTTGGATAAAAAACTGCAGTTTAGAGACTTGAAGTAAATTTCTTAAGGTCAGTCACATAGATACTAAGTGACAGAACCAGGACACATTGATTCATTCCTTTCAGCAGCAGCAGCAGAATATTCACTGAGTGCCAGCTACATACGAGGTATGTGCTAGAAGCTGGGGTACAACACTGCATGCTGCTAAAAGATCGTGTTTGATGAGGATAGAAAAATAGTCACTGGATTTGGCAAGAGGAGGTCACCGATGACATCAACGCGTCTCACTGCGTGACAGGAGCCAATGCAGAACAGAGTGAAGTGTGAATGGGAGGTAAGAAGTAGAAACGGCGTGTAGGGAGATTTTTAAAAGAAATCTGGAGAAGGGATATGGGGTAAATAGAAGATTTTTAGAAGATACTAGAGTTAGTTTGTATGCTTATGAGAACAATTTGCTAGGAAGGAAGAGAACGATGCTGTAGAATGGAGAAGAGATGACCAAGGGGCTAAGGCAGTAAGACGGGGTGGCGTCGGGGCTCTTCCGGTCACCGAGCAGAACAGTGATGTATTTAGCAGCAGTGGTTCTCCAAGGCAGCCCGAGGTGGAGGGAAGGCACACATACTACACCCAGATAAGAGTCACATGGGTGGCAATGAAGTTGACACAAGTCTCTGGCTCAAAAGTCACCTCAAAAGGACACGGTTCTGAAAGTAAGAACTGGCCCCTGATGCTTGGGTCCTTCTTCATACACACTTAACAGCACCCCCCCTTGAGCTGAAGGTGAGATAAATTTAGAAATGAGACTCACGTCATCCAATAATTTGCTTCCCTCTGGATCCATCTTAGAGAGTTCTCGAAATGCTTCATCCCCCACAAAGCAAATTTCATGTCCATCCTACACCAAAAGAGAGAAAAGAAATTTGGCAAAAAGACACCTCAGAAGAAAGCCCTTGTGCAGCCTGTCCTGTTCGTGGGTAATACTTACAGGGTCTGCCAAAATGATAACTTGCACTGTTGCTTTCCCTGGAGTGTCCAGGCTCACCAGGGGAGTCAGAATCTTCTGGTTCTCCCTTTTCATCAAATCTTCTAAGACTGACAACTTGAGGAAAACAAAAAAGCAAAGTGAGCAAGGGGTCCCACGCCACTCTTGGGCTGTGGTCCTCGAAAGCCCCAGAGGAATCTCAGATCAACCAGAAAACTCTGGCGCCACTTGTTTGATTTTATTATCTCAGCTGCTCTTGAGACAACTGTTGAACTTGATACCAAAGCCACAATCAACATGAACCTAGAGAAGGGAGGGTCAAGTTTCCTAGCTGTTTGAACTAGCTAGTCACAGAGTTTAAACAAAAGACCTGGTACCAAACATTACCTCTTTCTGGGGGCAAGAAAAGGCAATTCGTCCAAAAGCTGTTGCATGATCAACTGCCCCTTGGATGCCCTGTAGCTCCAGCTTACACTGAAAAGACATGAGAAAGCGGGTTTATTTTTTGGAACAGGTTACGTGGTAAAAAAAAAAAAAATTCAAACAGGGCTAAAGGAATAAAGTAAATTCTAGGTCTCCCTCTTACTCTCACCCCAGAGGCAACCAGTCAGCAGGCATCCATAGGCATATACCCTTTTTTCTTTTTTACACCAATAGTAGCATAATTTATGCATTATTCTGTCCCTTGTTTTTCTCCCATTAATGTTCCCATCTCAGCACATAGAGACTCGCCTCATTCTTTTTGATGGCTGCTTACTAATCCATTCTATGGCTGAACCATAAATGGTTGAACTATTGCTTGAATCCACAGGGCATTTAGGTTATTTCTTACATTTTGCTATTACAAACAATGCCGCAGCAGGTAACCTTGTACATACTTCTTTGTGCACGTGTAGGATAAGTACGTTTGTAAAATAAATTCCTAGGAGTAGACCTTCTGGCTCAAAGTAAAAGGACTAAATCATGCTCAAATACTAAGTTATTAAGAGAAAAAAAAAAAAGATCATCATTACAGCATTAAATCTTGCCTACATCTCTTCTGACTCAGCAAATCTACTCCTGAAAGGACACATTCCCCAAATATAAACAAAGGTAATATCTGGGTGGTGAGCTCACTGGCAATTTTAATTTTCTTCTTTCTGTTCTAAATATTGAATTACTATGAAGAAACTATGAGAATAACCTTCATGTTAACCTAATTTACAAGCCAAACTCATAGTAACAGATTATTTCTCTCCAAGATTGCTCACCTGGTTATCAGCATAGCCCAGCAAAGCCCTCTGCTTCTTTTCATCTTTTTCATAAACTTTCATTCCCAGTAGACTAGACCAGTAGTTCAAGGACTTCTGAAGATCAGACACTGCTAGAGTTACTTTTAATACAGGATCTGTAGGGTAACGAAACAGCAGGAATGAACAGGGCAGTGCAAAGGAATGGAATAGAAGGACCCAAACAGGCTCAAGTATATATAAGAATTTAGGGGCTTCCCTGGTGGCGCAGTGGTTGAGAATCTGCCTGCCAATGCAGGGGACACGGGTTCAAGCCCTGGTCTGGGAAGATCCCACATGCCGCGGAGCAACTAGGCCCATGAGCCACAACTACTGAGCCTGCGCGTGTGCTCCGCAACAAGAGAGGACGCGATAGTGAGAGGCCCGCGCACCGTGATGAAGAGTGGCCCCCGCTTGCCACAACTAGAGAAAGCCCTCGCACAGAAACGAAGACCCAACACAGCCAAAAATAAATAAATAAATAAATAAATTTTAAAAAATAATAAAATAAAATAAAAAAATAAAATTTAAAAGAATTTAGTTTATAAGGGATTTTAAGTCAGTGTGAAAGGGTAGATTATTCCATAAAGATAAATGGCATTAAGATAACTGGCTTCCATGGAGCAACTAAGCCTGTGCGCCACAACTACTGAGCCTACATGCCACAACTACTGAAGCCTGCATGCCTAAAGCCCGTGCTCCGCAAACAAGAGAAGCCACTGCAATGAGAAGCCCATGCACCACAACAAAGAGTAGCCCCCGCTCCCGGCAACTAGAGTAAGCCCACGTGCAGCAACGAAGACCCAACACAGCCAAAAATAAATAAATAAATAAATAAATTTATTTTTTTAAAAAAAAGATAACTGGCTTCTTATTTGGTGGGAAGAAGCTACACCTTTAAACTAAATGGCAAAATACATTCCTGATGAGTTAAATGATTAAAGACTGAAACCATGAAAATACTAGAAATGGGTGATTATTTATTTAAACAATTTTGGGGTGGAGAAAGATTTTTTTTTAATAAATAAGATTTTTTAAAATATTTATTTTATTTATTATCATTAATTTATTTTGGCTGCGTTGGGTGTTCGTTGCTGCACGTGGGCTTTCTCTAGCTGTGGTGAGCGGGGGCTACTCTTCGTTGCGGTGCACGGGCTTCTCACTGCAGTGGCTTCTCCTGTTGTGGAGCATGGGCTCTAGGTGTGAGGGCTTCAGTAGCTGTGGCGCACAGGCTCAGTAGCTGTGGCTCACGGGCTCTAGAGAGCAGGCTCAGTAGTTGTGGCACACGGGCTTAGTTGCTCCACAGCATGTGGGATCTTCCCGGACCAGGACTCGAACCCGTGTCCCCTGCATTGGCAGGCGGATTCTTAACCACTGTGCCACCAGGGAAACCCAGAAAGATCTTTTTTTAAATCTGACACTAAAGATAGAAAAACCATGAAGAAAAAAATGTGCTAGGTTAATTACACGAAATGGAAAACCCCTAGACAACAACCAAGAAAAGAATTACTATCAAAATTAAAGAATAAACTACAAAGTAGGAAACATCTTTTTAACAACATATATGACAAAAAGTCCTTAATATTTAAATCACCTTTAAACGTCAATAGGAAAAAGATTCACTTCCTAGAAAAATAGGCAAAAGGCATGAAGCGGTAATCCACAAAAGGAGGAACTGGAACAGTCAATGAACATATGAAAGCATATTTGACCTCACAAAGAAATTAGAATTCAAATAAAACATTTTGTTATCTAATTAGCAAATAATTTTAAAAGTTCACAGTGTTAACTGTTATAGTACAGGGGGAAAAAACCACAATCATGTAATAATGGCAGAGTGTAAATTAGTACATTTCTGAGCAACAATTTGACAAAATGTATCTAAAAACCATCCACTGCTTTTGAAAGAGCAAGCCCATTTTCAGCAATTAAAGAAGTGACTGTGGATGTATGAAGCCCTTTCGTCACAAAGACATTCATCACAGTGTTGCTCATAACAATGAAACACCAGAGACAACATGAATATCCAACAACGGACAACTGTTTCTCTTCCTACAATGTCACACAATGGAATCTCATATATATTTAATTATATATTTATTTCTTTTGATAAAAGATTGGAAAGATATACTCTAAAATGTTAACAGGGACTTCCCTGGTGGTGCAGTGGATAAGACTCTACGCTCCCAACGCAGGGGGCCCGGGTTCGATCCCTGGTCAGGGAACTAGATCCCACATGCATGCTGCAACTAAGACCCAGTGCAACCAAATAAATAAAATAAGTAAAATGTTAACAGTGGTTATCTGTTTTCTTCTTCCTTATTTTTGCGTATCTGTGTGTCTAGGGGAAAAAAATCTATTTTTTTGTAAAAAGAATAAAAGTTATATTAAAACACTTAACATTGGAAACTTTTATATTGTAAAGTGACTTTTTAAAAATTTACATATTAATTCATTAAAAAATAAGAAGAATATTACAACATTTTTTTTGTGAAAAATAACTGTGTTTTCCAAAACAAGCAATGACAAGAACAGCATCGTTTTACATTTTTGTGAATCTCTTTAAGGTCTGGATTAGTAGAAGATAGCTGGATTCTTACATCTGCTTCTGTATCCAGTCTGTTGCAATATGTTGTTTAGTTGAAGCATATGAAGAAACTCCAGCTTCTGAGACATAAGTTGTTTGACGAGTATCTTAATAGTCTTTTCTGGATAGTCTTTTTAGATATTATACTAAAATTTTTCTTTAAGGAGTTTGTAAAGTGACTTTTTGGAGAGCTGTTCCAAGTCTCTATCTGATTAGGATAAATTCAATGCATTTTTCTTCAGTTTTCACTGCCTTAGTCCCGTTTGCTAGACTAGCAATACCATGGCTAAAGCAAGGTGTTTCTCACAGGTGCCTCTACCTGGCAGACTGTTTTAGTTTTCCCCATTCACTGAGAAATCAACAAATTCCAGCTGATTCAGACCCTGAAGGGAAGTAGTGGCAGGAACAGTCATAGTGGGTGAAACTACACAGGAGTGATTCATTCGAAGAAGTATGGACACCAGCTAGACTGATAGATTTGACTATATCACCAACCAGAAATTAATGCCCCAAAGGTATTATCATTCCAAAGAACAAAAACATCTTATGATGAATCTAGAGACTGTCATACAGAGTGAAGTAAGTCAGAAAGAGAAAAACAAATATCGCATATTAATGCATATATGTGGAACCTAGAAAAATGGTACCGGTTTGCAGGGCAGAAATTGAGACACAGACGTAGCGAACAAACGTATGGACTCCAAGGGGGGAAAGTGGAGGGAGGTGGTGGTGGTGTGATGAACTGGGAGATTGGGATTGACATATATACACTAATATGTATAAAATGGATAACTAAAAAGAACCTGCTGTATAAAAAATAAATAAAATTCAAAAATTCAAAAAAAAAATAGTGACCAAAAAAAAGATTCTATGGAAAACTTTTCAAGTTACTTGGAGGTAATCAAGATGATGTCATTAGAAAATATTTGAATTTTAATGTCAATACCCTAAATTGATATCGTTGGAATATAAAAACCAAATCTAGAAAGCAAAGCAAAAAAAAATCTTATGATTGTGAGGCCCTCCATTATTTTATGTACTGAAACATTATTAAGACCAGGGAAAAAATGTATAATGGAATGAGTGGCAGGAGTTAAGTTTCAAAGTTAGTATATAAAGCACCTACCACCTATCAATAAAAATACTCGTAAAAATCCCTTACATTACCAGTGAAGTTCAGAAATACCATCTCTCAGTAAGTCCCACAGTACCAGCCTGACCTCCCACACTGGAACATCGCTCTTTCTTTTGCTGAGCTCCAGATGAAAAGCAAGTAGCAGTAGGGACTTCCCTACTGCCTTCCAACGCAGGGGACGAGGGTTCGATCCCTGGTTAAGGAACTAAGATCCCACTTGCTGCAGGGCAACTACAGAGCCCGCCGCGCCCTACAGCCCATGCGCCACAACTAGAGAGAAGCCTGTGTGCCGCAACTAAGACCCAACGCAGCCAAATAAATAATAAATAAATAAATATTAAAAAAAAAAAAAAAAGAAAGAAAAGCAAGTAGCAGTAAATACAACAGTCAGTCTCAGTATGAGGGGCCTCGGGGACTTGAGGCAGACCAGCGGGGAAAGAGACCGTCTTCACCTCAGGTCCACTTAGGGCCCTGTGTTCACTGACTGAATGGCAGGCAGAAGTGCCCTTGCTGTTCACCAGTATTTTTTTTTTCCCCTTTTCTTGCTTTTGTTTTTCTCTCGGCAGAGCAGGTAGCAGAATTTGCAGGAATTAAATACATGTATGACGAGGACGCCTCGCACGTGAAACGTCATGCAGTTTCTCTCCCACTCGCTGTGGCGGTCAGGGTGGTGGGCTCCTCACTTCATTCACCCACACTGACCGAGAACCAGCACTGCAGTCTGGGAAACTGACCTTAGCTGGAGGATACGACTAACTGGTCTAAGGATAATCCTATTTCTCTTGCCTGCCAGTGACTGGTTCAGGAGCAGGCATGTGAATCAATTCTGACCAGGAAGTTGCTGGAAGATTCTAGGAAAGTTTTGCTGTGCTCTTAAAAAAGAGCCACAGGAAGTCAGTTTCTCTTTCTCCTACCAGATGAGAATGTGGAGGCAGGTAGCCCCAACTGCTACTGGCAGCCACCCTACAACCCTGAGGGGGAGAAGCAGACCCTCGAGGACAAGAGGATGCAGAGAGAGAAGATTTGCGTTCTTGATGCCATTGCTGAGCTGCTGAATCAACTAACCCTGAAGTCTTTCCTACCCAGAGAATGCCTGCCTGCTCTGTGAACTAAAACATTTTCTTACCGTTCAAGCTGCAGTTGGGTACCTAATATCTGCAGCTGCAAGTATCTTACACAGATACATTACCAGTAGGATAGATAGAACCAGTCCAGAACCCCTATAGTGATGCACTCAAATTCTGATATGAGAATATAATTTCTGAGAGGACAAATAACAACAGTGGCTTGGGAGAGATGTGTCATGTCAATATAGAAAGACTCCACAGGAGACAGAAATCGAGCTCCCTCTCTCCTTCCATCAGAAGCCTTTAGACAGAGGGCTTTTGTCAGTGTGGGGATAATTACCTGACTGAGATGGACTGCGGTTCTGCAAATAGAACTTATATCCTCCCGGGGCTTTGGTTTCAAAAACACCTTCTGCCACTTCACTGAGTGGCCACTCCAGCTTCCTGGCGTTGCTGACAGCCTGGCTAGAAGCGAGCGTGATACCCTATGACAAACAACAGTATCACCCAAGTGCGTAATCACAACAGATCTTTTATAGAAGATAAAGCAAAACCCCACTGCCTTTACGTCAAATCACCTAAGATTTAACTGGCATTCAAAATTTTCTGCTAGTAATTTTGAAGTAGGTTTTGGACATTTTTCTCCCGCAAAGATTCCAAACTTTGTGAATTGTAGGATAGAAACACAAATGCCAGAGAAAGTTGATTCATTTAATACCAAAGATAATCTCTCCTCACTTTCGAGATCTGGTCAGAGAAATCTTGATCTTACCCTTCGCTCACCAGCTACTTATTTAAAATGTTCTGTTTTTAATTTTGCTTTTTAAACCAAAAAACATAAACCAACTATGGAGTCATTCTTTATTTAAATTAATCAAAATGCCTAAGAATGTGCACTATGCCTTCCGATGTGTTCAGCCTCGTTTCTAGCCTGGACTGCAGATCAGCCTCTCTCTGCCTCCAGTCTTGTCAATCCATCATCCACTCTGCAGCTGGAGTAAACTTTCTGAAACCCACCCTACAGTCTATTCTCAAGACGGCAACCCCATGCTGCTTTTCCTCTGCTTAAAACCCATGATGGCTCTTTATTTCACTCAGGGATGGCTTACAATGGCCTGAAAGGGCCAAGACAATCTGACCCATGTCATTTCTGAGCCCCTCTCCTCCCCCTCTCCCTTGGCTCTATTCCAGCCATGCTGGCCTCCTCACGTTTTCTCAAACGCGCCAGGCGCTGTCTGAGGGCTTTTGCACCAGCTGTTTCCTAGCTGAAATGCTCTTCCCAGAGATAGCCACATAGCTAACTCCCTTATCTCCTTCGAGTCTTTGCTCAGGTGTCACCTCCTCACGGAAACCTGCTCTCAACGCCCCACTTAAAATTAAAACTGGTCATTTGCCCCATACTCCCAACCCCCCTTACCCTGCTCTGTTCTTCCCCCATTACAATAATCACCTTTAAAATATTCAATAACATATATTATATTATATTATATTATTTATTTATTTATTCATTCATTCATTGAAATTTATTATCTGTTGTCTGTCAGGCCCTGGGCCCCCTCCCCTACCAGGCACAGATTCCTGTCTGTTTTATTCACCGCTTATCCGAAGTTCGTGGAACAGTGCCTGGCACGTAGCAGGCACTCAATAATAAATCATTTAACACATAGGTCATTTCACATATTTGTTAACATATACGTAAACTAAACTCCTAGAAGTGAAACTGCAAGGTCAAAGGGTAAAGGCGCTAATTATTCTGATACTGCCAAACTTGAGGCTGCACCACTTCACACTCTTATTAGTAATGCATGAGTGTGGCAGTTTTCCCACACCCTTCCTCACAGTGTGTTATCACACCTTTTGATTTTTGCCAATCTGATAGGTGACAAACGGCAGCTCGGAAGTTGAACATCTTTTTCAATGTTTAAGAGACTTCCTCTTTTTTTTACTAGACAGGGATTCTTTATATATATGGGAGCTCTATTTAACCTGTTTTTCTTTTTGTTCCGTGAACTGAGGAGCAGCACAGACGGTACCTTTCATCAGGGCTCTCCTACGACCAAAGTCTCCTGGGAGGACCCCCAGTGGAGCCGCCAAGCTGTTCTCCACCTACACGGCCTCTAGTACCTGCAGGCCCGCCGATCAACATCTGACCCGAGCCCATTAAGTGCTTATGGCACCAAGATGGTTTCGCTCTTTTTTTTCTCCCCGATTTAAATTTGGAGAGTAAAGAAAAGAACGATAAGGAGAAACACAGAGACCCTCATATACACTCAATCACCAAATCCTATGAACTCTACCTCTGACATCTCTCAAATCCATCCTCTCTCTCCCTCTCCCACCACTGCCACGTTTGTTAGTTAAGGAGCTGCTGGTGGCTGTATAACCTTTGTGCTGGTTGCCTCACTTCCAGTCCTGCTCGCCGCCAACCGAACCTCCCAGCTCCAGCCAGGGATTCTTGTACATTGCAAATACTGTGTCGTTCCCCTGCTTAAAAGCGGCTCCACTCTGCTTTTAGAATAAAGTCTGAACGTCCTGATATGATGTGGTCCCTGCTCACTCCTCCAGCCTCAACTCTACCCACTCCCTTATTCACACACTAAGCTCCAGCCAGCGTGAGTTACTCACCGTTCTTTGAGCGCCATGCTCCCTCTCACCTCCAGGCCTGTGCACATGCTGAGGACCGCCATCTCACCCTCCCACCCTGACCCCCCTCACCTTGCTCAGACGTCACTTCTGGGAAGCCTTCCCTGAACTCTCATCTGTCTGAGAATAGGCTGGAAATTCCTCCTGTGTATTCCCACATTCCCCTGTTCTTATCCCTATCTTAGCACTTATCACACGGTATTCTTGTTGTCTCTTTACCTGTTTCCCCCATCAGACAGTAAACTCCTTAGGCCAGGGAAAATGCTCTAAATTGTATCCCCAGGACCTAACAAGGTACATGGCATAGAGCAAGTCACAAAAAATATCTGTTAAATGAATAAATTAGTGAGAGGCATGGAGAGTGAGAAAGAGAAAGAGAAATTTATTAATCTGTTATATCTGAGCAGTCCTTTCCATTTACAAAACCCTTTTACATATATCTGATCCTACAAACTTCCATCTAGGTACCATTATTTTAACATGAGTTAACAGGAATAGCGAGATCAAATGAGCAAAATAACATCTAGCATGAGGTAGAGTTGCTCAGTAGATTCTGGGTAAGAATCAGTTACTCCTCTCTTGCTATGTATTTGGGCCCAGTGACATTCCTTCTCGCACACAGTAACTGCTCAGCAAATGGCAGATCCTATTACTATAACAGGTGCACAACAACTTGAATTGCTGAATGCATTAATGAATGCAGTGCATGCAAGGACACCTTCTTTCTATCCTTAAAACCTTCTCAGATTTTTCTCTGACTGGGATTGATTGCAATCGCTCACCCCAATCACAACTGTCCACTAGAGAGAAAATATTTCTCTGGATGGTGATGAGGACCTGACGATCCATTGACTCTGGCCCTTCCACCTCCCGAGATTCAGTCATTCCCCCAGGGGAGTCTTGTCTCCTTCAAACCTGTCTCTAAGTCTTGAGCTTGATTCCTAAATGGTGGGAGAACACATTTCATCCTGAGCCAGCTTGGAGACAGGGGCCCAAGCAGGTTTCTTGGTTTTGTTCTTTTTTAAATAGAAAATATCACAAAACTAATCACTAAACTGCACCCCAAAGCCATCAATCAGTAGTCATAGTTATCTACAGCCGCATCAGTGACCTCTCTAAAAGGTACAGCCAAAAATCTGCTAGAACAAAATGATATTTACCATGAAGTCATTGCCAAGCTTGTAGTTGCCAATGCCGTAATTGTAAGTCAGTTCTGCAACAAAATGATCATCCTCAGGTCCAAATCCCACCATTGTTTTACTCCATTTTCCATCATAAGGCCTAGAAAAATGAAAAAAAATGAACCCAGTGACCACAGACAAAATCTGCTTCAGGCTGCCCCCAAAGAACTATTGGGACAAAGAGGTGGGCAGTCCCTTCTGGTCCTCCAAGTACCCAGAAGGATGAGATGCTAAGCCGGTGCTAAGAGCAGCTGTGCACAGCGCTCATGGGCCCCATCACCAAAGGCTCAAAAGACCATTTGTCTGGCACTTACTTGAGGGAAAGATTCGTTTACCTTTTCTTTAAAGTAGGGAGCTGAATCCTATAGGGACAGTCGTCCCACCTGACCTTAACTTATTTTTTGCCTACTCGTCAAGCATGCAATTCCCATCAGGCCTTGGAATTTCTCAGCTTGCCATGGTTACTAAGCTTAAGAGATATTCCATAAGACATTGCTTCATCCACAGCATATACTTATTTGTGACCCTGAAGCTGCCTCCCTAATTTATTGCCTCCTTAATTTATTCTGCTGCCCTCTACTCGCTTTGAGAAACTGCTTTCTGTTCTTCAGGGGTATTCAGAGACTAAAGAAGATTTTAAGAAACAAGGGGTCATACCCATTACAGGCAGCTCTGCAGCCTTCCTCAAATTCCTCATGCCGAAGAATCTGGTAAGGGAATGAGAATAAATGGCAAAGTTGTCCTAGTAGTACACACAGCATATTTAGCACAAACTAAAATGTCAAAACACAGACATTATTATTTGTAAGCTTTCCGTGTAAAACAAACAAAAGATAACGAGCTGTATATCTTTCCCAGGCTGGAAGTAGTAGAGGTAAGAAAGATCGGCTTGATACCAAGGGTCAGGCAACCAACCACAGTTGTAAAATCTATTACATTTAGATCGGGAAGCAGTACTGTGTAGTGAAAAAAGTGTGGCCTTCACTTAGTAGCTGTGTAACTCTGAGAGCGACATATTAGGATCTGAGTCTCCTAATATGTTGTGAAAATAGATAATTTATTAAAGCATTTGACACAGAACCTACTACACAGTAGGCTCTCAATGTGTCAGTTTCTGTTTTCCTTTTTGAGTCCCACAGCTACTGCTCCAGTTCAAGTTCCCATCACACCTCTCACAGACGATTAGAAATCATCTTACTGATCTCTTTCCTTAATACCACCATAAAATTAAGTCCCTAAAGCACAGCTCTGATCACACCACTGCCCTGTTCTAAAATGTAAGAGAGCTCCCCACTTTCTATGACATCAAATCCAAATTCCTTAGCATATTATTCAAGATACTATCAGGGACTTCCCTGGCAGTCCAGTGGTTAGGACCCCGCGCTCTCACTGCCAGGGCTGGGGTTCGATCCCTGGTCAGGGAACTAAGATCCCATAAGTTGCGTGGCGCAGCCAACAACAACAACAACAAAACCCAAAAAACTAAAGGCACATAAAACTAGTGGTGCTTCCCAAACATATCTTAACTTTGCACTGGCTGTTCAGTTTTTCTAGTATACTCCTCCCTCTAATCTAGGTCTGTGGATATCCTACCTATCTTTAGAGGTCACCTCAAGTACAAGGTCTCCATGAATTATTTCCTGAGGACCAGGTTAGAGTTAAAGCTCTCCTCCTGTTGTACTTTTATAATAATGGTAGCTAACACTTACATAATACATACCATGTGTCAAATACTACACATATAATAATGTGTTTAATCTTTACAACCACCCTTTTATCAATGAGGAAACACATTAAGAGAGAGCTCTGTGGTTTTCTATCATCAAATTTCAAGTACCATTACCATCAGCAATGTACAATTCCCACCCCCATTCCAAGCCAGGAGTTTTAATTGAGGACAGATACCAGGGTTATTTTCATCTTTGTCACCAAAGCCCAACACAGAACTATGAAACGGGTGATATTTTTTAAATGACTGATGAATTCAGGTAACTTCCTTTGCACTCCATGTCTCCTGCGGTGTCTCTACATTAAATTGCACTCTTGCACACTGTAAACAAAGAATGTTGCCTGCAACTCCATTTCTACAAGGACCAGGGCATCAGCTACTGCAGTGGCCCACCAACAGTGCACCTTGAAGGGAATTCAGGATGGAGAAAAACAAGAAGCATTCCATGCTTTGGATGCTGGCCCTAGATATTTAAGATGCATATCTAAGGAATAATTTCAATGAACCCAGAACCCATCTTCTGGGACTTCCCTGGTGGTGCAGTCGTTAAGAATCCGCCTGCCAATGCAGGGGACCACTTCCTGGTCCGGGAAGATCCCACATGCCGTGGAGCAACTTAGCCCATGCGCCACAACTACTGAGCCTGCACTCTAGAGCCCCCGAGCCACAACTACTGAAACCCGCGCGCCTAGAGCCCATGCTCCGCAACGAGAAGCCACCGCAATGAGAAGCCCGCGCACCGCAATGAAGAGTAGCCCCAACTCGCCACAACTAGAGAAAGCCCGTGCTTAGCAACGAAGACCCAATGCAGCCAAAAATAAATAATTTATTTTTAAAAATCCCAAGTTAAAAAAAAAGAAGCATTAACTTGAGATGTCTGTTTTTGTGATTAGCAGTAATCTTTTGATGTTCAACTACGTGGTTTTGTTTTGTTTTTCCCCCCAGAAAAAAACTCATATATATTCTAGCTCCGCCCTTGCCTCTTCAGGGCAGTTCCTCAGAGCTATCTGAGAGGCTGTCTTCCAGGCTATAGTCCTCAGTAAGGTCCCCAAAAAGAACTTAACTCGAAAATTTTAGGTTGTGCATTTTTGTTTCAGTTGACAACATCTAAAGTCCCTGCTTATCAGGAAGCTCCCCAATAGCTTCCACCAGCGCCTGCCACCCAAGTGATCTCTGCAGAATCACAGCTGCTCAGAGCTGGAGAGAGGCCACTTCCAGGTGTTGGAGACGAGGATGGGTTCTCACTTCACACTTAGATCTGGACTATGGAGAGAAGAACTGGAGCACTCGCCCAGAGAGACTGAATATCCAAGAGACCATTCAAACCAGCAACAGGAGAAGCAGAACTCTGACTAATGCTGATATCTAAACCGAAAGGCTCCAAACCAGAAGAGAGTCATTGTTCACCGGAGGAGTATTATACATAACTTTTTATTTACTGCCTTTCCCACTAGACTAGAAGCTTCACAAGGCCAGAATAAACATTCGTGAATAAACTTAAATGAAAGGACGTGTGTGGGCACACAATCGGCGACTAGTAAGTGTGACCCCCTTTCAAAGTCCATCTAACCCAAGCCGCGACTCGCGACGCTTCCTGAAGTTGAAAACCACAGGGCTAATGGAAAGTCTAGGGGCTAAGGTCGGACACCCGGGTTCCTGCTGAAATCCACATCACACCCTTTTCTCCCCTCCCTCGGCCATGTGGGGCTCAGCCTCCCGCGACCCCCTCGCGCGCCAACCCCTCTCCGCCCCGTCTCCACCTTCATTCCCAGGACATCACGATAGAAACACGCCGTCTGGAAGCGGTTTCCCACTTTGAACACGAAGTGCAGAGCCCGACGAGTCGCCATGACCAACCGTCACTCGTACAGCGCCGCACCGCCCACAGAGGACGCCGGCGCGGTAGTGACGTCACAGATCGCCGCGGGCGCGCCCTCGTGACGCAGCTCACGGCGCAGGGGAAGATGGCGGTGTTGGGGGAGTGCGCGTGTTGGGCCAGGCGACCGTTGCTGCCGGTGGTGCGGACTTGGGAACTCGACGCGCGGCGCTGGGTCCGGGCGCTGCGGCGCAGCCCCGTGAAAGTGGTGTTTCCATCAGGTCAGGTCGTGGAACGGAAGCCCGGTCCCGGGAAGCAGCCTCGGAAGGCGGCGGCAGAGACCAGTCCCCGCGAACAGCGACTGAAGCAGTCGCGTCAGGTTCCCCCATCCCAGACCCCCAGCACCTGGGAAGAGTCGGGGCTTCGCTATGATAAGGCTTTCCCTGGAGACAAAAGGCTGAGGTGATGTGTTCCTGAGACTTGTCGAGTTTTCTCGTTTCTCTTTCCTCCTCAGGACGAGACCTTGACCACTTTCCTCCCGTTGGAGGACTTCTTCCAGCACAACTCGCTGGTTTTTATTATGCACGAAGGGCAGGATAAGTGTCTTTCTAACAGTTCGTTTCTTTCCCTGCGAAGCTCTTCATGTCTGTTAGAACTAGGTGTGTCTCCGTAACGAGGATGTTGGTAATTCCCCGTCTTTTTGTTTCCACCCACAGCAGTGTGATGACAGTAGTTAAGTCCAGGCCATTTCGGGAAAAGCAAGGGAAGATCCTGTTGGAAGGTCGTAGGCTGATTGCAGATGCTCTCAAGGCTGGTGCTGTGCCCAAAGTGTTCTTCTTTAGCCGTCTGGAATACATAAAGGAGCTGCCCATTGAGAAGCTGAAGGGTGTTAGCCTCATTAAGGTGAACTTTGAGGACATCAAGGATTGGTCCGACCTAGTAACACCACAAGGAATAATGGGTCAGTGGTTATCCAGTGTGTCTGTAGAAGTAGAGACTTGGGATTATTTGTTCATATTTGTCTCGGGCAACAAATTTTATTTAAACCAAATTCAGAATATTACTGTGCCTAACCTTTTCTTAAGACATCCAGAAAAATACAGGTCTCAAATCTGTGCATCTTGTATTTTCAGTGGAGACTCAAGCCATTTTTTTGTCGTTTGTATTGTGGTTTTTTTTAATAGTCTCTAGGGAATAATCAGTCTTCCTCAGACCTTATTTTTTTGGGGTCACTTCTTCAACCTTAAGTGTTCAATTAAAAATTAAGAAAATGTTGGGAATTCCCTGGTGGTCCAATGGTTAGGACTCGGTGCTTTCACTGCTGTGGGCCCAGGTTCGATGCCTGGTTGGGAAATTAAGATCCTGAAAGACACGAAGCACGGCCAAAAAAAAAAAAAATTAAAATGTTTACTAAAAGATTTAGCCTCCATTTCCACAAAACCTCGCCAGTGTGGTAATACCTATATATTGTTGACCCCCTTATTCTAGAAGCAGGTGTGAGCAGTAAGCTGCAATTTATCGCCCTGTTTAGCCTGTTGAACAGGAAACCTTGTCTTCATTTGATTGAATCCAACTCAAGATTCTAATAGACTGTCTGTTAGCACTTAGAAAGTCTTTTTTCTAAATATGGAAAGACTAAACTCTTTATACTTTTTTGACATTCAAGATATGAGAATCGAATGTGTGAGTGTAGCGATTTCTCTTGGATAGTAAGGGATAGTTGGGGCAGGGAGGCCGTTTTCTTCAAGATTCTAATGTTTAGGCCAGGGCCTCTCACACCAGTTGTGTGTGCATATTCCCTGTAGTGGGCTCACTGTACAGCTATTAATTGGGAGCGGAAATTCTGGGGACCGTCTCTTTTTTCTGTAACCCAGCAAGTCCTAGGAATCTGTGCCCCTGTGCCCAGAACTCTCCCGTAGGGTGGGGACTTGGACTACTAAAGTCCTCCACTCAGTCTAAGTAACTGTGCTCTTATTAGCTATAGTTGTCCTTGGTAAGGACCCGGGTTTGATCTCTTGTCGGGGAACTAAGATCCCACAAGCCATGCAGTGAGGCCCAAAAAGAAAAAAAGAATAACTGGGTTACAGAATAATTTCATAGAGTGTGATTTTTTTTTGTTTTTTTTTTTTAGGTAAAAGAAAAAACACTTATATATGGGTAGATGGACATACATGTAGGGAGATGCATGGAACAGGTTCTGAAAGGATACACTCCAAGGTTGAAAGCAGTTATGAGGGAGAGGAGGGCACTGAATTTCTCGATCAGAATGTTTTCACCTAGTATGTAATTAAGTACACAAAGAATGATAAATAAATGAAAAGTCAAATTACTCCCCATGCCCACATCAGACAAATGAACCACGTTTTTTGTTTCTTTAGGGATTTTTGCCAAACCTGACCACGTTAAGATGACATACCCAGAGACTCAGCTTCGCCACACACTGCCCATATTGTTGATTTGTGACAATCTCCGCGACCCTGGGAACCTGGGGACAATTCTGCGATCTGCTGCTGGTGTAGGCTGCAGCAAAGTGTTACTCACCAAAGGTAAGAGCACTTGTTACTGGGTGGATTAGGTGGACGTTTGTAAGTGAGCCGGCTCTGTGGGCAGACATGCATGTATTTGAATCTTGGATCTGTCCCTTGGTAGCTATGTGTAAGTAAGCAGTATTCTGAATGTCAATTTCCTCATCTGTAAAGTGGGCATAACAGAATCTACCTGGTAAGGTTGTTCTAAGGATTGAGATGATGAATATCAAGTACTTAGCACTGTGCCTGGCACACTCATTCATGTTGATTATCTTTAAAGTTATTTTGACATCTGCTACGTTATTAAAGAACTTATAATTAATCAGGGAAGAAACAGATGCTGGTTTGAACACTTGGTTGTCTCCTCTCGTCAGAAACGGGAATTAGTAGCCTTGGTTCCAAACAGACTTGCCTAACAGTTGGGACATGCCTAAAAGGGCTATTACAGCCTGGGGGGAGCGGGGAGGGAGAGGATCATTCATCAGAAACAGTCAAGCTACCATTTGGTGTAAACCGAAGTGGTCCCATTGCTGAGACTCGCCTAAATTGCTCCGGCCAGCTCCTCCTCCCAGTCACACCTTGTTGGGATGCATCTCTCCGCTGGGATGAGTGAGGTGCGGGGTTCCATCAGCAGTACCCCACTCACCTGCCTCGTTGAGACCTCTGAGAGCAGGTGTGGTCTGGGAATGCACCTGTATAATCCAGGCAGTGTGGTTTCCACATTGATGCTGGCGGATGGTGTGTGAGAGGTAGGGAAAGAGTAGGAACACTTGGTGTGGTGGCCAGTGTTGACACCAGGATGAGGGGGAGTCTCATCTTGTCCCTTGCTCCCCACCGGTGGAGGGGTCAGACTAGATGGCGCCCCTCCAGTCTGGGCCCCTCTTCTGCCCACCCCTCCTGCCACCTCTTGGCACACAGCCCACCTCCCATGCCTTGTCCCTGTGGTTGGGGGTCCATGTGAACAGTGTACATTCTGCATGTCTTTTTTTCCTTTTTAAACTTGGTTTGCCTACTTAACCTATCCTGAAGTTTGACAGGCTAACTTTTAAGATAACTTATAATGAGGAGACTCGTGCTAACAAGTCGGGGAGGATAGTGGATATGTGGTGCCCTGGTCCTGCTGTCTCCCGACCTGTGGGAAAGGCCAAGTGTCTGCTGATGCATAGAGGTAGTTGGGTTTAGCACGACTGCACGGAAGGGAGAGGAAGTGTGTATGGAAGAAAGGGCTGTGGCCTTGGTTCTCCCTGGATTACTGTAATTGCCTCCGATCTAATTTCCCCATTTCTAGCATCTTCCTTGCTCCAATCCAGATTCAACATGGAAGCCAAATGGGTCTTTCTAAAACATAAACCAGATTTTGTCACTACTATGCTTAAAATCCTTCAGGGTCATTATATTGTCTTCTGGATAAAATCCTAAACTCCTCAGCCTGGCATACCCAACCTCCTTTAAATTGGTCCTTTCCTGCCTCTGGTCTCATCTCCCACCTCACCCCCATCCCACCCCCACTCAGTAATTGGCCCAATTACCTTACTTAGTTTTTCTTCCCACTTCTGTAACTTTGTCCTCTGACCCGGTCATTCTCTGACAAAACCCTCCTAGCCTTCAAGATCCCGCTCAGTGTTGTGTTCTCGGGTGGTTTTTCCTGATAGCCCTGCTTTGTACAAGGGTTTTCTATTACCTTGTTCATGCTTCTTTTACATCAGTTATTACTGATAGCGTAGTCACCTGCTGAAATGGCGTCCCGACGCCATTGCCCACTCCATCATGAGCTCCTTGAGTTTGGGGACTTTAAGGCTCTCGCATCTCCCGTCCAATATCTGGCACGTGTGTGGTAAATGTTTCTTTTGTTTGTTTTGTTTTTGTTTTTGACCTCACCACATGGCTTGTGGGATCTTAGTTCCCCGACCAGGGGTGGAAGCACCGAGTCCTAACCACTGGACCACCAGGGAATTCCCTGTGTGTGGTAAACGTTGAAGGGATGAATGAAATCTGTTTCAGCACTAGCAGGAACGAATGCTCCAGGACCTGGGCTGGACACCGCCATAGCTGGGGAGGCAGAGGTCCCAGCCACTAAGAAGGCCACGCTAGGACGTTTTTTGCTTTATCTCCTGATCCAGAATTAATCTGATTTACTTCAAAGTCCCCATGTCTGGGAAGGTTTGTAATGTTAATTGGATCCTTTTATTTTCTAGGCTGTGTGGATGCCTGGGAACCCAAAGTGCTGCGGGCAGGTATGGGCGCACATTTCCAAGTGCCCATCATCAACAACGTGGACTGGGAAGCAGTGCCCAACTACCTGCCCACCGACACCCGCGTCTACGTGGCTGACAACTGTGGCCTTTACACGCAGGCCCAGGCCCAGGCCCAGATGTCTAATAAGGCCAGTGACTACGGCTGGGTATGTGACCGACGACCCCTAAAGTTTCACAAGTATGAGGAGGAGGAAGAGAATCTAGAAAGTGCAGCCAATAAAGGCTGGCTCCCTGAACTTGAGGTCCAGAGTTACGACTCAGACTGGACAGAGGCACCTGCAGCTGTGGTGATAGGTGGGGAGACCAGCGGCGTGAGCCTGGAGTCCCTGCAGTTGGCTGAGAGCACAGGCGGCGGGAGGCTGCTGATCCCCATCGTGCCCGGTGTGGACAGCCTGAACTCGGCCATGGCTGCGAGCATCCTGCTCTTTGAAGGGAAGAGACAACTGCGGGTGAGGGCGGAACACTTGAGCAGGGACGGGAGTTACCACTGAGAGGGGACGTGGAAGCCAGTCCTCAGCTTTAGGTCGTCTCTGTGGTTATTGGAAAAATAAGAACTTCCCTGACTTTCTGCTTAGCCTCAAAAATACCAAAGGTCAAAATTCCTCCTGAGATCTCCATCTTCCCACCGACTTTTATATATGTGTGTATATGTACATTTGTGTGTGGGTAAGAGAGAGACAACATAAGTAAATGCTCCTCATGGCTGTATGTTTTTAAAAATTGTCCACCAAGGAGCATCTTTGTGCCCAGAAAGTTGCTGAGGGCATCACCTTGGGTAGGGAGGACACCTCCCTCCACAGCCGGGGGTGCTCTGCAGTCGTGGAGCGCTGGTTAGAGGCCGGCCGTGGTCACTCACTCCTGTGATCATTGGTCAATGGAAATTAAACCCCTGTGAAGTGTAGGCCAGCAGATTAAAAAGTTTTATTTCAGTGTGGTCGGTGGGTCTCAATGCCTGTCTTTTCATCTTTGGCCTAGTGATGAGGACATTGCTGAGATTAATGACCCAGGAAGCTGAGGGCTACAGGTGATGGCGTTTAGCTGGCTCTTCTTTTGGCTTGGCTGTGTTAATCTCTGTGGTTGTTAATTCAGGCCATGACTTAAACACTGTTTATGTGTGACACAATTTTTTTCCCCCCATTTCTGGTGAAAGAGCTGAATTCATCAGGTGGTATTACACCTTCTTAGCACCTCTGCAGATATCTTTTTGAGAACTTGGTTCAGAAAAGGAGGAAACAGTTCTTAAATCTTCAGCTTAATCCTGCATCTGTCAGCAAAGCTGTACCCTTTTTACTAGCTTCCTGCTGTTAGTCCTACTTTGTATAACACTTTTGGTTAAATGAAATGACTTACTTGTTTACATTAATCCCCCATCCTGCATAAACAGAACTGTTAGGAAAATGCCACTGTTCCTGGAGGCTGTGTGAACAGAGGCTTCTGCGAGGGGAGAGGCTGAGGTTCTGAGGATGAGAGCTTGGGGCCCTTGAGCCCACAACTCTGCAGCAAGACCCTGCTGTTCTTCTCCCTCTCACACCCCCAGGGCAAGCTGGCTCCTTACTCACCAAGTGCCAGCGGGATGTAGCCAGGGACACGAGGGCAAAGGCAGGTGGTCATTGCTGTGTGTGTAAGTCACTGTGTGTGTGAGGTGGGATGGCGGGAACTGGAGTATGGGACCTAGTTCAAGCAGTGCTTTTACAACCACAGCGAATATGGTTGGAGTTGAGGACAAAGACACTAGCAGTGTAGTGTCACCACGTCCCTTCCATACAGTGGCCCCTGTCATGGTTGGGGTTCCTTGGGAGCCCTTCAGCTGCTCATCACAGGGAGGTCCAATGAGTTGCAGCATGCCCAAGACGAACCGTGGACCCCTCCCTCCCCCCTTGGCTCGCCCAGCTCCCTGGTAAGACCAAAAGGTCACGCATGACCGTGCCCCAAGTGGTGCCCCAGTGGGATTGCTTTGTTATGTTTGAGGGGAGGGGTTTTTAAAGGAACAATCTCTTTGGTTGGCTGTGCTCTCTCAGGGTGACTGGCCGGAAGTTGCTCTGGTGTCCCACTCTGGTCTGGGGCTGCCCAGGGCCCTGCACAAATGTTGGGTGACAGTGGCCCCCAGAATGTTCTTGAGACTCTCCATCCCCCATCAGCTTTTAAGAAGTAGAAAAGCCCACAGCCTTTATGCTGTGTTGAGCCCACAAAGGCTGGGGCCCTCTGCCAGCTTCACAGCTATAATGTCCGTCACACCAGCAGGCGAAATTGGGGGCGGTGGACACCGGAGAACGATACCACTCTATTGACAGTCTCCCAACACCTTGGAAAAGTGCTAAAGAAACACGAGGCTCGCAGAAACTAACAAACACACCATTGTAAAGCAATTATACTCCAATAAAGATTAAAAAAAATAAAAAAATAAAAAGAGGCTCATGCCTTTTCAGCATGAAACCAGTCTCCTGCAATTTTTGTCCCTGGGTTATTGTTCCTGCTGACTTTTATTGTAAAGTAAAAACCACTGAAAGAACAACAAACCCTATACCTTGTCTTTGTTCAGAAAAACAAAGCACCACAGAAGGGCACACCTAGCAAGTCATTCTATCATCCTGGGTGTAAAAAGGAAAAGACATTTACATCCCATTCACTTTATAGTCAATGACTTGTATACCATGCCTTGTGAGTTCTTTTTGTATATTTGTGGGTATAACTTAGCAGAGGGAAGGGCAAATTTTTCTTTAAAATGATTACAGGGGAAGCAAATGGTGAAGTTGTTTGCCTAGTGATGGAAATTAGCCATCTGGAATTATTCTCTGTTTTGAGGCCAATATTTATGTCACCATTTCCCCAGGAGACAGGAATGAAAACTGAGCAGTATATGACAAGTAAAACACATTGCTTGGCTGAAAGAGAAGCCTTCAGAAGGTTGGCCAAGCTGCCCCTTGCTTTTGTGTTGCATGTGGCTGTAATGGTGATTTCTGCCACAAGGGGGCAGTCACGCCTCAACCACTCCCAACCCTGAAGGGAAGGGTGGGGATTTTTCCTGGATGTAACTTGTGAAAGAGGATGGAGTCAAAAGTCTCCCTCCACCACAGTGGGCCTTTTGCAAGCAGTTTGTGCTCAGAGGTGCTAAAGTTGAAGACCCACCCACGTTGTCATTCATTCTCGGCAGAATCTGAAGTATAGAACATTGGACCAAAAACTAGGGAGGAAATGGACAGAAATGGGAAGTAGCTGCCTCAAAAAACTAGCACATCTTTTCCCCTTGAATGGAGCCTCTGGGAAAGCAGCTCTGGACTAATGCTGATGTCCCCAGGTGCCTGGAACTCACACGGAGAACCCACTGCCTCGCCCCGCTTAGTTTCAGGGCAGGGGAGGCAGAAAAGTCCTCTTCCCTCCCCCAGCCATGGCTACTAGCTCATGTTAGAATCTCAGTCTTTAAGGCCCAGAGGATAAGCAGACCTCGGGGGACTGGTTTCCACTGGGGCCTTCTACCACCTGCCCCAGGGTTATTAGCAACACCCGATGTCACCAAAAGCTGAACTGCTCCACTTGTGTTGTGCCACCACACGAAGACTCCAGGACCAGCGCCTCGCCCAGGGTTCCCCGACTGGTGCTGAAAACCACCGGCTGTGCTGTGGGCCCCTCTTGGCCAAGCCGCCTCCACCCGCTGTGGGAGCAGAACTGACTGGCCCACCTGAAAAAGGTGTTTTAAAGGACACACTCGTGCAGACACCTTTAAACTCCAAGATCTCACGTCCTCCGCATCAGTGAACACGCAAAAGAAAGAAGCTAGAAGCCAGACGTGCTGCTGTGGGTGACTGACAGTCCCTGAACCAGGGTCCCGCGTTACCTTGGAGCAGCTGCAGGTGCTCATAGCCTCAGGAAGCCAGGCCGCTGCTCAAAGGCCAGGTACTGAAAATCTGCATACATCACGCATGGTAGCAGCTCTGTTCTTCACATGTTTTGTAGGGAGGAGCAAGTTTTTCAACTAAGGCCTCATAGTTGGAGAAGACCATCACCAAAGCTGATCCTTCCTCAAAATGCAAGAAGAAAACTAAGGTTGGGGAGAGACGTGGCTGCAGCAGGGTCTGGCCTCCCAGTCGCCCTGGAACCTCTGTGACCCCAGGCCGGCAGAGTGGCTTGACTGGCTGGGGACTTCATATCCTCTGGTATCAAAGGAGATCTGTTTTGGGGGACTGGGTCCTAATCGTGCCTCCTCCCATATCCCACTTCTAGCCCATGTGGGTGACTTACTTGTGTGAGGCAAGAGCGCCCAGGAGTCAGACCTGAGACTGGCTGCCTTCCTGGGGCTGCACACTGGCCTACAGGCCTGGGGACAGAGGCTTTCATGAGGTGGCACATTGTTGCATGGAAACCCTACAGCCCCTCAGAACAAGTCCTACCCAAATCTAGTCACACATTTCCTGACTCGGGAAGTATTCCAGAAGGCCAAGAGGGTGAGACATACTTAGGCTGAAAAATGCAGCAGAGTTACTTCTCTTCGTGCTTTCACACTTAGGAATACCTAGAATGTCCTGATGTCAGATCTACCCTCGTAGAAGGAGAAATCCCGGCCATAGAGTAGACCCAATATAAGATTTTCCTACATCCGAGCTTTTTGTTTCCTGGAAAATATTTACCTTTCACACATGCACCACTTGCTAATAATGAACAATCAATAATGAAGCGAATATACAACAGCTGTTTGTCCCCAAAGCATTTTCCCTTGAGCAGCCTGCTTGGAGGAAAGCAGTGGGCGCTCTTGTCCCTGTTGGTGTCAGCAAAGAGGGACTTAGGTTTGAGAGCTCACTGAACACAGCTGCTTCAGGGTAAATGGAAGATCCTGAGCTCCGGGCTGTCCTCGGTTCACGCCGCAGCACCCGGAGAGAAGCTGCAGGGGCACTGCCGGACTTCCCACGATCCACACTGCTCACCGCCACCGTGTTCAGCTCCTGCTCCCAGCGGGCAAGCAGGGGCCTGCCCGAGGGGGAGGTAACAGTGAACAGAATGCTTGCGCGACTAGAGGGGCTGGACCAGCTACTTGCTTGGGCCCCTCCCAGGGCTGCCACTCCAAGCCCGCAGGCCTCTCCACGTGTACACGCACACGCGTGTGTAGTTCTCCGATGACCTCATTGGGTCCAGCTGCTCCGTTCCTGGACCACATTCTACTATGTCTATCACTGCAGAATTCCGTTTGCTGCCCTGGAACAAGGCCGCAGGAGGAGAGAACAGCTTTTTAGTGGCTTTAATTAGGCAACAGGAAAAAACAGTCTGGCTGAAAATTACCACTTGAAGCTTCGCTGATGCCAGAAAAGCAGAACAGGCTCCCTGCGCTTGGATGAGCGAGAGTCATTGACAGCGAGGACACACTTGGGGCGGGGGTAGCAGGCAGCCCCCTCACTCCTGGAAAAGAAGCTGATTCTCAGTCGCCCTCTGGCCTTTACAGCTGCCCGCTGTACATGCCAACCCCACACACATACTTTTTTTCTTAAGCAGATCTTTATTGTTGGGGACAGGTAAAAAAAAATCTCATCTCTGTTGTGAAAATGGGTAGAATCGGATCTGGAAGTCATTGTAGTGAACACAGATCTGGAACCCCAAGGTGGCATTTTTACAGCCACCATCCTGCCTCAACCTGCAGGGCATGGTTTCCCTTGCTGCCGGCGGAAGACCTTGAGTACGTCACAGCTGGTGTTTTAACCTGCTTCCGATTAGCGACAAGAATTTTAAGATATTTTGGAGCTGCTTAGTGGGAATTAAGATGCCACCCACTTCGTCTGCATCAATAACCTTTAAGATCTCTCGCACTATAGAGACTGGGATTTTTCACTGGTGAGGTGATCCTCCCCCAGCATTTTTCCCCCAAAGTCGCCACCGTATAAACCAAAAGCACCTTTTTGGTAAACCTCCCCATTGATCTTAACCTCCACACCCCCCTCCAGAAGGGGAATTCTGGTGTCAAGGGTCCAGTTGACATTAGTGGCAAGTAGTTTAGTCGGCCCTGCATGGACCGTAGAAGGATCACAAATGACCTAATTTTTCTGCTGCAGTGACTTGTGAGGAGGACTCCTCAACTGGACTTTGTTTCTTTTGCCCCAGAAGGTTAAGTAGTTGCTAAGAGAGACCACCTTTGCTCCAAGGCCATCATGGTACAGGGCAACAGACAGAAATCCCGACCATCCTCCAAGTGAGGATGACCTCACCTCATCCCCACACCCCCCGCCCCCCAGGGAGACACTGGCAGGGCTCCCGGAGCAGCCCCTAGCCCTAGGACAGAGCTAGGTTTGAGAGTCTCCAACTACTGCCCCATTCTTCACAAGAGGACCCATGCTCAACTCCTTGTGTTTCTCCAACTGGCCTTCTCAGGCTTCTGAGCACGTGTTCCCGTGAAGGGGGGAATGAATACGTGTCCACAAGGATGTCTGTAATCTGAGACTCCACCCCCTGCAATAGCAAGTCAAACCCGGAGAGGTGGCGGCCAGAGCTCCAGCGGGGGATCTGCCTCTGGCGCTCTAATCCAAACGAACATCCCGGCTTCCAGAGGATTCGACGGATGACCACGTTAGGGCTTGGTTCTCAAAAATTCTGAAACATAGCTGCCAAATATCCGGTGAAAGTCAAGAGGATCTTGTGTGTACCCCCCCCACACTGCCCACCCCATGGAGCACAGCACAAGCCAAAAGATTTTTGTTATGAAGGACAGGAATGGCCAAGTGGTTGATAACGTCCAGAGATGCCTGTTTTATTTCTTACTAGGTGACTGCATTTCAGGCTGGTAACAGTAATGGTCTAATTACCAACTAAATTTGTACCTCTGAACTACAAATCAACAATCCCACTCAGCAAGGAGCGACGGTGTCAACAGCTAATTGGAGGGGGCTGGGTTTTCCAAATAAATGGTCTTGATTGGCTGTGAGTGGAGCCTGGGGTGAGGCCTGAGATTATTTTAAAGGCCCTGACTCCTGACTGAGATAGGCTGAAACCCTGTGAGGCCCTACGCAAAGCCTTCCATCCCAAATCCTAAGAGCACAGCTGTTAGCTTCCTTTCTGTGGTCAGTTCAGCCCAAACAAGGAGCTGAGCTGGGCCCAGCAGAGCGGACCCAGGGCCTACTCTTAGCTGACCTGTCTTTGGTCTGCACTCCCACCTCAGGGCACAGCCCTTTCTGCAGGTTCTTAGGAAAAAGCTAGGCTTCTGGTAATTTTTTTGTCTCTTTTAAGTTCTGCTTTGAGAAGAAAAGGGAACGCAGGGGTAACCAAGGGTGGGCAAGGGCACCTCAGCAGAGCTCCAGCGGCCCCAGGCCCAGAGCCGGGCTGAGTCAGGTCTGCGCTGGTAAGCGGTGCCCCTCCGGGAACACAGGGCCACCGCATCTTCTTGGGAAGATGTCCAAGGGGGAGAACTTAGTAACAACATTCCAAGATTGTAGGGGCTGTTCATCTGAGAAGGTAGAAACTGGGAGAAGGTCAAGATCAAGGAAGAAAGAGCTAGAAGGAAGGAATGAGCAGCTCCTTATCACATGGGAGGCGCTCCATCAAAGTAAGCAATTATTACATGAATCATTACCGTAGCTACTCTCTTCCTCACCAGAAAAGAACACAAACTTCCTTTGAGGGCTGGAGAGCCCCTGCCCAAGAACCGGCTGACAAGCTGGTGTTTTTCCCTCAGACCAAGACAGACCAAGTCACTTAGGAAAGGACGTCCTCGCCAGCAGCTCTGCACGGAGGCCTCCGCGGCCACCGCCCTCTCCCTGCTCCACCCGCCGCGCGTGTGCCTCTGAACCCTCGGGCTCTGCACGTACGTGCTGGCACCTAAGGCAGAGCCAGAGCACCGATGCTCTGTCCCTTGGTGCCCACTTGACAGAAGAACACCCTGGCAAATACCTCACCAAGAGCTAGGGACCAAGAGAACGCTGCAGTCCCAGTTCGGGCCGGGTTATGCCAGCCCCGCGAATCCCAAGCAGAGTCTCCAAACACGGAGGTTCTTCTGCTGCTGGAGAGGATGTGCACCCTAGGGTGCTAGCTGAGGAGTTAATGCAGAAAACAAGGCACCACAGAGAGGTTGGACACTTGGGTTGTGTGATTCGGGACACCCTGGAAAAGTCCAAGGGTGGAGGGAAGGGCGGGGGAGGGGGAGGAGAAGAATGAGTTTTAAATAACATCCCGGGAAGCTGGAGCCCGACTAGATGGGCTCTGGTTTGAGCTTTTCTGCTAGGAAGTCATTCACAAAGGCCTCCACAATGGCAGGGGTGATCTCCTCCACGTCCATCACGTACTTGGCCCGGGCTGACATGTCCAGAATGGTGAGCAAAGGGGCAGCCTCGGGCAGGTTGGTGTAATCTCGCAGGGAGTCGGTCATGTCATCCTGGAAGTCACCAGAGGGAAAGAAAACCAGTAAGTTTTCAAGAAAGAGGGTAGAGAGTCCCCTGGGCCCGGACTCCCCAGACGGCCTAGGAATGGAACCACCCCATCATCCTGGAGAGCGGCCGGCCTCCAGGAAAGATGGGCTCTCAGAACGGGGAGCAGGGGACCCTGCCCTGCCAGGGGGACGGGGAGCCCGGTTCACAAAATTCTCTCTGTGCATCACCCCAAACCCCAGGCAAGTCATCTTTTTTTATTAGCACGAAAGCAACTTTAACTTGTGAAAATGGGATGTCCTTTGATTACTTACTTTTGCAACCAACTCTCAATTCTCTGCAGCCCCACTGTGGGCCCAGGCCAATCTGGACTTCAACTTCAGAATGTTTTTAAAAAAACAGCCCACTACCCCCAGCCCCACAGCTGCAGCGGCGGTAGGAGTTACACCGCCAGTTCAGAAGCCGGGGCCCCTGAAGTGCTACTGAAGTTTACACGGGTCGCTGTATTTATCATACGTTCCCAGTGACTGCCCTGAGGAATTTCCCTAGTATCAGATGTAGCTTTATTAAGTATAAAGGCAAAGAGAAATCCAAAGACAAGGAGAAAGATTTGTAAGGGAGCAACCATCTGAGATTACCTTTCACGCTGCTGATACAGGAAATGGACTCTCTATACCCATCCCCAGGTTGTCTTACCATAAAATGTGCAAAATTCTCCACTGAATGAAAAGACCTGAGTCACCCTGCCGAAAAAGGGCTCGGGGTATTCCTGGCCTTAAATGCTGGTGAGGAGGCTCACCGGTTTCTGAGACAAAAAACATTTCTTTCTGAAAGGGCAGTTCTTTAGGAAAGATGATTAGTGATTGTCTTTTTTCCCCCCACCCTATAAAGAGCACGCACTTCCCAGCAATGCCGGGTGATTCAGCATCTCTGGCAGCGTTCACCCAACTCAGGGCCTCCATTTGGGTTAATAAACAATCTTCACGATAAACAGAGGGGAGACACCTGGACAAATACCATACATCCACTTTCCTGGGAGCAAACACGGGGAGATGAATTTTTACGTCTGTTAAGGCTTCAGAAGGGGCAACTTCTGCCTGCGGGAGAGGACAGGATCAAGACAAAGCCGAGGCCCGCTCAGCCCTGGGGGAATGTGAAGGGCCTAAGTCCAGGGCTCAGAGGCCCCCAGTTGGTGCCTGACGTTCCAGCGCCCTGTGCGCCTTCCTGGCTGCCTTGCTTCTGAGGTCAGACAACTGGACCAAGAGAGCTGCCAAGGCCAGGAGCCGAGGTGCAGAGCAGGGGAAGGCCTGGCGGTGGGTGGGAGAGCTGGAGCAGCGGATGCCCCTGGGCCTCTGCCCAACCTCCTGGTCCAGGCTGGGCGGCCCGTCTGCCAGACCCACACGGAACGGACAGAGGGAGCGAGAGCACTGCTTCTGGAGTCACTCCTCATCTCACGTTCACTCCTCTCTCTGCCACCCACTTAATGCAGGCCTTTGGCAAGAAACTTCTCGGAGCCCAGGTCTCCTAAAACCTGTGAAACGGATTCAGTAATGGCTCACGTGGGGCTCCGCGAGCGTGAGAGCCAGCCAGCACGCACAGCCCGCCCGGGCCGGACTCGGAGCGGTCTCAGCCTCTCTCAGCCTCACTCTCCTCGTCTGTGAGACGGTAGCGATGATGTTCCCTACCCACGAGGTGAGGAGCACGTGGGCGGTGCAGGTGAGGCGCCTCACTCGGGGCCTGGCCTATAGGAAACCTGCCACTGCTCCTTTTCAGCCACGTTTGTAACGCGGCCACCGGAGCCCTCCAGCCCTGCCCCCGCCCCGGCTCAGCCCTTTCTCCTCTGCGCCCATCTTTTCTCTCTGAGCCGTTCGAAAGAGGTTAGAGTTTAATACATTCAGAGCGGCTTCCATTTGTGCTTTGTGTGGAGCGGGCTGGGGACCCCCAAGGCAGGGCCCTGTGAACCTGCTTTGTTCCCTCCACCCCACGGCTGGGCAGGGTGACTTCAGCTGCCTTCCAGGGGCCCACAGAGCAGGGGCGGCTATTGAGGTGATGAATGGCTGGTTCAGGGTGTCACGCCGCGGCACCATCCCCTGGGATCCAAACACAGCGAGACATGAGCAGGGGGCTCTGACCAACTGGAGGTACAGATGGGAGCAAGGAGGGCAGGGGGGCTTCAAAACGTGTATCTGTCAATAACTGGCTTAGGCCGGTGCCCGGGTAGGGGGCAGCAGCGGCGCATGCGCGGAGGGTGGCTCCGGGGTGGGGACCGAGGGGGCGTGGCTGCGGCCATCTCGCAGATTCCACGTGTGCGGGACCCAGGCTCCCAGACCTCGCGGGAGGCGGCCCAGCTTAAGGCCCACCCTTCGTCCCTCCCCCTCCCCCACCCCCGGTGGTGGAGAGCCTTATGCTTGGTCCAGCCCAGCTGAAGGCCCTCCAGGGACAGGCCTGGGGTGGGAGAGACAGGGATGCCAGGAACGTCAGCACCCTCCCTGGGCTGGAGGGGTAATTGCAGGTCGGAGTGGTGGTCGGATCCCCACCGGCATCCCGTGATGGGAAAAGGCCCCGTTGCGGGCTGGGGGAGGGGACTAACCGAGAAGACACTCTGTAAAGCACCAAGAGTTTGGTCTGGACCCAGCCCAGAGGGAGTAAGTGTTGATCGCGATCTTTGTGGCTCCCCAGCAGCCGGGGTGGGCGTAGCCTGGGTGCAAGGGGCGGGGGGCGGGGGGGGGATGTCTGTCGTGGGAGGGCCTCCTGCGGCCCTGAGGCTGCTGTGTGAGAGATGGCAAGAAGGAGGCGGCAGGGGCCAGAACTGGTTTTCCTTGACATCTTTTTATGCTACATTTGTTTGTGGAGGCTTCTGGAAGCACGGTCACCCCAGACCCCCTTCAGACATCCCCAAGGGCTGTATCACTGGTGTTCTAAAAGCCGGCCAGCTGAGCCAGCCCCGGGGGCCAGGCCAGAGCAGCACTCACCTCTCCCGCCACAAAGAACAGAAGCGGCGCCTCCTCCTCTTTGGCTTTGTACTTGGCGATGATCTTCTCAGCTATGGGCTGGATCAGCTGCTTGGCCGCCTCGGACTCCCCGTCATCCTCAGAATCTGTGACAGGGGAGAGAAAGACACAAAGACGCACTGGCTTGTCAGTCAAGATGGAGTGGTGCCTGGGTCCAGGGCCTGACTTGCCCATCTGAGCAGCCCCTGAATGGAAGAGAAGCCTCTCCTGGGACACCAGCCTCACCTCCTGGGTGCAGAAGCGTGCGTCCCCAGGCATAGGCCAGCTTGCTCGCTGCTCTCACACACAGGCTGTCCTGAACCATGCCCCCAGGAAGAACTCACTTCACCAAGTAGCGCTAATGCCCAGGCAGATGCAATTCTGTTCACTGAGCTCTTCACAAACCCACCTTGGAAGCTGAGCCTCCCCTACGCCAGGACCTGAGGTCCCGGCAGTTTTTCTGACAATCACACAATGAGATGCCGTGACCGCGGATCTCTGACTTCCTAATGCAAATGGCAGAACTGGTGGTGGTGGGTCAGGACTGTGGTCTGATCAGCAGCTTTGGTGGTGGTTGGGAGGCACCAGGGCACTGGCAACTTCACAGCTGGCAGCGGGACTTGGCTGGGAAGGGACAGGCTGACTGCAGGGGAGAACCCCCAACCGGGCTCCCAGAGCCCCCTCTGGGCATCTCTTGCCTCCAGTGAAACAGCAGCATGGGAGCAGCTCACTCCTGCTGAACGCTGAAACCGAGAGCGAGCGCAGACCGGGGGTGGGTGGAAACAGGTGCCCGCACAGGACCTTCACCCAGAAGTGCCACATCGCCCGGGAGGCCCAGTGCGCAGGCTCGGCACCACACACTCTACATCCACATTTAATTAGCTCCATGATGCTGGGAACTCGCTTTGCCTCCCTGGGACCCTATTTCCACATCTGCAAATGGCCAGTGAGGTTCCCTACGGTCTCTCAGTTCAGAATTGCTTCCCAGGCCCCAGGATGTGGGCGTGTGAGCCTGCCTAGGAAAGCCCCAAGGTGAATGGTCCCCCAAGGCCATCCCCTTCCAGGGCCTCCTCTGTCCTCCAAGCACAGGGCCAGCCTGCAAGTCAGTTTGCTTCAGGATTCCCTCAAGTCCACATGTTGGCTCCCCACCTGGGGGCCCCCAAACCAGACTTCCAGAGAATGGGGGTCGGATGCTGCCTGCATTCTCCAGCCCCCTCACTGTGGTGCATATGGCAGCAGCTCAGCCATGATTCCGGTATTCAGATTTACTTTAAGTTGGAACCAAGCAACAAGTCCCAAGGGCAAGGTGGCCCTTGGCCAGCAGTTGCTCCGTTTGCGGAAGGAACCAGGGTCACCCCATGGGCCTGCAGGGAGCCTGGAGTGGGTGTTCTGTGTCCTCCTGCTGTCACCCACTGAAAGCCAGAGTGGGAGAGGTGGGGAGACTGAGGGGCTCTCAGCCCTGGAGATGCCGCCCGAGGCCGGGCCCTGCTCCAGCCACCCTGGGGCAGCTCTGCAGAGCACAGGTGAGCGGCGGCAGCAGCTGGGATGAGCCTTGGCCTAAGGGGCCCAGCCCCCCACAGCTGCTGTGCTGCAGCCCGGCCCCCAACAATGGGTCTGTTCATCACGGGGCCAAGGGCTTCCTCTTGGGCTGACCTCTTCTTCCCAGCTGGCAGCCGGGAGCAGCTAGGAAGGAAAGCACAGCAGCAGCGCCCAGAACACCACCGCCCACAGGGGAGAACCACGAATAAATCACTGGGGTCAGGAGCACGGCAGCCGCGGAGACAAAGGCCCAGGCTCTGCGTTGCTGGCGACAGAAGGAAGGTGCAGGGACAGACTTCCCCGACCCCCACCCAGTGAGCTCTGCCCATCCCGTCCCACCCTGGGGCTCCAGCTGAGCTTCATACCTACAAAAAGGACAAGGCAGGGGCCCTCGTTGAGCTGCACGGCGTTGGAGTCGGAGAGCTCCAGCACGGGCTTGGGGTGCCACGGGAAGCCCCTGCAGTCCTCGTCGTTCAGCACCTCCACCCGCCCCTGCCGCGTGATCACCTCCCCCTGTGGGTCCAGCACAATGAGCGTGGGGATGCCTGCAAGAGAGGGCGCGAGATTGGCCACAGACCCACAGTCCACGGGACGGCCCCCTAGGACACAATTCAGCCGGAGAGCCCTGGGATGGAAGCTGGGCTCAGCCTCTGAAGAGCCAGGGAGCCCCCCTGGGTTGGCAGGTAACTTCTCCACGGGAGCCTAAGCAAGTCACTCCCCCGCCCCCCGCCTCCTGGTGAATGCACTGCAGCTCCCACCTTATCCCACCGCCACGTAAAGATCAACAAGGCTGTGCGTTTCAGAACTCAGCACGGGGGCTTGGCACATAGAAGCAGAGGAGAAGTCCCAGAGAGATCCCCAAGAAGCAGGAGCTGCTCCCAAACCTGCAGGGAGTCTAGACCTCATGAGGTGGTGTGAACACCCGCTCCCCTGCAGTGCAGCCCAGCACAGGTCAAGGGCGGGAGGGCCCCACCTGTGCGAGCACAGGGGGCCTGTTGCGGGGAGGAGCCTGGGACAGGGGCTGCCAGGGGCAGGAGGACAGGAGGAGGACAGCTGGCTGCCACCTCCAGCCCTGCTGCTGGGGGAGGTCCCAGCATTTGCCCTGAGGGGGGCAGTCCCTGGAGGGAATGTGCTGACGGCAGTGCCGTCGCTCTCACGTTAGAGTCCTGGGCTGGGGCAAGAAACGCAACACAAAGCGCCCCGCGAACCACAGCCCGCCTCTGACCATAAAGCCTCCAGTGGAAAATCACAGGAGATCCCTCCCGGGTTACAGTCGCGTGTGAGTTTTCCACCTCCCTGTTCTTTGTACCCCATTCCCCGCTGCTTCTCCTCCAGCCACCACCCACAGCCCACAGAGGCAGACTCGGCCCTGCCCTCTGGGGACACTTGTCTCTCCACTGGCAGTTGGTCCCCTCCCCCCTTGCACTAACCAGCTGCCTCCCCTCTGGAGCTGACTGGAGCTTTAATTTTATATGGGCCAGGGAAAGCCAGAGCAATTTAATATTTATAGATTCCACAGCATTCAGTCGGTAATTTGCTCCGCTGACATTTTACTTCGCCGTGGGGGGCGATGCTGAGGTACCAGAAATACAGCCCTGGTGTTATGACCTGCATGGTGGCTGGGGCAGCGGGCATGCAGCGGTGAGCCTGTCTGCAAAAGGAAAAACGAGTCTATTATGTCCACACCTATTAGAAGGAGTGGCTTGGCATGTCAGGGAACAGGTCCAGAGAGAAACAGATTCTGGGGACTGCCTTTCCCACAACACACATCACATACAAACGCACGTGGCCATAGCCGGCACACTCAGGGGCTTTCAGGATGCGCCCAGAGCTGTCCGGGCCTCCTGAGTTGTGTGTCAGAGTACAAGAGACTCGGGGCATTTCCAGCCTCATCCTTACAACGGCATGTCATCCCCCAGAGGCCTGGGGCTCACATCAGGTGTGTCCCCAACCAGGATCGGGCTGGGCTTGAGTCAGAAGCCTGGAGGGAGCCTGGGGCTGGGGCCCATGACACGACAGGCTGACCAGCTGCAGACAAATGCCTCCCCAGCGCCATGCCTCATCTCAAAAATGCCTTGGCAAAGTTCTTTAATCAGTTTCTGAAATTGGGCAATTTCAAGTGTTGGGTTAAACCGGGGCCTGCCCACTGCTATGATTAGACACTGCGGCAGGCCTGTTTGTAGCCCAGACGTGGGATGCTGAGTTGGTCTGTGGAGGGCAAGCAGGCACAGAGGACGGACAGAGAAGGCAGGAGAAGTAAAATCCAAAGGCAAAGAAGCTCACTTCCTGGTTTGGTGCCTCGGTTTCTCCAAGTGACTACTCTAAGGGGCTTCTTTGTTACCATGGCTGCAGCCACTCTCCAGTCATTGCTGGTGGGGACCAGGACAGCAGGGCAGGGACACAAGCCCCCAGCTGGCTGCTGTGGAGTCCTCGCCAAGTCAAGAGAGGAACAGCTCCCCTGGACCCCCAGGTCTCCCCACTCCTCCCCGACGGCTACGCGAAAACTAAGTCCCCCTTGTATTTGGTGCTTCGAGCCCAAGATGATGAGGTGCATGTGACTGTGGAGTGTAAACAGAAAGCGACTCGGTACAATGACCACAGACTTCAACCAAGAGAAGCCCATTTCCGGCACACGGACAGAGAAAGAGAATCAACAAGCATCGGGCCAGGCCGCCTTCCCATCACCGGATCTTGGGTTAGCTCGGCCTCGGAGCCCTAAGTGTGTATGTTCCTCCAGAGATGAACCAGCGGGTGAGAGAAGGAAGCTTGCTCTCTGGGCATCTGCTCTGTGCTCCGCATGGGGCGTGGGACCTCACTCACTCCTGGAAGTATGATTATCCTCCTTCTGCAGATGCTCAAGTTGCCTACCTAAGGTCGTCTGGCCAGTAAGTGGCCACGGTGGGACAGGAAGCCTGGTCTGCCTGCTGGAAAAGCTGCCGCTCTTTCTACCAGTCAGGCCAGTGGTGGGGGCTCTCACAGCCCCGGGCTGGGGACTCTCATCCCCAAGGAGGAGCTGGGCAGGGCAGGCCCTGCATCCACACTTTCTGCACCACCCACCTCCCTCTTCTCTGAGGCTTTGGGGAAGGAGGCTGAGATATGATCACCTCTCCCCTTTCTCCCCCGTCCCCCGCCCCATCAGGCCTTTCCTGCTCCCCACCTCCCTTGAAGCAGGTTCCCCGAAGCAGAGACTTCTAAGGCGAAAATAGGGCAGAGCCTCTTATGGGAAACTTAAAGGGAATGGAAAATTTCTAATCAATGCCTTTGTACAAAATAACTGCCACCCCAGCAAGGGGCTTCACTGAAGGGAATGAAAAGGGAGCAGTTGGTCTCTGCTTCTCTTGAACATGTCGTTTCCCAGCTGGGATGGCTGGAATGGTTGGAGGAAGAGTACAGTAAGAATTCTAAGGAAGATCCAGGAAAGTCACTTAACTGCTCAGAGCCTCAATTCCACACCGTCAAATGGGGGTAGTGATAGTTTCCTGTCTTACTTGGGAGCTGGAAGTAAAATGACAAGTAGAAGATGCTTTCGAGCAGACCATCTGGCACACAGTAAGTACTCTGTAAATATTAGCTCTTATTATAAATAAGTTCATCATTATTTTTTTTAATCATCCCTAAGTTGATCATTTGGCTTGCGAGAAGGGACAGAAGATTGGTGCCTTGCTCTCGTGAGATACACAGAAACCTCCACGCTGGCTGGAGGGAGTTCGCTAAAGAAACAGATCACCGAGGCGACGTCAGCACCACAGGGAGGGTTCCAGGGACGGTATAATGCTGCCACGTGTGCGGTTGGTTTTCTCTCGCTCGCACCACCCCAAGCTTAACCTCTGCGAGTAGAACACACACTCTATGCTCCTAGAGAGGGCTTCAGCCCCAGGCCCCCGCCCAGGGGAGCTTGGGTGGACCACAGCAGTGCCTCAGAATCCCCTTCAGCATCTCCCCGAAAACCTAGAGAAGAAGGAACAAGGCCTAAGAAGCCGGCTCCATACTGTTTCCTCCTGGGAGGAGCCGATTTGTGAGTATTTAAAACCATCTCAAAGCCATGTGCGGGACTTCCCTGGTGGTGCAGTGGTTAAGTATCCACCTGCCAATGAAGGGGACACGGGTTCGAGCCCTGGTCCGGGAAGATCCCACATGCCGCGGAGCAACTAAGCGCATGCACCACAACTACTGAGCCTGCGCTCTAGAGCCCGCGAGCCACAACTACTGAGCCCATGCGCCACAACTACTGAAGCCCGCACGCCTAGAGCCCGTGCTCCGCAACTAGAGAAGCCACCACAATGAGAAGCCCATGCACAGAGTAGCCCCTGCTCGCCGCAACGAGAGAAAGCCCGCACACAGCAACGAAGACCCAACGCGGCCGAAAAAAAAAAAAAAAGAAGCCATGTGCACGGAGACTGTCCCACAGTTGCGTTTGGTTGCTTTCCTATCACCAAGGAAAGAGGGAGTTTCAAAGGAGGTGGTGGGTCTGGGGCAGCACCTGGGGGTGGGAGAGGACCTGGTCAGGGCCGTAACCCAACTTTGTTTCTCTGCTTCTAGATGGCAGTGTGATCGCAAAGATTGCTGGCAGTGGGGAAGAGAAAGGGGAGGAAAAGCAGACCCCACGACCGGAAGAGTGGGTTAGGGCACGTGGCAGGGCAAGTGGTTACGTGATCACGGAAATAAATGGTCATCATGAACACTGTAGCAGTATGGAAACGTTTGTAATACATGGATGAGTTGAAAATGCAGAATACACAGTGCTATGTGTACAATTACAACTATGTAGAAATATGCTTGAAGACAGAGACCAAAAGGACTCAGAAAAGTGAAAACAGTTGTGCTAGGAAGGCAGGAATGTGGGTGAAATAGATACATATTTAAGTTTTGTTAAATGGTATTATGATGAATGCACTAACATTAAATAAAAATCAAACAGGAACCATAGGGCAGCAGGGGTGGGATGACAAATACAGACCATGCCTTGGCAACGTCAACCCCAGTTCCGTTCAGCACATCCCTCTTTTCCTCCCCCTCCTACTCCCCCAAACCTTCCCCTGCTGGGAGAGTTAAGGAAAGGAAGAAGGCAGCTGGTTTGAGTGGTGAAGCTCAGAGAAACCCAAAGTAAGTCAAAGGGATGAGTCTGGGCCCACGTGAACTCGGCCAGAAGGCCCGCATCAGGAGGCACAAAGAAGACTTTTTTTTTTTGACCGTGCCACGTGGCATGCGGGATCTTAGTTCCCGGACCAGGGATTGAACCCGAGCCCCCTGCAGTGGAGGCTCAGAGTCTTAACCACTGGACCGCCAGGAAGTCCCAAAGAAGACATTTAAAATGGCAGCGTTCTTGCAATACAGAAAAGCCAGAAATGACCAAGTATCCACTGACAGTGGAACTGATAAACAGGCTGTGGTACAACAAAGCACTTCACGGCACTGAAATAAACCAGATGTAAATATCAACAGGGATAAGTCTCAAAAACATAATGTTTAGTGAGAAAAGCAAGCTGCATTATGATATTACAGCATGTCAGCACTTAAGTACACTTCTAAAAACACACCCAGCACGACTATACATTACTCATGGATTCAGAGACGCAGTGAACATCTGAAAACAGATGAGGAATATTCACAATGACTGGATGATAGTGTCACCGCTCTCCCCCACTGGGGAGAAAGAAGGGGCAATGCTCCTCGGAGGAGTAAAGGGAGCCCCACTTGGTCTGTGTTTAATGCTCCCATTCGTTGATAAATACCTCAGGCAAAGATGTCAGTTCTAGGTGGTGGCCACATGGGTGTTTGTTACATTATTCTTTGTCCTTTCCTGTTTTTCCTTTTTTTATGTTTTCAGAATGAAACAAGATGAGCGGAGAAGAGCACTGAGGCTGCTCTGTAGGCCCCAAGACAGCCCCCAGCCGCCCTCCCCAGGCCCAGGGGGCCAACTCCACAGAGCCTGCGCCAGCCCTTTAAATACTGAGATTTGCCTACAAAAAACACCAGCGTCGGCCCCTTGCCCTCTACTCACTGAAAAACACAATGGCTGAATGTTTCGTTTCTATAGAAAATAAAGAGACTCTGCCTCAAGTCCATTTTGTGAAAGGGGCAGGGAAGAGGGCAAAGGAAGGGAAAGAGAGAGGAGAAGGGCGGGAAATGGATAAGAAAGGCAGGGAAAAGGGAAGAGGAGAAGAAAAAGCCAGAGGATAAGGATGAGGAATAAGAGGGCAACAGAGAAACAGAAGATAAATAGATCCCGGGAGAGCGACGGGCCTCACACAACTGCCTCCTGGTCTTCCCTGCTGCTCTCCTGGTGGCAGGGCCTCCGTCCACCCCAGGCCCTGTTTGCTGGCCCCAAAGGCGGGGGCGGGGGTGGGGGGGAGAGGAACAAAGCCAGCGAGGGCCTCTAACCCAGGAGAGAAGGGGCTCTGAGCCTCCCTGCGCAGAACATGGTATTCTCCAACAGCCAGCATTAGAGAATTGCTAATGGGATCTGCCTTTTGCCAAGTGCGTCTAAACCCTTTCCTTAGAAAGGCATTTGTCAGCAGCTTATAGGGCTACAAATTCCCCAGTCTGCACAAAGCACTGAGAGGAGGGAGGCCAACCCAGCTACTCCCCAAGGCAAAGAAAGTGGATGGAGGCCACATGCCAGGCTTTGGTGAACTCCAGCGGCCCCATGAAGACTGCCAGCTAACACGGCCCAGGCTCAGGCCAGAGCACCCGAGGGACCAGCAAACAGCCTGGGAGCAGACGCCTCCTCAAGGCCTGCAGCACGTCCTGCCATCTCTGAAAGGGGTGACTGGAGGGCACAGCCTCAAGACCCAGACTCTCCCACCACCACCTGGATGGACACCTGAACGAAGTGGCAGCATCTTATGCAAGGGCTCCTCGGGATGCTGGGAGATACTCAGAATCCGGGGGCGCTCTGAGCCCAGCTCCCAAGATGCTCAGAGGATTCTGGGTTCTTCTGCATTGCCCATTTTCACCCAAGCCTGTCCAGGTGACACAGAGGAGCTCTGCCCTCATGGGCCTCATATGGTCTGATCAAGTCATTTGCGCGCTATAAGGCACAAAGACAGGCCAGGTGGAGGTGGCTCAGCTTGGGTGCGGGCAGGGGAAGGTACCTCATACTGCTCTGTGAAAGCACCCTCATCAAAACGTTCAGGAGGAGACAGAAAGTGGGGTGAGAGACCAGGACACAGAGTCAAGCAGGGAGCATGAGCTCCCCCAGATACAGCCCTGTGGGATTTGGAGAAGACCAGACAGTCGGTGGAACCCTCCACTGACTCTGCATATGTATGGAGTGTATGTACGTGCACATCGTGATACTGTAACATAATGAGGCGTATATATTTGGCCTTCATCCCCAGCTCCTGGCACAGAGCTCCTAAAACCCCTATAATTTCCTGAATGATTGGGGTGATAGGAACATCTTTTGTTATAATATTTGGTCTTAGTCCCAGATCCTGACACGAGAGCTTCCAAGACTGTTGGAATGTAAGTGGTAAGAGTGAGTGTCTTTTTGGATGCTCACGAGATGACGGGTCTGGGTCGCCAGAGAGACGTGGTTAGAAGGTTGGAACACTGAGCTCCACACTCTTGACCTCAAGAGCTGGGGAAGGGAGAAGGGCTGGAGGTTGAGTTCATCACCAATGGCCAGTGATTTAACCACTCATGCCTACATTAGTGAAACCTCCATAAAGGCCCCAAAATGATGGGGTTCAGAGAGCTTCCAGGTTGGTGAACATGTGGAGGTGCCGGGAGGGCGGTGCACCTGGAGAGGACACGGGAGCTCTATTTGAGCAAGAAAGAAGAAAGGGGATGGGGAGACACACAGACACTGTGAGTTACGGACCTGATGATGTAAAAGATGCTTCATGGTGGAGAGGAGGGAGACTGAGGGAATTCAGGAGAGCCGGCCATACCGCCACGAAAGCAGGCCTGCTGAGGAGAGAGACACTCACCCAGGGGAGGAGTCTGGGCCGCGGGAGATGCCGACAGGGAGGAAAGTGATGGCCCCAGGACCTCAGGCCCCCAGCTCCACACCCCCAGCACCCTGCTCCCGGTCCAGCCTGTGCGAGGCTGCAGAGGCATCTTCTCAGCAACCCCGACCCCTAGAACAGGCTGTGGATTTCCTCTACCTTATATTTTGGTAGTCAAACGCAGTGGGATGCTGACTGGTAAGATCAATGGAAAATGCTGCCAAAGAACTTACTAACAACTAATGCGCAGGGGACCCCAAAAAATGCCATGAAGCTGAAGTACCCTGTGAGGCTGCAAGGAGGCAGAGGCCGCCTGGGCCACCTGCCCTAGAGCCCAAGGGAGCAGCCTCTCTCCCTCCACAGGCAGGCCTGTCGTGAGCCACAGCCTGAGGTCTGGCTACAGTGGGAGCTCAGTGAGTCCATCAGAAATATCAGAGGATAACATGCCTCTGGGATTTCTCTTCCAGTCTAGCTTAAATGTCACTACTGCACTGATCTCCCCTTAATCAAATTTTTCAAAAAGCTCCAAAGTCCAAAGCGCCAAGTTCAAGGACCACAGCCTGGTGCTCAAGGCCTTCTGTGATGTGGCATCACCAGCCTTATTACCCAGTATGCCCTATAGTACACCATGGGCATCCTACTCTGGCCTTTGCCCTGGAATGTCTCAAACCCTCTACCTAAATCCCATCCATTCTGTAAGGCCCTGCTCTAGAGTCACCTCCTCCAGGAAGCCTTCTGGGCTCAAGAGCTCCAAGCCAGAGTCTCACGTGAACTCAGACTATTCCATTGTGTGCCCTTCATGAAATGCTGCCTTGAAAAGGATCCTGTGTGGCTCTTCCACACTCTCGTTTCACTGTGCTTTAGTGCATCTCTGGGCCAGAGGCGGACAGACAGATCAGGGTCAGCCGGCAATGTCTGACAGGCTGCTTGCAGGAATGACCCCTAAGGCTTAGCCAAAGAGGTCAGTGATCAAGTGAGCAGTTGGCAGAAAACACTGTGCCAGGGAGAGAAGCCAAGAGTGAGGAAGCAGGAGGCAGAGAGCTGGGAAAGCAGGCTGGTCCAAGCTGAGGAGGGACTAGTACAGATGACAGGGAGTGTACACCGTGGAGCCAGCAGACAAGGAGCAGCGGGACAGGCCAGGTGCAGGGCTGGGCTGCAGAGGACACTTGCTGGCCAGAGCTGGGTTCTTTTGTGTGCCTGTCCGCCCGCTGCTTGCCTGGGCACAGGGCCTCTCAGATCAGCTCTCTGACTCTCAGCTGAGGGCTCCTTGAAGTCTGGGAACCACATATGTACTCATCCTCACACTGCCAGGCCTTAAGAGACTGAGCCAAATGAATGCATCTCTGAAAACTCTCCATTCTCTTCCTGCTCATTTGTGGTCCCCCGCATCCTGGCTGTCTGGGCCACACCTAGCAACCAGGGCTCCTACTGCTGTACTATTTACATGTTGGTAGCTGGAGAATCCAAAGGAGAGTTCCCTTCTCTGCTCTCTGAAGGCAGACAGAAAACAATCAGTTTAATTTTTTTTCCTTTTTTTTTTTTTTTTTGGCCACACCATGCAGCATGCGGGATCTTAAGTTCCCCGACCAGGGATCGAACCCACACCCCCTAAAGTGGAAGCGTGGAGTCTTAACCACTGGACCGCCAGGGAAGTCCCACGATCCATTTAATTTTTTCGTGCCCTGCCAATGTCTGACAGAAGGGTACCTTCTAGCCTCAGCTGTGTGTCCAAAACTTGTGTGGAATCTTGCAGGGCTTGTGATTTCTCCTTAGGAGATTGCTATTCTGTGCTTACCCCGCCAACAAGGGCCCCAAGAAGCATCTCACAGAGCACAGGGAGGGTAGAAACCCCCACCCTCAAACTGGCTATGCATGATATAGACTGTCCTTTGGTAATTATTACTTTCAGGTGACCTCAGGGCCTTAGCATCGACCACCAGAATATGACCTGCACCTCACTGGCCTCCACCTCCAAGAAAGGGCAACTCCCTTCCTCAGAGAGGAAAAGGCTGTGCTTCACTGAGGACGTGTGTTTGGAAAGAAGATGCCTCCATATAGAGAGGCTGCCCGACTGAGCAGAGTGGCCAAGTGAAGCCCAGCACCCGCTCTGCTCTCTGGGACAAGTTCAGTCTTCTGAGCTCTTGTACAAAGTGACACCTATTTGACCAACACTTTTTAGTTCTTCAAAAGATATCATCCTACTGTAGTTATTTCCCAATGTAAATCCCATCTTGTCCACTCAAGGGCAGCACTGGGACACCCTTCTGGTTTCTTATTCCCCACCAAGCTCAGTGTACAGTATTGGTGGTTAGTTGGAGCTCAAGAAATAGAATCCTATGCATTTAAATCTACTCCAGCTTTTTTCCAAGAAGGATTTGAGGCTGCTTAAAAAGTGCATGATATAATCCAATAAAAAATTGATGAAAACATCCCACTGAAAGGAAAATAAGGAAGGAAGAGAAAACAAAGCTAGGGTCAAGGGCACACAGAGAAATGGTCAGCTTTGTAAAACTGCTAAAGGTGGTTACAAATTCAGCTCTGAGTTTTCTAGGGGCTAAAGCAAGGAAAGAACTGTGGTCTGTGATGAAATCCAAAGTATACGAAAGATGAAAGAAAAAACAAAAATGCATCTCCAACTGCAAAAGAAGTTCAGTTTTTGCTGGGTGCTAGAGGGTAATTTCCTGAACATAAATTCCTACAAGTGGGATTCTGAAATTAAAGGTTTTATAGATTTTTAAGGCCTCTGGTGTACATTGCCAATTTCTCTCCTTGAAACGTTGTCCTGATTTAGATTCCTACTAGCAGCCTGCTCTCTTTCCTATACTGGGGATTATCTTTTTTTGGAAAGTAGACTTCTTTGCAAATGTGATAGACACAAGTTCAGTGTTTTCATCTGTAAATCATGAATGAAAATTATTCTGAATATTTTCCTTATCCATTCTGACAATATGCATCAGGTAAATTGCCCACCTCATATCTTATACATATTTTCAACTAAATTGTTTGTCTATCTCTCTTTTTGGACTGGTATCTGGAAAGAGCTCTTTTTCTATGAAGGATATAGATTCTTTGCCACATGTGTTATTAATATCGTTAGTTGCCTTTCTGTTAGTAAGCTTTTTGACATCCAAAAGTTTATCTTTTTTAGGTTGTAAAATCAAATATTTCCCTTTTTTCCCCTAAGTCAGTCAGTTAAATATTAAGTGCCTACTCTGTATCCAACAGTGAAACTGCCCAATTTTACTGAAAAAAGTTAGGTTAAGTAACTTGCTCAAGGTCCGTCAGCAGTAGGGGGGTAAACCTTCAGCAAATACTTGTTGAATGAATGAATAAGTGAATTGAGAGATATGAAGTTTTACTTATCCCCACCAAGTGGCAATTCAACCCTCTGTTTAGTACGACTGGCCTAGGATCATCAATTTTCTCAAGCAATACAGCTCCTACCCCAAGGCACGCATGTTTTAAGGCTCTCTGCATGCAGAATGCTGGAAGGAAATACTCCTGGGCCATCTCCTTTAAATTAACCAACTTGGTACCCGTCCTTCTGGACCAGTAAGCCATGTCATGTCTCTGCACTTCTGTTTGGAAAGAAAACTGCTTTCATCTCTTTTATTAGTAGGAGGCATAAGGCTCCAAGATTCTCAAAGGATTACTAGACCTAGACTCAGTGCCCGAAGTGTGGCCCCTGGCCAGCAGCACTGGCATCGCCTGGGGGCTTGCTGGAAATGCAGGATCTCAGCCACACCCCAGAACCACTGAATCCGAATCTGCAGTTTCGCAAGATCCCCAGGGAATTCTTATGCACATTTGAAACTGAGAATCACCAATTTTAAATGAAATATTAATTTTTTGAAACTAGCTCCTGACAAAGCCAAATGCTTACTTTACATGGTGAAGAAAAAAGGTTAAAGAACCTGATGAGTTCCCCCACAAGCTGTGGAGTTGGTGGGTAGATCTTGATTTGTCTTTTTTTTTTCCAATTCCTATAAACCAAGACACTGAGAACTCAAATATTAGCTGTTATCTGTCTAGGGTTGACCAGGATCTGGTACCGCTGATACAAAGAGAATGAATTTAACTCTTACTAGGCCACCAAGAAAAAACCTGGTTGGGTGAAGGCTGGGAAGGAGGTATTCACATAATAAAGAATAAAAACACAGATTGTCTCACTAGTCATCATTATTTCTGAAAAACACCATGATTAGTACTTCAAGTCCAAGTCTTCAACAGTCTCAGGAAATCAATTTTCTTGCCTAAAAGGCAATAATATCCCCTCAGCCTTCACTATGACACTTCAGGAACGTGAGAAGTATGGGATTTGCATTATCCTATTAACGCTCCCAGCGACTCTTTGTGGCAGATTTATCATCCACATTTTACAGATGAGGAAACCGAGGCTCAAAGAACCTGAGTAACAGAACCAAAGGTCACCCTCAGGTCCGTTTGACAGAAAGAACCTCGGGATAGGGTTTTGGCCAAGTCATTGGGCAGGTGTTCTCCATAGCCCAGCCACATTAGAACCCACTAGGCCAGGTGGTGAGAAGTAGCTGTCTCACCGGGACAAGCACTTAAAAAAAAAAAAAAAAAGATGGCTTTAATGAGGGATAATCTACATACCTTAAAATCCACTGCATATTTTTAAGATGCTAAAGAATGTGAACATTCATGGAAATAAAGATGTTCTTTTCCCTCTAGAAGGAAAGCCAAAGAGGTGGTGAGCCCAGATGAGCAGGTTTCCAAGGAGCCCACGAGTCGGGCACGCCTACCTTGGATTCCATACAGCCGGTTGAGGCGCGACCGCCGGGCCTCGTCGGTGTAGGGGACAGCGAGCCACGGCATCTCACTGAAGTACTGTTTGAATGAGTCCTCTGACCTACAGAGACACACACACACACACACACACACGGAGACAGAGCCCTATTACCCCCCAAGGCACCACCACTGGGTCCTCCCCACCTTCCACCAAGTCGTGCCCAGGGCCCTACAGATGCCAGGGCTTCTAATCATCGTGCTCCTCGGACACCAGGCGGAAGGAGGACACTGCCCTACCCGTTCCAGTGCACACCCCCAGCAAAGCTCCACACCGCAGGTGGACGCCAAACTGAAATGCCAGGCCATTTCCACATCCCGCTGCTCTGCATCCTACACATTCAACTCTCGCTTAGCTTCTCCTTTCTCAACACTGACAGGTCCTACTTTTATGAGGAGTCTAGATGTTCGGACACCACATTCCCCGCAATGTTTGTAATCTGTGCACATAACAGTGATGCGTACAGGACACTTAACCAAGCATATACCTACGACTCCATGTCTAAGAAACTCTAGGAGTGATAAATCTAATCAAGTGATAGAAAGCAGATGCGGGGATCCGTGGGGCTGGGATTTGGGGGTGAGGATTAACTGAGAAGAGGCAAGAGGGATTCTTTTAATTGATGGGAACGTTCTACACCTTCACTGTGATGGTGACACAGGTACATACATTAGTGAAAATTCATTTAACTGTACACCTAGAATGTATGAATTTCACTGTATGTAAATTGTACTTCAATAAAGTTGATGTTTTTATTATTTATTTATTTATTTTGGCTGCGCCACGGGGCTTGCAGGATCTTGGTTCCCCGACCAGGGATCAAACCCACACCCTCAGTAGTGAAAGTGCGGAGTCCTAACCACTGGATCGCCAGGGAATTCCCAAGTTGATGTTTTTTAAAGCTTTAAAAAAGTGACTCCTCCCTGTGGCATGCCTTCAGGCTTGCCCCACTCACATGCCGGGGCGGGGAGAAGGGGGGGTGGCGGTGTAGTGGGGCGGGGCCAACGGGCCAATAAACTGAGCACGGCATCATGCAGACATCAAGGGTACAACAGTGGACACAAGGCCCTCCATGTGTTGCCATTCAGAGACCCTTCTGTGAACAGAACACCTGGTGGCTCGGGAACTGGGGCTGGAGTTTTGAGATGAAGGAAGGTCACTGATGAGTAAAGCCGGCAAGAGGGCAAGAAACAGAGGAGACTGAGGCTAAAAGGCCCTGACATACTCCAGGAAGAATGTCTGTTCTTGTTTTGAGGAGAGCCCCTAGAAAAAGCACGTGGCCAGAACTAAGAGAAATGACTGCAGAGCCCGCTAGGATAGGTGTCACATTCCATTAGTCTCTGGCTCTTTTCTTTCCATCCTCCCTCCTCCACATCCTTTCACCACCATCCACAAAGCTGAACTAATCAGAAAAAAATGCATCCTAATCTCAAACGCCCCAGGCCAGAATTGGGATGTCCCTTAATATTGACAGCAAGGACGGGTTTTTCTTGGCTCCCCTTCAGACAATTACTGTCCCTCCGACAATCATCCCAGATATGTCTTCCCTGATCCCTATCCCCCAAGCTCTAAGCTAAAGAGGCGAGATGTGTATGGCAAGAGACATCCACCTAGAGAAAAGGGGAGATGCACCGCCACTCTCCCCAGCACGTGTTACCTGTCTGCACTAACAAAGATGATCTCGAATTTCTGGCCTGCCTCCTTGATCTTCCGGTAGGATTCCACCAGGACCCGGGTGAGGCTTCGGCAGGGTGGACACTGGAAGACACGAGTGGGATCCTGCAGCCTCACGCCGTGCCTTCTCCTTCCCAATTCCCAGCCACCTGCCCGTAGAGGCCAGGTCAGCAACACCCAGGCAGGATTCGGATCACGTTTCCAGTTTATGGAAGAGGCAGAAACCAATGTGCCTCTCTTGATGGCGCGTATCCAACACAGGCCCTGCCCCATCCACCTGGGTGCCAGCAGGCAGCAGTTAAAACGAACTCCCGCGGGGACCATGAGGAGACGCATCAGAATGGGTCAGGAGGACTCCTCTATTTATTTATTTATTTTTTAGGGGGAAGGACTACCCTTTTAGGCCCGTCCATAGAAGTCATTTTTTTGCTGCTAATATCATTCATCATAGTAAGCACGTGCAGCATGCCAGCAATGCATCGGGCACAGGAGAAGGCAAGAATGTCGGGAAATGACACCTGAGCAGTCACACCTCCAGAAGCCAACCCCAGCTGGTCCTGGTGGTGACATCACTGCTCCCTTCTGTCTGGACTAAAGAGGGACCAAACACTCACCCAGTGTGCAGAGAAATAGACTCCCACGTGAGACCCCTCCAGGCTGCTGCTCTCCAGGGACTGCCCATTATTTCTAAGCAAGGGCCCTGCAATGACTTCCCTGAAGGGTTTAGGCCCCCAAGGGAATTCCAAACCTGAAACAGGCAACAGACAGCGAGAATGTTAAGACTCTTCCTCGTGGCCTCTGACCCAAAAGGCCTCAGGGCTGCAGAGCATGACAACTTTATCACCAAACAGTATTTTTTAACATATCCATAGGATCCGCAGCTAAAGCAGGCATAAAAGCAGGACTCATCCACGCAGAGCCCTACCTACCTTCAAGGCAATGGTTCCTGAACCTGGATGACCACAGCACCCATCTCCTGGGGGGCTTTTGAAAAGTACAGAAGCCCAGGTCACCCCCCACCCCCAGTCTCAGGATTCAGGGGCAAGGCTGAAGATGCATGTCCAAAACAAAGCAAAACGACTCCCCAAGTAACTGTGATGATGGGACAGTTGGGAAATCACTGCCTCGGGTATTAACCGTGAGTTTCTTCAATTCCAACCCTGGACTCTCAGTGGCTCTCAACTCTGCATTTTAGAATCAGCTGGGGAATTATAAAATTCCCCACCCCCAGAGATTCTGATTCAGCTGGTCTGGGTTGGGGCCCAGGGAACCAAGTGAGATGAGAATTTCAGTCTACTGAAAGGAAAGCGTAAAACCACTCAACCCAGATGGTCGACATTCTGGTGACACGTAAGCCCCAGGCAGGAAGAGCAAATGATATGCTCCCCCACTCAACAGAACAGTGTTTTCTCACAGGGTGGTCCAGGGACCACTGCCTCAAAATCGCCTGGGGTGGGTGGAGGATGGGAGGGAGAAGCACAGCCTGGCTGAAAAAGCAGGTGGCCAAGCCCACCCTGAAACAAATGGATCCAAAAATCTCTGGGGGTGGAGGCGGGGAAGCTGGGTTTATAACAAGCTTCAGAGTGGAGTGTATGTGTGTGTTGTGTGTGTGTGTTGTGTGTGTGTGTGTGTGTGTGTGTTTACATTTCAGAAGGTAAAGACTTGGTGCTACCTGCCCTGGTTTTTACTGAGGACAATTCTTTGAAGCAGGTGAAATTTTTACTGGGAAAATTTGTGACCAGGGTTGAATCCTCCAGTTGGCTCAGTAAGTGAGGGACAGAAGATCTTATAACATTTTTATGACTTTTATGACTTTTATGACTCCAGTGCACTGGGTTGGGGGGCGGGGGTTGAGGGAAGGAGAGAAACAGGCCCTGGACAGCCTCTGAGCAGGGTGATGAGAGCCACCTAGGCACAGCCAGCCACCCGGCCAGTCAGCAAGACCAAGGCTTAGGACTTGAGCAGCACCAAGAACTGAGGGGCCCTCACCGCCAGGCCAGCAGAGCAATGCAGGGATTGCGACTTTGCTACGGTAAAATTTTAATGAGAAAAAAAACCCGAAACCACACAGCCTGCCTCTGATTGTGAAGGTGACAGCTGCCGTTGAAACAGCACTAGGAGTCGGAATCTGGGCTCAAGCCGCTTCTCAATGGCCTCCTCAGCCCTCAAAGCTAAACTTCCTTTTTCAGATTCCATCTCCGCTGGCCCATGAATTAAAAGCCCCCACGAGGGACATTCTGATCTCCGTAAAAATCTTAACCATGACCTGGAGAATACTGTAATTTCATCAAGACAATATTCTCTAGCCAAATAAACCCACACTCATATATTTCCTTTATACACTTTCTACCAACAGGGAGGAGGGCAGGGCAGGGGGGTAGAGCAGGGAGTACGGGTGGACAAAGCAAGGTCTTACCCTCTGGGTCATCGCGGATCACCAGCAGCCCATTCCTGCACACGACCTTCCCCGTGGTGGCGTCTAAGAATATTAGTGATGGAATGTTGGAAATTCGATATTTGTTCCAAAGTTTAAGCTATAAGAAGAAAAGTAAAAGAAGGTGGTTAAATCCAAACCAGATTAATTGCAGAGTTCTTCGGAGCCTCCTGGGCCTCAGGGGTAGACAGGCTGGAAAACACGAAAGTACAGATTAAATGAATTACTGATTGAAAGCAGGGCTGGCTGGGCAAAAGGGACAAGAGAAGCTACAATCCCACTTGTCCCTGCGGCCTGAGACAGTGGAGCGGACCCCAAGTCAGAGCCACACCCAGGCTCAAGTCGCAGCAGAGGCCGACGGAGAACCACACTCGCCCTGGGTGAGCTTTTCCCTCCTACCTCCCCCGTGGGCACTGTCTCTAAGAAGCACGAACATGAAGATGGATTAGGCATCTTTCAAATACAGTCAGACCTCCACCAGGTAGTTAAGGCAGGAAGGGAGGCTTTTTATTGGTGCCTCTCCACCCTATCAGCAGGCAGGTGTTCGGTCGTGTCCCCTTGGCCCCAAGGGAGAAAGGACAAGGGCATTCAACAGATGACCAAGAGTTAAAATCGGCCCCTCTCCCCACTTCACCAGGTCCATGCGCCGAAGTATCGGTAGTTGCTCTAAGTGTGTGCCACTCGGCCTGCAAACACTTGGGAAGCACGATCCTCAGCCAGCCCCAACCCGCATTTCCCTGTGCCACTTAAAACAATCCCCAGTCCTTGGCAGGTTCCTGCAGTCAGCTGCGCCAGCTGTCAGAGGGCCAGGGTCTGAGAGCCGAGGCTGAGAAAGCGTGAAGGCGACGGCCCAGGGCTAGGAGCCGAGTGTGTGCTGGCTCCTTTGTAAGCTCCCGGCCGTCTGGGTGGTGCTGCTCAGGTGGGCCGCTGAGAGCTCTGGAACTGAACTGCCAAGGCCAGAAAGTGACGTCATGAAATGAAATGTTGAACTACCAATGCACCTCCAGAAAAGAAAGAAACGAGGGGAGATTGCAGGATGGCCCACTGGTGATTCAGCTGTGAGCCTCCCTTCCGGGGGCCTGGGGCCCAGACAGGAGGGGCTGGCCCTGTGGGCACTGGCACAATAGGGTATGGAGGTGTCGAGGGAAACAGGCATCAGAAATCCAGCTGCATAAAGCAGAGGAAAAGGCATGGGTGGCTGGGATCATTGTTTTTAACTCAGTCCCAAGCAGCCAGGGAGTTGGGCAGGGTATCTGCCAAGAAATGTGAGGCCTACCCTGCCTATGGAGACCTGGGTCTTGGCAGGAAGGGTTGTGGGACCCCCACCTCTAACTGGGTGGCCCCCCTTAGTGCTTCATGTTTTTCCCAGCCTCACGTTTCCATTGGGCTCCCCAAACCAGCCAGGACCTCAGATAAAGGGTGACTCTGCCCATAAAGTTTCCAGTGACCGATTTTGCACTTTTCCCGAGAAACCCGATACAGGATTCAGATTAAACATTCTTAAGAGGTTCAACAACAAAACAAGACCATCCTACCAGTGGGATTAGCTTTACAAGTTTGCTGGTACCAGGATCCAGCCAGGTTAAAAAAAAAAAAAAAAAAAAGTTGGGGGGTTGGGGGGATTATCAGATTTTTCTGATTTAAAAAGTAACTACTGGGGGGGAAAGTAACTATTGGGAAAAATGGGAAACATAGCAAACCACAAAACTGAGATAAAAATAACCCATGACTCATCACTTATGAAAGCTTAGACAATTTTAGTCCACCAATGGCAAATGAGAGCACCCGTTTCCTGGTACTCTCACCAACATTATCACTACCATTAGTTTTCCCAATTTGATAGGAAAAAATGATGCTCATTTTTGTTGCTTATCTTTCTTTTACTTACTGATGTTTAGGAGATACACATCTATCTCACTGTTATAAATACACTGTTTTTCCCAAGATACTTTTCTTACAAGTGGTAAGTGCTGCAATTCATTCAACAGATATTAACTGAGCACCTACTATGTGCCAGCCCAAGGGACAAGAAAGAACAAGGCAGATGGCGTGGCTGCCTTTGCAGAGCTTCTATTCTAGTGGGAGAGACAGACAATATAAGCAAGAATATATAGAGAAAAATAATTTCAGGCCCTTGTAAGCAATAAAAATAAGCCAGAGCAGGGTAAGAGCGAAGGCACGCTGGGGGGAGTGGTACACGTTTTAGTGAGTGCTCTGGAAGGCATCTTTGAAGAAATGGCATTTGAGCACAGACCCCAATAATGACATGAAACAAGTCCCATGCACATGGGGGGAGGCTGAATGGGGAAGGCGATAGTGGACGCAGCCAGACAGTCAGGGAGGGGAGCCACGATGAGGTCAGAAGGGCAGTCGTGGACCAGATCTTCAAGGCCCTGTAGACATGCAAAAATAACGGAATTTTGCTTCTAAGCATACAGTCAGACCTCCATATCCACAGGTCCTGCATCTGCGGATTCAACCAAGCGCAGATCAAAAATATTCGGGGGGAAAAAAATATCAAGAAAGTTCTAAAAAGCAAAGCTTGAATTTGCCAAGCGCAGGCAACTATTTACATAGCGTTTACATTGTAGGTATAACTATTTACGTTATATGTACACTGTATTAGGTATTGTAAGCAATCTAGAGAAGATCTGAAGTGTACAGGAGGATGTGTATAGGTTATATGCAAATACCGTGCGATTTTATATAAGGGACTTGAGCATACGCGGATTTTGGTTATCTGCGAGGATCCTAGAGCCTTGGATGACCAGGTGAGGTCATCCAAGGAGAAGACACGGCTACAGAGGAAAAGGGACCCTAGGGGAGAGCCAGGTACCACCCACAGCAGGCTGAGGAGTGATGAGTGACACAGGAAAACAGGGAGACTCCAGTGTCCCAATAGGCAGGTGAGCATAGTGTTTTGGAGAGGAGAGTGTAGGCCACTGTGTCAAATGCCCTGAGACGTTGAATAAGATGAGGTCAGAGAACTGACCAGTGGATGTGGCACCAATGGTCACATATGACCTTGATGGGGTCAGGGAGGAGTCAGTGCAGGGGTGAAGCTGACAGACACACTGGAATGAAGAGGGAAGGACGGGGCACAGCTCTGTCCGGCACACACGCCTACAATGGGCCTGGGACCCAGACAAGTCCGAGTCGTGCCGACAACACGTGAAACATCAAGAGGAGAATAACAGGAAGAAGAAAGGTTATAAAAAGAGGAGAAGATGGCAAATAAGGGGCTGAGGTAGTGGCTATAGGCAACTCTCTTTAAGAGTTTTGCTGCAAAGGAAGCAAAGAAATGGGATTGTAGCTGGAAAAATACATGATGAGGTCAGAGGGAGGATATTTTAAAGATGGGAGATACTGTAATCTATGCAACTGGGAATAATACAGAAGAGAAAGAAGAAAACTGATGAAAAGGAAAAGTGTAGAAGCAAAGTCCTTGAATAGGCAAAAAGGTGGGATCCAGGTCACAAATGGAAAGATGCAATTGTAAAAACCGCTAATTTTTAAATATACAGGCATTCCTCGGTATCCACAGGGGACTGGTTCCAAGACCTGCCGCAGATACCAAAATCTTGGAATGCTCAAGGTGGCCCGCCATATTCTCGGTTCCACATCTGCAGATTCAACCATCCACAGATAGTGCAGTACTATAGTATTTACTATGGAAAAAAAACACCAAAACTGTGTATAAGTGACCCACACAGTTAAAACCCATGTTGTTCAAGGGTCAACTATACACATTTCAAAGTAGTTTTTTAGTCTGAATAAAAACTCATGCCATTTGCAAATAAAAACAACTTCATCTTCTTTTTTCAATATTTATATTACTTATTTCCTTTTCTTGTAGAACTATTCTGGCTGGAATTTCCAGAACAATATTAAGTAGCGAGCATCCTTATCTTCTACCTGACTGTAATGGATATATCTGTAATATTTTACTATCATATGTAATATTAGCCATTGCGTTGAGACAGATATCCTTTAACATGTTAAACAAAACAGTCTTGAATATTATCCAGCCTGAAAAAGGAAGGGTATGCTACAATAAGGATGAACATTGTGGACATATGCTAAGTGAAATAAGTCGGTCACTGAAAGACAAATACTGTATGATTCCACTTAAATGAGGTACTTAGAGTAGTCAAAATCATAAAGACAGAGATTGTAATGGTAGTTGTCGGGGGTAGGGGGGATGGGAGAAAGAGTTACTATTCAATGGATGTAGAGTTTCAGTTTTACAAAGATGAAAAGAGTTATGGGGATAGATGGTGGTGATGGTTGCACAACAACATGCATGAATATATTTAATACCACTGCAATGTACACTTAAAAATAGTTAAAATGGTAAATTTTGTTATGTCTATTTTACCACAATTTTTAAAAAATAGCCTTCCTTAACTCTTTGAACAAAAGTTTTATCAGGAAAAGGGCTTCCCTGGTGGTGCGGTGGTTGGGAGTCCACCTGCCAATGTGGGGGTCCTGGGTTCGAGCCCTGGTCCGGGAGGATCCTGTATGCCACAGAGCAACTGGGTCCGTGTGTCACGTGTGCTGACCCTGCGCTCTGGAGCCCACGAGCCACAACTACTGAGCCCGCGTGCCACAGCTACTGAGGCCCGCGCGCCTGGAGTCCGTGCTCCGCAACAAGAGAGGCCACCGCCGTGAGGGGCCCGTGCACCGCGGCTGAGAGTGGCCCCCACTCACCGCGACTGGAGAGGGCCCACGCGCAGGAGCGAAGACCCGGCGCAGCCATGGGTAAATAAATAAATAAAACAATGGCTCTATTAAAAAAAAAAAAGTTTTATCAGGAATGGATGGTTACTTTAAGGTTATTCTTTTGACTTGTTGTGGTGTATTTCATTAGTAACCACTCTACGGTTAAACCATCCTTGCCTTCATAGAAGAAATCTTCCCTGGTCACATGTATTGTTAAGGGATCACTATAATCATATCTCCCCAGGGACTTGGGACTCCCACAAGCCAATGGCATCTTGTAACAACAAGCTTTTTGGTAGCTAGTCTTTTTCCTAAAGGAAACTGTAGCCTGTGAGCTTTAAATATAAAGATGGCAGATGTAATGTGATTGTAATAGAGCAGTTTGAATGTAGGCACCCATATTATACTTGAAACATAAGCATGCGATTGGCTCTTGGCTAGATATTTTTCGAGGAATGGTGGCTTATGGTACCTGGGCAACATAGCCCCTAAATGCTGGGCCACTCAGTGTGAGTCAGGACCATCCCCCAGCTGATGTCATAAAAGGAGGACCTGAGGATGAGGCCTGCTTAGTGTAGTACCTTTTAAGACTCTAAAAATAGAGGTGCTGTCCCCTCCCCCATAACAGATAAGGAAGAATTCAATTTTTTCTGGGTCCCTCATGTAGGCAGAAGGACTATAACACCCTCCCCTTGTCCTACCTCAGATCATCACAGATATTTCTTTTCTCCCAATATCCTCCTTAGAGAGGGAAGAAACTGTAACCCCTATGACCCTTATCTTCCTCCCTCCCTAGAGAGCCTCCCCTTTCTTTCCCACTGGATCTCAAGGAAGACAGGAGGTCATGGCTGTGTTTTGTCCCTTGTTGTTAGACCTTGTTTCCAAGTAAAGGCCCACTGGGTTAGTGGGAAAAAATTATGTTTCTAGACTCACAGCTGATGCTGAAAAGTTGATCCTTTTGTAGACTAACATATCATGGCCTAATTTTATATGATAGTGATTTATTTAGGAACTTATATCATTCATCAGTGATTTATAGATTTGCTTGGGACTATCTGTCTCAGGTTTTAGCATCCCGATTACTCTGCTCTGAAACTGTGCAGAAGGCATAAGAATGATCATTCCAACCAGGTCAATTTATGTTAGAAAAGTCACACAGGTCTGCTTTAATGATTCTTTCATGCCAACTGGAAATGAGCTTAAAGAAATGATCACCAAGATTCACCTCTGTGCCTTTAAGTGTGGCTGACATCTCAAGTCCACTAAAGGTTTTCAAAAAGGCCTCTTAAAACATTGGTTTCATAACCATTCTGGGGTCACAGACACTTTTGATGATAAAAGCTACACATAGATCTTTTCCCCAGAGGAAAATACACATGCACAAAAAAGTCTGTGCGTAATTTCATAGAGTTCGTGATTTCTTTGAAGCCAGGTTATTGAACCTGTCTGATTCCAAGAGGTCTATGGACCCCAGAAAAAGACCTCCTTCTTTTAAGAGTTCACTTTAGTACATGGCTTAACCTTGATTCAACTGGGAGAACTATGATATTGCCCCATCTTCACTCTTGTCATGAAAATTTCCTCTAATAAAAATCAGCATTTACCTAAACTCGAAGATGACGCAATGGTGAAGAGTGGGAGGTTAAAATCTCACTATATGCAGCTGCCATCTTCCCAAACTTATTCAGAGCTGGGTACCGCCGGTGGTCTCCAATTCATTCCTTTGCCTTCAGGATGGTGAAGATCAGAACCACCTGGGACAGAGCACTACTAATGTTGCTTATTTTTTAAGGATCCCTAGGAAATGAGCTCATAGTCTTTCCTGGTATGATATTAGAGCATTTAACCAGAGTCAGGAGCATAAGTGCTTCTACATTATCTCAAAGTTCTTCTTGGGAGGAAATAACGGTGGTGGAGGAAGCAAATGGGCTTCGGAGGGCCTGGGTTTCCATCCTGGCCCTGACATCTCAGTAGATGTCAGTAGGTGACACGGTACCAGACCTTGGGCAGGTTACGCCTGCTGGCCTAGCACGGTCATACCCACACCGCAGGATGAATACGGAACTTAAACGACGTAACGTGTGTGGAGACACTCTGAAAACTAAAGCATTACACACATGAGACACATTATTAATATCTGAATCAAATTTATGCTTATTTCCCCCTTGTCTTGTCAGCATCCTTTTCGAAAAATGTTTTCCTGTCAACTCTATTTTAAAGTTAATCAATCAACTGCATAGGCTGCATATAAAACTCCTCAGAAAACAGGGATTTCCTTCTGCAGCAAGTGGTCTTCTTGCCATAAGCACCTTCTGCAAAACACGTACATATTTGGGGCCCAGTTTAATGTGGTCCGTTTGCCTTGCCCCCCCCCTTTCTTCCTCCCACCTCCCATTTTGGATTTCCAGATTTTAAAGGGGCATCTGGATTTTTTTTCTTAAACTGACCCTGGATTTTGCTTTTCTCTCTTTTTAAGAGAATTCTGACCTCACGTCTGATTCTGGCTTGGAAGTGTGAAATACCGTACAGTCGGCTACCCAGGAGCGTAGGAGGGAGAGGAGCCTTGCCAGGCGGTTCCCATCCCAGCACCTGAAACTGGGAGGTGGACTGAGGGCAGGAGCTCCTTCCAGGTCACCAGAACAGAAAAGGCTAACGGCTACTGAAGAGGTTCATTAGAAGGGCCACGCTGACCAGCACTGCTGCAGGTGGGAGAGACCCAGTGACTTTTACACCCAATGCCTGCTCTCGCTCCCGTGACTGTCCTGGCACAACGTCCACCCAGAGTTCATTTTGATGCCACATCCCACCTCCTTTCATAGCTACCCAGAGGCTAGGCAACTCCAAGAGAATGTGTCCCAGCAAACGCCCAAAGCCTAGAATACAGAAGCAAGGCAGCAAAGATGAAATAGACTAAAAGAAAGAGGAGACGATATCAGCTAGACTTGGCCAAGAGCAAAAAGGATGACAAACTGGGCTATCGGGTTACTTAAAAGTTCCCATTCCTCAGCCCGGTGGCAGGTTCTGGTTAGCGATCCCAAGGCTGCGGTAGGAGCTGTCATCCCAGGAGTGCCGACCAGAAATGCTTTTACAGTGACCCACCGAACAATGAGGCAAATATCAAAAGGGATGGGATTGGGGACTGGTAAACTGTAAAAACGCAGACTCTAAAGCTGAGCTAATCGGAAACCCTGGTGGGATTAGTCAGCGCCCACACATGCCACAGGGAAATGCAACCTGGCAATTTCTGAGAAGCCCCAGCTCCTGAGGGTGACCCAGAATCTGCTTCTCATTCTGAGGACTGGGTCTTGCACTTGACTGGGGGGGTCTAAGTTTTTAATTTCTCAACAGCTGCTGAAAATCTGTGGGATCAAGCCAAAGCTAACATAGATGTAGGATTAATCAGCCAGCTCCTTGGCAAGGTCAGCTGGAACCTTCTCAGGCAGACCTTACCCCAGCCCTTCCACCGAAGGCTGACCACGGTCAACACCATCCTTTCTGGAAGCAGCATGTGAAAACAGATCTTCAAAAGTATCCCTACCCTTTCTAACCAAACATGACCAAAGCCCCATTATATATGCAGTGTGAGAGGGAAATCCCCCCCGCCCCACTGTCCAATGTCAAGGCAGTATATACATACACTAGAGGTTACTCAGCACAGGCTCTGGAGCCCAGGTCTAACTCTGCTCCCGCCACTTGTTAGTTGGTGACCTCAGGCAAGCTACCTAACTCCCCTCTTAGTTTTCTCACTTGCAGAATGGAGATAACAGTACCTACACCTCACTGGGCTGTTGTAAAGATTAGATGTGTCATATAATGTGCTTAGAATAGGGCCTGACCCAGGTTTGGTACTAGGTAAGTGTTAGCTGTTACTATTATTGTTGTTGTTGCTGTTGTTGTTGTTATCCCAGAACCATTCTAAATGCTCCAGCAGGACCTTGTCCTCATATCCCCAGAGTTAAGACCAAGCCTTGCTTCTGAGGCAGGATTCCCAGTGTGTGATTTGGCCTGAGACTCCAATTTCCCAGCCTGGTACAACGGTTGGCCAAGTACAGTGCTTTTGGCACATGTTATGTGTTCAGTAAATGATGGCGAGCAAATGGAGGAATGACAATGGAAGGAAGGAAGGGAGACAGGAAACACTGTCGACGGGTCAGCCAGACTAGATGCCCAGCTACACAATCAAGTTCAGCCGTTTAAAGGGCTTCTTGATGACCAAGACTCTTCCTTGTTCCTTGGGAGACTTGGGGACCCAGAAAGCTCTTTAAACTGCAGAATAAATTACCCAACACAAGTGCTGGTGGAATTAAAGCTCTTATCCCTTTATCTAACAGTGTCTCTGATCCCTTCCCTTCCCCAGCTCTCCTCTGTCTGGAGGCAACACAGACAATGGACCAGTGAGATCAAGGAAGAGGTGCGGGGGGACTGCGCCAGGCTGATCGGAACCTGCACCAGTTTATGAGAAATCAAAGCCCTCCCAGTGGACGCAGCTCTGCAACTAGATTAACAATCAATTTCCCCTTCACTACAGCTGGTTTAGAAAGAGAACCTGTGCCCTAAGGGTCGTAGAGCGTGAGGTTTACAAAATAACATGTCCTCGCCCCTTCCTGCAGACAAAGGCACCAGGCGTGAAATACACCACACGCTCTCCTTCTGGGTCCATCTCTGCTACTCCAGGCTGCAGTAAAAGAAAAAGACAAGACTAGGTAGGAGGGATGTTATAAATTTACTCTTCATTTCCCCAAATCTCAGAATAGTAAGTTTTCTAACTGATTTACAGCTGACCTAGCGGGGCTGCGCAATCCAGCAGAGATTCACCCGGTGTGGTTCACTTACAACAATAATCAAAGTGCCACAGGGGACATGAAGGGTGTGAGACACCAGGCCTGCCTTCAGGAGCCTTACGGTTTAGAAGTGGAAAATGGTAAAAATGGTCAATGCTATATCTATTTTACCACACGCACAAAAGTGGAGCTGTAACTACTTCTGCGCAGGCATAACACGCGGTAACTGCCAGGAAAAGTGAGCAAAAAGGGCCAGAAGGAAGCCTGGCTCCATCTTAGTTGAATGAACGTGCCAGGAATGGCTCTGTGTGTGCAATCAAACACGCTTACTGTTTCAAACATCCTCCATAAAACCACTGTGATTCCATGCAGGGGCAGCCCCAAGAAGCAACAGCTCAGGGCTGAGTTTGGTCCTTGTTGGTCACTCCAATCTTTAGTCAGTACTTCTATCAGAAGGCAGTATGGTGTAGGTAAAATGGTTAAGAACATGGTTCTGGAACAGACTGCCTGGGTTCAAATCCCAACTCTGCTACATCCCTGCTGGGTGACCTGGGGCAAGTTACTTCACCTCTCTGAGCCTCTATTTCCTCACGAGTTAAGTGAGGATAATAACAATACCTGCTCCATATTGTTGTTGTTAGAATTAACTGGATTAATATACGTATAAGGCTTAGAACACTGCCTGGTACACAGTAAGTGTTCGATAAATGTCAGAAATGATGATGAGGCCTAAAGAGGACACTGCCATTTCTCCTTGACCCTAAGTGGAAAAATGTGCTGACCCCTCTAACCCCCATCAAGCATCCATGTCAGCTGTAGGTTACATTCTGGCGGAGGCGGGGGTGTGGGAAATGACTTCTTAGGCCTTGTGCAATTTGGGACACTGCAGACATAGGAACCAGGCCAGGAGACAACCCTGCAGAGTAAGTGCTGGGTACTCCCAGCCTGGTGCTGTGGGGACTTGTTAAGTTCTTAAGAGCCTCACTTTGCTCTGCAAGATATTCTTTCACAACAGGAACCACTCCGCCGCTAGTATGAGGTGAAGGATCTGATACGCTGCTTCTTCCTTTTATCTCTTTATCCAAGAGACGTCTGTCCTTGTCAGCAGCCAGCCTTCCACCACACACCTCACTGGCTGACAGCAAGCTCTGCTTCTGTCTTAACTTGTGGCTCCAAAGTGCTGTCAAAGCCCTGCCGCTTCCCAGCATGAGGGGCGCATACTATGCTTCTATTAGGTCCAATACAGAATCACCACTGCCCCTTCATCCTTCCTCCAAGCAGACTGCTGTGTTCTGGGGGCCTCCAAATCCTCACTGCATGAACGTGGGAGGGAAGCACACGTAGCAGCTGAGGGCACAGGCTCTGGGGGCAGATGGCCTGGAATCCTGGCTCTGCCCCTCAGGCAAATTACACAGCAGCCCCCGAGCCTCACTTTCTTCAATGGCAAAATGGTCCCATGGTACCTACTGGGTTGGCCAAGAAGTTCGGGTTTTTCCGTAAGATGTTACAGAAAAAGCCGAATGAACTTTTTGGCCAGCCCAATACTTCCTAGGGTTACCATGAGGATAAATAAAACATATGACGTGCTTAGTAAACACTCACATGGGAACGCTTCTAATGTGTGTCCTTCCAGAGTCTAGTGGTAGAGAATATGATGAAATCTTTCTGATGAAAGCCCATTTAGGGCAATGGGCCCTGCACATAATCAAACTGCAAGGGCACTTACTAAGCAGTGTTTGAAAAATGGTGATCAGGACATCACAGGGCCACTGGCCCCTGCCAGGGCTGGGACCCAGAATAACCCACACAAATAAATACAGAATAGATTACAAGAGGCCTCCTGCCAGAAGGTAAGCAGATGGGCTCTGATGAAGGAAGGGAGAGCAGAGGAGGATCTGCTTCCCCAGCAGCGGCTCTGGGAGGGGCAAAAGCTCCACTTCTTCGTGGAAATGCAGATACTTTCCAGACCAGCATCCAGTCCATGATGCTCCTTCCTCCTAACAGGGGTGCGGCAGAACAACTAAGAAATGGCCACTAATTCTAACTACGACCACCTGAGACAAAAGGGACTGATGGTGTCCATGCTAGTGGACATGAGAAGCTTCAACATTTAAAAAGTGGTGTGTGGCTAGGAGGCCTGGGCCTGGCTGCCAGTACTGGCAGTGGGCTGCAGCTTTGTGACTCTGGTGACGAAGCCACAGTGGGTTCCTATGAATGAAGCTGCATCCCGTCTGCAACCAGCAGTCCAGAAGGAGCCGACACGTTCTAAGACACGGAGGCCACAGCCTCCGTCCGCTTTCCCTCCTTCCTTCCTGGGAGTCACTCACCAGGCAACTTTGCTACTAAAGCTCCTTTCAGAAAACTGCACCTTCGGACTGGCTTCAATCAACAACAAGAAAAAATTAATGGGATAAGAAATGATGCCCACAAATATAAAGACAAAAAACGTAAATGTTTTCTCCTTACCCTTTCAAAAGTGCTAAAATGCAAAATTCCTTCTTAATCCCTCTCACTCACCTCGGGCTTGGGGAGTCCTGTTCTCCGAACGTTTGGAACCTGGTCCCATTTGCAACTCCAATTAAAGAGGTTCATTGACTATGCCACACAACTTCCTGTCCTAATGAGTCAACAGGCCAGGAGGTGAGCAGTTGCTGGGATCACAAAGGGACATATGGCTGCCAAGTTCTTTCTGGCTGTCACCAAAGACGGAGGAGAGGCTGCTCTGTTTCCCTGTCTGCAGTTTTCACAAGCTGACAGAGGGATTTCCTAAAGCCCCATCTGGTATAAAAAGCCTCGACTGGGCAGAGTGGTTTGGAACAGTAAGGGGGTGGCTGGTAATAACATATGCCATCAAGAAAGAAGAACTAAAGAAGAGGTTGGGAGTTTTCAGAGGGGAGAGGACCAGGAGCCAGAACCACTCTGGAACTGGAGAGACCACGTCGCAGCTCCCCAGGCACTCACTTCTGGGGGGGGGATAGGGTTTCTGTGGCTTGTGCCATCATGGATCCCTCTGCTGATATTATCGGGAAAGTTTGCCCACATTCACCCAGAGCAGAGTGTTTTTCCTGGAACACTGGGATCTTGGGTCTGCCACCTCCTCTGAGAGACGTGTCACCATACAAGTTCAACCCAGAATGTTTAAGTTCATACCAAAGAGCAATAAATTCTGAGGGTCTGCACACCAGGTTTTTATAGGGCCCATAAGGTTAAAACAAAACAAAAAGGGAAGACAGGAACCCAAGGAATAAGGACTGTGGGGAAGGAAGACTGCCGTTCCTTGCAGAGTTGGGGATTCTGCTGGAGGAAGCTGCTTGTCAAAGTAGTGGTATCTCCCACGTTCCCCCCTCCCGAGCCAGAAAATGGTAGATGCCATCAATTCATACCCACTCCCCCACCCCCGCCCCCGCCCCCGGCCCCAACCAATTCATCCCTCACAGTTCAATACAAAATGTAAGGCCGTCAAATGTGGAAACTGGCTATAGTTGATAAAGGGACTTTGGCAAAAAAAAAAAAAAAAAAAAAAAAATGCCAGCAAGGTTTTGTTTTCATTTAAATTTTTAAAAATAAAAACCCAGGGACTTCCCTGGCGGTCCAGTGGTTAGGACTCTGCGCTTCCACTGCAAGGGGTATGGGTTCGATCCCTGGTTGGGGAACTAAGATACTGCAAACCGCGCATGGTGTGGCCAAATAAATACAATTAAAATCCATACTAAGAAAACTTCTTCATCTGAAAACAGACCTTCCCCCAGGAGACGGTGTTCGTGCACGTTCCTGAGGGAGGACAACAGAGCTCCCCCAGTCTCCTCAGTTCTCCATGACCTTGGAGCTCCAACCTCTGATTTTCCACTAACTCTCAGACTCAGCACTTGAATGACACGTCCAGCATGGACTTACTGCACACGATAGAACCCCTAGGGCCAGGTACCACAGTGAAAAGATCCAATGAGAAAGAGAGGGAGATTTCACAAACTATGGGAACAAGGGAATTTAAGGATGTGACGTGATCCAGCAAGTCAATAGCAAAAGAGAATTCCACCCTTCTAGAATCCTACTGTGTTCATCCTTCCAGGGCTCAAAACCATCTTGTGCCTCCTCCATTTGACGAGTCCCTCCAGGAGACTAAATCTTACGCTGCTTTTGCATCTTCAGCGCTGCGCACCTGGTAGGTATTCAATACATCATGATGACGATGATGATGACGACGACGACGACGATGGTGACGTTCAGGCCAAGAAAGTATGTTTACTAGCTTCTCACATTTGACTCTACAGATGCGGCATGAAAAATAAGCAAGCTGGTATTTCGTTCTCACACATTCATCATGGTTCCTAAACAGCTACTAAATAAGTTCTTATCCAAAAAACAAATCAGGCAAATAGGCTCAAAACTTTCCGCAGCTTCCAGGAGATTAGGAATGCGATTGCGTAACACCTCCTAACCCAAATGCTGTAAATTACAAGTCAGAGGGGTGAGCGTTTCCATGTCCTCTCTCCAAATGAAAATAGGGGCCGGAAGTATGGTTTGTGAGAATTTCAGCGATGTTTATCATTTCAGCACCATCCATACCTGCTCCGCCGTAAAGCCATCAGCAGAGAACTTCTTTCAATTTCCTACTTGATTGTTATTTCATCAGGGTTTTTGTTTTTTTTTGTTTTTGCCCTGGCTGCACAGAAAGATCTGTTTCTTGGCAGAACTTTCTGAGTGCCCAGTTAAACCCCTTGTTACCACTTTCCTGCTTCAGGAAGTCCCCACGGAGCCCCAGCCAAATGACAAGGGGAGGAAAGGAAACATTTACAATGATGTGAGAAATTCTCAGTCTGGAAAAAAAGATCAAAGAGGATAGTCATAAGGGCCCTTTCTGCACGGAGCCGGGCACACGAAGGTCAGCCGTAAATTGGACTGGATTGGTCCATGATGGGAACAACATTACCTCACTGGGAACCCAGCAAGCCGGGCTCCTCCAGAGCTCTGAAACCAGGGTCAGCCACGCTGCTATGTGCTCTGGACCAGCTGTGTCCCCAGCAAAAGGAATCGTGTCCTATACGAAGAAGCTATGCTCGCCATGCTCCAAGATGCCTTTATATAGAAATGGATTGTGTGGCCTGCATTGTTCCCCTCCGCCAGCTCTTGAAAGGGTTTCACGGCACAATGAAATAAATAACAGCAGGGAGAGAGAAAGAGGGAGGTAAATTGTTTGGAAAGTAGAAGACGGGGTGGAAAAGATGAAATTCAAGACAGATGTGTGAGAGCTGCAAACATATGTCCTTGAATTTATGCATCCAAGTGATTCATGTAGAATAAGTAAGAAAGAGCTACATACCCAATATAGAAATAAATATGGGAGTCAATACAGAACAAAGTATTACATCCCCCCATTCTTACAAAGAAACATCCGTTCACATCTCTCTCTCTGCTAAATAAAGCTGTTATAAAACAGGGCGAGTGACGGAACTGAGATGACATTATTAATTAAGCCAAGGGTCTCTGTCACTCTCAGCAGGATGTCAACCACTACCAATTTATTTCCAATGACTGAATGTAGATTTCTTACCCCCGAAAGGTACTGCTGCGGCTTGCTTTAACATCAGCAGCATTTTAAAAAACAGTAGTATTTGCCAAGTTAATGTCTGACCATTAAGAAAAAAAATCAAGCAGGAAATTTAGATGGGTGTTTCCACAGAAACACAAAAGTCCAAGACATTGGCCGGAAAGACATTTTTACAATGCAGTATTAGTGTGTGTTGTTTAACTTCTAAACAGCTAACTCCAAGGGGCCACCACACAATTGGTTCCAAATGCCTCATTCTGAGAAAAAACACAGGCGGCCTGCCCCGCTGGTTAAAGGCTCTCGGTTTGAGACTTCAGAGGGTAACAAGAAAGAGGAAAACGGCATGAAGGCCCCGGTAGGTTGCGAGATGTCCTGGAGAAATGCGGGCGAAGCAGCGTCACACGATGTGACACAGGGGGGGTGGGGAGGTGGCTGAGTTTCCGGAGATGTCAAGTGTCACGCTCGGCAGAACATTAGGCCTCCACCCCGCACGGGCCTAGGCGCTCATTCAACAATAGACATTAATTGAGCGTCCAAAACCTACCAAGTATTTGTGCCAGATGTTGTGGGACCATAGAGATTGAGGACAAAGGTCCCCACCTTCACGGGCGGAGAGGAGCCTGCTTGCTAAGCACCTGAGCCTGCTCGCTATTTGGATGCTCGACCTGGGATGCCACTCCCTGCCCCCCCCACACCCCCATCGCCCCCATCGTGAGGACCCTGGGGACATGTCTGTTCCCCGGGTGCCGGCCTCAGGCCACAGGTGACTGCAGCAAGCGTGGACACTTGATCTGAGACCAATTCTACTCTCTCCTGGGAACTTAGAAATTGAACACAAAGTTCAGTTCAGTAAGGGCAGAGCCCCCCAACCAGAGATCTATAAAGAGGTTTAAGGAGGGTCTCTCAGCCCTTGGGGCAGCTGGGTCTCCACCACCCCCCCCAAGTCCTAGGCCTCTGGTGACAACCTGCCCTGTCCCTTTATCCCAGAAGACACACAACGATCATTTTCCAAGTGTGGCAGGGATGTGAAAAAGGTGAAGTACTGATTAGGCAACGGTGGAGGTGGGGACGAAATCTCATGTAAAATGGAGACGGGAGTAGCCTTGCTGGACCAGGGACAAGAAGGAAATGACACAGTCCTACAGCCCCCTATCTTCCCAAACAAACAGATGGGACAGCGAGGAAGACAGACACTAGACAGTCAGGGACCGAGAAGCAAATGAGAGAAACTGCACAGCAGGGAGAGACACCCGTTTCTGAAATCTCATTCTGGTCCCACCGCATCCCAGCTGAACCCTATTTCCTGAATCTGGATGCCCGTGTGATTAACAACTGTATTCTGAGAGCCTGCCCCAATCTACTGATGCCAGCTTGAGCAAATTTCTGTTCTTTGTAAACAACTCCTAACTAAGACAGATGTGGGGATATGCGTGCTCAGGGGGCCCCTGTGTACCACGGAGTCCTCACGGCTCCAAAACCCGGCGAAAGAAAAGCAAAATTACATTATGCTCTTAACCCTTTCCAGTCTCTTTCTCATCTAAACTTCTTCTGTTGCCCCCACAGGATCCTGAGGCCCTGGGGAGGAAACTCCTCCCTGTGCTAGGGATGCAGAGATGGGAGCAAGATGACTTGCCTACGATGACAGAGCAAATCAGTACCAGGGCCTCTGCTCTCTGCCAGCCACCAACTTAAAATACAGTACTCCTTACACATGAGCCTAAAATACTACATGCAGATGGGAGAAAAACTGGCCTGCCTCTCTGACTTGTGGGTCTAAGGGAAGGTGGCCATGATGGTCAAACTGTCACAGATTTGCAGAGAAGAGGCCTTTTTTTGGTTTTTTTTTTTTAATATCTTTGCAGATCTCTTTATTTTTATTTTTAAAAATTTTATTTTATTATTTTTAATTGACGTATATATATATTTATTTTTCCTTTGGGAAAAGCAACAAGTTACATACAATGAAGTATGTTTTTAATTGAAAATATTTATTTATTTATTTATATTTTTTTAGTTCCCAAGGAGAGGGTGGCTCTCCCGCCAGGAAGGTTCTTAATTCTCTTTGGCTCCAGGAGACACTGCCCTGAGATGAGTCAGGAGGGAAGAAAGCCTGAGGGTTTCCTCTACAGATAAGATGAGTGGCTACTTTTAAAAAACCTCACATCTTCTACATTCCCAAGGTATAACAACATGTGTGACATTCAGGAGCAGACACAGCAAGTCTTTGCCAACTTTCATTCTCCAAATCCAGCTCAGCGAGGGGCGGCCCTCTGTGGACACTCCCAGGCCAAGTACCTTCTTGTGGGCCAATTCCAGAAGCCACTGGTGCCGCAGAACCAAAATGGACAGAGTGTGTAAAGTTTCTGAGGTTGTGACTGGACTGACTTTCTCCTCCAGGACGTAAATGTCCCAGTGAATCAGACCTTGAATATGCCACTAATCACTTGCTTAGGAAACGTAAACTGCTGAGGCCTTCTGAATAGAAACCACACACAAATTGATCCCCCAGGAGTGCGGACTTTCTGGGACATGCGGACCACTTTCAAGAGCACAATAATTCTGTCAACCTTTAGCAGAACCGAACTGTTAAATGTCAACAAGTTTCAGACCGGGCTCCAGACCACCCAGAGAATCATCTGCGTCCAAGAGCAGGCAAATTCAGTCAAGAGACCGGGTTCCCGTGCCCTCGAGCTCTGTTCTTTGCTCGCAACAATGAGACCCAGTGCTGCCCGGGCTGAAGCGAAGGAGGCCAGGACAAAGGGTGAGGCCGAGCTCCTCTGAGAGCAGCTCTGGCTACAGACAGCAGGGAAAGGCCCAGAGAGCAGGGGACAGCGCAAGCACGGGAGCTGAGAGTCACAGAAGAGTGAGTGCGTAGTTCCCCGTGTCCCCCAGTCACCACGAAGGGCAGGCTGAGAGAGCAGAGGGAAGTCGGCCAGGCCGGCCGGGTTAGCTCACTTCTCTGACTGTTCTTGCCTCACAGGGTTGCTATGAGGATTAAACGAGATGGAAAATCCAGATGGCTCCTTCCAGGCCCATACTTCCCAAACTCAGTTGTTCACATGTATCATTTACAGTTTGTATCCCTAACTCTCTTATTTACTTATTTTGCTTTAAATAAGCCTTTTATGTAAGAAAAAAAAATTTTTTTTTATTTTGAAAGGAAATTTGATATTGCTGCTGTAAACAGAAAACCAGTACCGCTTACCGTAAAAAGAGGGTAAGCGTCAAAATAAAAAGAACAAAGCCCAAACGATTATTAAATTGGATCTAGCCCCTGTTGCCTGCAAAAGGCTCTGAGGTCTGCTTTCTCTGTTGAAAAGGAGACGAGCAAGTGTTCCAGAGCTTTCTAAAGAAGGGGTGCACATCAAGACTTCCTCCTGATATAACCAGAGACTTGAAATAGAGGATTGAAAAAATATGATATAGTTTAACCAACGGCTCTGATCCCAGTAACAGCCCTGCCACCTCAAATTCCTCAGGTCCACTGCCAGCAGAGGTAGCAGCGAGAAGGGGGATGAGAATCCGGTGGGCTCGGCTTACCCCTGCTTGCCAGCCGAGGCCCCAGAGTCTCCAGAAAGCTCTTCGTCAGGAGGAAACCCTGCTGGCTCGGTCTGAGCTTTCCTGCCATCTGGGAGCACCACGATGACTTCTCCCCACAGGCCCCAGCAGGGAGAACCCGCCTCGGCCATGGCCAGTGACGTCTCCGTCAAGGAACCTCATAAAACTCAGCCTGACCAGGAGGCTGGCAAGGTTCCCCTGAACACTTGGGGTTACACTCATGCCAAACCTAAGTGCATCCACCCTTATAAAGGAGGCCTGGAGTTCAGCAAACATTGCACATTGGAGGGAAAGAGCGTCTCCCAATGTTTAATACGGTATTTCCCCAGATGACCTGCATCAGAATCCCCTGGGGTGATATAGGTTTGGGGGCCCCACCTCTAAACCACTGAGTCTGACTCTCTGGGGATGAGATGCAAACAAGTAACTTTTGAGGACGCTCCCAGGTAACACTTATGCCCACTGAAGTTTGAGTCCCTCTGCCTGTACTGCCCTCCAACTTCCCCGGTTATTTCTTATTCATCCTGGGGATCTTGGATCAAACATCACTTCCTCAGGGGAGCCCAGTGCCCCCTCTTGCCCCCCAACAAGTCTAGACCAGGTTCCCCATGATACGTCCAAGCCCTGGTGCACTTCCTTCATAGCCCCGATTTTCATTATCTATTTTGCGTGGCTTGTCGAGTCATGTCTGTCTTCCCCGCTGGCCTGCAGAGCTCCGTGTGGGCAGGGCGGACCATGGAGCCCCCAGGGTCCAGCACGGTGCCTGGCACAGAGTAGGCACACGCTAAAAATATTTGTTGATTAAATGAACGAATCTGGAATCCCTGTTTCCAATTCTCATTTCCCACCCTACCTCACTCTTCTCACTAAGGTTTTTCAGATCCTTGAAAGTCATAGCAGGTCCTGGGAAGGGGGGACCCTGTTGCTGAGATCTTTTAAATGATTCCATCTGCTCGCCCGAGTAGACTTTTAAAAGTTAAAAAATTTTCATACACTGACATATAGTAATAGGGGCGGCTGAAAGCCTTCACAGTGGCCCCTGCTCTTCTCAGCCCTTGCATCTCCTGGGTCCCACCATGTCCTAACAGGACAGCTATGCCCAAGGTTACAGGCAGAGGAAGGGCATCACTTTCTATGCAATCCAAAATACCTTCCCTAAGGCTAACAAAAAACTGACTGCTCCCCTAGAATCAATTTATCCCATAAGTTCTATTCATGAATAAGTTTGTTGAAAAGTTTTGTTTGAATTAGCACAACTCTCTCTGAAAATATGCCCCAGAAGGAAGCAACCCTCTCATTCTTCAACAAGTATAGACACGGCCCCATCGGATCCACCTCCAGTTCTGGCAGCCAAATACCCACAAGTGTTTAGTCCTGCCATGGGATATATAGAATAAATTAAGTTTAGGGGGGAGAAATCATAAAACAAGCCTCTAAGCCTAAAGACGCTGTGTACCTTGGCAAGGGGAATGTATGTGCTACAACAAATCCTATCCACTGTGCCAGAGAACTCAATCAAAACCAGCAGAAAACGATTCCTGTCATATGAGACAGGCAACTCGACAGCAGTCCCCGAGGGGAGATGGAGATAAGGGGGTCCAGTCTAGCCTTGCATCTGCCAAAATTCTTTTCCATGATGGCTGAAGAAAGAAAAGGCCTAAAACCCTAAATAATAGGAGGCAGACATTTTAAAGTCAAGGCATTTGTAAGCACAAAACAAACACTAAACCCCTCAGGAAAGCTTTCTCACTGTGGTCTTTACCTCTGGGATTCTAACTGGATGTGCTCCAGTAAGAGAAGAATATTAAGTCGTTGTGGAGCATGCTCTAGGCTGGGATCCTACCAGGTCTTAAAGTATGGCTCCACTGGCAGTGCTAAGCACTTGTCTTTCACTAGAAACTCCAATTTCCATGGCTGAGCTTGCCCTGCCATCTGGATGGCCAAGTTCACCTGGACCAAGGTAAACCTGAGCTAATTAGTCTAGAAGGCCCAGCCATATCATCCACAGTAAAGTGAGACTAACTCACCCCTGGCAAACAAGACAACAGAGAGTACCGAGAGTACTGAATAAGTCACGGTTCCTCAGGCCGATATTTTATACGAGGGGCAGGCTAGCTCACACCCCTGTTATACCTTTTACCATTCTGTGGAGAAATCTACCAGAAACATCAGCTTATCTGTGGCTTTGAGGGGTCTCTGCTTCTTCAGACAGGAAAAAGGTCATAGGCCAAGGGCATGAACTCAACTCTGGGCTATGGAGGCTCATTTAGAACCTGTACTGTAATAGTTCAAGAGTCACTATCAGAAATGTTTCCTGGGGGAGCAGTTTCAACAGATTAGGACAGGTTTCCATTCATTCCGGCTTCTTTCTCTTCTTTGCAACTTGTTCTTTTTTGGCCACACCACAGCTTGCGGGATCTTAGTTCCCTGACCAGGGACGGAACCCACACTTCAGGCAGTGAAAGCTCAGAGTCGTAACCACTGGACCATCAGAGAATTCCCTGCAACTTGTTCTTAATGATCTAATAAGTGATAGTACTTTTGGATGAGCCGGGTACATGCCACCTCCAGAACAAAAACCACAGAAGCCTTCTTTTACCATCTATAATGCCAGTTTCTCATCTCCAATGGACAAATGACTTTGCTAATTCACTGTTGTCAGAACTATTCAAAAGCTAAAGTTGTTATTTTCGGAAGACACTTGCCAGCTTTTAGTTGATTTGTAAATTAAGTCACAGTCCCACGTGACAAGCAGCTTCCTTTGGGTACCATCACCAAGACTTCACCAGGAACCAGGATCAAAGCTAGGTCGCCTGTGAGGCATCTGTGGAGAGTTTTCCTTCTTGGCCAAGGTGATTGAATGGTTTTACACATTTTAAACTTTGTTCAGTCTCAGAACACCATATTGGGTGGAACGTGGGAACTCAATCACTCCCCCGTCAATCTGGGTCCTAGAGCAGATTCACATGAGTTTCCAAGAGGAGTTCTTTCCCTACCCCACCCTCACCAGTCATCTTCCCTCGGTGAAGCCCAGTGTGGGATGGCCTTCCAGCCTGTTCTTACTGGGCTCCTTGGCTTTCTCAAGAGAGCACCAACCTAACCCCAGCTCACCCATGGTCCAGGCTTGTCCGGGAAGTACAATATTAAACTCATCGCCATTTTCCTGAGTTCATTCTCTCCACATTCAGGGAAGAATGCTTGCAGAATACACTTGCAGATGACCTAAAGTATGTGTCTACTTCACAGCAGAGTGGCAGGGAGCTGAACGTCATACTGACTGCTCTCAGAAGCAGTTTTACTAAACTTCTCTTTGGTAGAAGACACTATCTTCTTCATCTCTTTGGCCATCAGAGTCTATCTATCAACAGTTATCTTATGAAAACTATACATTTATAATAAGATATTGTTGAAGGCAACAGACCACACAAATTCTTCTCTATGAGGTTCCTGGAAGAAATGCTCATGTTTTTCTTAAGCAGTTGGTTTTATTTTTATCTTACAGATATTGGGGATTGTGGAATAGACACAATTTCCCTTTCCTCACTGGCCATTAGGAAGTTCATGCAAAATTTTATGTTTCTTTGTGGCAGGTGTACAGGTCACCATGATACGAATTTTTACTCTTACTGCTAATTCTATTCTGTCCTCTCCTTCCTTATTTTTCCTATTTTATTTCTACCTTATTTCCATGTTTATCTTATTTTGCTTCACCTTTATTTTATCCTGCCACAGTTTATGCTTCCTTATAAGTCAACTTTTTTGGAACATGGATTAGAATATGTATGCATGTATTCTGTTTCTAGAGGAAACCTCAGTGCCTTGATCTGAAATAAGGGTTTTTTGTTTGTTTGTTTTTTTAAGACATATGCCAAACTACTGGGAGACGCTTAGTTTTAAAGGACATTTTTAAAGGTTGAGCATAGAAGCTATCTGTATCAATGGTTGCCACCTTCCCAAATACAACCAGAGCAGTCAAAATATGGCATTGGGCAATGTTTCTCTAAGTGAAATTCCTTACCTATACCTAATGGAGATCTTTTCTTAGGTGACACAAGTATTCCCCAATAAATAATACTGAATCAAAATGTTATTCCTTTTTTCAATTTTCTTTCAGTACTGGCAATTACTTTAGGGGAAAGTCTTAGTTTGATGTCAATAAGTGATTAACATTTTTCCAGCTCCAGCTCATCTCCCTTTTTAATAATGATATAAATCTAAAATTTTAAAGTGAGTATATTTCAAGAAAAATATGAAGCAAATGGTAATACAGCTGGTATCCTGACATGACAAAACCACAACGGTGGTACTGGAATGACTGAGATTTGGAAAATATCAGTGAAAACCTCATACTCCCCTTTCTATCCCATTCTAGCCAAGAACAGGCAGTGGTCACTTTCCAGAGTTTATTTACTGTACTCTGAGCACCCTGACATGATCAAAATGGGCTTCATCATCCAAGGGAGAACTGACAAAACGATTTAATATTGGAAGGATCTGGTTCAAAGGCCATCCCACCTCCACCATCTCAGAGAGTTTCTTTACCAAGAACATTCACCATTTGAGAGAAGGACCGAATCGTTCCAGGAAATGCTTTCAGATCCAGTTTCCTGTCCAGCTCTAGTTTTCAGATTAACTCTTCTAAGTCTGCCTCCAAAACCATGTTTAACAGAATCTATTAGAAGTGCTTATCCACGTTTACCCATAGTTCACAGTTGTCATTTGGAAGTGGGACAAAGAATCACTCCCTAAACTTACTGAGGAGCTAAGACCAGATATACTGGAAGAGATTCCTACTGAGGTCATTTGGAGTTTAGGGGAATTTTTGGTTTGGGTTTTCTCCTAGTTTTAATTGCTTATAAAAGCTCCTTAATGTCAAGTAAGGAACAACAACAACAAATGTGAAAAGTTAACTTCCCCAAATGTTTATTCTAAAGAAAAAATTTGTTCCCAGCAACTATTATGCAGGAGGGGATTAAAACTAGATAATATTATATGAAAAGGAAAGGGAAGCCCAAATTACTCAAGTGAAAAAACAGCAGCTGCACTAAAAGGCCCGCCAGAGAAGCAACTTAACTGCTTAGTCAGAATCTGTTTCACGGATCCCAGATCTGCTCCGGGGATAGAGTCAGTTCCATCCCTGTCAAAGGCGATTAAACGGACCATCAAAACCAAACTGAGACATCTTCATTCTACTTGAAAGGCCTGCACCTCAGGGCCTCCCAGTCACCCGTTAATTATCCTCCCACGGGAGAGCTTTGCCTTTTGCACAGATTACCAAGCAATAGACAAAACTAAGCAAATTAACAGAGCGAGGTAAGATAGGGAATGCCACACTTCACTGTTTCTAACTTGTTTTCTCTGGTTATGGCTGGCCCTGAGAACCAGCACCTCAGACCATTCCTGTGTGTGTGTATAAAGAACAGGTCCTAATACAGACAGGTGTTGGTTGCTTTCACAATAAGGAAGACAGAAACTAATGAAAATGGTTATTTCTGGAGGTAGAAGTGAGACTTTTCTTACTATATTGTTTTATACAGTTTTGGCTTTTGCACCATAAAATATTTTACGTACTAAAACAATAAAATTTTAAAAATGTATGAGGGAAAAAGCAAATCCTAAAGTTGAATATGAACAGAAATATATGAGCCTAACTGTTATGATAATTATATTATCTGCACAAAAAAGTGAAGTCATGCAAGTGACTTTTGGATACAGTTTTCTGCCTGTTCACCCTTATTTGGGTGTAGCCAAAGGACAAAAAGAACTGAAAAGATCTACATCAGCAGCTGAATTCACTTAATAAATGGTGCTAAACTTAAAAAGAAAAAGAGGGACTTCCCTGGCAGTCCAGTGGTTAAGACTCCATGATTCCAATGCAGGGGGCGCAGGTTCGATCCCTGGTCGGGGAACTAACCCACATGCCATGCGGTGCGGGCAAAAAAAAAGAAAAAGAAATCCTGAACTTTACTTAATAGGTTTATTGTTGGCCATGATATCAGTGTTGTCAATCTGTAAACAAGGATCTCACTGTGTGACATGAGGGACGTAAATATGCAATGGGGACAGTAAGGTAATACCCTGTGATACTGGTTCTAAATTGAACATATCACTATGAGCTCAAGATGAAAAAAAAAAATTAAATTTCTTAGTTCTTTCCACTGAAAGTATCTGGAAGCAATGACAACCCTAGCAATAAGCACAATTTATGCCCAGAGTTTGGTTTCTAAATACCATTTCTGCACTAAATGGAAACAGGGTTTCTTAGAGAAACAGAAGTCTTGATTCCAAGACTGGGCCAAGGAAAGGACAATCTGAGCTTGAGCACTCTGCTGTGTCAGAAAAGCAAGCAGACACTCATAGAACGTTGGAGGCATGTTAAAAGGACCCAAGAGCCATCTTGGAAAGGATCTCATTTACCAAGTTTAGCATAATTAGAGTACTAAAAACAATTATGCAGTTAATGAACTACAGCATTTTTGAAAAATCCATGCGTCTAAAGTGATACTAAAAGGGGGGGGGCACAAAGGTCTCTTCTTTATAAAAGAATGAGGGGTAGGACTTCCCTGGTGGCGCAGTGGTTGAGAATCTGCCTGCCAATGCAGGGGACATGGGTTCGAGCCCTGGTCCGGGAAGATCCCACATGCCGCGGAGCAACTAACCCCGTGCACCACAACTACTAAGCCTGCGTGCCACAACTACTGAAGCCCACGCGCCTAGAGCCCATGCTCCACAACAAGAGAAGCCACCGCAACGAGAAGCCTGCGCGCTGCAATGAAGAGTAGCCCCCGCTCGCCGCAACTAGAGAAAGCCCGCGCACAGCAACGAAGACCCAACGCAGCCAAAAATTAATTAATTAATTAATTTAAAAAAAAAAAAGAAAAGAAAGAAAAAGGGAGAAGGCCTCTTCTTTTAGAAAAGTCCTGGCAGCCTCAGAGGTTACTCCATCTCAGGCCAGGACCCATCAAGTAAAGACTTTTTAACTGAATCAGCAATTAAACTGCTGGATATGAGCTAATCTAGTTTACTATCTCAAAATACATACTCTTGGTGAGACAAATGATTTGAACATGGGTCAGGGTAAGGCCAACATTCAAATACTTCTTTGCTGCAAACGCTCAGCTGGTGCCAGCCTCAGGCTGGGGTCAGAACACTTGGGTGGAAACATTTTACAGGAAAGAAAAATGATGCCAGCTTGGTCAGCAAGTTCCCTGGCTTCTCCAGGGAGTTCTTTCCAGTCCCTTACACTGTGTTCAGGGTAGGGCATGCACAGCTTCAGAAATATACCCTCCCTTTGTTGAAAGAAAAATTCAGTAAAAACTATGTGGCTAAAAGACACTAATGGCGTTTTCTCAAAGCCTGGGAGAACAGCAGTTTGGTCCTCTTGATAAACCCAAATTCGTGATTAAGAGAAAAATAGCTGGTCCAGTGGTAAAGAATCTGCCTTCCAATGCAGGGGACGCAGGTTCGATCTCTGGTCGGGGGACTAAGATCCCACGTGCCGCAGGGCAGCTAAGCCCATGCGCCACAACTACTGAGCTCACGCGCCCTGGAGCCTGTGCGCCACAACTAGAGAGAAGCCCGCGCACCGCAGCAAAAGATCCTGCATGCCTCAACGAAGATCTCGCGTGCCAGCAACTAAGCCCGATGCAGCCAAAAATAAATAAAATAAATAAATCTTTAGAAAAAGGAGAGAGGGAAAAATAGCTTAATGTGGGGGATTCAAGTTTAAACAGATGTATTAGCAGTCAATTAACTTGCAAAGGATACACAGAATATGTCAAAATGTTAGGTGAACATTCTGGATGAGGATTCTGCCTAGTCCTGAAAGACCCTCAGAGTTCCAGGAGCCTGAGCTATTTTGAGGGGCACCGCGGGCGACGTGCATTTTGTCCTGGGCCAGACTGTGGGGCTTGCTGTGTACCGTCTCCTGGCTGGGCCTCTGCAGCAGCCCCAAGTCTCTGCCTCCATTTTGAGAACCCTTACCTCCATCTCCTACCCTGCGGCCACCTGCAGCCTGTGTCACCTTACTAAAACACCTGTTTGAAACCATTTTCTATTTAAAACCCTTCTGACGCCTTCAAGATGAAGTCTCCATTCTTTGCCATGTTAAGACTTTTGCTCCCATCGCTCTTTCCAGCCACCTACCTGGACCTTATACGTCAATATTTGCAACTGTACCTCGGACTTCCCTGAACTCACCCCACCCTCTGTCCTCTGCATATGCCATTCCCTCTATCTGAATCGCCCTTCCCTGTCCCGTTTATCTGACTGCTATTCGTTCATCAGACTTGATAAGAATCTCTGAAATCTCCCTGACCTCATCTCTCTCAAACTCTCGTCCGGCCAGCAGAGCGAGGAGGACTGAGCGCACCCTTGCTCTCACCCCTGTACTCCGTGCCACCGCATCACGCGTACCACAATTCTCTCCTGCCCCCACTGACACCGAGACTCCCGTAGGAGCAGACGCCGTGGTAGCCCCAGTGCCACACAGGCCCTGTGCCGGGTTCACCGTCCAGCACGTGTTTGTGGAAGGAGTAAATGAGCAGAGAGGAATATCCAGGAAGGACGAAGAGGACAGATACTTCCTTTCATCTCAGAAATCACTGCACGAGTGAAAGGTGCAGAGCACACAGAAGCCAGGCCATTCGGCTCTTCATGGGGTTGGTCGGTCTTTGCAAGGCTGTCCAACCCTTCCAGAAGTGAGCAACCCCTCCAGAAGGCACACCACCCGCACGCGGGGGCCTTTATCAGCTCTGGCCCTTCTCACAGATGAACCTCAAGACTTGGGTGAACCCTGTCCACCAAGCAGTCCCGTTTCTCGCATCTCTTTTTCCGTTTCATTATTTGTTAATTTCCCATCTCCAATCTGTTCCTCTTTAAAGTGCAAGCAGTCATAACACACACTGGGCTACATCAAAGGCCAGAGTGCCTTGAGGAGGCATCCAGAACAGACAGCGGTCCTGCAGCTCCTGACACTGACTCGGGAGCGTCCCAGCTTCTGACTCACCAGGCACCTGCTCAGCCTCTCTGATCAGGGAGCTCTGGGCAGGCGACTTTAGGTTCCAGGGGGCAGCCTGTCACGTCTCTATTATGATCCAACAAGGGTTTCAGATCTACGCAGGTTACAAAGTGGAGGAAGGTTTCTAAAGCGCCAGAAATGGCCCTGAGCTGCAAACGGGATCATCTTCTCAAAGCATTTTGGCAAAAGTTCCTATCCCTGTTCACTTACACGTATTCTATACTCTGAGTAATATTTCTGCAGCATTTAAACTTAATAAGTTAGAAAGAGCCTGTAAGAAGAATTGTTGTACGTAAGTTTCAATTGAAACACAGCTCTAGAGCGCTACCCACTAGGAAAAGACTTCTCATTTCAAATACTTGGGTCTGTAAATTACCTGGCGAAATAAGTGAAAAGGAAAGAGAAAGTGTGAAATAGGTAAAATCTTGATGTTTTTTATTTCCTCTACTCTTTTGTATTCTGTAGACAAAATTAAGTGCTAAGTTCTGCCGATTCTTCCTCCAAGTGTCTCTGGGAACTAGTGACCTCGGTGAAGCATTGCCCCAGTGTCAAAGGTGGCGTGCAGGATGCCTCGGGGAAGGCCAGCTGTCCAGGAAGAGGGGGACGGTGCCAGGCAGAGTGCTTGCTTTAAGCCAGTCGTTCTCAACCGAGGGTGATTTCATTTTGGTTGTCACAACTGGGGAGAGAGGTTGCTACTAGCACGTAGTGGGCAGAAGGCAGGGATACTGTTAAATATTCTGCAATGCACAGGACACACACACACACAAAATTATCTGGCTCAAAACGTCAATAGTGCCAGGGTTGAGAAGCCCAGCTCTAAGCCTCTGCTGGAATTCTTCTGGTTTCCATCTGCTCCTGAATCACTTCCTAACTCCAATTGTCCAACACGGGTATACAGGTAACAGATTAGAGAAAGGAAGGGAAAGTTAACTCAGCAAGTGTCTGGCTCTGCCATGTGTTAGCAATAGGGAAAGCACCTTGAATTTATTGTGTAATTTGGAAGACTCACGGGCAAGCCTTAACAGTCTCATTTTTATAACCTGGTAAGAGATAGGAGGCCTAAAGGAACATCATGGAGTAGGAAGGGCCAGGTTGAATGGGGAATCCTAGCCCCATAGTCTTTCCTTCTGAGCAAATAGTTTGGAATCACCCGCACTTTCGGAGCTTTGATACAGGCTTTGATTTTAAGCACAGTGATCTTCACGGCTCTGATTCTGGAGCCAGGTTTGCAACCAGCATTAATCAAAAGAATATACACCTCTCAGGGCCCTTCCCTCAGCAACAGTGCTGAAGACTAGTGTGGTATCATCGCCTCAGTGATGAGATAAACAACAAAATCTACTACTGCTACCAGTCCAAGGCAAGTTTCTAAATCATATCTTTTTCAAATGTAAATCATAGCACATGCATTTTTTTTTTTAAGTTTTGTTTTGTTTTGTTTTGGCCACACCGTGTGGCATGTGGGATCTTAGTTCCCGGACCAGGGATCGAACCCGCGCCCCCTGCATTGGAAGCGCGAAGCCTTAACCACTGGACCACCAGGGAAGTCCCATGCATGTTTTTGATAAGCTTCCTCTAGCGGAAAAACTTCAAGTACCCAGGCTAACTGGGAATTACATGTTTTAGCCATGCCCGATCTAGCCATGCTACATTACTGATGAATTCTTAAGAGTTACTCCCAAGCTTGTAAAATGCTTTTGTGAACAACATGTCACAAGGCATCTGTGGCGCTATTTGCTTTATTTCTTGGGAAACCTGAGGGTGGGAGTATGGGGGAGGAATTGTCAAAATTCGGACATGCCCATGGAACTATGTTATGCATGGAATTTCATACACCATGTGTGCTGCAGCCAAACAGTAAAAAAAAAGTTGAGGGGCTGTGGTTCTAATACAGAACAAAGAAGGCCTGAAATAATACCAGCTGTAAATGGAAGAGCCTGGGACGGCAGGGAGAGTTCCAGTATCGTCCTGATCTTTCAGCTAAGCTGCCAAACACTCAAGGCCAGGACACAGAACCACATCATTAAAAGACAGAAAGACAGACAGAGAGGTGAGCCAGCGTGTGTGAGCAATGCACCTATGATGGTAAATTTTCTGTATCAACTTGACCAGGCTACAGGGTACCCAGATATTTGGTGAAACATTATTCTGGGGGTGTCTGTGTTTCTGGATGAGATTAACATTTGTATCAGTAGACTGAGTAAGCAGATTGCCCTCCCCAATGTGGGTGGGCCTCATCCAACCCACTGAAGGCCTGAATTGAACAAAAGGCTGCATAAGGGAGAGTTCACTCTCTGTCTGTCTTCCAGCTGGGATATAGGTCTTGTCCTGCTTTTGCACTTGGACTCAGACTAGAACTTACATCACTGGCTCTCCTCTGTCTCCAGCTAGCCAGGTGCAGATCTTGGGACCTCTCAGCCTCCAGAACTCTATGAGCCAATTCCTCATAATAAATCTCTTCATTTAGAAACATATATATATTTTTATTTATACTAAATATTTTAAATACATTAAATATAAAGAGATAGATCCTATTGGTTCTGTTTCTCCGGAGAACCCAGAGTAACACAAAGCCCAAATCAAAGACCTTTGCAGACCACAGAGAGAGTCTGTCACCTTCAAAATTATACACCGGACAACATCATACTCTTATTGGAAACTTCTTCCAGCTTCTGCGTATCTGAGACCTCCTGAGCCCTTGTGCTCGACAGTTTGGGGGAAGTGAAGTTCTACAAGCTTTGTTCACATTAATAATGATGATGATAATGTCCAAATGAGTTTGTAGGAAATTGCCTCCCTCCATCAAAGAAAAAGCAAATCCTCCCACAGTTGATTAAGGAAAAATGTTTAAACCTGCACTTAAACCATTTCCTTGGGGAAAAACAGGAGGCGGTCATTCATTACATAAGACAATGAAAGGGCAGGGGTGGGGGGAGACAACGGGGGTCTCATGAGAATGAACACTTCTCAGTTTCTTTTAATTCTCCAACACTCACTCCTAACACAGAATCATATTCTTCTGCATAAGTTCTCTCCTCTCAAGCACAAGCCCTTTTTCACAGACAAAGGCAACCCGTCATCACTGCACAGACAGTCCTGCATGAGAAACAGAATCTGCTCTAGATGAATAAATAAATAAATTAGCTGGGACAAATGACAAAAATGACAAGAGGAAAGCATAATTCTGAAGAAACACATTAACAATGCAATTAACATAATGCAATGTATTGTTAAAAAGTGAAATAACATTAGTTATCATTGGTTGAGCACTTTGTGTCAAGAACCATGTGCTTATTTAGAACAGTGTCTGGGGCTCAGAGTTACTGCCATGTAAGTATTAGCTATTTTTATTATTTAATCTTGTTACAAGTTAGAGCAAGTGAAGGGGAAAGAAGAAGAGACATCTGAGCTGCTTTTTGAAGAATGAACTGGATTTTATTAGGCAGGTTGTGAGAAGGATGGGGTAAAGCATCCAAGACAGAGCGAGAGGCAGGGTAAAGCCTAGCACGTTTTGGGGCAACTGCCAAGTTTTTAGGATTGTGGAATACAAACTTTTGGAGACTAGTAAGGAGGGTGGGGAGCAGTGGGAGACTGAGTCATAGGGGCTGACAAGTGTGACTCTAATTGACGTCATCAGTGAAACAAACTATTGGAAATGAGGCCAGACCTAGAAAACCTGGACTGCACTCTGGGGACATAGTCTGAAGGGGGAGATAGACAACAACTAACTAGAATATGGGTGACGGATGCCATAACAGAGATCTGTAGAGCCAAGTGATAAACACAGTGGAGGGAAGTTTTCTTAGAGTCAGTGACAGCTGAAGGGACAATGTATACGGCTTACTTTGAGCACAACTTCACCAGACAGAGAAGAAGGGAAGGGCATCCCTGGTGGAGGAATCAGCATGCACAAAGGTGCAAAGGTGTAACAGTAGGTGCTGGTTTGAGGATCTCTGGTGCAGATCAGTGTGGTAGAGGGTAGTGCCAAGGTGAGAGGGCAAGGAAGCAAGGTGGGGCTCGGTGGTAGGAGGCATTGGAGTCCATGCCAAGTTCTGGACTTAATCCATCAACAATGAAGGTTTGTATGTAGGGCAGTGACATGAACAACTGATGTTGTAGAAAGGTCACCCTGGAAGTCGTGTCGAGGGGGTGAGACTGGAGGTCAGTGCACTAGTTAAGGGATTACTAAAACAATGGCACTGGGATCTAATTAAATTCAGAGAATGGGGGGAGTTGAGAAATGCCAAGGTTTGTAGCTTGCGTAAATGGTCAGTATAACCTTGTTATCAGAGTTAACTAGAGCCTTAAAAAGCAGGTAGAACCAGTTAAAAGCTCAACTGTTTGTTGAATGAATGAATGAAAGAATGGGTGGGTAGGGCTTCCCTGGTGGCGCAGTGGTTGAGAGTCTGCCTGCTGATGCAGGGGACACGGGTTCGAGCCCTGGTCTGGGAAGATCCCACATGCCACGGAGCGGCTGGGCCCGTGAGCCACAATTGCTGAGCCTGCGCGTCTGGAGCCTGTGCCCCGCGACGGGAGGGGCCGCGATGGAGAGGGGCCCGCGCACCGCGATGAAGAGCGGTCCCCGCACCGCGATGAAGAGTGGCCCCCGCTTGCCGCAACTGGAGAAAGCCCTCGCACGAACCGAAGACCCAACACAGCCAAAAATAAATAAATAAATAAATAAATAAATAAATAAATAAGAAATCCTTTAAAAAAAAAAAAAAAAAAAAGAATGGGTGGGTAGAGAGAGAAGGAGAGAACAAAGTGGAGGAAAAACTGGTGGAGGCTGGGGAATGAGCTTGGTTTTGGACCAGGGAACCGGAGGCCTCTCCAGCAACCAGGTAAGGACACCACTGGCTGAGTGATGAGTGGGAGATGTCGCCTTTCCCCATCCTGGGAGGCTACATCTTACATGCAGAAGAGCTAGAGGGGAAGAGCCTCTTGCAACTGCCTCTTTTTGGCCTCCAGTGAGGGGGGGTCAGCAAAAAGGATGATTCAGAAGAAAGAACTTGGCTAGGTATGTGCCTTTCAAGCCAAAGGGCTCTAGAAGCTTCTCTCACAGGTATGGAATTCAACCACAATGCCCACTGTGGGGAAGCACTGTTTTGGTCCAAGAAGAAAATGACGAACAAAATGACATTAAGACGAATTCATCTTTCAAATAGAATCTCTGGGCTATATTTTGTTTGGTTAAGAATGGAAATTCCACTTTTATTCCAAGCAAATCTTCTGACGCACCAAACTCAAGGATGAGGTTTCATTCAAGAAAAAAAATTTTTTTTAATTTATTTTATGTATTTATTTTTGGCTGTGTTGGGTCTTTGTTGCTGCGCGTGAGCTTTCTCTAGTTGTGGTGAGCGGGAGCTACTCTTCGTTGTGGTGTGCGGGCTTCTCACTGCGGTCGCTTCTCTTGTTGCGGAGCATGGGCTCTACGCACGTGCTTCAGTAGTTGTGGCTCGTGGGCTCCAGAGTGTAGGCTCAGTAGTTGTGGCACACGGGCTTAGCTGCTCCGCAGCATGTGGGATCTTCCCCGACCAGGACTTGAACCCGTGTCCCCTACATTGGCAGGCGGATTCTTAACCATTGCGCCACCAGGGAAGCACTAAGAAATTTTTTAAACAATGAGATCACAGTGATTTTTAAAAAATCATTATCGGGGGAATGGTCTTATCATTCAGGGCATAATTCCTAATCCTGGTCTCTGAAGACAACACACAGCCCTGAGCGAATCATTCTCTCTTTTTTTTTTGCAGGGGGGCGGGGGATGTTTATTTCCTCATATGTAAAATTAAAGAATTTAATTAAATAACTTTGGATTAACTACCAGGGCTGAGGTTTATGATAAGATTGTGATTAGGGGCACATAAAAGGAGAAAAATATCTTAATAACTGCTTCTTTATTGCCTGTTGGAGCCTTTCTCAGTAAACTAATAAATTGCACTTTTCCTGGAGAGAAAAATCTTGGAAATGACCCATTTCCCCAATAGGAGATCATTTCCTGTAATTCACATGTGGTAGAGTTAAAAAAGATCATTTGAACTTAGCTCAGATAGGTCAGGGAGAAAATTCAAAATAAGTATTTATTTTTCTGATTAAAACCAAACAATCAGACTCAAAATAGGGAGGCCATAGAAGAGCCACAGAATCTTCCAAGCGGCTGTGAGCTGCACACACAAAGACCTCTACTAATGGCAAGAAGAAGCAGGGAAAAGAGGGAAACGTGCTCCCCCTGCTCCCCCAAGGAGGCAGAGCTGGGGTCTGTTGGTCAAATTCCTTACACATATTAAGAAGCAGAGCATCCTTTTGGCCAAAAAAGTAAGTTGACTGTGAAAGACAGATACTTCCAACTGGAAACTAACTAGGGCATTTGGTCTGAAACTACGATAAGGCTATCTGAAATGTGGCCCTTCTCCAACGAGGCTGATCAGACCGGGGTCCACTGGCTCAAACACGTGGAAATTTCTCCCTCCCTTTCTGCTCCCTCTATGCCAGGTGGCATGAGCCCCACCTCTGCTCACACTCTAAACAATCAGAAAGTGTTAGGTATTGGAGTGAGGTACAGAACAAAGGACAGAACATCAGCTGGAGTCTGAATGGTTGTGGAATGTCTTCCTGGGAAAAGTGAGATTGAAAATAGGTCTGAAAAGTGAAAAAGAGTCCTAAATGTGAAAGGCAGAACAATGAAGCTTGTCCAAAATAACAGAAGGTGAAAGAAAACACTTAGGATGAAAGCCTCAGGGTGCTGAAAGATTTCTTATGACACAAAAGCACCCATCCTTAATGAAAAGTCTGACAAATGTGACTTCATTTTAAGATTAATACCTAATTCTATTTATATAAAGCTCCCAAACAGGCAAAACTAAACCACAGTGTTTAGGAAAGCACATTTAGGTTGAGAATTCTGGACGGAGGCAAGGAAATGACTGCCATTCACGGGGATAGCTCCCTTTGAAAGCGAGGAAGGGCTTGTGCCAGGAGAGGGGCACATGGGAGGCTTTGAGAGTCTTGACAAAGGTCTATTTCTTGATTTAGATGCAGTCATATGGGAGTTCACTTCGTAATAATGCATTAACTCACTCATTTATGTCTTTTGCACTTTTCTGTATGTATGTTATACTGGACATAAAGGTTTTAAGAAAAAAAAAAAGTGAAGGGGAATCAGACAGCTGAACTACAGAACATATGACCCCAAAGAGCCTCTACACAAGTTCAAGAAGAGCCAGTAAGCACAAATGAACCTATCTACAAAACAGAAACAGACTCACAGACGTAGAGAACAGACTTGTGGTTGCCAAGGGCGAGTGGGGGGAGGGAGAGGTATGGAGTGGGAGTCTGGGGTAAGCAGATACAAACTATTACATATAGGATGGATAAACAACAAGGTCCTACCATAGCACAGGGAACTATATCCAATCTCCTGGGATAAACCATAATGGAAAAGAATACCAAAAAAGCAATGTATATATATGTACAACTGAGTCACTTTGCTGTATAGCAGAAATTAGCACAATATTGTAAATCAACTATACTTCAATTTAAAAAATTTTTTTTGAAAAAAAAATAAAAGAAAAACAGCCAGTAAGGATAAAAGGGAGCTAGCTTGTCTTCTGTCAGTGATGAGCAAAATTCAGACAAAGGTCATTCAAACAAACCATAAAAAAAAGTATTACTATGGAATTATTAATTTTTAAGGTGTGATAATGATATTTTGGTTGTGTGTGTGTGTATGTTTTGAAGGAGTCCTTATCTTTTAGAAATAGCAAAACATTCATGATGGAAATGATAGGACATCTGGGATTTGCTTTAAAATAAGCTGGGGAGGAGTGTTAGTGCAGGTGAATATGGAACAAACAGTACTGGCTGTGAACAGCTGAGGCTGGGTGATGAGGGTTCCTTATAGTATCCTCTCCACTGTGAAACGTGAAGTTTGGAATTTAACATCATTTTTAAAAAAAGAAGGCAAGGGAATACTATCTTGGAAAGATTCTAATACTGGTTGTTCAATAACTGGGAAGAACTCTCCCTGGCACCACAAATAAACATATTTCTTAACATACAGAGGGGGTCATGTGCCTACGTGGGCACCGCTCAGCTCCAGTCCCTGCCTAGAACAAGAGTCAGCAGCAGAGCCTCTCACACACATAGTCGTATTTAATCCCCAAAATAGTCCGGAAAGGTGGGCATCATCATCAACCCCATGTTTATATATAAGAAAACTGAGGTTAAGAGAGGCTAAGTAACTTTTTTTATGGCGCCAGAGCCACTGATAAAGCAAGAACAGAAAGCAAAACCTCCATTCTGTTGTTATTTCGACAACAGAAATAAGTGATTATAATAACTAAAGCCTGTTACATCTTATAACTTCCTGACAAGAATCTGAAAATGCCTCTAACGCTTAGTGCCTCCAGATGGGTAGAACCAAGTGATATTAAAACCAAAAACTTATGCAAATGTGTATTTGACAAAGGATTCCTACCCGGACTACATAAAGAACTCTTACAAATCAACAATAAAAAGATGAACAGCCCAATAAAAAACGGGCAACAGATTTGAACAGACACTTCAAAAAAGAAATAGGTGGATGGCCAAAATAAGCATATGGAAAGGTGGTCCACATCATTAGCCATCAGGGAAATGCAAATTAAACCCACTTCACACACACAAGAATAGCATAAGTAAAGACTGGCGGAAAAAAAAAAAAAAAAAAGACTGGCGACACCAAAGGCTGGTGAGGAGTGGGAACAAAGGGAACCCTCACACACTGCTGGTGGGAGTAAAGATGGTACAACCACTTTGGAGAATTGTTATAAACGTAAATATACATTTACTCTATAACCTTACAATACTACTCATAGGTATTCACCCAGAGAAAATGAAAAATATATCCATAAAGAGAATTATACAAGAATGTTTATAGCAGCCCTCCCCCACCCCAAACTGGAAACAACTCACACCTCCATCCACAGAAGAAGGGAGAAACTGTGACATGAGTGTTCATTCAATGGAATACTTCTCAGCAATAACAAAGAACACACTATTGATACTTGCAACAACATGGACTGTCCTTATGAACATTAAATGCATATGTATGATTCCATTTATGACATTCTAGAAAAGGAAAAACCAAATTATAGTGACAAAAGACCAAAAGTGATGGCGGGTGGGGAGGACCAGTTGACTGGAAAGGAGCATAAGAGAACTTTCTAGAGAGACAGAAATGTTCTCTATCTTGTTTTGAATGATATTTACATAACAGCTGTCCAAACACATTGAACCAAATACTTAAGATCTGTGCATTTTATTGTATTAAATTACACCAAAACAAAACAAAGCAAAAAAACATATGCCAAAAAGCAAAAGAAAAACCAAACATTTGTTCCTCCATCGAGGGGTAAGTAATTGAGAATTCCAGAGTAAACATGTGGGGCCTGCCAGCTGGGCGTGTTCGCTTTCCCATGAGCAAACACCTCCCCTCCCTGTCTTTCTCTGTGATTATTCCCTGTCTCGGTGAATGACACCAACTACCCTCCACCCAGTTCCCCAAGCCAGAAGACTGGGAGTCCAGCCATACTCATCCCTCTTCTTCACTTCTACTCAGTCACGTCCGCTTCTGAATCTAACCGCCCCCACCCACTGCCTGCCCTCCATCCCAACTGCCTCCTGACCATTTCCAGGCTGGCTTTCCAATCTGTCCTCATCCCAAAACAAAATCCTCTACCTAACATCCTTTTGTTGTTCCTGGTCACCCTGAGGATAAGGACCAAACTCCTCAGCAAGATAAGCAAAGGCAGTCAGTACCCTTCGTGCATCAAACAACTCTTTGCTTTAGATGTTACAGCTGCCTGGAGCGCCCTCCTCCCCCTTAAAGCTCCCCTCCCTCCCCTATCTTCACACCTGTCCACCTGGTGAGTCCCTGTTCTTCCTTAAGACTTAGATCAAGCAACACCTATTCACACAAGCCTCTCTCCTAAGCACCCCTCCTCGGCCCTCTGCCTCAGATGTCCTCTTACACTGGCGCGTGGCTTCTATGCTTACAAAACGGCTTACATGACGGGGCCAGGCACCGGGTGTGAGCACATTACATATGTTAGCTCATTTAATAGCAATTATCACTCTGCACAGTGATGATTGGTTTTCTTTTGTCTAAATGGACTCAACTGTAAATAGGGGTTATTCTGTTCAACTAGTACCTTTTCAAGCACTAGGAAAATATAGGTACTAGCTTAACTCTGCTGAATAAATGAAGGTCACACAGTGAAGGCCTGAAACGGTTTGCATGTCATTTTACTTCAACAAGCAAAGTGAACATAGAGGACATCTAGGCAAGACGCCAAGGCTGCTACCTGGCTTGCTGTGGCAAAACCCAACTGTACCCGAACGAGTTTTTAGGCATAAGTCACTCGCCACACCCAACCGTCTGGTGTCTCTAGGGCTCTAACAACCAAGCTCCTTACAACCACCTTGTACAAAGTACCTACTGTATACCTTGCATTGTCCTGGTCTCTCACGTAATTTAACCCCTGCCACAGCTGGAAAGGTGGGCATCACCATCATCCCCATGTTTATGTACAAGAAAATTGAGGTTCAGAGAGGTTAAGTAACTTTGTTTAAGGGATCAGAGCCACGGAATGGTAAAGCCTAGAACAAAAAGCAGTTCTAAGGCCAAAAACCTACCTTGTTCCCACTCACCACTCTGCTTCCCGGGAAGACAAAAATGGGAAACCTTGAGAAATGGTTTCTCAAGGTTTCTCAATGGCTGCCTTGAGACAATGTTTTTTTGAGTCACTGTTATATGGATGTATATCCACTTTTTGTAGAATGGGAAACCAAAACTCACTGTGACTCTGTGACCTTGCTGAGGCCACTCAAAGAGCAGCGACAGGAGAGAGGCAGGAGTGGGGTCTGTTCTGCACCCCCAGGCAGCTGCCAAACGGCTGAACAGCAGGTCCCTAACTCCACGCTCACCCCACGCATCACATTTCCTACCTGCTCAGACCCACCCTATAGCTGCGAGTTACAGTGACCAACTGGGCTTGGGCTTAAGGTATAGAATTTCCAGAGAACTAGGGATATGATCACAATATGTTTATAGTCTCTAGTGGCTCTGGATTAAAATAGCAAAAATCTTTAAAGCCAAAAGCCTAGTAGGTAAAGACCGCAGAACTAAGCAGAGAATGTTTTGCATGAGTAATGCCTTAAGGGACAGGGGATGTGCTGGAGACGGTCATTCTGGGAGGAGAAGCTTCAAGGCTTTGAGGATCTAGAAGACACTTGTGGGAAGCTGTTTGTTTAAGGCGAGGCTGACTCTGCTGGCCACAGAGGATGTGAGGAGGCCATCAGTTCGCACCCTCCCAAGAGGTGATAGGAAGCGGAGAGCTGGGCTGATGGAACTGTGACCCCACGGAGCGTGGAGCCTGCAGAACCCAGAGCATGTGGGGAAAGTGAGCTGGATTCTGCTTCGCCATGAGTAACCCTGAGACGCAAGCCAACGCGGTCCCCCGAGCCAGGCCCTGGAGCACCAGGAGGAAGCTGGCGGGTGGGTGGCCCCATCTCTCCCGAGGAAGGGCGGATGGGTGAGAGAAAGATCTCTAAGAAATCGATCCAGCCTCTTCCTCCTCCATTGTGTCTTGGAGATCAATTCACAGAATATAAAATTCCCGTTTTTAAATGAAAAAAAAAAAAAAGGACTATTTGCTAACCTTTCCTTCCCATTGCTTCGTCCTTCATACCAACATGTGCAGGAACTGGGCCAATGAGGACAGGAAGGTAAAGACTGGGAGTGAGAAGAGAGCTGATTTGGATAAAGGAGCCTGACCCTCTGTTACTGAATCTTAAGTTTCTCAGACTTGGAAACACCTTGTTCACAGCTGAGGCCTCTCCTTCTCTCTCTTTTTCTCCCCTTTTTTCCCTGAGCTCCCTGGGCAGAAGCTGCTCCCTGGCTGTTGTAAAAGTCGTCTTTGTTTTTGGAGTTCAACCAGCATGGGCCTTGAATTTCCATTACATCCACAGCTCCAAACTCCTCCTACAGCACCTTCCCGACCTCAGGCTAAAGAAAGAAAAAAGCCGGCTGAAAACAACCTGGGCTAAGACACTAAAACCTCCTCTGCAGAGAGATCACCTATGAGGAGACCCTCCGGAATTCTCTCCCAAAAGCAGGCACCGCCCTGGGAGAACCAGAAATTCCCGTACAGACAAGCATGGAATAAAGCTCACTTAGTAAAGAGTTCGGGAGTGGGGCTTCCCTGGTGGTGCAGTGGTTGAGAATCCGCCTGCTAATGCAGGGGACACAGGTTCGAGCCCTGGTCTGGGAAGATCCCACATGCCGCGGAGCAACTGGGCCCTTGAGCCACAACTACTGAGCCTGCGCGTCTGGAGCCTGTGCTCCGCAACAAGAGAGGCCACGACAGTGAGAGGCCCGTGCACCACGATGAAGAGTGGCCCCCACTTGCCACAACTAGAGAAAGCCCTCGCACAGAAACGAAGACCCAACACAGCCAAAAATAAATAAATTTATTTTTTAAAAAAAAGACATCTATAAGAAAAACTACAGCAAACATCATTCTTAAAGATGAAACATTAAAAAAAACCCCATTCCCTCTGAGTGCAGGAACATGGGAAGAATGCTCATTATCATCACTTCTTTAAAAAAAAAAAAAAAAAGAGTTCGGGGGTGACTGAACCCCAGAGGTCAAGGTACGGAAATGGGGTCAGCAAGGCCACAGGACCTCGGCCTGCTGAGTGGGATGAGTACATCTAAAGAAAGACTCGGGGCACCGTGGGTGGTGGTGTAGGGGCATGGTCAGCAAAAGAGCGGAGAAAATCAGGGTTCACAAAAGCAAGTTCTGGAAGTATGCCTGGCACTGCCTGGGGGACAGAAATTCAGTGGTCACAGGAGCTGGGGACAGGTGGGGGGAAATGTCCCTCCACCTCTCCATCCACCTGCCTAAAAATCCCTCTGGTTCCTAATTTGGTTTCTGGTCCCCTAGATAACGGGGAAATGCATGGTCCTGGGTGGGGTATAGATGTTCAGATACCAGAAAAGGGATGGATGGCCCCTTGTGAATCAATAAACTAGCCTGAGCTGATGTCTCATCACCTCTGTTTCTCATCACCTCTGGAGGTCCTGCTAAAACATGTTTCTAGAATGTGAACAAATAGTTCTCAAGCAGCTGTATCCCCAAACACCAAATCTAGAACCTAGGGAACCAGAGATCAAAAACATGGTTTCCATACTCTCACATCTGATTAATCCACCCCAATAAAGTCACCCAGTGAATTAAAGATCCCAGTCGAGAGCTGGCCGACCTCAGCCTGCTAACAGCCATACACTGCTTGCCAGGGCTGCCCACTGTCCCGTACACAATGAAAATGAAGTATTAAAACCCGTTATTTATTATTATTATTAACTTGTGGGGTTTTCCCCTCAGATGTATAGCTGAGGACAAGGAAGAAAGACTGAGGTATGTATGAAAGAGGAGCCTGGCAAGTGCCATCTCAGCTAGGGGTGAGAGAGACAGCTAAGATGAAGCAGTCTGCGTGAGATGCGCTGGTATACGGGAGAACCCCAAGGAAAGGGTCTTGTCACAATGACGGGTCCCATACAGATCAGGTGAGGCTTGGATGGTGACTGTATTGACAAGATGCGCAGGTCTGAGCAGGAGGTGCACACTAAGAAGGGTTAAGGAGTCCACAGTCTTCCATTTCTCAGCCATGAATGGTCTCTGGAATTAAATGGCTTTTTCCTTTTCTTTTTGCAGCTGCTCCATTCTGAAGACAGGCTCTATGCCCACCTGGGGACTACGATACATGCTTTTCATGCCCCTTAGGAAATCCTAAACAAAAGCTCCAAACACAGCTCCAAACCCTGGCTGGGAACCACACAAAAGACGGAAAGAGGCTGCCATGAGGTGGGGTCCCTCAGAAGCTAGAGGCTCCGCGTTCAGATCCTTCACATTCTGGTCGCCGTGCAGGATTTCTCAACCAAAGCTTTCGGGTCCCAAGCGTAAGGCAGACTGGACTGCTGCCAGGAAACTACGCAAGGCTATGTTCTTGTACAGAATCTTTCCAGCATTATTCTTGGCTCTGCTAACATTGCTTTGGCTTTAAAAAATCAATAAATAAAGCAAGCAGAAGGTCCCCTCACATCCACGCTGGACCAAAGATATTCCTTTCCAAGCCAAAGGAGTATCTAGTCCAAGGAGATATATATTCTGCTGGATACCTGATACCTTCACATGATTTTTCCTTGGGAGGGCCAGCAGTACCCAGGTGACTTTGCTACATGAGATCAATGTTGCTAGGCTACCAGAAATCACTGTGGTAAGGAAACAGCCAGGGATTCCAGGGCCAGGGAGGCAGCGGGGGTGGGGATCAGCAGGAGAAAGGGGTGCGAGGACAGGAAATAAAGTCCCAATGACACAATGACTTTTAAGGCTCTGAAGAGAAATTGCTGGACCCTGAAAGTTTCAGTTCTAGAAAGTGGATCAAAATCCTTTCCAGTGATCTTGAAAGATATGACAGAAAGAAAGTGTAGAAATAACAGCTCTTACTCCTCTGGGTGCTTTGAATCCTGACCTAAATCAAAAGGAAGAATGCCTTGATCTCATTCTAGTATTTATTCTAACATTTTTGCTTGACAGTCTGGGTACAACAAACAAACTTTTATCTAGTAGGAGCTCAATAAATACTGGTTAGTGGACTGGCCAGGACCCTCCCAGGGAAGAGACCACAGCAGTAAAGGATCAACAGGAGAAAGAGAGGATGTGTGCAAGTTCTGCAGCAACAGGGCAGCGTGTGATTCGTGGGTGTGATGCAGGAAGCTCTTGTCACCAAGTCAACAAGGATACCTTCTGCTGCACCACGTATTTGGAGATTTTCCAACTCCCAGGCATTTTCAGTCCTTTACTCCTTCCACTAACATCCCACAGCTTACTTCTGAGTGACGAGGCCAAGAAAAGAATCTACTTTGTCAGAACCAGCCATAGGTAAACAAATACAAAGAAAGTGTGTGCTAGCCAATTATATAATAAAACAGAAATGCAGGCTCGTGGCAGCTACGTGACCCAGTGTTTCTATCTACTTGATGTAGGTGAACCTCCATTACTGAGATGGCTTCTGGCTTCCGGCGAGGGTGAAAATAAGAAGGTTTTCCATGGGTTTCTATAAGCCTTCTCTACCTCCTTTTTCCTAAGGAAAAGCAAAATGCCACTAAACCCAATTCATATTCAGTGGGAAGAAGTACAGTCAAGTAGAAAGAACTTAGGCTGATGTCACAGAGGCCTGAGTCTGAACCCTTGTTCTGTTATACCCCACTGGCCATGAGGTCCAGAGCTAGTATACTGAACCCCTCCAAGCTTCAGTTCCCTTGTTCATAAGACAGAGATGTCTACAGCTATCACACAGGTTGCTGAGACAACTGGGGCAGATAATCCACATTCAGAAAGCACCTAGGACATAGCATGTGCTCGGTAAGTGTTCCTTTCCCTTCAACTTGGGTTTATACCACACCTAAGGGATGTGGTGCAGGTATCATCGTAGGTGTAGAAAAGGACAGAAGACTAGGCTTAAGGAGCTTGTAATGCAAAAGAAAGAGAGTGAGGGAGAGAGAATTCACATCTTAGAACAAGGCTGGAGAAAGTTCAGCAGAGAAAAAAAAAATAGAGTGCTCCAAGGTCTTCAGACAATTGCTATTATCAATCACAATGAAAAACTACAGATGGGATATCAGAGGACTTTCTGATACATTGGAACACACACAAACTTTGACTGATCCACTCAAAATTCCAGACTCAAAAAAACAAGAGGGGGCTCCCCTGGTGGCGCAGTGGTTAAGAATCCGCCTGCCAATGCAGGGGACACGGGTTTGAGCCCGGGTCCGGGAAGATCCCACATGCCGCATAGCAACTAAGCCCATACACCACAACTACTGAGCCTGCGCTCTAGAGCCCACAAGCCACAACTACTGAGCCCGCACGCCACAACTACTGAAGCCCGAGCGCCTAGAGCCCATGCTCTGCAACGAGAAGACACTGCAATGAGGAGCCCGCACACTGCAGTGAACAGTAGCCCCCGCGCGCCGCAACTAGAGAAAGCCCGCGTGCAGCAACGAACACCCAGTGCAGCCAAAAATTAATTAATTAAAAAAAAACAAACAAACAAACCAAGAACCAGAAAGTGGGGAGCTTTTCTAAGTCTTAGAGCAGCGGTCCACAACCTTTTTTGGCACCGGGGACGGGTTTTGTGGAAGGCAATTTTTCCACGGACGGGGTGGGGGTGGGGTGGGGGGGAGAGAAGTGGTTCAGGCGGTAATGCGAGCAATGGGGAGCGGCAGATGAAGCTTCGCTCCTGCTCTGCAGCCCGGTTAGAGCACAAAGAGAAAGCATGACAACCTTCTGGCTAAAGGCTTGGTTCTGGTCAGGAAACAGGTTCAAATCTCAGCCCCACCACCCATCAGCTGTATGACCCTTGGCTTCTTGGAGAATCCAGTAATAAGGCAGAGCATTAAGCCCAGTCCCTGCATATGTTAAATGCTTAATAGGTGGTGAAGATACTGTTCTTGCAACACACTGAAAAGCTCTGAGCCCTGATACCTGGAGTGATTCTGCAATTCAAGTCAAAGAGCAGACTGTGGGAAGGTAGGGATAAATGAGAAATGCAGACAGGTTAATTCTTCCAGGCTGCAGGATGCAAACTAAGGGTGGAGCCAGGGATACTTCTTGTACTTCAGAGTGAGGGACAAAGCACGGGAATGTTCTGCCCTTGCTCCCCCGGACTTGCCACACAAAATGTACTCTCACCCCCTCCCCACAAAGAGGGTGCACAAGCACGGCCAGTTCATGAGCCCTTATCATTAGTCTAAAGAAAAATGCCCCAAACCCAAGGTCCAAACTTGCCAAGACATTACATTTGAAACAACCGAAGTCGACACCTCACGTGCAAAGGATCTTAATTAAACCACATCAAAAATGCAAACACGAACTCAGTGTCTGTACCTACTTATTATGAAATAAACTTGATTAAGAACAAATCCCTTTTAAGAAGAGGAAAGAGCCCAGCAACTCTCATGCACATCAAATGCTGTTCTCAGTTAGCCCTTGTCCTCTGAACTTCACAAGGTACCAGCAGGTGGGAGATAATTAACGTTTTAATAAAACTTGTTTTACATGCCTCAGTTGAACCTTTTTGTTCTGCAAAGTTTTTCCCTCTCCAGCCCAAAGATGCACCCACAAAGGAGGATTTTTTTTTCAAAAGATCATTTTTCTGGTTACGTTTGGGGTTTTATGACTTCAGGAAGATGAGGGTGGAGGAGGTAATGTATGAAAAGGACTATTTCTCTTTATCCATATTTACATTCTCTAAGGGAGTAAGTTTGGTTTTTGGATTCTCCTCCCAGCCCTAACAGGGGAATAAAGTCCTCGCTCCCACTTGACAAGACTTATGGAGCAATGAGAGGTCTGCGGGACCAATGCAAGCCACACCACCCAATTCTTGAGCACAAGCCCTCCATTTGCAAGAATTGCTGACTTTTGCAAAGCTTGCATTTTTCCCTTATAAATCTCGTCTTGAAAAGCAGTCATCTTACAGCTTACCACCCTTGCCCGCAAACCTCAGCATCCACGTAAGCCCTTTCCAGTATAAAAATGCTACTTCGTGGGCAGTTTCTAATTAATTAGGTCTTCAACAGTATTCCCTGCTGCCCATAACACAACGTTGGCATTACAAAAGCTAACGGTAGCGCACGGCGTAGAGTAACTCATGAAGTCGAGACAAGGAAGACAACTGTTTTCCTTAGAAAAGGAAACCGAGGCAGCGAGAAAACACTGACGTTGCTTAAATACAGGGGATCTGAACCTGAGACTTGGGATTTTAGTTCTGGATGGATCCGACTGCATTTAATTTGAGAGTAACCTAAGCTAACCCCACCATGCACAACCCAATAATTATAATTTTGGGCATTTTAATCAGACTCAGACCTCAGGGTTTGAATTTAAGAGGGTGAGCGTTAAAGCAATATGTGTAGGGATTACGGATGAAATGCTGCCTGCAAGTTACAGTTCAGTTTCTCCTCAGGACTTTACAAATCTTCCCGGGTGCCTCTTTGCTGCCAATGCACAGCCAGGCCTCCCACCATCCAAATGCCAGGTTCCTCTGCAGCCCTGGAGCCTCACGACCAACCCCCCCCCCCCACACCATGCACACAACCACACCTGCGTGAGAGTGTACAGCGGGGTTTCACAATCTTGGCACTACTGACTTTTCATTAGGGCACTGGCTTCCGCACTGCAGAATATCTGGCAGCATCCCTGGCCTCTACCCATTGGATGCCAGCAACACCTGCCTGGTTGTGACAATCAAACATGTCTCCAGAAGGCACAGGAGACTTTAGAACAGTGAAACTACTCTGTGTGACACCGTGATGGTGGATACATGTCATCATGCATCGGTCAAAACCTACAGAATGTACAACACAAAGAGTGAACTTTAGTAAGCCATGGACCTTAGTTAATAAGGTATCAGGGGCTTCCCTGGTGGCGCAGTGGTTAAGAATGTGCCTGCCAATGCAGGGGACACGGGTTCAAGCCCTGGCCTGGGAAGAGCCCACATGCCGCGGAGCAACTAGGCCCATGTGCCACAACTACTGAGCCTGTGCTCTAGAGCCCGCGAGCCACAACTGCTGAGCCCAGGTGCCACAACTACTGAAGCCCGTGCGCCTAGAGCCCGTGCTCCACAACAAGAGAAGCCACTGCAATGAGAAGTCCGCCCACCGCAACAAAGAGTAGCCCCCGCTCGCCGCAACTAGACAAAGTCCATGCACAGCAACAAAGACCCAACGAAGCCAAAAATAAAAACAAGAAATAAATAAACTTATTAAAAATAATAATAATAAGTTATCAGTATCAGCTCATCAGTTGTAACAAATATACCACCTCAATGCAAGATGTTAGTAATAGGAGACACTGGGGTAAAAGAAAGTGTATATGGGAACTCTCTGTACTTCTGCTCAATTTTTCTATAAACCTAAAACTGCTCTAAATAAATAAAGTTTACTTTTTTAAAAAGTCTCCAGACATTGCCATATGTCCCTAAAGGGCAAAAATGTCCGGTTGAGAACTCTGCTGCAGAGGGCAGGCCGAGTGCCTCTCACTGCTTTATTGAGTGCATCCGCCCAGTTGTATCAGGTCACACTTCCAGAGGGAGGGTGGAAAAGGTGAGTTTTCTGAGTGTACCTGGACTGTGGAGACTCCTCTAGAGGATAATCTTATTAGGGGAGAAAGCGAGGAAATCTCTTAGGAAAATCCAGGCAGAGGCTGGACGGAGGGCCTCAATCCTCCATCCTGGCCTCAAAGACAGTACCTCGACCACTGTATTCAGTCTTTGGTAAGAACGTCCTCCTTCCTTGGTGTTCACTTTGTCAAGAATTCTCTCTACAGCCCAGTAGCCTGAGACAAGGAATGAAAGCATTAGGCTTCCGGGAGGCCAAACGAAATATCTGACCCTCCCTGACCCAGGGTCCTCCTGGTGGCGGCTTTCTTGGCTCTGGCAGAGATGATGGAGAGAGGGGAACACACCCACTCTCCCCTGCTTTGTATGACCTGTGCTAACATGCTCCTTCCTGGCAGGGTGCATAACTGGGACTGACAATGTGAAGTTTAAATCCACCTGATAGAGAGCGACACCACACCTGAAATGTGGGCAAACACAGGTCCTCCTGCAACCCATTCCTCTAGTCACTCCAGAGCTTTCCCAGGAGTCCCAGCTCTTATTATTTTTTTTTAAATTTTTATTGGGGTATAGTTGATTTACAATGTTGTGTTAGTTTCAGGTGTACAGCAAAGTGAATCAGTTATACATATACATATATACACTCTTTTTTAGATTCTTTTCCCGTATAGGCCATTACAGAATATTGAGTAGAGTTCCCTGTGATATGCAGTAGGTCCTTATTAGTTGTCTATTTTATAACCTGGGAAATTGGGATTGACATATACACACTACTATATAAAAATAGATAATTAATGAGGACCGGCTCTCCCTTTTCACCTCTGACCTGATTTCCCTTTTCTCTCCTACTTTCCTTTCACTCCTTCCCTTTATAGTTCATCTTCTTTAAAAGAAAAAGGAAGAAGGGACTTCCCTGGTGGTGCAGTGGTTAGGACTCTGCGCTCCCAATGCAGGGGGCCTGGGTTCGATCCCTGGTCAGGGAACTAGATCCCACATGCATGCCACAACTAAAAGTTCGCATGCCACAACTAAGGAGCCCACAAGCCTCAACTAAGGAGCCCGCCTGCCACAACTAAGGCCCAGCACAACCAAATAAATTAAATAAATAAATATTTTTTAAAAAGGAAAGAAAAAGGAAGAAAAGAGGCTCCCCAAAGAAGTGGAAGAGTGAAAGAAGATAACACACAAACCAGGAGAAGGGCTCTGGGGTGCGCTGCCGTGACAAAGCTCGGTGTGGGGACAAAATGGAATTAAATACCACTCGAAAGCCGATACAATAATACTTCCCAGCTCAACGAGACCTCATCTTTCCCAACATCATTCATTTTTCTCTACATGGTCGATATCTTCCAAGGTTAAATCTTTTGGTAAAATGGGCCTCACGAATTGTTCCTACACCTTCCAGGGTTGGGGGGAGGATTAAGTGTGTCTCTACTACTGAACACAGTGCCTGGCACGGTGGCCATGCTCACTAGATGGTTTCACCTCTTCTCTTTATTTTTACTTCAACTTCATTTTTAACTGAATCTAAACATTTATTAATGAGACTTCCCTGGTGGCACAGCGGTTAAGAATCTGCCTGTCAATGCAGGAGACACGGGTTCGAGCCCTGGTCCGGGAGGATCCCACATGCCACGGAGCAACTAAGCCCGTGTGCCACAAGTACTGAGCCTGCGCTCTAGAGCCTGCGAGCCACAACTACTGAGCCCGCATGCCGCAACTACTGAAACCCGCCTGCCTAGAGCCCATGCTCCGCAACAAGAGAAGCCATCGTAATGAGAAGCCTGCACACCACAATGAAGAGTAGCCCTTGCTCACCGCAACTAGAGAAAGCCCGTGCGCAGCAACGATGACACAACGCAGCCAAAAATAAATAAATAAATAAAATAAAAATAAATTTAAAAAAAAACAAAAAATAAACATTTATTAAACCCAGTCCCCCCACATCTCATGTCATCCACCATGGCCCAGGGGAGTTTCTCTGGAACTGACATTTGTTTTTATAGGGAGAGCTGTTCCTGGTAACAGGACTTTCTCATCTAGTTCAAAACTCCTAAAGGACCAAGCAGCCTCAGCCACTGAAACTGACCCAGGCTCAACCACTTGCACGTGGCCACTCGATTACAACTCACCCACTTCTCAGTTGCCAGATATCAGAGACTATTCTCTCTTTTTTCAAATCGGTCCCTTCTTATGCCTTACTGTTTAAATTATGCCTCTTAGAGAAAAATCCCTGCAGCAGATAAACACAGGATCTGGAATGGAAACTCCAGCATGCCCAACAATAGTGCCACTGTCACACACACGTGAGCTTTCGTGAAACCAAGGGATTGGCAACCCAGGGCTGCCGTGCCCAGGAAAATTATTTCCTGTGGGAGAAAGAAAACAACCTTCAGCTCCTGGCAGGTCCCGGGCAAGCCCAAGCCAGGCTCACTGGAGAACTTGAATGCTCTGTCTTTGGGGAGGGGGGCTGGAGGTAAGGGCCGTTCCCACCCTCACTTGCCCTGGTCGGGAAAGGCAGTAGTTGGGTGAGCATCAAGGCTGCAGCATAGACGCCTGGCTTTTTCCTAGGAAAGTGGAAACAAAGCCACCATGGGCTGCTCAACACTGCTTAGGGGATGATCAATTAACAAGATGGGTCATGTGGTCCAGAGAGAAAAAAGAAACTCCATTCCTGTTTGCAAGCACCTTCCAGGGTCGGATGCATTTTTCTCCCATCAGTCAGATGCAGAAAGGCAATCACTTCAATTTAATAAGAGAAGGAAAATGCTGAGCTGCCTTATTGACATCCTGCATGTTCCGCTATTATTGAAAGGAAATAAAGAAACTACAGGACGCATAAGCTATTAGCTTCATAATGCCCTGTCCCAGGGTAATCAGCAAAGACTTCTTCAATACAGGGTGCTCTGCAACTCGGTGGTAAATGAATCCTTGCTTCAGGATTATTTAAGGATGACTGGACATTGTGCATCTACAAGTTCTCCATGTATTAAGCTGCCGAACAAAATTCAATTCTCAAATAACTACCCGTCCACGGCTGCCCCTTTCTTTCCTCCCGCTGTTCATCTTTGTTCCCACCTCAGCACCTGCCCCTCCTCCCTGGGCCATTCTTCCTCTAACTCAGGGTTTCTCAACCTGGGCTCTAGGGGGCCAGATAGTTTCTCTGTGGTGGGGGCCATCCAGTGCACTGCAGGATGCTCCCCCGAGTCAGGCCAAATTTCCCTGAGGGCAATACTCTCCCCCCCACCCCCCTCCCGCCGCCCCTGCCCCGTTGAGAACCACTGTCCTAATCGCTTACTTTGCGCTCTTTGGGGGTAAAACTTACCACTGCCTGGAATACTTTTGGTTCCGTTTTGTGGTCAGGAACCAGTCTGGACATCACCTCCTCTGGAAAACTACTCTAACGCCCGCCCCCCCCCAAAAAAAGGAGCAGGGCTGGGGTTCCTCCCCTGTGTGCCCTCCCCGCCCTGTACATGCTTTTCTGATAGCACCTATGTTACAGGATAATTGTCTCCTTACTTCATTTAACAATTCATCCATCCATTCATTAATTCAACCAATACTGAAGTGCTGGGTATAGGAAACAGGACCACAAATAAGACACTGGGTTCCTGCTCTCATGGGCTTATATTCTAGTGATGGAGGACAGGTAATAAACAAGAACAAGAAAATGGCAGATATTAATAAGAGCTACAAAAAATATACAGCGGTGTCTCCCCCCAAGGGAGACTTAGCTCCTTAAGGACAAAGACCGCATTATTCATTATTTTATCTACAGGAATTAGCAGTGAGCCTTAAAAAAAAAAACAAAAAAACAAAAAAACCTAGCCTTTTCCTCCTTTCTCTCCAGGCATATGTCATTTTCTGCTCTCTGTTATAGGGATCTGGGAGGGGTTCTCTCCTGCGGGACAGTAAACTTCTTGAAGGGAGGAACTGCCCAATCCATAAATTTTACAGAGAGAAAATCACAGGGTTTTTGTTCAATTAAATGATTTTCCTCAAGCTATAGTTTTGAACACTAAAATTTTACTAAAGATATAGCTAAAAAGCTTAAGAGGCGAGACAAGCATTTAATAGATGGGGAAACAGAAGCAGCAACTTGCCCAAGGTCACACAGCCAGTAAACTGGACGAGGCATCTGCCTCAAAAACCAAGCTTTCTTCCCCACCACATATCACTGCATCTCGTAGAAACAGACAGGCACAGATTACGTAAAAATGTCAGGAGAAAATCTCTTTCCTGACAGAAGGCTGTTGGCAAACCGTGGCTAGCATTGGGGATCCTCCCTGGGTGGGAACGGGGAGGTGGTGAGTTTATTTACAGGCAAAAGGGAGCTGCCAGTTCAAGGAGAAGAAAAATGAATGACATTAATTTTTCAGATTCTTACCACTGGGACTGAGCCTCTACTTCAGCACTTTACTAGCAGGGCCAAAAATCACTCCAAAACTAACGCCTACAAAGAAGAGGGCCAAAAATGTTTGCCTTTTTTCTTTTCAAGGAAAGAAAGGTTTGTATTATATAAAAGCTGGGATCGTTCTGCACAGATGTTAAAAATGACCCAATCTGTTGGGTTGGAAGCATCTTCTGAGAGGCAGGATGGCTCTGAGGGACGAGCATGGACTTTAGGAAGACAGGTCCGTATTCTACTCTGCATCTACTTTAGCCTCTCCAAATTCAGGGGTTTGGAGGGAGGGGGTATGATATCTAAGTCAAGGGGGATAACAGTACCTGGCACAGAAGTGGACACTGACCTCTCCTGCAGTTTACACCAGGTAAGAACCTTGGCCTGGGAAACAAGAGACCTGGTTTCACCTCGCAGCTCTGCCCTGACTCAGTGTGACTCAAATACTTCAAATGCCCTGACCTCAGTTTCCTTTCTGGTCCCTACTTCAGATCATGGTCACAGGATCAAATGACACTTCAGCAGTTAAAACCAGAACAATGCCCGGCAAATTGTAGGCACCCAATAAATGTTAGCTAAATCTGACATCAACTGGATTTTGTCCTATAAATGCTCACCATGCAAATTTCCCTCGACTTGCTGTTTACACATGGTTCCATCCGTCTGACAGCAATACCAGTCAGCCCTCCATGGTCATCTCCCAAAAATACCCCTGCAGTGTTTGCTCCAGCTGCTGAGTCAAGAATGAACCTGAAACCAAGGGCGAGTATTATTGCTATCCACCTACCTCTCACCAATGTTACCTATTATTCACTGCTCCCATACATTCAAAGAACAAATATCTATAATCCATCCCAGACATAAGTCAACATTAGCTCTATCATGCTTAGAAACTATAAAGGGAATAGAAAAAAAAATTTTTTTTTAATTTCGAGGATCAACATCTGATATCCACGACCTTCAGGCAGAGGGTATGAGAAAGTCTTTCTGAACCCTGAAAATCATGGTGAAGGTCTTGAGCATTCCTCCATAGAGACTGGCACAGATTGATAAAGGGGAGAACAGTGCCGACAAAAGACACACAAAAACATGCTGCCTCACTGGACTCTTACCCTGCCCTGCCCCCCCAAAAGGGTGAGCAGAGAAGGCTATTTAAAGTCAACAGTCATTGGGTGGCAATGCCACAGGCTTTCCAGGACTTGTTTTCTTTCCCCCAAAACCTGTTTACAAAGAAGTGAAGAAAGGAGAGCATAGCCTACAGTGGCGCCCGTCTCCACTTAGCATTTTAATTTTTTTTTGGTGGGGGCGGGGCCGCGCTGCACGGCTTGCAGGATCTTAGTTCCCCGACCAGGGATCGAACCCACGCCCCCTACAGTGGAAGCACAGAGTTTTAACCGCTGGACCGCCAGGGAAGTCCCACCACTTAGCACTTTAACGCTGCCCCCCAGAACAGCTCACCGCAACGAATGATGAGGAACACAGCAGCAACAAAAGAGCTAACAGCTATCAGGTGCTTACCTCTTCCATTCTGCCATGAGCTTTATGTGCATTAGCTCACTTAGTGTCCAGACAAATCTCTAGGTGTTAACATCCCCATTTTCCAGATGGAACACTAAGGCTCAGAGAGGCTAAGGAGCCGGCCCGAAACCACACTACCCATAAGTGGCTTGGCCGGATGTGAACCCAGGTTGTCTAACTCCACAGCCTGAGGACTGAACACCTGCCTTAATTCGAAGATCAGAATAACTCTCTTCTGGAGTGATCCCCTCAGAGCCCTCCCCCACCCTTCCGGGTTCTTAAGAAAATTCACATGCCTTTGTTGGTGGGGAAAAAAGTCACTAGGCCTGTGGACAAGGAGGAGTTAAGGCCACACTTGTGGACTTAGAACTCGGAGTAGTTTTCTCAGTTTTGTGGGCTGGAGCCAGACTTGTAGCATTAATTTTAATGTAAATTTTTTTGGAGGTGATTCATGTAGAATTCCTGCCAAGAATTTTAATAATTAGACTGAGTTAGACCAAACTCTGTCTGTGCATGCCTAACAATATCTGCTGATTTAACAGTTATCCTGGAAGCCCCACAGAGCCCGGGGAAGGCCTGGCCATGCAGGCTGCAAACAGGGATGGTCAGTGGAGAAAGACACCTGTGAGCCCCCCAACTTTGGCCCCCCATCCTACGAACAACTGGCTCCACTTTCCTAATATCCCATTACCACCAGGGACCAGAGGAAGGGATGAAACCAATCAGAAAATGCTCATAAAAGAAAACCTTTCCCAACGGTCCTTTCTACCACGAGCTGAGGGCTATAAAGTGTTCCTCTCTAATGTGTTGATTTTCAGTCTTTTTCCCTGCTGTGGCTCAGTGCATTCCCATTGGCAATGGGGACTCATCCGCCGGGTGGGATTTCTTTAAGGAGAGGGGGAGCTGGGGGGGGAATCCAAATCTTTACTCCCCACCTGTGAAGAATCAGACTCTTTAAGGGTGGGGACCTGCAGAATTTGGTAGAGGCCCTGGAGAATCTGTTTCCCATCCTCCTCTCCCCCTCTCTCCTGGTCACACACAAGCACATACATACACACACATGTGTCCTCACACACAAACTCACACTAACAGTACCATGGATCTAACAGACAGCTCCCAAACGAGGACGGTGCCAATGAATCAAGCCTCTCCTGGAAGATGGTGTCATTAAAACCACAGAAATTATATTAAAATTATAAAATAATTTACAGGCTTCTTAAAGCAGTCTTCAAAACAGAAAGGGAAATTTAGATCAACCTCTCCCCAAATAATGGAGAGAAGGGTTATATGCCAGAAGAGTAAAATATAAAGGCATATTATTTGCATAAGACACAAATAATGCTATGGAAAACCATGGAAAATGGTTTTAGCCATTGCTGTCCCATAGAAATATAATGTGAGCCACTTATATCATTTTAAATTTCCTGATAGTCACCTTTAAAAAGTAAAAAAAAAAAAAAGGTGAAATTAATTGTAATATATGATAACTCAGTATATCCAAAACAGTATCATTTCAACATATAATCAATGCAAACAAGTATTGATAGGGTATTTTACATTCTTTTTTTCATACTTAGTCATTGAAATCCAGTATGCATTTTAAACACTTACAGCACACTGCAATTCAGACAAGTCATGTTTCAGGTGCTTAAGAGCCATGGGGGGTGGGCGGCTACCATATGGATTACTCTGCTCTAGGAATTGGTATGGTGCAACTTTTAAAAGGTCCAGAGTTCCAGCTTACTTCTAAATTGTATATTTCTGAATGACTGGCCTGTAAGTAATGAATACATACTATGTTCTTTAAAGGTTTTTTAAAAAGAAAAAGTGTTAAGTTCATGCTTGCCCATTTACTACTAAATGGCTCTGGACAAGTAATTTCAACCTTCTTGAGCTCCAGCTTCATCAACTGTAAATGGAGATGAAAAAAAATGTCAATATGATTTCCCTTACAAGGGCTGTTATAAGAATCATATGCTCTATGCGTATGAAAGTGCTGTGTACTGTGCTATGCAAATGCTAATGATCATTCTTACAGGTCCTGTAAGAGAACAGCTTATCCTTGCAAATCAATAGCATTCTTCTCTTCAGACTAGAAACGTTTTGCCCACAGCTGTCCCTCCTTCCCAGAGGCTTCAGAACAGTAAGAAATGCATATTTCTGTTACCCTATCAGAAGCTATAAACCTACTTTACAAGAAAAATCCCATCAGAATTTCCAAGTGATATTTAAACTATTTTGTTGAATAGATATTTTGTTAAAATGAAGACCCTGCTTTAAAAACAGGAAGGCATCCCTGGTTGGCAAATTCTAGAGGGAACCAACTAGCCTTGCCTCCAAGAGAATTAGCCAATTCAAAAGACACACTCTGAACTAGTGAGCAAAGATGGAGAACACTCACCCCCACCCCATCCACCCACCTGCCCCACCTTGTTCCTTTTCCTCCAGCCTTCTGACTCTTTTAAGAGTTTTCCCAAATTATGTGTGAATTTGAGTGGTTAGAAACAATCAATATTTTAAGACTGAGAAGAGAGCTGCTGTCTAAATATTTCTTGATGGTTGAACAAAAGACCTTCTAGACGCCCCTCCCCACCCCAATCTATGATGATAATGGAGACAGTAACGCAAGCCCTGAGGAGAGATGAAATGAATAAGTGAGTAGTACGTAATTATTTTATGAAGAGCGACTTATACAAAGAGAAACCAGAGAAAGCTTTTGTCTTTGAGAATTCACTGAAGGCAGAGAACAAATCCTTGTTCCCAAAGGCCATCTGAGGTACCTGGCATTAGCACCCTTCCCTGCAGACACAGACCCCTAACTCAGGAGACAGACGTGAAGACCACGAGTGACAGCATCCTCACTGTACAGCTCAGCCATACTTAGAGCTTCTGAGGTTTGTAAGCTCCAGATTATAACTAAGATCAGCCTTTCCCAAAGTGTGCTCTGCACGATGTTTCCAGGCATTTCACATTTGGGGTTGGGTGGGTGGACAAGCAGGAGTTCCATGGCCAGATGAGTTTTGGGAAATCCTGGACCACACGAAGTTCAGCAGGTTCTTCTACTGCTCAGAGACTTTAACAAGACAGTGTCCTGCGGGAGAGAGGGATCTGACCATGGACTGGACCTTTCTTCAGATATCAGATCTGGAGTATCCTCAAGTTGACATGATCACGTCTTCAGACACTTCCACTTTCATAAATGGTTACAGAATATACTGGGTGGCAGAAAAAAAAGAAAGTAGGTTCTCTCCTGAAACCAGCTGAATCTCTGTTTTGTTGTTTTCACACTTGTAGAACTAACTGCACATCAAAGCTGACCCTCAGAAGCGCCAAACTCAGCACCCACTGATATAACTGCAGTAGCTTCACCCACCTACCTGTGATTTCTGTTCTACCTCCCAGGCTACCCCCAGGCCTCCCTCCCTATAGACACCTGCGGCCCCTAATCAAAGGCATTCCTGCTTTTGCACCTATAGGTATTGATATAAAAGGTGTAAACATCCTGATATAAAAGGTGTAAACATCCTGGAACAAAATATAATCATAATAACTTTTACTGTCTTAACCTCGTGTTCCACAGAGCTTGCTCAGAGTAGGAACAACAAAGAAAGAAACATTTCAGTTCTGACCTCTGACTTTTCTCCTCTAGACTCAATTGGGCTGTTTCAAAAACCATGTTCTACTTCTTCAGACTGAAGCCGTCATGGTTAAATCTGAACAGTGCATGGCACTGGTTCCCAAACGTGGGCCAAGGGCCCCTAGAACAGGGTCTCAGAGTCATTTCAAAGGTCTTCCAACCACATGAGCACCAAAAATTGTCTGCAGACCAAAAAGTCAAAGTATAACTTCTATTATATGAGGGAATCCACGAAACCTTTTGATGTTAAAAAGAGATCCTCATGTTTTAAAAAACTGGAAACCAAAACTAGCGCTTTTAATGAATACACCCCTTGCCAGTAATCTATCCTATTAGCAAGAGAATAACACAACTCAATATCTTCTTTTAAGTTACAGATTAATTAAATGACTTTAAAAATTCTTTGATTTTGTTTCTCAGTCTTAATCTCATGAGACATGGCAAAATTTGAAATGACAAATGCTCATAAACCCAAACATCACTCAACTGCCCTCCTTGAAATTCTACAATTTTCTATTCTTCGGCAAGGAACAGATTAGATTTTGCGTTTATTTTTCAGTGACACCAAATAGAGGGAGCTACTGGTGTGTCTTTAGAATAAAGCCTCAATATAACATTTTGACAAGACCTGCACTAATAAGAAAAACAATATAGCCACCAAAACCATGATGACCTCTGACGATTCACAAAAGACAGCATTTCTTTATTTCTGGGGAGTTTCTCAAGGAATGAAAAATGGAGGTATATAAACTTGTGTTCCAAAGGAAACAAAAGTTAAAGAACTACTGTGAGTGATGCTTATAAACTAGACTAATGGGAAATGGCATACAATGGATAACATACCTTAAGAAATGTTAGCAGGTAAGATCTCCTTTAATATCTATTTCTATCCCCTATGGACATTATAGAATCATCATGAAATACTCTCAACATAAAGGCAATTTATTTGCCAGGAGAAAAATCTTAAAAGTCATTTCACCTATTCACAGTGAAGATTTCATGAAGACCTACAAAAGCAATCATTTTTCTACTAAAAGTTCTATCCAGTTCTCAGTTGGAGCAACATGTCACATCTTCTATATCAATCTGTGGCTTAAATTCTAATCCTTATAACTGGCATAGAGAGATAATAAAATGTTTTCCAAATGCTGTGGGAATTTTTTAAAGCTCCCAATGCATAATAGTGTCGGGGTTTTTTTTAAAGAATTTATCATCAGTTCCAAGTTAGAGTTCAGTTGCAACAAATACTCAGAACTGATGACTTAAAAAAAAACCCATATTTTCTCTATATAGCATTATTGCTTCGATGAATTAATGCCAACAAATGTGGTCAGTATTGTTTCCAGATTCTTCAAGCAATTGTACTCCTTGTATGGTCGACCCAATCCCGTCTGTACTTGATTACTTAATTTTCAGTCATTTGCAACTCAAAAGTGAAAATGTAGAGGCATTTGGGCCACTTTACTCAGCAGTAGAACGCGAAATGTGGGCACAGTTCATAGACTTTCTCACATAGGTCTTCTCAACACAAAATATACTGTAGAAAGAACTCCCTCCCTACATTGAAAAGCCTTTGGGAGAGCAGTTTCCATTTTCTGAGAGAATATGGACTTTAAGAAAGATTCCTTCTTGTTATAGCTTATCATTTGTTAGCTTTTTTTTTTTTTTAAGTATCCTCTGCTGATTAACTCCATTCTGTCTATTCTCTCAAAGGACTCCAAGTTCCCACAATACATATGTATTCAATTTTATTGCTTTGCGCTTGATATATTGCATTGTAACTGTTCAAGGCATTTTTTTGTGAACATTATGTTTCTGTCTCCCAAACTATACTCTAAGCTTCTTAACAATAAAAACCATGCCCTGCCTCCACCTTGGGATTTTTTTTCTTTACTGTGACTGCATTTAACCTATAAATTTATTCTGATTAAATGACATCTTTACAATATTTCGTATTTCCAGCTAGTCTGTTTCTCCATTAATGCAAGTTTCTTTTCCTTTAATGTCTAACCAAAGTTTTGTCATTTTCTCTACAAAAACAAAACATGAACATGGTTAAAAAAAAAAAAAAAAAAAAAACTTCCAGTGAGTCTCTCTCTCCCCCCAGATTCCACTCTCACCCTGAGAGGTAACCCCCTCATGCAGCTTCCAGAACATGTTCACGCATATGCATATTTATATAAGCATAAATATCTTTTCCCCACCCCTTGTTTTTAAAAAGCTGGGCCAGTTATCAATATACTACCTCTCAGCTGGCAAAGAAAAATTATTTAAAAGGATCAGAACCATTTTCATAGATTGGGCAAGAAGAGTGAATTTGGAGCCAAGAGACAGTAAACTGATATTGGGCACAGAAACGAAATATAAGCACACTCCATGTGACACCAAGTACAAATCTTTTCTTTTTTTAAATAAATTTATTTATTTATATATTTATTTTTGGCTGCATTGGGTCTTCGTTGCTGCACGTGGGCTTTCTCTAGTTATGGCGAGCGGGGGCTACTCTTCATTGCGGTGCGCAGGCTTCTCACTGCAGTAACTTCTCTTGTTGCGGACCATGGGCTCTAGGCACATGGGCTTCAGTAGTTGCGGCACACGGGCTCAGCAGTTGTGGCTTGTGGGCTCTAGAGCGCAGGCTCAGTAGTTGCGGCACATGGGCTTAGTTGTTCCACGGCATGTGGGATCTTCCCGGACCAGGGATCGAACCTGTGTCCCCTGCATTGGCAGGCGGATTCTTAACCACTGCACCACCAGGGAAGTCCCTACAAATCTTTTCAATGGCTGAACAGTATTCCATTGTAGAGATACATCATGATTTACTTAACCAGTCTTTTATTCACAGGCACTTACACTGTTTCACATTTTAGCTAATATTGCTACAATGAAGACATCTTTGTTTATATTTGTAAATTCTACTGGATAAATTCCTAGAAATTGAATCGGGAGGTCAAAGGTTACATATGTTTTGAGTGACAGTGCCAAAGAAACTGCATCAGTTTACACGTGTGCCTGCTTCTCCACAACTTTCCAACACCCTGTCATCAAATGGTCTTTTTGCCAATCTAATAGTGACGTACCGCATTCTATCAGTTGCACTTCTTGCATTATGAGTGGAACCAGGCACCTTTTCATATTTACAAACATGTTTATATTTCTTTCTCTGTTTAAACTCTTAACTCAAATTGATTTTAGGAGCTCATTATGCATTAAGGGAAAAAATGGCCCTTTTCTCAGTTGTTTGTGTTGGAAATACTCTTTCCCAATCTATGGTTTGTCATTTGATCTCGTTTCTGGTATTTTGAATCAAACAGAAGTTTTACATGAGATTCATCTCTTTTATACTCACCAACAAAATCTAGCTTAATTTTCTGAACACAAGTATATGTTAACTTCCTTCCAAGAGACGAGAAGTCAGACAGAAAAATTGTCACCAAAAATCCTTCCCCTGAATTTGTGAGAATTTGGAGGAGCAAATAGCTGTTAACTAAACCACTGCCAGCACCCAATGACGTAATTCACGGAAAGGGGATCTGCAGATCCCTGGAAAGGCACATTTTCTCCTTTTGTTTGCAAAGTCCATATGCTTGTCAGCTTCCCAGAGGCCAGCGACCCTCTTTGCCTCCAGTAAAAGATGCCTTGGCTTAGCCATTTCAGAACAGAAGTGGTTACAGATGAAGATTTTGGCCCTTGCCCTGCCACAGCAGAGACTCTTCCACACAACACCCAGGTCGATAAGCAAAGAAAGGAGATTTGGTCAATTTCCCAGAGAGACTATGGCCCAACACAAGACCAAAGGAAAAAAATGATAATGAGTCAGGTTCTTCAACTACCCACGAAGTCCCCAGGCAATGAACAGATGACAGACGTGCTCAGATAGCTATTTCTCTCCTGGCACTTTCTTCTTCTTCTTCTTTCCAGTAAAAGAACAGAGGAAAATGAAGTAGAAAAAAATACTAAAAATGATTTCTCTCTTCACCTACACTGGCTTAAAGTCACTTATGTTACGGCAAGGATATTAACCCTAATAAGAATGGTGTGTCCCTCCCAAATTCAGGGAAGATTTTTAACTTCAATCTATTTGTTCTTGGTATTTGAACATGATGGTACCACCTTAATGTCCATACAAGTGGGACAGTTCAAAAATAATCAATGATTATTGATGATAAGTTCATGGCATCAAGAGTAGAGATAGAGGAAAGAAAGAAAACAGGATGAGTAAAAATACTAAAGGGGAGTGAGGTGGCAGAAAGGAACTTGTATTGGAAAAATGGGATTTTATAGTTGAGAATAAATAAGTGGGATTATGATCAGAACCTTCAGAGTATAAAAAAGTAAAATTCTGATGACCTCTAGGAATTGTTTCTAAGAAAGGAATAAAAGTGAGAATTAATTAGTACATAGTATAATGCTCACCAGCTTCGGTACAGGAACAAAGAAAGTACCTGACCAACAAGGATACGGTGGTGCTGGAAACTTGGCAGGTGGCAGACCCAACAAAGCAAGGGTGACAGTTCTCAGAGACTAGGACACACAATACTAAAATGGGCAACCATATACAGGGGGCAAAACGGGAACTTTCAGGGTTTCCCCCCTAGGTCTCTTCCCCTCCCTGGAGTTTTGGTCTCCAAGCAATCGGTCCTATGCTTTTGTTTCTATGCTCAGTTTTAAACCACATTTTGAAAAGGTACTTCTTGAAAGGCAAAGATTGGGAGAAAAATACTGAAGCTCTTAAGAGCTCCTGTCTAGCTGCCAAAGCATTGTTTTAGTCAAATGTCAAATGAAAAGGGAGAAACGATGATGATTTTATTTGAATTGCTTCCAAGGAAAAGTAACCTCCAGCAAAACACTGGGCCCACTTTGCTAGAAATCCTGGCACGTTGACAACAGAGATGGAAGAAGAAAACTGCATCTTCCAGAAAGCACAGTATCAAACAGGAAAAACCACAAGGAGTGACGTGCTTTCAGGTTCCTGTGGCTCAGGATCCCTTTTATTCTTTTCTATTTCTTTCTGCTGTAAATAAAATTATTTTTAATTTTCCCTAGAAGGGGGCTTTAAAAATGCTTAAAGGTCAAATCTCTTGTTTTAAGTAAAATTAATATATTCCAAATTTACTGACCTAAATAAGGAGAGAGTGAAAATCAATATAAATATATTCCAAATCTTTAAAATTAAGATTTCAGAACATGGTTAAATGATGGTCCCTCCTGGTAGAATGTGAAAATACATCCCACTAGATTAGCTACTGTAAATATCTGAGGAATCAAGGTTCTTAAGTGTTCATGGATTCCAGGGATCCCTATGGTCCAGAAGTGAATGTTACAAGCAAATGAGGGAAGGAAAAGAAGAAAAGATGGGGCAGTGATCTTGGAGAGGTGAAACTATTGCAAAGTACCTGGAGCCTTAATATATTCCACTCAGTTCATTTGTAAGTTACAGCAGCCAACAGGCCTCTAGGTTAATCACCATCTTAACCTCTTCCTTAGAAATGTCCTTTCTTCCTTTTTTTTTTTTTTTTGGTGTTTCACTCTCCTTTTCTTTCTCCAACTTCACTGAGGTATAACTGACAAATTAAAGCTGTGTATATTTAAGGTATACAATGTAACGATTTTATATACATATATATTGTGAACTGATTACCACAATCAAGCTAATTAACACATCCATCACCCCACACAGTTACCATTTTTTATGCATGTATGGTGAGAATACTTAATATCTACTCTCTTACTAAATCGCAAGCATGCAGCTCACTATTATTAACTATAGTCACCAGGCTGTACATTAGATCCCCTCCTTAGAAATTTTCCAAGGAAGGCAGATATTTTCTGGAGGTCTTCATCTTCATTCATTACTCAAATTTATTTGACACTGTGTCCTGTTCCGTTACACATACTGGAGATACAAATCAAATAGACTTGGCCTCCGGTGAGATGGCTTATTCTTACGTGAACAGAAGAATGAAGTGTTCTGGGTCTGTGACTCTCTTACTCATGAAACGAAAGCCAAGCCACAGGTGCCACCTTGTCGTTCGTGGCAACTGTCCCAGATCCTCCTTGTTCTTTCTCAACCTGCTCCCACTCTCTGGTCATGCTGCCACCTCCTTCCTGACCCTTGTCTTCATGCCCCATTTTTTAACTTCTCGCCTACTCCCTGAACTTAGCACCAGCACCTCTGGGCGCCTTGGCTTGGCGGTCAGGACTCCCTCAAGGACATGGCTCAGACCCACTTCACCATCTCAGCCCAATTCCGACTACCCACCCCGACATTCCTACCTGGTTCAATCTCCTGGAGGTAAACCCTGGCTCCCAGCTTGACAGGAGGCAGGTACAAAGTACATCATGGGAGCAATGGGAAGGCGCTGCTAACTCTTTCCAGCAAAGCTTTGCAGAGGAGGTGATGGCTAAACGGAGTCTTAGAGGACGAGCAGAGTGGAAAAGGGTGGGAAGAGCATCCCAAACAAAGCGGAGAGTATGTTAGTGAAGAAAAATAAAGTGTTTTGCAGTCAGTTTTGTGGACAAGAACCCCTAATGGATAATAAAACGTTTACTGAGCTCCTACATTACGGAAGGCACGTGGCCCAGGACAGGGCACAAAACAGAAACTCATTAAGTGTATGGACTAAATCAAATAACAGTTTCATTTAAAAAGTAAACTCATGCGTCTAAGTCAGAAAATAACCTATAACATTATCTGACTAGAAGTACCCAAAACAAAAACAACCCAGAAAATTCAATATCACCTCTCCCAAGACAACAGAGCCTTTTTTTCCTTCTGTAATCAAGCACACAATGACAAATGAGGCTGTACAAGGCCTGTCCTTTGTGCCAGAAACAGAGCCACAGAACCCTGGGCCCAAAGGGATCTGGTCTTGATTAAGGTTAGTTTCCTTTGTAACGTTCATATTGGAGAGGAAAGGAAGGAGGATCGAAAAGGAAACTGGAGGAGCCCAAGATGCATCAGTGAGTTTCATCACAGCATTTTATTTCCTCTGTGAACTCGACTCAGGGAGCTCATAATGCCCATCTTCATTTGGCTACTGAGTCAATAATTCACTTCAGTTCTAACAGCCTTACGGTCTTAGCCTCTTGCCTTTAAAAGGGTCTGGTTGAACCCTTGGTGAATTTAAGGACTCAGATAACAAAATAAATTAAATCGAGTTTGCACAGCCTCTTATTAAAAATGTTTCTGGGGTAATTATTCCAACGAAACAGGCTTCGTTACAGGGTTCTGTCAATGTAGTGTGATAACTCCTTAATTCCATGATGCTGTCAAATGTGACTATTGTTGTAACAACAGTGAGAAACCTCTACAATCTCAGCATGACTGGAAGTTAAATTACTGCTGCCAGTTTTGTGAAGACTGAGTCAAATCCCTTTCCACACACCTACTCTTACTGTGGGTTATGGAATCTATATCCCCCAGGCCTCACCCACTGAACCCCCTGCATTCATCTCATTTAGTCCTCCGATGGGAGAGAGAACAGCACCAATCAACATTTATCAGGTAGTGAGTGCATAGCTCTGGAGGCAAGCAACAACTGGGAAAATAATGTTGGAAAAGAATTCAGAAAATCCAACTAGACGCAAAGTGGTCTTCAGAGGAAACACCGGGACATACCTGCCCTTCAATCTTAGCAGACTATAGTGGCGTGCAAGCTCATCTGTCTATACCCCCCTCTGCTCACCCTACAAACTGATATTCACTAACCTCCAGGCTTCAACTCCCATGGGCATCCTATGTTTCTCCATCACCCATCTAGACTGCCCACCCAGTTCCATCACGTCCTCCATGCTAAGGACATTCACCTCCATTCACTTTAGGATAGCAACATCCTGAATTTTTAACACCCAAATACTCCCAAATCCAAAATTGCAAACTTAGAAATCCTGCTTCCCATTCTTTCATCTCTCCCAGTGAGCTACCTCTTTGGCCTTGGGGAATCTGACGACATCTTCTGAGTGTTCAGATTCAGCCTAATGAGCCAACATGCCCAGGCGGCTGCCCTCTCAGTCAGGGGTAGCTGAGGACACCTAGGCCCCACTGGGTTTGACTTCACAACCCAGCGGTGCGCCTGCACAGATCCCTTGGCCTTGGTGCACACCAGGCCTGCCCGGGCTTGGCACAGTCTCTTACCCCATCCTTCCAACATTCTCAGCCCCAGGGTCCAGCTCCCCACACCTCTGCCCCCAAGTGACCGGCCCTCACCAGCTCCCTCCGGAACTGCAGTGCTCTCCCAGGCTCTCCACCCTTACCCAGATTGACTAGCCTATGCCCCGGGGTCAGTCTCATCAATCACATTCTCACTGGCAGCATCTACTACATTCTCGACTAGCTCTTGGTTTACACCACATTGCTAATCCATCCTCCAGTTCCTCCTCTTCCACGGTATCAGGAGGATTCTACATCGCAGAAATGCTTTCAGTGACTCTCCTCTAGCTCCTTTTCTGGGGCCCACATCAGTTGTTCAGAAGTTTACCAGGTCTTCTGCTCTCAACAATCTTGTCTCGTCTTCTCCATGAAAGCAGAGGGCATCCAGTAAAGACTCTTCCAGCCTCTCCTCAGCTCCTTCCCCCAGTCTCAGACGATGGTACCCCACTTCCCACAGCCAGCTCTTCCACCTGTGCTCTTGTTTTGTTATCCCAAACCTGCCGCTCTAATGCTATGTGACCTTTAAAAGTTACCTCACCTCTTTGTGACTCAGTTTTCCCATCTGTAAGATACAGAGAAGAGCACCTATCATAGATCTGTAGTGAAGACCGAGCAGGACACACGTGTAAAGCACTGAGAACAGTGACTGCCACATACACGGTAGTAATTTCCTTTACTGCTCCCTCTCCTTCTCCTCAACCTACCAATAGAGTCAGGTCTTTGTCACCCAAAAAACTAGCTGTTTATCCTCAAGCAACCGCTCTCTTTCTCTTGCTCAGCACCAAGCTTCTTGACTCACCGCTGCCTCTTTCTCACCCCGGCTCACTCCCTGGCTCCTTGTAGGTGCCCTGGGAACTCTACAGGATCAGCTCTCAGGGAGGTCACTGATGACTTCTAATGGCAGATGCACTGTCAAGTTTTCAGTCCACTCTGCCATCTGAAACCACTGCTCTCCAACTCTTCCTTGAAACTCTTCACTTGCCTCTCGTGGCTGTTTTGACGGTTTGTCTTTCTTGGTCTCCTACACCAGCCCCTCTGCCTGCCCCTAAATGCCAGGGCTGTTGGTTCCACTCTTGGCTTTCTCCTACCCTCGCCTCCCCGCCCCCGCCCGCCCCAAAGATGAGCTCATCTGCTCGCACAAGCTGGACCATGCCTGGAGTGCCAATGATCGCTCATTCATTCCTCACCCGGCCTCCCTTCTGGGTTCTACCTGCCTGCTGTCTCCATCTGGTTATCCCAAGTGAGTCTCAAACTCAACAGGTCTAAACTGCTTTCCCCAAACCTGCTTCTTCCTCTGTATTTTTTTTTTTTTAATAAATTTATTTATTTATTTTTGGCTGCGTTGGGCCTTCGTTGCTGTGCGCGGGCTTTCTCTAGTTGCAAGCGAGGGCTACTCTTCATTGCGGTGCACAGGCTTCTCACTATGGTGGCTTCTCTTGTTGCGGAGCACGGGCTCTAGGCGTGCGGGCTTCAGTAGTTGAGGCTCACGGGCTCTAGAGTGCAGGCTCAGTAGTTGTGGCGCACGGGCTTAGTTGCTCCGTGGCATGTGGGATCTTCCCAGACCAGGGCTCGAATCCGTGTCCCCTGCATTGGCAGGCGGATTCTTAACCGCTGGCCACCAGGGAAGCCCTCCTCTGTATTTCTTATATAGGCTGATGACATCATTATCAACCCAGCTCTTGCTTCAAACCTTTGGTAGTGTGCTGGGCAAAGGACTTAATTCTCATAAACCCACTTTAACGGGTACCATGTGACCAAGAGATTCCAAGAGATTCTCAGGTTCCTGTATAGAATATGCTTAATACATCTCTGCGACCATGTTGGTAAAGAGAAACGGGTTAACCCTGTATTCATGGATGTAGATTCCAAGTGTAAGAATCATTAGTCAGAAATGGGATAGGGCAACAAATAAAATCAAAGGGGTACATTCCCAAAGCAAGAGCTTAACATAAGACCTAGTTAGCTCAAGGGATGGGGAGGGGGTTAAGTTGGGGGCTAAGAGCAAGAGAGATGGAAGAAGTCTCAGTTCTTACAAGGCGCTGTGTGTGACTTCCCACGGCCTGAGCTATGCTCACCTCCTCCCTACTCCTCTCTGCAACTATGATATCCGGGACTTCCCTGGCAGTCTGCTGGTTAGGACTCCATGTTCTCACTGCCAAGGGCCCGGGTTCTATCCCTGGTCGGGGAACGAAAAATCCCACAAGCTGCGTGGCGTGGCCAAAGAAACAAACAAAAACCCTGATATCCACTCTGTTCCCAAATTTCTCCAGATTTCTCCTGTTTTACCTTCCTTACCACAACTATCCCACCAGCTCAGCTCTTCTCTGTTTCTCACCTTACAAACCACGACCACCTATTAAGGTGGTCCAAGAGACCACCTGGGTCCGAGAGAGAGACCCAGCCTTGAGTCTCTCTCTTGTGGTCAATCTTTCTAAGCCATAACTGTGGTCATACCATTCCTCTGCTTGAAAACTCTCAATGGCTCCCAATTGCTATTAGGAACAAGCACAAGCTCTTTGGCCTTCACAATCCAGCCCTGACCTGCCTTTCCTGCTCCCATCTGGCATCACTATAGCTGCCACAAATGGCGTACCCTTTGCCGCCATGGAACACACCACGCTGAGCCCTTCGCCCACCACTCAGGCACTTCTGCTGTCTGGAATGCCCCTCCTACAGCCACCTGCTATCACTTCTCTTTAACCTGCAGTTAGTTGCAAACGTCTCATCAGCACTGAGGTTTCCTCCTCAGGCAGACAGCTGCTCCTTTCTCCATCAGCCAGTCTTCCCTACACACAATGGGCCCCTCAAGGGCAGAGTCCTAGTCTTATTCAGCCAGATTATATCCCCAGAGGTGCTTTTGCAGTGTCTGAGAAGGAGACATTAGTAAGCACTAACCCTTTTACAGGCACCATCTCATTTAATCCTCACAAGAACTAGGTAAGCACTAATTATCATCATTTCCAGGTGAGTGAGTGAGGCTGGCCAGCAGCTCAATAATGTTCCTGAAGGACAAACTGACTTTACCTGGTGAATGGTTACAGCTATTCAGCCTTAAAGACCCTCAATCAGGCCAGGGTCATTAAGGAGACAAGGCTCCTGGCCATTCCTGCACACAACAGAAAATTTTGAAACACTGCCTGGCAACTCCTTCCAAGAGATTCTCAGGTTCCTGTATAGAATATGCTTAATACATCTCTGCCCTTTGCTGCCCCTCTCCCAGAAATGGGGTTTCTTCATCACTGGAGGCCTTTGTTTTACCTGATGACTGCAATGCTAGTTATTTCTGCCCAGATTGGTAAAGGTGAGAACTTTGCTTACAAAAATATCTCCTCAGGGGACTTCCCTGGTGGTCCGGTGGGTAAGACTCCGTGCTCCCAGTGCAGGGGGCCCGGGTTCGATCCCTGGTCAGGGAACTAGATCCCACACATATGCTGTAATTAAGAAGCCCGCATACCGCAACTAAACATGCGGCAGTGAAGAGCCCGCATGCCGCAACTAAGACAGGCACGCTAAAATAAATAAATAAATATTTTAAAACAAACAAACAAACAAAATATCTCCTCAGAATTCCACCAATTAAAAGCTCATTTGGGGAGTTTGGGACCGACATATATACATTGATATGTATAAAATGGATAACTAATAAGAACCTGCTATATAAAAAAATAAATAAAATTCAAAAATTCAAATTTTTTTTTAAATGAGAACTTACATCTATATTCTGGACATAGAGCTATTAGTTTTTGAAATTTTTTTTTGAATTTTTATTTTTTTTATTTTTTTATACAGCAGGTTCTTATTAGTTATCCATTTTATACATATTAGTGTATATATGTCAGTTCCAATCTCCCAACTCATCACACCAAAAAAAAGAAAGCTCATTTGGATGAAATACTCTGGGAGGAAAACATAAAAGACCAAAACTCACTAAAGAAGTAAGAAACTTGAATATAGTAATAATCACAGAATATCTACACACTCTTGTCAAATTACCACCTGGCCAAAAAGGCACTGGGCTCAGACAGGTTCACAGGCAATTCCAAACCTCTTAGGAACAGACAATGATCATGCTACTTAAACAATTCCAGAGCCCAGAAAAAGGACTGTGGTGAGCTTTATTTTTTTCCTATTCTATGTTTTCTGAAACTCCACACAGCATATATTACTATATTAGAAACACTTAACCTATTCAAATTATAGGAATTTTTCATAAGGAAATAATTATGGATTTGTTCAAAGTTTTATCTGTAAGTGAAGGAATTATACTTTTATGTATAATCCATGAGCAAAAATCAGAAAATGAAAAGTCCAACAATGTATTCACTTTTAGTTTGCAGACCTACTACAAGCCAGGCACTGGGGATAAAATGGTCAGTTGAATAAGAGTTTATACTCTTGTAAGGAGACAGACATCAAATAATCTCCAAAACATATATATTATAAACTCTGAAAAGTGATACAAAGTAAATACCTAGGTTACAGTGAGAGTGCACACTGTTAGGGAACCGTTGACCGAAATCGCCCACCTTGGCCGGGCACTTGCACGAGTTATCTTGCAACAAGAGGTCCCAATAAGGAACACGGTGCTGCCACCGAAGACTAAATTCAGGAGGAGAATCCTGGAGGGGCCAAAAGGAGGGAGGAGACGCCAGCCTATAATATGCCCTACCAACCTCCCAGAATCCTCCTCACTGGAATCCAACTTGGCTGAGAGATGCGCGCGCCACCAGGAAGGATGCTGAGTCAGACCAGATGTGGGCCAAGCAAGATGAGCGGCCAGAGACAACCTGGAAACTAATCCCATCACCATAAAACCTGAGACTGCGAGCCACATGGCAGAGCAGTTCTCCTGGGTTCCCTTACCCTACTGCTCTCCGCCCAGGTGCCCCTTCCCAACAAGGTTTTTGCTTTGTCAGCATGTGTGTCTCCTCAGACAATTCATTTCCGAGTGTTAGACAAGAGCCCACTCTCAGGCCCTGGAAGGGGTCCCCCTTCCTGCAACAATATGATACAGGGAAGGGGGCCTTATCTGGGGATCAGGAATGATGGAATATCAAGCAACTGTTCAAACTAATGATATGTTGATGAATATTTGATGACATAGCATATTCATGACATAGTAAGTGAGAACTACAAAGCAATATGTACAGTTTAGTTTCACTTTTGTATAAAAATTATATTTACACAGAAAAAAAGGTTGGAAAGGTATACAAATCCAGTAAAAGGCAAAAATGTTAGCCATAGAGAGATTTATGGTTCCTGTTTTCTTGTGCTTCTCTGTATTTTCCAAATTTTCTTAAAGATCTCCTATTACTTACATAATAGTCTTTGTGAAAGCCTCATTTGATTTTTTAAATTCTTTTTTTTTATCCTGGTAAGGTATACATACCATCAAATTCACCATTTTACCGTGTACAATTCTGTGGCATTAAGTACATTCACATTGCTCTGCAACTGTCACCACCATCCATCTCCAGAACTTTTTCACCTTCCCAAACTGAAACTCTGTGCCCATTAAACACCAGCACACCCATCCTCACCATACCCAGACCGCCCCCCACCCCCGGCTCCCCCAGCAACCATCCCCCAGCAACCATAAAGCATCATTTAATTTTAAAATTCAAACATTTAGAGACCAAGCCTCATTCACCCTTTAAATGTCAATTACCATCATCTGCTAAACTCCCATCACTAGAAAACACAGCCCATAAGGTAGGAGCTAGAGTTTTATAGAGCTGGGAGACAGGTCTAGGTGGCAATTTGGGACAATCAGAGGATGGGAGGTGAGGGGTGTGGTAGTAGGAGGAGATTCTAAAGCGGAGTTGGGAAGGCAAAGGAACTGGCAGGCTTTGAAGTTTGCCCCAGGTCCCTGGGAGCAGCCAGCGTATTCAGGTGCACGGACTAACCAACCATAAACCTGTTTCAGCACACACACACACACACACACACACACACACACACACACACACACACACACACACACACACACACACACACACACACACACACACACACACACACACACACACACACACACACACACACACACACAGAAAGATGGAGAAGAAAAGAGACAGAAACTTAAACGTCAAAGAATCAAGCCTCCCAGGAACCAAATGCAGGAATTTCCTTCACAATACCCTTGACAGCTGGCCTTGTAGCACCTGCCGGAACACATCCAAGGAGAGGGGTCCAACAGAGCCCTGACATTCCAGACAACATCCAGACAGCTTCATAAATCCCCAAACCCATAAATGCAGAAAAGGTTGTAGAAGCTTCTGGCTTTTCCTTGCTTTTTTTTTTTTTTTTCTTTCCAAATGTCTCACCTCCCACTGCAAGTTAACCCCCTTTTCAACCTTCACCAAAACGATCTCACCAGAAAAAATGTTGTCTTGGCTCAAGCCCCTGGGAAAATGTTCCTTATTTCTCTATGAAGTACAGTAGGTGGTGGACCTAGTCCCAGTACAGCAAAATTTATCATTCTAGTTTTTCATTTATCCTAAACTCCTTTTTTTTTCCTGGCTAAGACCTATCCCTTCTTTGGACATCTTTGCTTTCTCTTTCCTAACGTCATCCATATGAGCAGCTGATATTCTTTTCAAAAGAGCCATTTTTCGCAAAGTTTTAATTAGTTAAGAGTTACAACTGAGTTGCATTTCAAATCTGTATCTCAGCAAAATTACAAATTACTACCTGTCAGGAACCTTTGGGATCGCTTAAAGCTCTCGAAAAATCAGGGCAGTGTTAGATCTGCAAATTCTAAATCTATACTGAATAGTACTGTCTGTGTGGTCACCCCACCCCACCTTCCTCTCTTTATTAACAGCAGCATCCCACATTTCTCAGGATTTGTAGAACATGGTTCTAGGTAACAAAAGCATCTGCTGTTAAATACATTTATCCGTCTTCCCACCCAGTGCAGCCAGGAAAACTGTTTATAATAACCTCACCCCGCCTCCACCGTCCCGCCGAAGATGAATGGGTGATATGATGGAGAGCTAGAAGGGGTACAGGAACAGGACGTAAAAGTAACAAGAGGTAACCGGAGAGTTTGAGCTGATCTGGCGGAAGCGCAGGGGCAGGGCTACTTATGTGGGAAGCTTTGCATACCAGTCAGAGGGCACTGGGCTCCTGGGGGCAGAGAACAGAGGGAGGTCCTTTTTGGAGACAGGCTGAAAGTTAGAGGGGTGAAGCTAATTTCAAAATATCACCTAGAGATAACCCTGCCCACCTCCTCATCAGCTGTCCTTCAATTACTCAAGTCTGCACTTAATGTTCCTTCTACCTAGAATCTCACAAGCTGGAGAGGCTTGTGTTAACAAAGGCAACTCCTCTGAGAAGCTGAGATGGTGGTAATTAAAAAAGAGAGGAGAGGATAATCAGAGATAAAGGAAAACCACAGCCTGGAAGCTTGAAGCAGACCGTGGCCAAAAATCTGGACGCATTATCTATTTCACAGGATTGTTGTAAGGAACTAATGAGGGTGCAGATGAAGGTGTCCTGCAAATAAAGTGCTATCCAAAGGTACAGAGTGCAGAAGTGGGGATCTTAATGGCTCAACACCACTTTAAAAAGTGACATCTAACTTCCTATTTTACTTCAAAAGTAAAAATGGCAATATGGGAAAAGGTGGGTATGCCTGGCATATCTGACTTCATAAGGAAAGCATTCGATGAGATTTTCTCCGTGGAATCCTGTGGACAAGATAGACACCTGAAGGCTGGATGAGGTGAACTGGTAAGTGGCCAAACCAAGACGCCCTCAAAGTGCAGATTATTAGATGAATATTAACCTAGAGGGAAGTTTCTCACTGGGTTCTAAACGACTCCCTTCTGACCATGTCCAGCTCTACGTTATCCTTTTTTTTTTTTAAATTGTATTTATTTTATTTTTGGCTGTGTTGGGTCTTCGTTGCTGTGCAGGGGCTTTCTCTAGTTGCAGTGAGCGGGGGCTACTCTTTGTTGCCGTGTGCGGGCTTCTCATTGCGTGGCTTCTCTTGCTGCAGAGCACGGGCTCTAGGCGCACAGGCTCAGTAGTTGTGGTGCACGGGCTTAGTTGCTCCGCGGCATGTGGGATCTTCCCGGACCAGGGCTCGAACCCATGTCCCCTGCGTTGGCAGGCAGATTCTTAACCACTGCGCCACCAGGGAAGCCCTCTACATTATTCTTAATTCCTTTGAAAAAAGGTATCGGGGAATATTGTAAACTCATACAGATATCACGAAACCAGCAGAAGACAAACACTATAATCAGCTGTCTAAATGCAGTATTCCGAATACTTTTTATGCCTGCAGTTTACATTTAATCCCCAGGCAGTAAAGCAGAGGCCTTAAATTGATGAACTGCATATGTGCTTTGTTTAGCTTGCCCAATGTTAAGAAAAAATTTAAACTAATAGCATGTAAAACTTAGCTGGTTTCACGTAAAAATCCAGACTTTAAGCTTGGAAAAACAGAAGACCTCATTCCTGCAGGGCAACATCAGCTGAAGGTGTTGCCATCTGAGCCCTTGGATGAGCTGTGCCCCATCCATTCTGGGTACCTAACATGGCCCAATTCATCCCATTTCACCTGCCAGGCCCCTACTGGCATTTGACTTGGTGACTCCTGCAGTAAACACTGGTTCATATTATTAAATGTATCCAATTTGATTGTGCATTAAACTCTAATTCAACCTTCTCCCACTTTCAGCCTTTGCAGGGTTTCGCTCCTGCACCAACATCCAACATCTGATCACAACTTCATGGTGAAAACCTGTGCATACAGAACATAGTTTTCTGGTGTGCTTTCCTATCCTGTGGTTTACTTAACCCTCCCCAATATTCCAGGAAGTCTGAGCTTATTGTCTATATTATGAGGGAGATCAACTAGCTAACAGGGGCCAAAGGCAAGATTTCAGCTGAGGGCTGGAGTCAAATCTTAATCTACTATCTCCCACCATACCATGTACCCCTCAACCCTTGGAGACAGCCCCGATTCCAGGCTGACCCAGCCAGAGGAGATTTAAGTCCAGATTGCAAAACTGCTGGGCTGCTCTGAAAGGGGCCAGTATGTGGAATCCTCGCTTTACTTCCGTTTTTAATCTTCTTTTTAAAAAACTGTAGTGTTTAATCCAAAGACAGCTGATTCTCATTTACACTTAACCTGTGTTGAACTCACATACTAAATTTTAAAGCTCTGCTCTCAAAAATGCATTTTGCTCTTTAAGATCTCCTTGGTAACACTCGTAATTGGTATCTGGGCTACAAAGAAAAAAAGAAGAAGCTTGGACCCAATCAGTGACTGGAGTTAAAATAAAATCCAACTGGAAATCCAACTAAGTAAAGTTCCATAATGACAGCTGTACAGCAGACTCAGAGAATAACCTGTCCAAATTGGAGGAGGACTGCAAAGTCCCAGGAAAGGGGGACTCTCCAAGATAAAAAGGGAAATTCAAGGGAATTCCCTGCCGGCCCAGTGGTCAGGACTCACCGCTTTCACTGCCGACGGCCTGGGTTCAATTCCTGCTCGGGGAACTAAGAGTAGGAAGATACCAACATTCTCAAATCATAGAAAGTTAATTTAGAGGTATGGATATAATTACCAGAATTTAAAAAGAAGAAAAAAGCCACAACACTTAAAAGTGGTAACTCTTGGGGCTTCCCTGGTGGCGCAGTGGTTGAGAATCTGCCTGCCAATGCAGGGGACACGGGTTCGAGCCCTGGTCTGAGAAGATCCCACATGCCACGGAGCAACTGGGCCCGTGAGCCACAACTGCTGAGCCTGCGCGTCTGGAGCCTGTGCCCCGCAACGGGAGGGGCCGCGATAGGGAGAGCCCCGCGCACCGCGATGAAGAGTGGCCCCCGCTTGCTGCAACTAGAGAAAGCCCTCGCACGAAACAAAGACCCAACACAGCTTAAAAAATAAATAAATAAATAAATAAATAAAGTAGCTATTAATTTAAAAAAAAGTGGTAACTCTTGGGAAGAAACTGAGAAAGATCTCTTTTTATTATAAGCCTATGTATACTGTTTGATTTATTTTGGACCATAAGCATATAGTATCTAATTTTAAAAATATTTTTACCTATTTAGAAACCCAGGAAAAAAAAGGTAAGGCAAAGATCACCTAAAAAGTCTGCCTCGGGACTTCTTTGGTGGTCCAGTGGTTAAGAATCTGCCTTCCAATGCAGGTGGACGCCAGTTCAATCCCTGGTCGGAGAACTAAGATCCCATATGCCGTGGGGCTACTGAGCCCGCACGCCCCAACTAATGAGCCTGTGCGCTCTGGAGCCCGTGTGCCACAACTAGAGAGAAGTCCACGTACCACAACGAAGAGCCCGCGTGCCGCAACTAAGACCAGACGCAGCCAAAACTAAATAATTAATAAATTTTAAAAAAAAAGTCCGCCTCTCTATCTAGCTACCAGTGTTGCAGAGTTTTACCTTGAGTAGCGGTTCTTAAAGTGTGATCCCTGGGCCAGCAGCATCAGCAGTATCACCTGAGAACTATGAAGCAATGCAAATTGGGGGGCCCTACCCTAGACCTAACTAGTCAGAAACTCTGGGATCGAGCCCAGCAATTTGTAGTTTAACGAGCCTTCCAGGTGATTCTGATGCAGGCTCCGGCTTGAAAATCATAGGCCTTGAGCAAAACAAAACTCTATGGCAGTTTTTGGTGCCAACAGTTCCTCAGCTGAAGTGTTAACTATCCAATCAGGCCACCTCAGGTCAAGGCCTGAGCCCCTTCTAAGAAAATATGCATTTTAAAGGATCTCTAGAGTTAGTTTCCCCAGGGCCAGGGCCACAAAGAGGTGACCTCTGCCCTCTGTGAGTTCTGGCGGGAGCCGGCAGCAAGGACCCATCTAGGAAGAGGCTTCTGGGAGGTCCCCATTTGCCACACCATCACTGGGCAATACGTGGGCTGGGTGACCCCCTGGCTGAGCAGCTGAGTGGGTTGGGAGTGCTCTGTGGCTGGCTTTGCATAAGTCACCTGCTATTATAAGGAAGCAAGAGGCACTTCACTTCTGACTCCTGACGTTCTGAACAGAGCTCTCGGATATCCTCTGGCTATTTCTGACTTAAAATAGACCAAAGAGGGAGGGGGAAGCAAGATCTTGCATCCTATATACACTCTGATGATGGGCTCCAGGGTATATGCTTCGCCAGCTCCTTTCTTCTGCTTCTATTTGGAGGGAGTCAGAGTTCTGGGAAGGTAGAGAGCATTTCATGACTCTGCAGAGCCCTTGACAGACACAGCAATCAGACAAAGCCTCAGAATCCTTCTTAACACTCAGTTCACAAAGCTACAACTAATCAATGTTGGCAGGCAAGATGCAATTTATCATATAGCCGGTTCAGTATACCCAAGAATTCTATCATCAAAGAAGCCCCAAAGAATGACAGTTACCCTAGCGTCGCTTAGTAGAAACAGGTGACTGTCATTAATGATTTATAATTTTCCACATGTTTTCCTTCTTAGGGTAATGAACTTCATGAGTTTATTACCGGCTACATGAAATGGGACTCATTTTCCTTTCCCCTAAAAACAGCCTTGCTAGAACTTAGGTCTGGGGGTTGATGGGCTGATTTGTGGGCCTACCTATCCTTAATAAGGGAAATTGAAAGTTCCAGAAACCAATTTAGAACTGGTTGGAGTCCCACCTGAACATAAACAGAGCGATCTACATTTTCAGTCCTGTTCCCTTCCTTCAAAGTGCTTCTAGTACAGTTTGGAAAGCAAAACGAAAATTACAAATCAACATAAGTAAGTGCCCAATTGCTGACGAGAAAATAACACCAAGGTTCCAAGAAGGGAATATCCGAGAGTTGGAGAAGGCTTTGTGGAGGGCATAATTGGGTTTGGACAGGCAGAGTGCAGAATGGAAGACATTCCAGGCAGGAGGAACAATCAGCACAAAGAGAGGGGAATGGTAACGAGCAGGGGTGTGGGGTCTGTGAGGAGACAGGCTTGCCTGCGGGGGATGCTCTGGTGCTTAGTGAAGATTAAAACTGAACTTGGGCAGGGGAGGAGCAGCGCCTGGCACTAAGGGATGGGCCCAGTAGGCAATTGGGAACTACTGCTCAAGTGAGTCACTGAGTGAAAGTGGCATTTGAGAAAGATTAGTGCCTCAGCATAAGGGATGAACTGAAGCTTGGGAAGGTACAACAGAAGATATGGGTCTATGGTCTACTTTCTTAGGTCTCTTCTGGGTACCACACTGAGTGGTCTCTTGTCTCTCCCTGCCTGCCATCCATCCATAAGACAAGGAATTAAGAACAACCTCCTGCCACGTCCTCCCACTACCATGGAAGAGGCCCCAAAGCTCCTGGAAGTTACCTGAGGGCTGGTAAATCACTCCGGGGTCTTATGGACACAGTCATAATGAATGAATTACAGTGGCAGCAGGGTATAATGGTGAAGAGCTTGGGTTTGGAGTCAGCCTGTCTGAGCCTGTTTAGATTTGAATCCCAGCTGCATCACTTACCAATTTGTGATCTTTTTTTTTTTTAATTTTTGGCCAGGCCACGCGGCTTGTGGGATCTTAGTTGCCCAAAGAGGGATTGAACCCAGGCCCTCTGCAGTGAAAGCGCCTAGTCCTAACCACTGGACCACCAGGGAATTCCCACCAGTTTGTGAGCTTATGAAAGTTACCTAACTCCCTGCACCTCAGTTCCTGCATCGATAAAATGGGTCTAATAATAGCACTTCCCTCATATGGTTGTTAGGTAGATTAAATAAATAAATACATGTAAAAATTAAACCAATGTCTTGCACATAGTAAGTGATCGTTAAATGTGGCTATTATCAGTAGTAGTAGTATCCAACACTTTAACTATACTTGTTCTAAGATTCTTTTTATGGATTATTTATTTCGAGTCAACCAGTACATTGGTTTTTCTTAGAAAGTCTACACATCCCTCAACTGCATCTGAATCCACATAACCACTTGATATTCACATACAATTTTAGAACTGGAGAGGACTTACAATTATTCAGTCCAACTAACTCCCTCTTTCAAAGATGAGGAAACTAAGACACAGAAATGCTGTGTCAGTGCTCAGTAAAAATATTCTTTCCATTGATTTTAATTGTCCAAGATCACAAAGGAAATTAGAGATGAAGCAGCCAAGCCCCCTCTTTAAACTGCTCTGTCTCAATCTTCATGACCATTTGTAATAGCCCCTTCCCACCAACTTCAATATTTGCAACTTGACTCTCCCAGGAGGACTTAAAATTCACTCATTTCCAAATCCTCAAAAGTTCCAAAAGGCAAGATAACTTAGTATCTCATTCCAGGTGCTCCTGGGCCCAAGACACAATATAGTCACAATCATGTAAAAGGTATTCGGTTTTCCTGTTACGATTTTGTCCTCCAGATTGAGGTTACTACTGATGGAAGCCAACATCTGCATCTAAAACACAGAACGGGGAATTCCCTGGTGGTGCAGTGGTTAGGACTCTGCGCTCTCACTGCTGAGGGGCCCGGGTTCAATCCCTGGTCAGGGAACTAAGACCCCGCAAGCTGCACGGCATGGCCCAAAAAAACAAAACAACAAAACAGAACCATTCTAACTGGCGAGTGTACATCACAAGACCAAGGCAAGCCTTTGGTTGAAGAGCTTGGTTGAAGGGGGAAAATCTGATTAACAAAAAGATAAGCAGCCAAAAAATAAATTAAACGACTGCTCACAGAGAGAGCACGAGAGAAAGGAGGTGTGGAGACGTGGTGCACACAAAGAGGGACAGAAGAGCTTGAAGGATAGGGATGGGGGAAGGGTAAGAACGGATTTTCTAATATTAGACTCGCCACATGCTTAATTCCCAAATCCGAGCCAAAACGGGGTCCCCTGTCCTACCGATGAGTCCCAGTCAGCTTTCTGTGCCGGAATACTGTCTGCAGCAGGACTGGGCATGAATGCCAAAGCGAATCCCCTCCATCTCAACCCCTCACTGCAACACAAAATTACTCACAGGGCTTATCTTGAAATGTCCTTTCATCTCTGCCTCCCCCTGACTTAAAACAATGCCTGTAAAAAATATTCAAGACCCCTACAGTAAATCCATATCCCTATTATGCACTTACTATAAAGCTGTTTATCCTGAACAATACGTGGTCAGTTTGAGAAATATGCCTTCATTTAAGCTGCTTCTTATAAGGTAAATAAATAGTCTTCAGGAATACCAGAACACTATCAATTTGGACTAAATTCACGGATTCCAGTGCAAGCAGCCAAGGTCCTCGAGCCTTGAGCACAAACAGACCTAACCCTGTATTAATTGAAAAATAAAGAGATGGGGGAAGACGTGGTTACGTGCCATGTTATGTGACTTAACAAATGACGTGATGTTCTCGCTTCCATCTAAGTGGCATTTTATTTTTAACTTTATGATTATAAAAGTAATAAATGCTGACTACAGGAAACTCAGGCAGTACAATAAGAAGAAAACCAGAAGATCACTTCTGAAAAAGTTCTTGCATTGATAACTGATGTTCAATAAAATCCCAAGTCTGGCCAAATTCCAACCCAAGGAAGAACATTGTCCTAACCCGTTTCCAAGCTGACTTCCTAGCTGGGCAGAGTATTCATTTGCTGCCACTCACGATTGCATCATTTTGCTGTGCTCTTTAAAGGAACCGCAGGTCTCCACCCCAGTTGCTAAGTTTCATCTCTGGCAAGAAGTCACCACCTCTCCTATATTATGTGGTCTATCTGACAGCCAAAAACCCCCTCGGCTTAACAACATTGAGAAGTAGGGGGCTACCACTGGATGAGGGTGCCAGCAAGACAGGGAGAAACCAGAGGCGATTTTGTGGGTAGCCGAGCAGGCAATGAGATTTGGGAAAGGGCAATTCTTGGGAACTGAGAGCTATGAACTCGATCAGGGTCAGGGTGTGGCTGGGGGAAAGCTCAGAAAGCCCTTGAACCTTCTGGTCAAGGCAGAATAAGGAGGAACCTAGGTGATAATGTTTGGAGAAGATCTGGTAAGGTCGTGTGAAAGGAACCAGACACCAGCTTTGCGGTCCATGGAGGGCTGCAGTAAGCAAGCAATCTGATCAATGAGCTATGTGCACGTACATTCAATGTGTATATACTGAGCACCTACTGTGTATAAGGCCCTGCCTGGGCTGTGCAGAACATGACCAGGAATAACAGAAGGCGCTGACTCTGACAGATAGAGCCCTGGGAGAGAAGGCTATTAATGTGGGTGTTGACGGTTGTGGTCCTTCAGAGAACACACCTTTCCTACCACGCCAACCACATGAGGGTCTGCTTAGCATCCTTCAAACATCCCCCAATAAAACCTGCATCCCTGCTGCCATGAGGTTACGCTGTCCTCAGACCCCCTCGCCCTTACATCAGTTGTCCTCCCAAAGATGGACCCACTCACATAATCAGGCTTCAACACAGAGGGCATGGCTAAAGCACTCTTCTCTCATTAGACCAAAAATGTTCTCGTGACAAAGCCTTCTGGTTCTGTTTTACCTTTTTCCTCCCATTAGAGTGGGAGAGATGCCCTTTAAGCACGGCAGCGGTGCGTGCTCAGAGCGGCGGTGGGGCACGTGCAGCCCTCACGCGCTGCCGGCTGCTGTGCGCCGTGCGAGGCCACGGCCAGCGGTCGCCCCAGGAAAGCCCTCTCTGTGAATGAACACGCTCGGCCAACGAGTCTTTCCTTCTGTGCCTTCCAGGCCCCCAAGGTGACCTGAAGACTGGACGCTGCTGCGGAAAAGAACAGACCTGGATGCAAAGCGCTAAGCTGGAGAGAAGCAGGGAGAGAACAGCAAGGTATGCCGGCTTGCCTCCTTTCTGGGATGCCAAATCCTGGCCTCACGTGCAACCAGTGAGGAAAGAAGGATGGTGCTGACACCCGACTTAAGAGGCGTAGGCATGTCGCTCAGGTGTCAGAGCTGTCAGCTGAACCAATTTTCAGAATATGTGGCCTTATGATAATAGAGTTTCTTCCTAACTTGCAGGTACGTATGGGATACTTTATAACGGCTTTACAGTTCACACTTACACATATAAACTCACCTTTTTCTGAAAAAGTTAAAATGATATAAAACTGGGAGTGTCCCAGAAAATGCAGGACATGTGTATCACCTACTGACATAAAAGAAACAGATAATCACCCTTTCCCTCTGGTCCATATAAGCTAATCTTTAGAGTTATTATGAGAATTAGAGAGCTAATATGCATAAGCGCTTAGAATAGTGTTAGGTACAGTGAGTGCTATGCAAGTCTGTTAAATAACAAAAAAGGAATAACATTTTTAAATGCTATAGTTTGGTACAACATATCTTTAAAAATCTGAAGTGACCCCAGAGACTCAAAGTTTATGAGGAAACGGTCTATACCCTCCAGGGGCTCCAAGACCAAAGGGGAGAAAGAGCCCAGGGCTCCAGCCACAGGGCCTGTCTGGCTAGGAAGGTCTGAAGCATGGGGCCGCCCCCCTTCTGGGTAAGTGCCTGGCCACACATCCCAGATGAAGTGCCTTTCACTGAATTTCCCTTGCTAGCTTGGGGTGGGAGGGAGTTTAACTGGAGCACCTTAGGCTTTGGCTGGGTAAACACTTAAGTGAAAGAAAACTTGAGACTGAATCAAGATATACATGTAATTTTAAAAGCTGACATATATCAATATGTGATATTTTGATATATGAAATATTTGAACCCTGATTAGATATTTGATGTTATTTAGGAATTATTAATTTGGACGGTACAGTCATAGTATTGGTTATTTTTCAAACCCTTACCTTCTAGCGGTCACATTTCAATATTTATGGCTGAAATGATACAATGTCTGAGATTTTTCCTCAAAATAATAGGGTGAGAAAGGGTAGAGATGAAACAAGATTAGCTATGAATTGATTATTGCTGCCGCTGGATGATGGGTGTATGGGGTTCATGAGATTATTCTAATTCTGAATAATTTCAAATTCTCTGTAATAAGAAATAATTTCTGGTTGTGCTTTTTTTTTTTAAGAAAAAAAAAAAAAAAAAGGGAGAGGCATGTCTAAAAAGAAGATCCCAGGCCTTGGCCAGAGGAGAGAGAGACTGCTTTAGAGAATTCGGGAAACAACAAATACCTCAAGAAAACCACCAGGCGATGGATGATCACAGCACCATGAATACTGAAGTAGTGGTTGAAGGGAAAACTTGGGGCTGGGGTGGTGAAAAGGAAAGAAAAACTGAATATTCTCCATAATCGAGAAGAACATACGTTCTTCCAGGATTATTGACAGTTAAACCTCATTTCCTTCCGAACACATACACGAACTTGCTGGGGCTTCTCCCTACCTCCCCGCTCAACACACTCGGACTAGACAATTTCACTCTTCTCTGCGCAGATTCCAGGGAGGTATCCTGGAGACAGACATCAAAGGAATTAGAGCTGGCAGCCCAGAACAGGTCATGCTGTCAGAGGGAGGCTAGGAACCACATGAAAAGCAGAAAATTCACAGGGCGTTTTATTATTATTATTATTTTTTAAAGAGCTCAGAAATGTCTTTCGTTTGAGTTTTAGTTTAAGGACAGCTACCTCTGGGGGGATGGCTTTGAAGTCATATAGCCCAGAGCGGCACTCAGCAGCAGGCCAGCAAGGGAAGGAAAATGCTGTACCCAGCGGAAAAAAACAGAGGGATCCACGCCGGCTGAGGGGTTAGTCTCACTTCCCTAAATAATAACCTGGAAGATTTATGCTTGGTATAAGGACAGGAAGGGAGGGAGGGAGGGAGGAAAAGGAATCACTGCTAGATAGAAACAGTGTAGCTGGGACCAGATTTGAAAAGGCAACCAAGGCTAGACTTGCAATTGCCCTTCTAAGCATCAGCAGCAGGATATAGAGATTAAGTGAAAGAGACCCTCGTGAAACCCAACTGAATACAGGGGCCAGCACTGGAGTATCAGAGTGGCCTGAGAGCTAGAATACAGCTCTTGAAACAGTCACTTGGACTGTTTCAAGGCTCTAGAAAGCAGTGTCTGAAAAGCACGAGATAGGGGTCCAAGGGCAGAGGTGTGGTATCTACATCAGGGCAGCAAGAGTTTACCCGGATGTGACAAACCGGTGGGCTGGCCACAGTCAGAACTTACAGCTATCGGGAAGAAAAAAGAAAAAAGCCCCGAGCATAAAGTTGACCCCATCTCAGCAGCTCCAACAAACACAGAAGAAAGAGAAAGGAGAGGTTCCCTACTAGCACTGCCCATGAGTGTCACATCTTTACCGCACCCATTGGGAGACTGGAGAGCCGAAATAGCGAGATAAATTTATACTAACAAACTCAAAATCCGAAAAGTGGTTCTGTCGGCAACAAGGCAGTCAGCGGGGAGCCAAGTTGAAATGACATGCCCTGTCTGTGGGGAAATACAGTACCCGACAAAACTTTCTTCATTCCAGGACAGGCAAACAAACAATACAAACTGTGAAGCTTCCAGAAATATTCTGTAACACAACAGCAATATGTAAAATGTTGCATTGAAGATACAGAGAGTAGACCAGTGGAAACAGAAGAAAAATGTGGAAAATGTATGCTTGTTTTCAGGCCAAAATGTTTTTTTTTTTTAAAAGCTGAATAAAATGAGAAAATACTGTAAGGAAACCAAAAATGCAATTGCATTTTTAAAATTTCCATTTAAAGACAACTTTAAAAACCCAACAGAACCAATCCTACAGAATTGAGAAGAAGAATTTAAAAAAAGCAGGGAAAGAAAACAGGAAAAGAAATTAAATTAATAAAAAAAAGACGAAATTGAGGCTAGAACAAATGAAATGGAAATAATCACTAAAATATAACAAAATCTTTGACCCAGTAATTCTTCTTAGGAATTTATCCTATGCAAATGACCAAAGACATGCACAAAGATGTATATAAAAGCAAGTTTAGGGACTTCCCTGGTGGTCCAGCGGTTAAGACTCTGCGCTCCCAATGCAAGGGGCCTAGTTCGATCCCTGGTCAGGGAACTAGATCCCGCATGCCACAACTAAGAGCCTGCAGGCCGCAACTAAGACCCAACACAGCCAAATAAATATTTAAAAAAAAAAGAAAAAAAAAAAAACAAGTTTATAACAGCACTGATGATTACAGCAAAATTTGGAACTGGCCTAAGTTTGCCATAACTGGAAATTGTTAAATGTTAAATTATAAACTGTTATTTATAAATTATAAATGGTTCATTTATATAGTGGAATATCATGTAGCTGTCAGAGATCCCCTTTTAGAAGAATTTACTCTGGACTTCCCTGGTGGTGCAGTGGTTAAGAATCTGCCTGCCAATGCAAGGGACACGGGTTCGATCCCTGGTCTGGTAAGATCCCACATGCTGCGGAGCAACTAAGCCCACAAGCCACAACTACTGAGCCCATGTGCCACAACTACTGAAGCCCATGTGCCTAGAGCCCGTGCTTGGCGACAAGAGAAGCCACCGCAATGAGAAGCCCACGCACCGCAACGAAGAGTAGCCCCTGCTCGCCCGCGCGTAGCAATGAAGACCCAACATGACCAAAAATAAATCAATCAACAAATAAGTTAAAAAAAAAAAGAACTTATTCTTACAAGGAAATATGCACACATAGAAAAAGATAAGGCTAACCTGTGACACAGGAACATCAGTTACTTCCGGTAGGAGGCCTATAGGTGATTTTTCCCTCTACACACTTTTCTGTATTTTCCAATTTTCTACAATGATCCTGTATTACTTCTCAAAGAGAAAAAAATCCCAGTAGATGTTTTGGTAAAAGAAGGAAAAAAAGCCTTGAGCAACTTTAAAATGCAACAATACGGCTACCAAAAATCAATTCCTCTGAGGTCAAAGGCAGCTCCCCTCATGAAGCTATCACCTGGACAAGTCTCCCCACGAGTACTCAGGATTGGCACCTCACCACCTGCCTTATTTTACAACAAAAACCCAGTGAGCTTTCCAGAACACTTAAAAACAGGATTCCACTGCACAGCCATAAATTCACTCCATGTGTTTGCCTCCTTGAATTTACTATGGGGTAGGCAGGCACTAGACTCCATCCTCCCCTCCCTGTGCCAACATACTTCACTGTTTTTAAATAAGCTGTCAATTGCTAAAGGTAAATATTAGGGTTAGCTCCTTCCCAGGCGTCATAATTCTCTCTCAACTCAAATGTTTGTGAATTTTAAATCTCTCAGCGGAGGTACTTGTCCTGCACGAGGTTACCCTGTGAGCAACACTCCATATTAATTGTTCCAGTGCACAGACCTCCAGAGAAAAGTCACAGACAGGGAAATAGAAGCTCCAAGGAGATCTACTGACCGAAGGGTTCTGAGATCACAATGGAAAGGCAGGGATTCCCTGGCCAGGTCCCACGCTCTCACCCCCAGGTGGGTCTACTCTCTACAACTTATACACTTTGACCACGTCACTTCTCCCAGCCTTCAGTTGTTGAACATAAGTAACACCTTGTCATTAAATCATACATTTTTCTTTATTTTTTTAAATATTATTTAATTAATTAATTTATTTATTTGGTTGTGCCGGGTCTTCGCTATGGCAGGCGGGCTCCTTAGTTGCAGCTCCAGGGCTCCTTAGTTGCGGCACGCGGGCTCCTTAGTTGTGGCATGTGAACTCTTAGGTGAGGTATGCATGTGGGATCTAGTTCCCTGACCAGGGATCGAACCCGGGCCCCCGGCACTGGGAGCGCAGAGTGTTATCCACTGCGCTGCCATGGAAGTCCCCACAAATCTTTCTTTGAAAGAACATTACTGGGGGCTTCCCTGGTGGCGCAGTGGTTGAGAATCTGCCTGCCAATGCAGGGGACACAGGTTTGAGCCCTGGTCTGGGAAGATCCCACATGCCATGGAGCAAATAGGCCCGTGAGCCACAACTACTGAGCCTGCGCGTCTGGAGCCTGTGCTCCGCAACAAGAGAGGCCGCGATAGTGAGAGGCCCGCGCACCGCGATGAAGAGTGGCCCCCGCTTGCCGCAACTAGAGAAAGCCCTTGCACAGAAACGAAGACCCAACACAGCCAAAAATAAAAATAAATAAATAAATAAATTTAAATTATTTAAAAAAAAAAAGAACATTACTAACAAATTTGAAATTAATCCTCTCCCAAAGTCTCCATAATTGCCAGTTCTGTTTTATGAACAGAAAAAAAAAAATGAGGTTACAAAAGGAAAATCAGAGATTCATAAAATCAGAACACTGGAAAAGACCTTAAAATTTAGTTCAATGACTCCTGACAGATGAATGGATAAGCGAAATGTGGTATATTCAAAAAGACAACCGAATATTAGTCAGACTTAAAAACAAAGGAAATCCTGACACAGGCTACAAGATGGATGAACGTGACTGATAATGCTAAGTGAAATTAGCCAGACACAAAAGGACAAATACCGCACAGCTCCGCTTAGAAGAGGCTAAGAAACAGAAAGTAGTCAAATTCAGAGACAGGAAGTAGAATGGTGATTCTTAGGGGCTGGAAGGAGAGGGCATGAGGAGTTATTAACAGGTACAGAGTTTAAGGTACAGAGTTTCAGTTGGGGAAGATGAGAAAGTTCTGGAGATGGACGGTGGTGATGGTTGCACAGCAATGTGAAAGTACCTAATGCCACTGCACGACACACTTAAAAATATCTAAAATGGTAAATTGTTATGTACATTCTACCACAATAGGAAATAGAACCTTTTTTTAAAAAGTCATTTAGCTCAACAACTCTTCCACTAAAAAAATTACCTGCTGGACTTCCCTGGCGACGCAGTGGTTAAGAATCCACCTGCCAATGCAGGGGACACGGGTTCGAGCCCTGGTCCGGGAAGATCCCACATGCCGCGGAGCAACTAAGCCCGTGAGCTACAACTACTGAGCCTGTGCTCTAGAGCCCGCGAGCCACAACTACTGAAGCCCGCGTGGGTAGAGCCCGTGCTCGGCAACAAGAGAAGCCACCGCAATGAGAAGCCCACGCACCGCAAATAAAGACCCAACGCAGCCAAAATTAAATAAATAAATAATAAATAAAAGATATAATGAAATAAAATGTTAAAAAAAAATTACCTGCTACATAACTTGCTTGGAATCTAGGTGACTCTTGTTCCAATCTTGCCCATATTAGACCCAAACTCCAAGGAGATCAAATATACTTCTGACTTTGAAGTTTAATGTTTATACCGACCCTCCCTACAAAAGGACTGCCTCCTAAAGAAGTGATTTTTCTAGGAATTCCCTGGTGGTCCAGTGGTTAGGACTCGGTGCTTTCACTGCCAAGTGCCCAGGTTCAAGCATAAGTAAGTAAGTAAGTAAATAAGTAAATAAATAAATAAATAAATAAAGGAGTGATTTTCCCGTCAGCTGCAAAGGCCACGCTTTGTGCTCCTGTGAGTTGAGGTGCCTTCTCTAACCTGTTCACTTCGCTTCAGCCAGCAGTTACGCTGTGAGCCGTGGGAGGGCTTTTCCAGTTAAACAGATGGCAAAGGGCCAAGTTTGGTGGATCTTTGTGTATTTATTTGTTTCAAGTAGCTAAAAGAGACCAGTGCTTTCTTCTTTTATCTAAAAAGTTGCTCTGCAAGTCTGCCAGTTGTTGGGGTGAAGGTGGTGAGAGATGTAGAGAGAGAAGGAAACCCTCTCCCTCGTTCCCACCTCGAAAACATCACCCTTTGTTTTGGGCTTCCCAGCGAGTTTGTATTCCTCCCTCTTAGAAACTAAACAAATAGAAAAATCCAGAAATGCTTGGGCAGAGGTCAAAACGTTTTAAATTGTGGCCAACGGGGTCAGTGTTTTCTTCCAGGCGAGGGCCACACAGGGGAAACTTTAAAAACCTATGATAACAAACCTCCTACCAACTGTGAAACACAGTAAGAAGAGAAAATTGGGTGCAAAATAGAAATGGATTTTTCTAAAATGGAGGCAGATGCCCCCAGAGCTCACCAGAAAGCTCTAGGAATGGTTGCCTTGGTAATCAACAACATACTATTTTGTAACAGAGAGCATTTCTCTCTAAAGTACTCGTGGAATTGCCAAAAGTAGCTGAAAACGGTTTTCTCCAGGCTTCGGGCCTGTCCCTGTGACAAGCCACGCTCTCTGTCACCACCCTGGCCTGCGCCCTCTCGTTGGCCTCCCAGGCCAGCGTTTCCCCTCTAGTTCCTCCAACAAAACTGTACCGTAATAATTCTGCTCACACACCACCATCATCTCATGCCTCTGCTCAAAACCCTTTAATAGCTGCTTAAGTCATTGTATAGTCAGTGTAAACTTGCTGCTTCTCCAGCCCCACCCCCAGTGCAGACTTCTTCACCTCTATTCCCAACAAGCACTTCCATCCCAGGCCCTCTCTGGCCCTGGGTTCGAGTCCCCAGTCTGACTTTTCCAGCTGTGTGGTCCAGAACACTTATGTGACAGAAGGAGGCTGGGTTTGGGGGACAGGTCTGAGCTTCGATCCCCCACCTCTGTCATTTGCTAATTTGCATGGCTTGGGTAATTCACTTTACTTCTCTGAGCCTCAACTTCCTCACTTGAAGAAAGGGGAGTCACAGCACCTACCTCACAGAGTTGTTTGGTGGATAACATGGAAAAGAGCAGGCAAAGTGCTGGCATGGTGCTCGGTCCCTGGCACATTTTTCCTCAGCCTCTATAAATGTGAGTTCCGCCAACTCCCACTACTGTTGTCAGGAATACATACCGGGGAAAGCGCTTTGAAAACAGTCCAGTGCTATTCACAATAGCCAAGACATGCAAGCAACCTAAATGTTCATCGACAGATGAATGGGTAAAGGAGATATTATATATATAATATTATATATATAATACATTTATTACTCAGCCATTAAAAAGAATGAAATAATGCCATTTGCGGCAACATGGATGGACCTAGAGATTATCATACTAAGTGAAGTAAGTTAGAAAGAGAAAAACAAATACCATATGATATCACTTGTATGTGGAATCTAAAATACGACACAAATGAACATACCTACAAAACAGAAACAGACGCACAGACATAGAGAACAGACTTGTGGTTGCGAAGGTCGGGGTGTTGACGGAGAGGGATGGATTGGAAGTTTGGGACTAGGAGACGCAAACTATTATGTAGAGAATGGATGAACGACAAGGTCCTACTGTACAGCACAGGGAACTATACTCAATATCCTGCGATAAACCATAATGGAAAAGAGTATATATATGTGTGTGTGTATAACTGAATCACTCTGCTGTACAGAGGAAATTAACACAACATTGTAAATCAACTGTGCTTCAATAAAATTTTTTTAAAAGTCAAGTGCTATGTAGAGAGTATGTGTTAAGACCACTTTTGAGCCACACTGGGAAATCTCCCTAAATATTCCTTCTCCCTGCCCTTTCAGGCCAAGGCAAGTCCTGCCCTTCTTGGGGGAGCTTCTCTGACCAGTCCAAGGGGTCCCGGGCTTTCCTTCTGACTCCTATACTGTTCCACACAGCTGAACGCCGTCTTCTCTTGTTTACTGCTTCTCTGACCCAAGTAGGACTTTTTCACTGTAAGAAGGCTATAAACTCCCTGGAAACCACGCATCCACACTCCTGAGTGCTCCTGGGGCCCTCCCTGTGCAAAACTCCCCGCAGGTGCCCCACAGATGCCCCACAGATCACCACGTACAGACAGAGCACAGCGTTGGGAGTTGCTGCCCCAGTGGTAGCCCCTAAAGCCAAAATCACCAAGAGGCCACCAAGGGCCAAACCGAGCCCTTAGATGTGTTGTTTGACACACACACAACGTTTTAAATTTTAATTAGTTAATAATACTTAGAAATCAGAAGAGTCCACAGTTTGTAAACATTTTGCGAGATGTGACCATCCAGGTCTGCGTTCCAGCAAGGCTGCTCCTTTGAGATGAGGATGCTCTCCCCCATTTGCCCCAGGCTTGCCACTCTCCCTATCACCTCCTGACTCATGCTTACCAGTTTACGCGGGATGGAACTGAGACAAAAGGAGATTACTTTTCCCTCCTAAGTCTCTATCAAAGGTTAGAAAATAGAAGATACACTAAAAAGGATCTATGTTTCCAGAAAAACAGGCAAGAAGCATATTTCTTTGTAGAAAAGAAAATTATTCCTATATGTTTCCTGCGCACAGAAAGTCTATGTGGAAATTCCCCACGTGCTTCATGCAATCAGGTGGCAGTTAGTATCTGAGCTTGCTGCCCAATGGCATGTCCTAGAATGCCAAGCGGGTCTTCAAGGAACCTCGGGGAATAGATGAGCATTTCCCAGATTATAGAGTTAGAAGTTAGACCCTGAAAAGTCAGTGGCTACTAAGATCACAGAGTTTGAAGTTAGATACTGAAAAGTCAGTGGCTACTAAGGGTTTGGATGTTTCTCCCAAGATAATGAATAGAGGGGTCCAGTGAAAGTACGTAAAAGCAGATCACGGGGGCCATGGGGCATGCAAGTGACCCAACACCACTTCCCACTTTCAGGGTGTCTGGGGCAGCCCTCTCCCATGTGCTATCTGCTTATCTCTTGGATTATTTTTTACCTTCTCTCTCTAGAATGTTGTCAATTCTGCCCTTGCACAGAAATGCTAATCTTTCAGAAATGACCAACCAATCAGGAGGTCCTTTGGGTTAGGTCAGCAAACCACAGGCTGGAAATGTCCCTGGGGTCCTGGGACCTTGGCTGTTCTCACCCTGTTGGCTACTCAAAGGCCTCTTTCTTTGCTGCCACAGACATTCTTCCCTGGGGTAGGAGAGAGAGAGAGAGAGAGAGGGAGTGTGTGTGTGTGTGTGTGTGTGTGTGTGTGTGTGTGTGTGTGTGTTGAGGGAGCTGGGTTAACTAAAAAAAAGACAAGAGGCTGATGGATTCTACATGCTTAAAAACCTCAGAAGGCCATTTCTGAGAAATGAAGGTTTGCAATCACTCTCCTGAATTATCTCTTCCAATTCTCTGTGTTTGGGGTGCTCAAGACCTTAGCCTGCCTTACCTCCAGCAACACCTTGGCTGAGAAATTCCTGTCAAAAGACAGAGGCCATATTTGCTTCCCAAATGTGCTGTACACCATGTTCCCCATAAGACATGGTAGGGCACAGAGAAAAAGAATAGGCTTTGGAGGGAAAGCCAACTGACCAGGTGATTCTGCCACTTACTAGCTCGGTGGGCACATCTCTTATCTCTCTGGGCCTCAGTTTCCTCATCTATACAATGGGAGTAATGATACCTACCTCATAGAGTTCTTGTGAAAGTTAAATAAGGCAGCACATGGGAAGTCCTTTCCAACTCCATGCTTGACACCTGGAAGACACCTCCTTAAGTGACAGCCTGGGCCTGTTATTAGGCAGTTCAGCACATCTCCAGGGACAGGTGGTAGAGGCAGAGTTCAGATACTGGCTCCACCATTATGAAAACTACTCAGTCCAATAGTGCCTCACTCAAAGGGTTATGTGAGGATTAAATAAATAATACAAAGCATTTAAGGACTTCTCTGGCAGTCCAGTGGTTAAGACTCCGCACTTCCAAGGCAGGGGGCGAGGGTTCGATCCCTGGTCGGGGAACTAAGATCTCACATGTGGCACAGTGTGGCCAAAAAAATTAAAATAAAAATAAATAAAAATTTAAAAAAACAGCCTTCTCTTAAAAAAAAAATAATACAAAGCATTTAGATGGGGCCTGGCAAAGTCGGCACACCCAATATGTAAATGAAAGCTGTAATTTTTATTCTTGTGATGACTGTTTATTCCCTCTTTACGTGTCTCATCCCAGATCATGAAGCACTAGATACCTGAGTAGAGTACTAACCTAAAAGCACATTAACCCTAATGATCATCAGGACGTTATCTGAGACGGACCAGAGCTGCATGACTGCTAGGGACTTGATACAGGAAGGAAGGACACATCTTCCAGCTGACTCTTGACTCTGTGTGTGGATGACGGGCTGAGAGACGGTACCTACTCACTTTCCTAGACATCATGGGCAGACAGAGTGGGTTTCCCATGCATTTAACTCATTTTACATAGTGCACATCCTACGTACCAGGCATGTGCTCCATGCTGGGGGACATAACAGTGAACAAGCCCTGGGAATCTGTATTTTTTTTGGCCGCACCATGCGGTTTGTGGGATCTTAGTTCCCCAACCAGGGATCAAACCCTCGCCCTCAGCAATGAAAGCGTGGAGTCTTAACCACTGGCCTGCCGGGGAATTCCCGGAAATCTGTATTTTTAAAAGCTCCCCAGGTGACTCTGAATTATCAGCCAGGGTTGAAAATCACCACCTGATGTTTCACTTGGAACAAGCACTTGAGGGAAACCTAACAGAACTGCGATCCCAACACCATTCCTTGTCTCTCCCTGCTGCACTTTGAGATGGAGACCTGTATTCCCTACAATAATGTGGAATCCACACATGAGAACAGGAAGAGCAGAGACGGAGCCTCCTCTTCCCTCCACTGGCCTCCTTTGCTATAGCCCCACCTCCCTTCTGGAAAGAGCAGCAAAGTGAGGTCCCTCTACCCCCCGGGAGCCTCGGGACTCATCCTGAGCTGCAGCCTAGGGGAAGCAGCTGGGGCTGGTGCAGGCAGACATTATCCATCCTTCGGCTGTTTGTAGGTCCGACATCCTGTGATAACAGCCATTTGCTCAGCAGCTTCTGGGAGGGTAATGATGAGGCCAAACAACTCTACAGCCAGAAGTAATTTGCCCCAAGTACTAGTCCTGCCTGGAGGCAAAACAATTAGTGGGTTGATGACAGCCTGATGCTTGAGAAATCATTTTTTTAAACAGAAGGGGGGAAAAAACGTTGCTAAAGAAGCCCTTTAACTCAGAAGGCAGTCCCATCCACCTTACAAATTCAATGCCCTCTGAATACACATCCATCAGTCACAGCAGGGAATCTTTCAACTCGAAAAAGAGCAAGAGAAGGAATTCAGATAAACATCACGGACTGTAGCAATAACGCGGGTGCCGATTCACCCCTTCCCCTCAAGGCAGGAGAGAATCAAGCAAGAATTTCAAAATCTTTTTATACAATTAAAGAAAGGGATCCGGTGGGGGAAGGGAGTGAGGACAGAGATCAAGAAGCTTAAGGTTTGCTATTTTAAGCTCAAAATAAATCATAAGAAAGAACTGGAAGGTTTTTTTTATTCTTAAGATCTTATCTAAGGCCGGAACAGCATCTAGTGTTTGGCCGGAGGGTGGGGTGAGCAAACCGTCTGCCCAGGATCAGTCTTTTCACGCCCTCGTCTAGTCCCCCAAAACAAAAGCAGAGTCTGTCACGTGCTTCCAGAATTTTACAATCTTGAATTACAGCTTTCAAATAATTCAGATTCCACTACAACAAATCTCAGAAAGGGGAGGCAGACTACAAAGGAAATCCAGCAAAATATACCCAAAGAACTGTACCCAAAATGGTAGCAGGGCAAAGAACCAGATGATATGGTAAATTTGGCCACCAGAGGACCAGCAAATAACACGACAAACCAGTAAAGACAGCTCCGTAAGAAATGCACATTCATTATTTCCCCAAACTACTTTAGGATCCACTGTTGTCAACTATTACTTTCTAGAAGCCTAACTTTAGACTTAAGATTGGACATGGTCCAATCTTCGATCATTTACGAAACAAAAGCAAACCATCCAGGACCCTAGCATCGTGCATATAAAAAGCATTTCCTTTAAGAGAACCAAAGTTCTTTAAAATTGATAGATATCAGTTGGCTGCTTGGCCATGTCAAGGTCTGCACCTGTTAGGATCGACAGCTCAGGTTTGGGTTGTTTTTGCCACTTGGTTTCATCAGAGCACTACTCCGTTTTGGTTTGGTCCCCTCAGATTTTCTTTCCTTTTCCTCACATCGGTGAGAAACGTGTATGTACGCTCACATGTTAACAAATACACACATATCTATGTTTATAAAATGGATCTCTTCTCCCCTCCTCCAAAAGCTTCTTTACCTATTTGAAGATTTAAAAGCTTATCACTCTCATCCTTAGAATGTTCTAACCATCACAGGGTTGGAGATAAGTGTTGTAACCACAGCACTCAGGAACTAGACTGCAATCTCTACTGCTTATTCTCTCTGTGGAGATGCCCAAGTTCTCTTTTGGCAGACACGTGTGGTTAAATCCAGGGTCTTTTTCAATAAATACATTTTTTACATGTGAGCCAGGGGGCTGTCTGTCAGCTGTGAAGAAGCAAACCTCCTGCTACGGGCGTGCTCCCAGCAGAGGCTGGCAACCCCGCTTCCATGTATGGAAGTGAACGAAAGCAGTAAAACCTCAGGCATGAGTCTGGGCAGGGCTGGGGGTGGGGGCAGCATTCCTCACCGTGAAGCAAATCCTGGCCCAGAGGGATGGACTCTGCCCGGGGCCTGGGGTCCCGTGGATTCCTCAGTGGATTCTTTAGTGGAACAGGCATAGCGCAGAAATGATGGGAAGCAGGAAAGCAACGGGGCACCCGTTAAGTGGAGGATCATCCGCTCAGAGAGCGTGGACAGAAGGGCCCAGGCTGTCCCGGGAGCAAAGCCCGAGCCCTGGAAATCAGTGCCACTGGGAGCCCACATGCGCTGACCTCAGCACACTGGAATGCAGAATTCTCCCCCACTCGCAGACCACGGCCATCGTCCCCACAAGGCCAGCACCAAAGGAAGGGGAAAACTTATGTGTGGTCTAAGAGACTCATGACTGAGGCAGAAGGCACGGTTACCCACTTCTTGGGCAGGGCAAGTCTGGGAGTTGCAAAACAGTTTAGGTGACATTGTGGGGGAAGAGTCAGATCAAGGCTGGAGCCCTGCAGGCACCGTTGACCATATATGCCTCTGTGCCTCAGTATCTCCATCTGTACAATGGAGATAATAACTTAGGTGCCCCACGGGGCTGTGGTATGAAGCCTGCAGTGCTGTGTGCTGTGCCTGGCACAAAGTAAATGCTGTCAAATGTGAAGTATTGTCACTAACAATAATAAAGAATAGAAATGGCTTAATGAAGACTTACGGTACCCTTCCTAAATTGATAAATCCAAGCGGTACTTTTCAAACTTTTCTAACATTTCATGTTCCCACCGTTGCTCATGCTCTCTCTGATACACCTTCCTTTGGCCTCTGTGACCACCCCTCCAATTTGTGTCCCTCTATGTGTTCCTTTGTTGTCCTGTCCCCAGGTCTCAGCTGTGTCTCCCCAGCACCTCCTCTCAGGCCACCTCCTTCTCTCCCCACACACTCTCTGGGACTCTCAATTCTTCTCACAGCTCTCTATTTGTTGCTGACTCACAAATCTTTCCCAGGCAGAGACCTACCTCTCCACAGAGCTGGAATCAAGCAGTCAGACAGTTGAACATCTCTACTACTTTTACTCGCCCAGCCTCCACTTTCCCTACCTCAGCTGGTGACATTAACTCCTTCCTGTCTCACCCCCTGTCTTAGCTCAGGCTGCTGTAACAAAACCCAGAGACTGGGCAGCTCAGATAACAGACATTCATTTCTCACAGTTTGGGAGGCTAGAAGTCCAAAATCAAGGGGCTGGCAGATTCAGTGTCTGATGAGGGCTCTCTTTCTGGTTTGCAGACAGCTGCCTTCTTGCTGTGTCCTCACATTGGGGGGTTAGGGAGCGAGCTCTGAACCCCTCCTCTTATCAGGGCACTAATTCCATGATGGGGGCTCCATCCTCATGACCCCATCTAAACCTAATTACCTCTCAAAGGCCCCACCTCCAAATACCATCACTTTGGGGGTTAGGGCTTCAACACACGAAATTGGGAGGGACATAAATACTCAGTCCATAGCATCCTCCAAAGGCAAGACACAACCATCGATTATATTTCCTAATGCTTCTCAAACCCACTCCCTCCTTCCCATCTCCGTCACCATGACCCCAGGGCTAGGCCCTCATCATCTTTCCCCCTCCAGTCCAGTGCTGTCCAATACAAATAAACACAATTTTAAAAATTTTAGTAGCCACGTTAAAAAGTAGAAAAAAAAAACAAGTGAAATTAGGGAATTCCCTTGCAGTCCAGTGGTTAGGACTCAGCGCTTTCACTGCCGAGGGCCTGGGTTCACGCCCTGGTTGGGGAACTAAGATCCCGTAAGCTGCGTGGCGTGGCAAAAAAAAAGAAAAAAAGAACCAAGTGAAATTAGTTTGTTTTTCTTTTTTAACTAATTAATTAATTAATTTTATTTTTGGCTGCGTTGGGTCTTCATTACTGCACGTGGGCTTTCCCTAGTTGCGGCGAGTGGGGGCTACTCTTCATTGTGGTGCATGGGCTTCTCATTGCAGTGGCTCCTCTTGTTGCAGAGCATGGGCTCTAGGCGCACGGGCTTCAGTATTTGTGGCATGCAGCCTCAGTAGTTGTGGCTCACGGGCTCTAGAGAGCAAGCTCAGTAGTTGTGGTGCACGGGCTCAGTTGCTCCGCAGCATGTGGGATTTTCCCGGACCAGGGCTCGAACCTGTGTCCCCTGCATTGGAAGGCGGATTCTTAACGACTGCGCCACCAGGGAAGTCCCTGAAATTAGTTTTAATTGTATAATTTATTTAACCCAATATATCCAAAAGATGATCATTTCAACATGTCATTGGCATAAAAATTATTGAGATATTTTACATTCTTCTTTTCTGGTACCACATTTTTTATATCCAGTGTATATTTAACACAGCCCATCTCAACTAGCCCACCCACATTCAAAGTGCTAACAGCCACACATGGCTAGTAGCTACCATTCCGGACAGCATGGCTCTAATTTCTGTCCCTCAAGTCTACTGTCTACACAGCTACCATGGTTATATATCTAATCTGATTATGAAATGTCCCTGCTTAGAACCCATCAGTGGTCCCCGTCAGAACACAGTCCACACCCTGATGTCCCTTCATTTTCTGCCCCACTTACCCATCTAGCTTTGTCCCTCACCCTCCACTCTGCCTCTCATTTTAGAACTTTTTAAAAATATTTATTTATTTATTTGGTTGCACCGTGTCTTAGTTGTGGCAGACGGGCTCCTCAGTTGCAGCTCAACGGCTCCTTAGTTGCAGCATGCATGTGGGATCTAGTTCCCTGACCAGGGATCGAACCCGGGCCCCCTGCATTGGGAGCACATAGTCTTAACCACTTCACCACCAGGGAAGTCCCTGCCTCTCATTTTAGACTCTAGCAACGAGGAACTGTAAAATGCAGATTATATAACAATAAGCACGGTTTGATACTAACTTTGTTTTAAACACACACATTTATGTGTGTGTATATATATATATATATATACACACACGCATAAATATATATATATTGGGTTGGCCAAAAAATTCGCTTGGGTTTTTCCATAAGATGTTAAATAAGCGAGAGTACAGATGATGGGTATATAGTTGCAAAGAAAAAAATGCTGGAAAGACATGCACTAAAATGTAAACAATGGCGATCTCTGGTTGGTGGAATTTAGATGATCTTAAGTATTTTTCCTTTTGCAAATTTGTATTTTCTAATTTTTTAAAATAACACAAAATTTAAAAGGTGGGGGGGATAAAGTAACTTGCTGGAGGAGAGAACCCTAAAGCCAAGCAGTATTAAATAGAAGCCATTCTGCACATTTAGCATAACATTTGGGAAAAATGGGTACATTCAATCCTCGTGATTCATGAATTCCATATCTGTGAATTTGCCCATTTGCTAAAATCTCTTTGTAACCCCCAAATCAGTCTGGTGATACCTTCGTGGTCATTCTCAGACGTGCAAAGGGTGGTGAAAACTCAGAGTCACCCACCACGTGTGTTCCCAGCTGAGGTCAAGGAAGGCCATGCTCTGCTTCTTGATTCAACTCATACGATAAACAAGTGTCCTTTTCGCAGTCTGTTTAGTGCTACATTTTTTGCATTTTTGTGCTTCTTTTGGCAATTTCACTGTTTGAAATGGCCCCCAAGCATCGTGCTAAAGTGCTGTCTAGTCCTCCCAAGCACAGGGAGGCTATGATGTCTTAAGGAGAAACTGTGTGTTAGATAAGCTTCATTCAGACACGAGCCATAGGGCAGTAAGTTCAGCATTACTGAACCAACAACATATACTGAATAAGATGTCTTCAAACAGAGACACACATAAAACCAGCTCTGCACACAGTCACCGTGGAGGGCATGACCACATGCACAGGTTCACCACAGCCCCAATGCCTCATCTCCTCCCTGTACATAGCACACTGCAAACCACAGCTTCAAGGGGACCTGTCCTGGGTTTCCAACAGTATTTTAACATTTTTTTTTCCTTTTGGCCATGCCACGCAGCATGCAGGATCTTAGTTCTCCAACCAGAGATGGAACCCACACCCCCTTCATTGGAAGCGCAGAGTCTTAACCACTGGACTGTCAGGGAAGTCCCTCCAACAGTATTTTAAAGCACACCAAGATGAAGCAGCATCAATAAGAACTGACTTGGGCTTCCCTGGTGGCACAGTGGTTAAGAACCCACCTGCCAATGCAGGGGACACGGGTTCAAGCCCTGGTCAGGGAAGATCCCACATGCCGCGGAGCAACTAAGTCCATGTGCCACAACTACTGAGCCTGCGCTCTAGAGCCCGCGTGCTGCAACTACTGAAGCCCGCACGCCTAGAGCCCACGCTCCGCAACAAGAGAAGCCACCGCATAGAGTAGCCCACGCACCGCAACGAAGAGTAGCCCCTGCTCGCCACAACTAGAGAAAGCCCGCGCACAGCAACAAAGACCCAATGCAACCAAAATTAATTAATTAATTAATTAATTATTAAAAAAAAAAAAAAGAACTGACTTGAGAAACAATTCCCACTCCTAATTTTCTGAACATCTCAATTCTCCCTCTAGGAAAATAGTCAAATAGCTGGTCTGACCCAGCAGCCTCCTTTCCAAGCACTCAAGGCCGAAGCCAAGTATGTGTCCAGGGCTGTGCTTGTCTCCACTGTGGCTTCCATCTTCCTGCTCAGGTTGGAATGACCTCCTGGGAGCACAGGTGAATTCCCGTGACCCGGGCCCCAGGCCGGGTGCCAAGGGTTCAGATCCCGGCTATCCCTCAACACGGGAAGGGCCCTAACTGCCTGGACAGGCCCCAGGGAACTGCTTCCCCTCCCTTCCCTACTGGCCCAGCAGGAACAAATACTGTGGCAGCCAAGTCATCCGAATGGAATTTCTCTTTAACACTTTTGAGCCTCATCAGCCCAGACACAGGACTTGAAGCACCTGGCTCTTTTTAAATCCTTTCTTTACATTTCACATTTCAGCCCTGGTAATCCCCTCGTTAAGTGCTGTTGTTCAGTGGGGTAACATGCTTGTTTTTTCAGCCACTTGAGGCTTTCCACAGAGGAGGTCTGGCCGACACCCCGGGCCTGACCCCAGCCCTCCCACAGGAAAACAGCTCTGCTCTCAGGAACAAGCTCTTGGGACCCGGAAAATCATCCCGTGTCCTAGAGGCCAAGATACACAAAATTACTCAGGAAAAATAGGACTGTGGCATTTCCCTCTTTTCAGGATGCTTATCTCTCTGTTCTCTGAGCAAAGTTTGGCAAGGGCTTACAGGCACGGGTTGGCCTTTTTTTTGAGGGCCACCAGGAAGAATGCCAAGGAACACCACTGACCCAGCAATGAGGACCCTAGAGGCTGGAGCCTAAGAGGCTGGTCAGCCACGTGGCTGCCTCCTTTCTGGGCCTCAGTTTCCTCATCTGTAAAGGAAGGGGGTTGCTACCCAATCCCCAACATCATTTCCTGTTTAACGTTCAACGACCACATTGGCCAATGTTATGTAACAAGAGCTTTTGTTTCATTGTGATTGCAGTACAAATATACGAAAGAATGTACGCCTTTGTTTAACTTTGAGACTCACCTTTATGCTTGGAATTTCATTCCTCTTTCTACTGGAATTCTGCCAACCATTCATTCATTCATTCTTTCTTTCAATAAATGTTTGTGCCAAATATGTATTAATCAGATCTATCAAATGTACTAAGTATGAACGACACAGTGATGAAGAGCACAAGAAACTGCCCTCAGAAACGTTCTGGTCTGGCAGAACAGAACAGTCACCCCCTCCTGACTGATGATGGTGTGCCTCGCGCTAGGCTGAAGGCTTTTTACTGCGTGGGCCAAAAGGTTCATTCGGTTTTTTCCGTAAGATGGCTCTAGTAGCACTTAGTTGTCTTTAACTTCATTCGAAACAATTTTGTTAGATTGTATGTGACAGCTGTTATATCAGTGTGCATTTTAAAAAAAAAGTTATCGGGCTTCCCTGGTGGCGCAGTGGTTGAGAATCCGCCTGCCAATGCAGGGGACGTGGGTTCGAGCCCTGGTCTGGGAAGATCCCACATGCCGCGGAGCAACTGGGCCCGTGAGCCACAATTACTGAGCCTGCGCGTCTGGAGCCTGTGCTCCGCAACAAAAGAAGCCGCGATAGTGAGAGGCCCGTGCACCGCAATGAAGAGTGGCCCCCGCTCGCCACAACTAGAGAAAGCCCTCGCACAGAAACGAAGACCCAACACAGCCAAAAAAAAAAAAAACAAAAAAAAACAAAACTTCCCTGGTGGTGCAGTGGTTAAGAATCCGCCTGCCAATGCAGGGGACACGGGTTCGAGCCCTGGTCTGGGAAGATTCCACATGCCGCGGAGCAACTAAGCCCGTGCACCATAACTACTGAGCCCACGCTCTAGAGCCTGCGAGCCACAACTACTGAGCCCATGTGCCACAACTACTGAAGCCTGTGCACCTAGAGCCCGTGCTCCGCAACAAGAGAAGCCACCGCAAATAAGAAGCCTGCGCACCGCAATGAAGAGTGGCCCTCACTCACCGCAACTAGAGAGAGCCTGCGCGCAGCAAAGAAGACCCAACGCAGCCAAAAATAAATAAATAAATAATTTTTTAAAAAGGCACCTGGAACAGTTCTTTGCTCAAAAAGATAAAAAGTTTTGGGAAGATGGAATTATGAAGTTGTGTGAAAAATGGCACAAGGCAGTGGAACAAAAGGGTGAATACATTGTTCAAGAAAGTTCTTGGTGAAAATGAAAAATGTGTCTCTTATTTTTACTTAAAAAACTGAAGGCACTTTTTGGCCTACCCAATATATTACGAGTTACCTCAAACCTCCAGGGCAACCCTACAAGTAGGTACTACTATCATTCCCATTTTACAGATGGGGAAACTGAGGCACGGAAAGAGTAAAGTAACTTGCCCGAGGCCTCAAAGGTAGAGAGTAAGGAGAGATGAATCTGAACCAGGTCATCCACAAGAGGGGTCAGCCTCTCTGGCTGCTGTCTGATCAGGTCGTGGGACTTTCAGTTCGCAGAGCTCCTGCTGGCAACCCCAGCCCTATTAGAACCAACACACCAGACATCATTCTATAGTCTCTAAATTTGTATATATCATATATATCATTCATATACATATAGGTATGTCTCATATATTATGTGGTATCTCCCCAGCTAAATTATAAATGCCTTTGAGAGCAGGAACTTTGTCATTAATTTCTCAGCATCCTGACACTGCCTGAGGCAAATGAGATACTCAAAAAACGTGACGAGGAATTAATTCCCTGGTGGTTCAGTGGTTAAAACTCAGCGCATTCTCTACTGTGGGCCCGGGTTCAATCCCTAGTCGGGGAACTAAGATCCTACAAGCCACGTGGTGTGGCCAAAAAAAAAAAAAAATTAAAATTAAAATTTAAAAAAAAACATGTGACTGACCGAGACTGTGCAGTGCCAATACAAAGCAATGAAAAGTGCAAACTTGATTTTTGTAATATAAGCACATATGAAGAGAGAAATCCAGTTTGGGAACGTCTTAGTCCCTGTCATCGCTCCCCGTCTCAACACTGTACAGGAGTGGAAAATCACCAGAGGACTTTCCTTCCCGTTATTTAACAAACAGAAGCCCTTAACCCAGAGTTTCTTCTTTATGATCTAAGGAAGCGTATACAAAATGCATTTCTGCAACCTGGCCCAGGATGAGGTTCTTTAGTTCAACGTTGGCCTCTTTGGTACAAAAAGCATCTGTTTCTTACTATATGGCCCGTCTGGAATCCAGACCCTCTTTCTCATCCCAAGCCCAAGCCCCTGAGAGAGGCCACCATCACCTTGCAAACAGGCCACTGCAGGCGGCTTCCCAGAGTCTTCACACACAAAATTGCAACTCCAACTCAGCATCACCTACGGTGTATTTTCCTGACCATCTGCCGATGGAACTTTTGTTTTCCTTAGAAAAGGTTAAACTGTTCCCCACTGAGCACGAGAAGTCTCTGTCACTCATCAGTTTTCCAACATGCATCATCTCTCTCCATCCCATACTCACTTCCGAGCTGGATCAAATGAACTTTCTCCTTCTCAGCTTTCCCCCTTCATTCCCACATGGTTATTTATATCCAGAATATCTTTCCTTCTTAATCCACTGGACTATCCTCCCCCTCATTTGAAAAGGTCACTTTCAAGTTATTCTTTCCAGAAAGCTTTCTTGAAGTAGGTGGCTGCAAGCTGATTCTTCCCCCCCCCACCCCACGTTTCTTTGCTAGACAAGAAACAATGAGCAAGTTACTCATCCTTCTGAAGATGCCTCTAACTGCTGACTAGATCCAAAGGAGGGGAAGAAGAGCCCTGCACTAAAACGAAGCATTCAAAAACTGGATGCACACTCTTTCAGGCAAGAGTCCCACTATTTTCTTCACATATACTTAAGTTTTCATTACAGAAGTGATTACATCACTTGGAAATCAGTGACCCACCGCCCATAGGCGCCACCATCCCAACATAACAATAAGCAACTTGGGGTATTTATTTCAATCTTTCTTCTTACATAACTGTTTAAACAGTGTTGCAGTCATGGGATCTGTGTAATTTGGGATCTTGCTTTTTTGAATACAATATCTGAAGTATAGCTCTGTGTGCCAGCAAAGGCATTAAATCATGTTCAACAAGATTCTGAGCACTGTAATTTACTTAATCACCCTGTGATGAACATTTAGGACATTTCCAAAGTCTTGCTATCATACACAGCTTTAAAGAATACCTTCATGAAGGTAAGTAAGATGAGGCAAGATCATTGGTTTTGTTGACACATTTAGTCTGCATTTATGACGAACCGTTCAGAAGATATTCTAAATTGACACCAGTTCCCTTTCCATTCTTAAATCAAGCCCCCTTTAAAGGTTTACCAGATCTTTGTAAAGTTTGCTTTTCATAATTTCTATTATCTATTTAATAAATCTATTTAATTCCCATAGCAACCCTTTGATTTTCCATAAGCAACTTGCCTACATGAATCTACCACCGGATGAGTAATAAGTATTCTCAGCTGCCTCATACAGAAAAGAATAAGGAATATTCAGGGGAAAGGGAAAGTGTGTGTGTGATCTGGGTAATCACAGACTTTTGGTGTAATATTTGTATGTTTTTCTCAAAGCAACAGATGCATTCCTATGATGCTGTAGGAGAGTTTTTCTAAGTGGCAGAAATCACATTTCAAATACCTCTTAGGAGCTCACAATCTAAAACAATCCGGCCTAATAAAATGGAGATCCTTCCATAATGAAAATAGTAGTCACAGCCCCTTACTTTTTCTATTTCATAACTTTGGATTCTGGAAGTGATGGATTTTCTAAAAGTGCAGCGTGTTTTAGTAAACAAAAACTTACACTAAATACAAGTTGCCTAATACTAGTTACTACAAAAGGCACAGCATAATACAAATGGCTGGCCTGGGGAAGCCTTTTGTCCCCATATAAATCTGAATACTCTTAGAAGGGGAGACTGACAGCCTCAGAGAACGAACCTCTTAATTTATTCAAACGGCAGGGCACAGAAGTGGGAATTTCACAGACGCTGTCTTCTCATTGCTTTATGTTAGTCCTAGAGGAGGCCCCTCTCAGAGGACAGAGAAAATGCTTTCAAGGTCTCCTTAGCCCACCATACTCTGAGCGTGTCAGGCTAAGTCACTTTCCTTCTGGGGACAGCAGTAGTTTGGGGGGATCCTGTTTCTTGTCTCCATCTTTGTTGGGCTCATTACCAAGGGAGACATGATACCAAGTTATCTATCATAGGGCTATGAAACTACATTTCTAGTCTTTGCCCACCTGAGACAGAAAAACTAGCACCTGTCAGGGAGCCAATGAGCAAGATATGCAAAAGGCTTGGTTAAAAAAAAAACAAAACAAAGTATGTCTGTGTGTCAGGGCCACACACACACATACATGCTTATACACATACAAAATACCTTTTTTTTCTTTTATTGAAGTATAGTTGCTGTATAATATTATATAAGTTATAGGTATATAACAGTGATTCACAATTTTTAAAGGTTATACTCCATTTATAGTTATTATAAAATATTGGCTATATTCCCCATGTTGTGCAATATACCCTTGTAGCTTATTTTATACCTAATAGTTTGTACCTCTTAATCCCCTACCCCTAAATTGCCCCTCCCCCCTCCCCTTTCTCCACTGGTAACCACTAGTTTGTTCTCTGTATCTGTGAGTCTGCTTCTTTTGTTATATTTACTAGTTTGTTGTATTCTTTTAGATTCCACATATAAATGTGGACTCTAAATGTATGTATAAATATCATACAGTATTTGTCTTTCTCTGTCTGACTTATTTCACTTAGCAGAATGCGCTCCAAGTCTATCCATGTTGCTGCAAATGGCAAAATTTCGTTCTTCTTATGGCTGAGTAGTATTTTGTTGGGGGGGTGTGTGTGTGTGTGTGTGTGTGTGTGTGTGTGTGTGTGTGTGTGTGTGTGTGTGTGTGTGTGTGTGTGTGTGTATGTGTATCACACCTTCTTTATCCATTTATCTGTTGATGGAAACTTAGGATGCTTCCATATCTTGGCTATTATGAACAATGCTGCTATGAACCCTGGGGTGCATGTATCTTTTTGAATTAGTGTTTTTGTTTTTTGCAGATATATACCCAGGAGAGAACTGCTGGGTCATAAGGTAGTTCCATTTTTAGCTTCTTGAGTAACCTCCATACTGTTTTCCCAAAATACCTCTGAAGAGACACACAAGAAACTGATAATGGTGGCTGCTTCGGGAAAGGCAAACTATGGCCGACAATGGAAGTGACACTTACTTTTCCCTGCATGCCTTTCGTTTTGTTTGAAATTTCTTCTAACATGTGAAGGCACTATCTTTTCAGAAAATAGAAATTAGTTTCAAATACTAAAATTTGTTTGTGTAAAACAATACTTAAGCATCTACATTTATATATACAGTATATACTTTTTTTTTTTTGGAAGAATATACAAGACACTATTAACAGTGGTTATCTTTGGAAAGAGAATCATTTTTACAACTAACCAGTGAAATGCTGGCTTTCTCTTGGAAATGGGAAAAGTTAGTAAGTGGAAAAACAGTGCTTAAGTATATGCTGAATGAAGGAATACAAATGGCTTTTTAATGTAAATAGCAGTAAAGCCATAATCTGTGCTGTGTATGCACACAGACAAACAAATCCCACTCTCCTCGTGAAGGAGCACCATGTCTTGTTCCAAGGATCTGGATTTACCCTGTAACTACTGCCTCTGTGGCCCTGTCAACTGAAGAACAGACTCAGATGATCTCAGGGAAAATGTCATTACTTGAGCCTTCACAGGAAAGCAGTGCTTCAAAAAGTGTTTAAAAACTAGAGTGTTCCACACCACAGCCCCTGCAAATTAATACTTTCCACAAATCCAAATGAAAGAGAACACGTTCAAGTGGTATTAAGTAGTATTTTACTCTTAAGAACATTTGTAAAAGCTTAAAACAATGCATCCAAGGGCTGAGGCCAGAGACCTTCTGCAAATTTAGGCAAGTGATTTCCACCAGGAAAGTGTTTTAGGCATTTAATTCCAATTCATCTTCGTGCCTAACATTTGAAATGTCAGAATTCTTAGGTGCCAAGTTGTAAAGCACATTACAGATTCATGTGTAATCGTAAATGGGCAAATACACGTGGGCAAGAAAGCAAATGCATTTTAAAACAAGGTAAATTGTTCAAAATAAAGGGGTTAATTCATCCTAAAAAGCCAAATATTAAGAAAAATCTATCTGCACAAGTACGCTGGGTTGCTTTGTCGCTAGTTACTGTCTCTTGCTCATTTTGAAACAAAATGCCACACTTAATTAATTAGCCAGCCCAGTCTCATCCTGCCTGCGCCTGATGGGGAGAAGGAGCATTACAGAAAAGACTCCCTCAGGCTCTATTAGTGCCCTAATGAGACGGTGGGGGGTGGAGGGTGTTGGGATGGGGACAGGGCAGCCACTATTGCCAGGCAGCCTTCAGAAAGCACAGGATCTGGGCCTCCTGGACAAATCAAGCGCTCTCAACTACACACCAGCTGCTGGAGGTGTCTGGCCACAGCTATTCCTACAGGATCTGCCGCAGGAAACAAATGTACCATCGCTCCACGGATACCCAGCTGACCTAGCAACTCTTCCTATAAGGTATGAATTACATCAGAGGGGGAGAAAATGTGCACATTATATCAGCTAACTGCAACCGACATATGGAATATCCATTTTCAAAAGGGCAGAAAGAGGTAGATTCTGCAAACTACAGGTTGGTGAAGTTGACATTGGCCCTTAAGTAAAACCTTGCAGGTTATCACAGTTACTAAACACTTCGGAAAAGAAGTGATCAATTTAGAAGCAAGCATGGGCTCACCAAACACAAAGCATTGCAGACTATCTTCCCCCGAAAGGGAAAGAGCAAATATCTAAGTTATAGCAAGCTACCTATTAAGGTCTCCTAGGATAAACATGTTAACCAGATGGAGAAATGTGGGCCAGAATAATGATACAATTAGGCAGATTTAGAACTGGCTGGATTTGAAGTTGGTTGAACAACTAACCAACAGACCATTATTAGCCCAGAGGAAGCCCCTAGTCATGTGCCCTGGGACTCCATCGCCAGACATAGACAAGGTCTGGAAGGGATCACATAGTTCAAGGTCAGAAGGGGCTATGATCATAGTGGATGACCACACAGGCATAAAAAATATTTCAACAGACTGCAAAAACTCATCAAATCTCAAAAAACTGATTCTTTTTTTTTTTTTTTTTTAAAGTTTTACTTGATTTTATTTATTTATTTATTTATTTATTTATTTATTTATTTATTTTTGGCTGTGTTGGGTCTTCGGTTCGTGCAAGGGCTTTCTCCAGTTGCGGCAAGCGGGGGCCACTCTTCATCGCGGTGCGGGGACCGCTCTTCATCGCGGTGCGCGGGCCTTTCTCTATCGCGGCCCCTCCCGTCGCGGGGCACAGGCTCCAGACGCGCAGGCTCAGCAATTGTGGCTCACGGGCCCAGCTGCTCCGTGGCATGTGGGATCTTCCCAGACCAGGGCTCGAACCCGTGTCCCCTGCATTAGCAGGCAGATTCTCAACCACTGCGCCACCAGGGAAGCCCCAAAAAACTGATTCTTAAAGGTGACAGACACAATACTTGGGACTCTGTTCTCATTTGTTCAGGTAGTAAGGTTGGTGAAAAAGACTTTGGAGTTTTGTTGACCAAAAGGTCTGTGAATCAACACCATGTGATGTGACTGTCAGCCTGAGAGCCACCTGTGCCCCCTAGGTGACCCCCTCCACCTGGACTTCTCAGATACAGGAGGCTAGGACCCTTTTGAACCTAGGACTCAATATTCCACAGACCTAGATAAAGAGGGAAATACAGCTAAGAAAAGGTTGGGAACATGGCAAGTAGACAGACCCAGAGACAAAGACAATTTAAATGAAAGGGAACAACAAATAAATGGTCAGGAGAGGGGGGAAAGATTTGAGATATAGGTACCAAATGCAAAGTGGAGAGCTTATTTGGATTCAAACAAACCAACTGCAACAACAAAAAAATCATGAGACAATTATACAATTGAAATACTGGCTGGATATATGCCGATATGAAGGAATTATTAGATTTTTAAGGTATGATATGATGTTGTGGTTATTTTTTTTTAAAGAGTTACTTAGTGAAATGTTTAAGAAGGAAGTGATATGATGTCTGGGAGTGACTTCAAAGTAATCCAGTGAGGGGTGGGGGCAGTGGGTGTCCCTGAGTTGATTGTTGTATCTGGGCGCTGGGTGCATGGGGATTCCCTATACTATTTTCCCCACCTGTATGGTGTTTGAAGTTTTCCATAATAAAAAGGTAAAAAAAAAAAAAAATGGCGGGAGGAATAGGCACAGACCAGTATCTCTCCCCTCTCCTTTCCCAGCTCAAAAGTGAAAATAGAAGCCACTTAGTAAAAGTGAGCATTCAATTAGTCAAAGAGATAGTCTAGAATCATACCCACATTCAAAGACATGGATATGTCATCACGTCAACAACTGACAAAGAATGATTATAGTCCTAGTAAGAAACTGAAGAGACACCAGATTACATGATAGGCCATTAGAAGGAAAGAGCCAGGTGTTGAAGGTAAAGGGGATACAAAGAAAGAAAAAAGCTGAGAATTCTTCTCTCCTATAATCTGAATAACCATTTAAAAAAATGGAATGGGGACTTCCCTGGTGGTCCAGCAGTTAAGACTCCAGGCTGACAATGCAGGGGAGACCCCGTGTTCCATCCCTGGTCAGGGAACTAGATCCTGCATGCCGCAACTAAAGATCCCGCACACGGCAACGAAGACCCCACGTGCCGCAACTAAAACCCGGTGCAGCCAAATAAATTAAATTAAATTAATCATTTTTTTTTTTAAATGGAGGGACTTCCCTAGTGGCGCAGTGGATAAGAATCCGCCTGCCAATGCAGGGGACACAGGTTTGATCTCTGGGCCAGGAAGATCCCACATGCCGCGTAGCAACTAAGCCCGTGCACCACAACTACTGAAGCCCATGTGCCTAGAGCCCGTGCTCCGAAACAAGAGAAGCCACCTCAATGAGAAGCCCGCGCACTGCAACGAAGAGTAGCCCCCACTCGCCGCAACTAGAGAAAGCCCGAGCGTAGCGATGAAGACCCAACGCAGCCAAAAATAAATAAAAATTAAATCTTTAAAAAAAAATGGAATGGCATAACCAAGCACCTGGGTACACATTCCAGTGACACTATGTACCAGGCACTGTTCTAAACAATTTTCAAATATTAACTCATTTAATCCTTAACAATACAACCCTATAAAGTAGATACTATTATCTCCATTTTACTGACCAGAAACTTAAGAGACACACAAGTTAGGTAATTTGTGTCACAGTCACATTGCTAGAGAGTGACAGAGACAGGATTCAAATCCAGGAAACTTGATCCAGAGTCCATACTCTTATGCACTGTGCAACAGATTTTAAACATCCGCTTATAATGGGGTATTTTTGAAGGTCTGTGGGTTTAAACACTTTTCTAAGTTGCAGTCAAGCATGTGCCCAAAGGTGAAAAAAGGCTGCTCTCAGACCCACATCCACTGCCATTCAGAGCTCAGAGGGCAACACTGTGATTTTGCCTATTGCACGTTGTTCTGCCCAATCTTTATATTTCACATCAAACCCTAAAAAATGAGTAACAGATGAGGCAGCTGTGCTGTGAACCACCACGATCAAAAGAAAACTGTCTTGACCTGATCACGTACAAGGGGGAAAAAAGGCAGCACCTTCTGATTTTAAGCACACTCAATCCATTCAGATTTTCATCCCAGGGATATTGACCAAAAAAGACAAATAAAAAACTGTAAAAAACCGATTCATCTGGATAAAATTCTCCTAGGAAAACAAAGAGGGAAATTCTATCCCTAGAACAGCAAAACTTACCACACCCTATTTTATGACTACTCAACAATGATCCAAGATAAAAGCATTATTAACTGTAGAAATATTACTTGAATTTACCTGTAACTGGGGTCTCAAAATAATCTGAAGGGGAGTGGGTGATAGATGTACTAGAAAGGAATGCTGAACTTTAAGCTTAAATTGTTTTTTAAAAAGGGTTTTCTGAGGTGTAGTTCATACAAAAATCCATTGTATATCTGGTCCAAGAGTTATATGACCAGCAAGCAGCAGAAAATTTATGTTTGCATTTAATCACAGATGCCACAGAACAAAAGTTTCCATTACAGGGTTTCACTACAGAATAACAGCACTCAAGCAACTTTCAATTACTATACTTCTTACTTGTCATAAAGCAGAAAGCACATGTTTGAGATTTCACTGGAAGTTAGAACAGCAGTTTCTGAAAACCTCATAAAAGGGAGGACTGATTTAGTCCTAGGATCTCGGCAGGATACCTGAAGTTCAATTTTGTCTCTGAATAAAAGCACGAAAGCAGCCCCAAGGCTTTGCATAGGATGAAGGGGAGTTGGGGACACTTCACTGGCTGATCTAAAAAAAGCCAAATGATTAAAAGGCCCTTAGAAACCACCACCACGGAAAGGCAGCAACAGAAAAGAGGTTCTGGCTCTCCTGTCTTCCCAGCAACAGCAAATGTTTTAAGTGGTTAAACTATCTCTATCTTATTTCAGAGTCTATCTAGAGTGAATCCACTCAGAAAGCGATTTGTTGAAAAGAGAAGTTTCGGCTCCCTCCTCTTCCCTGGAGAATGTTTGATGTGCACATTTTTTAAGATCCAATTTCTTGAACAGAAAGGACTGAGTTGAATTTAAGAGAGTTCAGCTGAGCCCTTTCTTCCAACACTGAGACCCTGATCTAATAATTGGTTCCCTGTGAATCAATTCTCCAACTCAAACATACTTTGAAAAACTAAAATGCTTAATAGCTACTGATGACTAGTTGCTGGAAGACATAATATGCATGCAGTTTGAGTTCCTTGGAAGAAAGATGCTAGAGAAACACAAACTATTTAGGAAATATAAAAGCATGGAATGATAGGCCTGCAGCTTTTAACTGACTAAGATTTTTGACGTTTCAAAAATGGAGAGGTGAGTCTTTTTCTATTTTTGAGCACAGAATTACAGGGCAACGGAGTTAAACATTCACTTGCTCATGGAAGTACTCTTGAAAGCACTTATTAAGAAACAAAAACAGAATTGGGCGATTGGGATTGACATGTATACACTGATGTGTATAAAATTGATGACTGATTAAAAAAAAAAAGAAACAAAAACAGCCACATACTGTGGGTATATACAATTATACAATTCAATTAGGGTCCAACTCTAATATTAAATGTTAAAATCGAGCTAAGTACCAGTGAAAGTGCACATTCCAACTCACACGACGTGCTTTCTGTGACCATATTATCTGACTGTCAGCACCAAAACACTGATCATCTTCCCCTCCCTTTGGCTGGTTTCTGTCTTCAAGGAGCTTAAGAGTCAAATGAAAAAGACCAAAAAAAAAAAAAAAATCACAAAAGGCGAAGTGCTAAGACATCTATGTACTCCATCTATGGATGTTCACAAAAGCATCCCACCTAGAGAGGAAAGAGACAGGAAAGCTTCTTAGAGCAGGGAAACCAGGACTGATTTTAGAAAGATCCAAACTCAGCCAGGTAGGAGGAAAGAGGACACTGCCCAGGTGGGAGAAGAGGCAGGAGAACAGTCGGGGACCACGCTTTAGAGTTTGGACTTGACCCCAGAGGCTATGAAGAAGTACTGAAAAATTCTTAAGCAGGAGAATGACAAGATCAAAGTTGTGTTTTTGAACTTGTCATTCCATTCCAGAAACAGTCCAGAGCAGTACTGCTCAAGGTGGGTCTGTAGCCCAGTAGTAATCCATCAGTTCTTTGTTACTGGTCCATGACAGGGCAGGTACAGAAATGGAGAGTGAGCACCAGAATTGTTTACAGCAGCTCAACATTCCAGCAACATCCAAGCTTGTGACCAATGGTCTCATCTTGTGGAACAGGACAGAGACCAGTCTGTGTGTTGTCAACCCAGTGGGAAGTTGTATGTGGTTCAAGCTGTACAGTAGTCCTGTATAACAGGGCCACGTGTGGGTGTGTGACTGATTGGAAATTAACACAACAAAAGGAAACAGATCCTTGATTATAGACAGTTTGAGAAGCTCTAGTCTTGAGAATCAGGGGTCAGCACTGGAAGCAAAGAGCCCATGGAGGAGGCTGCTGTGGTCCAGATGAAATATGAACTCAAGCAGGGATGGTAGGAATGGAGAGAAAGGGTCAGAGTTGAGAACTGTTAAGGAGATCAACAGGGCTCAGTGCCTTTTATTTTTTTATTTTTTAAAATTTATTTATTTTATTTTATTTTTGGCTGCATTGGGTCTTCATTGCTGCGCACGGGCTTTCTCTAGTTGGGGCGAGCGGGGGCTACTCTTTGTTGCAGTGCACCGGCTTCTCATTGCAGTGGCTTCTCTTGTTGCTGAGCATGGGCTCTAGGTGTGTGGGCTTCAGGAGTTGTGGCTCACGGGCTCCAGAGCGCAGGCTCAGTAGTTGTGGAGCACGGGCTTAGTTGCTCCGCGGCATGTGGGATCTTCTCAGACCAGGGCTCGAACCTGTGTCCCCTACATTGGCAGGCGGATTCTTAACCACTGTGCCACCAGGGAAATCCCTCAGTGCCTTTTAGATGTGAGGGGTGGGAGAGAATCAAGGATGACTCCTGAGACTCAAGAACTCTTAGTCACTTTTTAAATAATGGCAAGATGTAAAGCAACAGTGTGCAAGAGCTTCGTAAAAGTCAGGATCAGCAAAAAGATTCTGAATTCATAGCTCTTTTCTTTGAGTGCCTTTGAATAAGTATAATGATAAATTAATGAAATACAGAAACCTAAACACCCCGGTGGTTAACACTGAGCACCACTGGGGATTCAGAACATGAAAAAAGAACACATCCTATGCCAAGCTTACACTCTCCCCCTGAAACAAAATCGTGCAGTAAGGAGCCCAGACTAGTTCAGAATGGGGCAAGCTGGAACCCTGGGGTCCCAGGTCCTAACAGTAAATAAAGAAGAACCCCCGCCCCCGGCCATCCCCCCAACTGAGGGACTTGTTCATCCCCCACCCCAGCTGTATACAACACAAAGCCTTCTTTCTCCAATTTGCGCAGATATTAAAACAAGGCCTCAAACCACAAGGAACAGTGATAAAAAGGGGGTAGGGGCGGAGGAAACGGGTAAATGAAATCAATGACCCTAACCTCAAAACCCACTGCTTTCCTCTGTGCTCGGGTTCATATCCCAACCCGTATCAGGAGACAAATGGATCAACAAAAGCTGTGGACAGCTGGTCCATCAGGCCTGAGCCGCTAACTAGAAGACAAGTATTAAATCCGCAAATGGCGACAGGTCTGAACAAACCTATCCTACAACATTCCAGAGCTGGGAAGGGAGGTGGCTCTGTGTTACGGGGGTGAGGCTTCTACAGCTCCAGAGACCAGAGCGGGCACCGTCCATTTCCCACGCGAAAGAGCAGCGATCCTGCAGCCCCCAAGCCGCCCAGATTTGAGCAGCTAGGATCAGCAGAGGACACGCCTAATGGCTTTGGCAAACCACAAAAACGATCACCCAAGCACGTAATTAATCTCTCTCAAGAAGAGTGCCCCATCATCTGAAAGCTGTTCTCCTGTATCATGCCTGGCTTCCCTGATTTGCTGTCTCAAGTTTCACTGGCAGATATAAGTACGAAGCTCAATAAATATCAGTGCTATCAGTATTTTAAGGAACGATGTTTGTTATATTCATTTGCTTTTGTTTCATTTTTCTAGATCTTTCTCCTCCATTGTAAGCTCTTCTAGGGCAATTCTTTCAACTCCTTGCTCATATCCCCTTGTATGCTTATAAAAGTCATTTGTTTGAAAAGTTAAAAATATGCCTCATAACAGTTTTGGAATTCTGTAATGTGATATATTCCAAAGGCTCACACTATAAAACGAATTACTGAAGTTCATGGTCATTTAGTAACAAATAATAATTGCTAGCACTTATTGAGCACGTACTATATGCCAGGCACGTGTATATTATCTTGTGTAGTCTTTACAACAATGCTGTAAGGCAGATGCTGTTGTCATCTCTATTTTATAGGTGAGGAACCCAAGACACAGAGAGATAGGATAACTTGCACAAGGTCACACAGCTAATAAATGGCAGAGCCAGGATCTAAAGGACAAGAGTCTGTATTTTCAGCCATTACACTAGACAGCTTCATTATGCAGAGAAGAAAAATGAGATTAAAAAATACATTACAAATAATGGAATAAGGAAAAAGCCTCTCAAGGAAAATTGCTCTTATTACTTTAATCAGACTGTTGTCTTTTATTAGATGGATCCAAGTCCTGGAAACACAGTCAACAGAGGGAGCCTGTCCTGGCTGGTCCAGGCTCCTTATGTGGAAGGCAGAAAACGCCAATATTCAAAGCGGTGCCTTTTTGCCATCTTTTACCACCTCGAAAGTCATTTGTCAGTGTTGTAGAAATCATTCTCTTAGTGGCTAGGGTATTTGGATTGAGGGAGAAAGCACTGGGAGAGATAGAGCTGTAAGACTGTTGGGGTTGGTACCAAATCTCACCCCATCCAAAGAGCCAAAGTGATTCAGGTGAATTCTAGGCCAAGCCTCTGATTTAGTCTGAACCAGAATCACCCAGAGCAAACAACCCTGGAGGGGTACAGGAAGATACCACTTCCCCTGGCCGGAGCAGGTGGACCAGAGATGCTAGACCAAAGGCCCTAACTCTGCCGCTCTCCTGCTCTGACTTTCTCGTCCCCTTTCTGTGGGGCAGGAAGTTCTGGGACCACGCCAGAGCCCACCAAACCTGTCCAGATCAACACCAGCAATACTGAACTTCCCTGGTGGCACAGTGGTTAAGAATCCAACTGCCAGTGCAGGAGACATGGGTTTGATCCTTGGTCCGGGAAGATCCCACATGCCGCAGAGCAACTAAGCCCGTGCGCCACAGCTACTGAGCCTGTGCTCTAGAGCCCGCGAGCCACAACTACTGAAGCCCTCACGCCTAGAACCCGGGCTCTGCAACAAGAGAAGCCACTGCAATGAGAAGCCCTCGCACCACAACGAAGAGTAGCCTCCGCTCACCGCAACTAGAGAAAGCCCACGCGCAGCAACGAAGACCCAACGCAGCGAAAAATAAATAAATACATTTATATATATATATAAAAAAAAAAGACCAGTGGTACTGCATCCTTTGATGTCAGGGCACGAACACTGACCAAATGTTTTCCATCAGGCATCCAGCCCAGGCAAAGCTGAGCCCTGTGTCTCTAATACCAAAACCAGTGCTTTCCTCTGTGATGCTGAAGCAGATCCCAAAGATCAACTCTCCAGTTTTGACAACTAAGTAACCCATATTAGTCTAAAGGGATAGATCAAATCCCAAAAGTCCGAATCTTCACCACTTTCCAACTATTCATCACATTTTCTCTCCAGAAATCTGAAAAATGCCTATCAACAAAACAAAAAACAAACCTACTTATTGAAACAAATCTAACTGCCTTAACTTCAAGATTATATGTTTCCTGAAAACACGGCTCTTATAAAAGCACTCAGAGTTCTGTTATCATCTAATTACAATTTCTATACAGCTCGTTATGTGTGCTTAGAAGCCAAAAAGTGAAGCTTCAATTACTTTTGTACCAACCACTAAAGCAAGTAGAAACAGGACAACCTTCCACAAAGAATTTTTTTTAAAAAGATGCTGGAATCCTGTTATTTGGTGTTCTCTCACAGTTCCAAGCAAGGTGAGAGGAGCCATGCAAAACGCAGTTTTAAACTCTTGGCCATCCTGAGACTTTCTTACTATATAAAGGGGAAATTAATAAAAGAAGAAAAAGAGAAATACCACACTGCATTTTCTTTCCCTACCATAATTTTTCAATTTTCTTTAGAGAAATGCCAGCCAATAACTAATTAGAACCATATCCTTTGTTATCCCAGTGGGAAGTATACCAATGGATTTAAGAACAAATGTTAATGAGAACTTAAAAAAATTAGTAATCTGGAACTTTGGTTTCCCTTCAGTGTAAAAACAAAATTCTCTCCTTTAATGCTATTTTTATAGTTGGTGAAACAACATGGACAGAATCCATCAACAAGAAGCTAAGCTGTCTAGCCAGTGAGCACCCTGAACCGCGGGTGCCCTGGGTTTTTCACTGCTGTTATCACAGAATTGGCATCCCAAGATCACAGATTTCTAAGCACCCCAATTTCAAATAAGAGAAACAAAAACTCAAAGTTACAGAAAAGGAATTTGTTTTACATCTCTTTGGTTTCAAGGGGGAAAATAATTTCTTCCAAAGTGAGTACATAGCTGTTGTAATTTCCAAGAGTATATTTTCCATATGAAACATAGCTGAAGTTCTTTTACCTGGTATATCACCACAAATAAGAATATTTCTAGGATCAAATCTTGAGTTGCCTATTCATGAACTTCAAGGAGCAGAAACTACCTCCTCGAAAACTGGACTTGTTTTATTTTTTTAATAAACGTGTTTATTTTATTTATTTATTTTTGGCTGCGTTGGGTCTTCCTTGCTGCACGTGGGCTTTCTCTAGTTGTGGCGAGCGGGGGCTACTCTTCTTTGAGGTACGCGGGCTTCTCACTGCGGTGGCTTTTCTTGTTGCGGAGCACGGACCCTAGGCGCGCGGGCTTCAGTAGTTGTGGCTCCAGGGCTCTAGAGCGCAGGCTCAGGAGTTGTGGCGCACGGGCTCCTCGGCATGTGGGATCTTCCCCCACCAGGGCTCGAACCCGTGTTCCCTGCATTGGCAGGCGGATTCTTAACCACTGCGCCACCAGGGAAGCCCTGGACTTGTTTTAGACAACAAAGTGAACTGTAGAATGAGTCAGAAAAGCTCTGAGCAAAAATAAATTTTTAAGATGGTAACGCACCATGGTTTGGGCACGGGCCAGCAATCTGAACTGTATTTTCAAATGAGGTTCTGCCCTGTGTCATCCAGACTCTCATTCTGGGGGAATTAGCAAGTCCAGGCTGGAGACACAGACCACTTTTTCTTCATGCAAAAGGACTGGCCAGAGCGCAGTGAACTAGGCACGGCCTATGTCATATCAGATATTCTCCTTTTTGGAAAAAAAGCTTTAAGCATTTACAAAACATCTCAATTTGCCCCATATTTTTACTATCCAGCAAATTTATTTCCCCCACTTGTTGTGGAGGAAAACACAACAATACGCCTTAGGTCTGTAACATTTTACCATCACTGTGTATTTGCAAAAGATAGAATTCATTTGTACTGTCCAATAAGGACATTATTTTACATGGGCTTTGGTCTACAACAGAAAATGGACATAACAATGAAAATACTTCTTGATAATTCACTTTCTAGACATTACTCCTCCCCAAAAGGATCATAAAAACCACCACCAAGGAAAACAAAGGATTCCCATGTTTTAAAGCGAAAAAGGACTGGCTATTCATATTCAGGCACCATATAAATCAAATATGGGCAAGATCACCTAAAAAGTGGTTAAAACGCCAAGTTTTGCCTCTGTGTGGTTAGTGAGCCCATGTTTCTCCAATGTTAAATTTACAAACTGTATTTGTTAAACTGTATTTCATACTTTAAATACCAAGTCTGTACCTTACACTGCTTCCATGGATGATTTACTCGAGACATACAGGGTCACAGTCTAAGCCTTTTACTCTCACTAAGTTTAAATCATGCTTCTCAACAAGATTCTGTACGCATTAAAGCAGCACATGGCAGCCCTAAACGCCCCCAGAAGAGCCCTTCTCCTGTCCACTCCATAAAATGAGAGTTTCCTCCGGAAAGGAAGGGGCTGGATTCACACGTTGCATCAGGCATACTAATTAAGCAAAAGCGCTCCAAAACTTTTTCTGTTTCGATTCATGGCAAAATTTCCTGAATTCGTTTTATTAAAACAGACATCTTCATCCAACAGACACACTCAAAAATCCAAGCTAATTTCAGCAGCAAACGGGGTGGGGTGGGGGCGGGGGGCGGCGGGAGATGAGAAGTTGACAGCGAGGTATAAATTTCCCCCAATCCTCGTTCTTCCGGTCAATCTGCACCTATGGGATCGGTTCAGCATTTAATTCGATGTCAAGGCAACACTGGCCCACCAACCAAGCAACTAAGAGCTGCACGGACGGGTCTGGTCCGGTGCCCGAGAGGCATATAGGGAGGATGGCTGGACAGCCAGACAATGAAAAGCTCCCCGGGGGCCACTAGTTCAGCCCAGGGTAGGGGTGGGGGGCGGAGGGAAGGCGAAGGCAGACGAGCGAGCTCCCTTCTCGCCCGAAGCCACGGTCAGCGGCCGACCCCCCCCCCCCCCCCCAACAAGGGCGGCTGGCGGCCTGGCCTCGGCCTCCGGGTCCCCGGCCACAGCCGGAGGAAGCCCCAGACAAGCCGATTTCTCTCGGAAAGAGAGGAAACTTCCTTGTTCAGGCATTATGGGTAGGGGGCTAGCGCCCTCCCCCACCACCACAGGTATCCGCGGGGAGTCTAGCGCTGAGGGAAGGAAGCGGCCCCTCCCCGCGCCTCTGCCTGGGGGTGGGGGTCACCGAGTCGCGACCCCCGAGCGCAGCCACCCCCTACGCGAGGCTTCCCACCATGGGGGAACCGGGCTCTCGACTCCCCAGGACGCGAGTCGGGGTCCCGGGGGTTTCAAACTTCCCCAGCGGGCGCGGCCTGGCACCGGCACCGAGTAGTTGCCGCGGGAGCCGCTAGCCGGCGAGGTCCCGGGACGGGGAGGCGGGCAGAGGCAGGGGACGCTGAGGGGCAGGAGGGGAAGCTCGTACACGACGGAGGAGGGGTCGGAAGGGGCGCCGGGGGGTGGGGGGGGCGCAGCGAGGACCCGGCTCCCGGGAACTCGCGGGCTGCGCACCCAGGCCGGGGACGCCGACGAGGCCGGCGCCGCTCACCTTCCTGTGCTTCTCCTTGTAGGGCAGCGCCAACCACGGCATGTCCCGCACGAAGTCCTGCCACTGCCGCTGGTCCTGGTCCGAGGACACGAAGACGATCTCCAGGCGGCGCCGCGGCTCGGGTTCCGCCGCCGCCCCGGCCCCCGGCCCCGGGCCGGCCCCAGCCCCTGGCCCGGCCGCCGCGTCCCCCCGCAGGCGGCCGTAGAAGGCGGCCAGGCTGGCGCTGAGCTGCGCGCAGGGGGCGCTCAGGCTACAGCCGAAGTAGAGCCCGAGCAGCGAGATGCCGCGGGCAGCCAGCGAGTGCACGTCCACCTCCTCGCCGCCGCCCGTCACCAGCTTCTCGCCCAGCAGCTCCTCCAGGAAACCCGACATCCTGGCCCACCGCTGCCCGGGCACGGGGGCACCCGGGCAGGCAGGCGGCGGCGACCGCGCTCCCTCGGTCCGCGCGGCGGGCAGAGGCGGCGGCGGCGGCGACAGCGGCGGCGGCGGCGGCGGCGGCGGCGGGCACTGGGGAAAAGAAAGCCCCGCCCGTGGGGCCCGCCCACGCCACGCCCCCTTTGTAACAGTGCTAGCCGCCTAGGCACTGGCTGCTGCAGAGGGCGTAGGGGGCGCGGGCTCCCGCCGCGTGGCCAAAGTGCTCGGGAGACAACCCTGGCGGAGGACTTTCCATCTTCACACAATGTTACCTTCATCAGGCTAGGTCTTGCTCGGCACTTACTTCTCTGTATGTTTTGTGTTCTCTACTATAAGAGGACTGGAGGACGCCACCTCTTTTATTTCTTGTGTAGCTTCTGATCTAGCTAGGCACATGGGAGGGAATCCACCATAAGTACTTGTGGGTTGATCGCAGGTCTCACTGTGGGATTTCAGTCCCCAGGTCGCCGCGGCCATTCCTCACCAGCGACTGGCTCTCTTCCATCTCCACAAATATAGGGACCAGATGCCACGGCATCTCTAAATCGAAGCTGGCTGCTTTCCTGAACCGGTTCCGTGGCTTCTATTAAATCTGTTGATAGCTGAGAAAAATTCTAGGGATTTTTTTTTTCCCCAGCTGGCAAGACGCTACCCTATGCTTAGAGAGAACCTGGATTAAACAGGTGATCTGTGGCAAGTCTTCCGGCCTCCCCACCCCGACACACACACAGTCGAAAAAATAAAATGTACACCATGTCCACCCGCAACAGAGGAACAACAGTGTGTCAGCTCAGCTACCAACAGCCCAGTGAAAGGATGGGACGCCCCTCTCACAGCCCTCCACCAGCCCTTTGCAAGTTATTTCTTGGGCATCTACCGCCATCTAGTGGAAAGGGTGAAAAAGAAAACGAGATACTGGCAGCCAAGCAGAATGTTTATATTTTATAGCGGCTTTCCACACACGCAAACACACACACACAAATCATAGCCTGCTTTACAAAAGTTCATTTAAACCTCAGAATATAACTGCAAGCTTTTGGCACACACATAAATCTTCACGCTTAAGGTTCCCAATTTTCTGGGATAGAACATGGAATTGTACTAGTTTTCAGTTCAGTGAAATGTTACCACATAAAGCGGTGAAAGAGGTGGAGGTGGAGGTGGACGCCACGAGCGGACTGGCAATCTCTTGAAATGATATCCACTTTCTTAGTATCCACCTAACACTGCTGCTCATTTCACAAGTAGGATCTTTGGACTGAGGATTGCCTTTAGGCAGGCAAGAAACCTATGATAAAGGCGAATTCCAAGCTCATTTTTAGTGTCATGCCAAAATTCTGTGTGACTGCAGGGACAGTATTATTATCCAACACATGGAAAGCATCACTTTTTAGTGAAAACATGTAAAAGCTATTAACATAGCAGACATTAAGTTGTTAGATATCTTTTTAAATACTGAAAGTGGGTTAAAGTGTTTTATTTTCTCATCCAAATCATATTTGAAACACCCGTGGGTGGGTTACATCAGGCCCCATCCAAAGCATGTGAGACAGATAGATTCCTACACCCTGACGTTTTCAAGTGAACACTGAAGATATGGAAGAGAACCATAAGCATCCTATGGAAGACGAGGGACAAAGTATTTGGTGTGGAGGGAGGTGAGGAGGGAATTAGGGGGGATTGCAAATTGGGGAAATAGTGAAGTCATTATTAGAGTACTTAACTTTGGTATACTATACACAAGTCTGTATAAAGAGGTGGTATGTTCAGCATTTTCCTTTTATTATTTGACAGGAAAACACTTTCTACTGGAGTGTGTCCAAACCAGCATCTGGCACCTGGGAAAGTGAGAGTTTGAACATACCGCACATGAAATATAAATAAAATTTAGAGAATTGTTGGTGCAGCAGGCCTTGGTTAGATGCCAAATACTGCAGCTGCCTTTTAAAGGGGTGTGGAAAGAGGGGATTTGCAATGGAAATGATTCCAAAATCATAGTTCTAGTGGGTGTTTGTTATGAGAAGAAGCCTGAGGAGACTCACTGGGCTTCCTGTAAAGAATAGCTAACATCCTTTGGCTTATGGAAAGCACTCTCTCTGCATACACGGTTCAAGAGACCCACTTAAAGAAAATGTCCCAACTGGTATTTAGCTAGTTATGTTACATGAATTGACCTGCTGTTCTGCAAATTATTGTTGTTTTAAAATATGTGTTAAGGAGCCACAACGTACCTGACATTTGTAGCACATACACATTACAGTTTTCCTTTGGGGAAACTGCATTCTAAGGCACATGATGTCATACAAAACATGCACAGAACAAATACATATTTGTCACCTTTCAGATTCATAAATCACATTCCTTGGTCTTCAGTTATAGTAGCATAAGTGCACAGAGATGTACATGTACAGATAGTTATTGATACACTGGTGAAATCAGAAAAAGACTGGAAAACTGGAAAGAGCCTAACTATGTCTCAATGAGGAGGATTAAAGGATGACATTCATCATTTGGGATACAATCTAGTCATTGAAAAGAATTAAGGAGATTTCTATGTACACTGTATCAGTCTGTGCTCTCCAGAGAAAGAGAACCAATACAGAGAGAGATTTGCTATAAGGAATTGGTTCACATGATTACGGAGGCTGAGAAGTCCCAAGGTCTGCAGTCAGCAAGCTGGAGACTCAGAAGAACTGATGGTATAGTTAGTTCCAGTCTGAGTCCAAAGACCGGAAAATCAGGGGAGCTGATGGTGTAAGTTCTAGTCTGTATTGAGTCCAAAGGCAGGAGAAGACCTATGTCCCAGCTCTAAGACAGGCAGAGAGAGTGAATTCTCCATTACTTTTTATTCTATCCAGGCCTTCAGCTGATTGGATGAGGCCCACCCACATGGGGAAGGCAATCTGCTTTACTCAGTCTACTGTTTTACATGTTAATCTCATCCAGAAACACCCTCACAGACACACCCAGAATAATGTTTAACCAAATATCTGGGTACTTGGGACTTCCCTGGTGGCACAGTGGTTAAGACTCCGTGTTCCCAATGCAGGGGGCCTGGGTTCGATCCCTGGTCAGGGAACTAGATCCCGCCTGCATGCCACAACTAAGAGTTCACATGCCGCAACTAAGAGTTTGCATGCCACAACTAAGGAGCCAGGTGAGCTGCAACTAAGAAGCCTGCATGCCACAACTAAGGAGCCTGCCTGCCGCAACTAAGAGCTGGCACAACCAAATAAATAAATAAATATTTTTTAAAATATCTGGGTACTCCGTGCCCCAGTCAATTTGACACATAAAATTAAACATCACACGTCTACCCCTTGTCAACTTGGCACCCATATGCATCTCCTTAAACCATACTTACTCTCCAAATAAAAACAATAACAAGATCATAATCCTGCCTAAAATGATACAAGTATCCTGTATACAAGCAAAAATGCACTGACTCCATCCCCATAAGAGACGGTAAAGTCGTTGAGGATGTTTACTCACCTGGATATCCCGTAACTTAAGTACGATGATGTAAAATTAACAATACTTAAATACTACAATATACAGTCAATATATTTTATGTTACATTATAAGGAAATAAGAGATAAAAGGAACAAAGATGTTTGCCAAATACAAACACACACACATATATTCATAACAAGGAAGAAATACTCATGACAATATAGCCCTCATTTCTATAACTGATCATGTGATCATAGCTGGTATTTATAACCACCTTCTTCTACTACCTTTTTTGTATTCCTTTTGACTTCAGCAAGCACCTTAGCTGGTCGTGGTTCTTTACCTGGTGGAGTGACTCAAACCCTCATTCCTGAAGGGTCTAGGCCATTAGTAGTCCTGCCAGGACTAGGTTATTGTAGTTTTCCTTTGACCTTAATCACAGGGTATGATAATTAAGAGATGCCGTAAGGGGTCTCCCATATTGCAGGTACGCTCTTCCTTACCTTCACTGTTGACTAGTGGTCCAATTTCCCCTTGGTGGTCAGGATCAATCATTCCACCCAACAGAGTAACTCCCTTCTTTGCCTGTTAACTCAGAGGCATGAGATGCCCAAAGTGGCCAGGTGGCAGTCTTAACATCCTGTGCAATGGAATCACTGTTGTTTCTCCTGGTGGAAGCACTCCTCCCTTTGGAACTAAGACCTGTAGGCCAGCAGAGCATGACGTTGTGGGAACAAGAAGCAAAAATTTTGCTAGTGGGTCACTAGGGGTAATAGTGATCGGTGCCCCTCCCATTTCCACCTCTCGATTCCTGGCCCCATGACTCCTGGCTATGGGAGAAACAGCACCTTATACTGGATGCTAATTCAGAGCATACACAGTCTTCTGGAGAACCTTGCCCCGGCCCTGCAAAGTGCTGACACCTAACTAGTGCTGTAAACTAAATGTTCAAAAGGCCATTCTACCGTTCCACCAAACCAGCTGCTTCAGAATGGTGAGGAACATGGTAACCAGTGAATTCCACGAGCATGTAACTTACTTGTGCCTTCAGGGCCTGCTTGGGCCCAATCGCATATATTCCACATCCATCTGATGATGAAGTGTCCCTGTGCACACCCAACCTTATGGCTTGGTGGGGCAGATAACACCCAGTTCACGATGGACGGCTCAGGGAGCATGGTAAGTGATGCATGGTGGCCCAAGTGTTCAGCCTCTATGAAGATCCAGTAGCAGGCCACATACTGTTTCTCCAAAGGAGAGTAGTTATCCACAGAGAATGGCAGGCCTCACCTATAGGGGCTGCCAAAGTCTCCAAATAGCATCCCTATCTGCCAGTGACCTACCTCAAGCACCATCGGATCTGATGGGTCATATGGCCCAAGGGACAGGGCAGCTTGTACAGCAGCCTGGACCTTCTGCAGAGTCTTCCCATGTTCGGGGACCCACTCAAAACCAGCAACTTTTGTGGTCACTCAGTAAACAGGCCAGAGTAACACACCCAAATGAGGAATATACTGCCTCCAAATACCTGGGCACACTGTGGCCTAGTCAAGTTGACACATAAAATTAACCATCTCTTGCACTGATATGAAATATCTCTAAGATGTAGCACAAGAGAAAGTAAGGTGCAGAATAGGTAGGAAAGACTAAGCTACCACTTGTAAATTTTTAAGTGGAGAAAAACACATATGTATGTATACACAAATATAATGCTTATGTATGGAGGAAATATATCTGGAAAGACATTTAAGAAATAGTAACAGGGGACTTCCCTGCCGGTCCACCGGTGGTTAAGACTCTATGCTTCCAATGCCGGGGGCGGGGGTTTGATCCCTGGTCAGGGAACTAAGATCCCACATGCCGTGCAGTGCGGCCAAAAAAAAGGAAAAAGAAAAAGAAATAGTAACAGGTTGCTTAGGGAAGGGAATTGAAGAACTGGGAATAAATGTGAGAAAAATATGGAAGGTATTATCTAGTCCAAAAAGAAAGTACTTTTTGCATTTTCAAATAAGAACTTATTCAAGGATAAGATGCTATAAATGGAGAAAGAAATATTTAAAGTAAATCAGGACATCTCAGAATAAAAGAGACAGAATGTCTCACACACACAAATTCAAATGCCATTAAAACAAAGCTGTTAGCACAAAATGAACACTTTGATTATAAAAGTTTTCCAAGTCCACTTAGTTCAAGAAATAATTGAGTCAACAAAATGTGAATCAAAATTGATTCAAACAAAAAATGTATTCCAGTTAATTGGGAGTTCCCTGTAAAAAGATTTTACCTGTAGATTAATGCCCTAGTACAGTTTTTGCATCTGTTTTATCGTTTCCTTTTTTAAAAGCTGGGCTTTGGTGGCAGATCCACTGATAAGGGAAATTGCTTGATAGAGAGGTAAGTGAAACAAAATATGGAGTGAGATTTGACAAAGATCAAGATGAGGGAAGGGAAAGAGGGGCATTGTCCTCACTGGTTACAGCAGAAGTGTGCTGCTTCTCTTTCTGGCACCAATTTGATATGTAACCTTGGGAATTCACCATCATAGTTCTTTCTATATTTCATTTTATCCCTCAGCAAAGCAGGACTCCGGTCTCTAGTTTTTGAAGCCTCTTAACTCTTTTCTGAGTCAGAAGTGTGAGGTGCTAGAAAAACATTATGCATATTCCTATTTGCCTCCAATACTTTTCAGAGCAAATCTCAGGATCACAACTTGTCATCAATGTGACCCTACTGCAGATATAGCCAGAGTGTATGATTCATTACCTGAGTCTGAAATAGGTCCTAAACATCCACCAGACTGCCAGACTATAGGCCAAATCTCCAATATAGCAATATAGCTTTTCATAAGCAAAGTCAAAGCAACAGCAGAAGAGATAGTAAGCAAATCTGGATTGTTGGGTCTGGGTGAGTAAATAAAACCTCCAAACAATTATGCTGTGGAAGAAACCTGCTCCAGAACATTAAGACCACCCATCAGAATCAGAGTCTAAGGATCTGTCACTGGAAACAGTACAGGATACCTCTGTTGTCACCATGGCTACCATAGGTCAAAGGCAAAAATAATTAAGAAATAATAATAATAAGTATTTTGTAACAATTTACACCTGACTGAGGACAAGGCACAAATCAAAGAAATGACACTGAGTCCAAAAGTCCAAACTCACCTCCCAAACACTAAAGACCACACATTATTGCGAATGATTCCGAGCCACCACTTTCAGATCCAAAAGAGATTATCAAAAGCAGAGAACTGAGAGACTTCGCTGGTGGTCCAATGGTTAAGACTCCGTGTTTCCACTGAAGGGGGCATGGGTTCGATCGCTGGTTGGGGAAATAAGATCCCGCATGCTGCATGGCGTGGCACGGCATGGCCAAAAATTTTTTCAAGAGAAAAAAATTTTTAAATGGTTAAAATAGCAAATTAAAAAAAAAAAAAAAGCAGACAACCAGGAATGGAAATATTCGAGGAAGCGCTAAACTTGGGCGGAAGCATATGTGTCTTCCTGGGCACAAGTTGTAGAAGCAACACACCAAGTTTAGGCTTTATTCTGGCACAGAGAAGAATTCTGAGCAGGGCACATGATCACGCTTCAGTGCTGAAAGACCATTCTGTGGATGGTTTGAAGAAGAGCAAGAGAGGAGGCATGCAGACCAATTAAGAGTCTGTTAAGCGAGGGCTCCCCCGGTGGTGCAGTGGTTTAGAATCTGCCTGCCAATGCAGGGGACACGGGTTCAATCCCTGGTCCGGGAAGATTCCCACATGCCGTGGAGCAACTAAGCCTGTGTACCACAACTACTGAGCCTGTGCTCTAAAGCCCGCGAGCTACAACTACTGAGCCCGCGAGCCACAACTACTGAGCCCACATGCCACAACTACTGAAGCCCACGCGCCTAGAGTCCGTGCTCTGCAACAAGAGAAGCCACCGCAATGAGAAGCCTGCACACCGCAATGAAGAGCAGCCCCCCCTTGCCGCAACAAGAGAAAGCCTGCACGCAGCAACGAAGACCCAATGTAGTCAAAAATAAATAAGTAAAATAAATTTATTTTTTAAAAAAAGAGTCTATTAAGTGAAAATTGACTAGAGCCCAAACCAGAGCAATGAGTCTAAAAAGGAAGGATGGATTTGAAAAATATTTAGAAGGTCTGTAGGGGATGCAGGAAGCAGGGAGCCTCAGACTGATGGAGCGCTTGGAAGCACTGCTCACCTGGGTGGGAAACTCAGGACGAGCAGGTTTGAGGAGGAAAATAAGTTCTAATTTAGGTCCACCCGAACCCTGTAGCCCCGTAACAGCGTCCACCTGTGGGTACACAAAATAAAAGCCACACCGCCTTAGATAAACCCTCTCTTCTGCCTCTCAGATCTGCTTCCCCGACCTTGGGGAGCCTGATTTGGAAATCTGATTCTTTTTTTTTTTTTTTTTTTTTTGCTAACTGCTCCCCTGATGGGTTCAGGCTGAACTTTGCTTTCTGAGGTCTCCTGCTGGGGCTGGAGGCTTCTGTCTTTATGTTCCCAGTTCACGGCCCAGAGCATTTCCTGCCAACCCTCACACCAGTGCTGCCTCCTGATTCCTCAGAGAGCCCACCTGGGGCCAAAGTCTCTTCTCTCGGGGAGGGATGGAGGGATGGAGGGATGGAGGGATGGAAGCTTCCCCCTAAAACCCAGGTTGGCCTCAGCATCCTGAGCCCTGGTCCCACTCTCAGTCCTACAAACTCTTCTTGTCCTTATGCCACACCAATGCCCAAGCAATGCATTCGATGCCTGGCTCTTATGCTGCTGTCTGCTCAGAGGCCTACCTGCCGGTGTTTCTTGCAGATCAACAGAGCTTGTGAGTGACCGGTGACTCAGCTGTGGCTAGCTGAAAAAGTTATTTATAACCGAAAATACAGAACTCTACCTGCCCTGCCTGGGTCAAGGCCCCAGCAAAGCCATACTCCTGCTGTGCCCCTCCTAGAAAAGTTCCTTCTCAACCCAGAGGACTCCAGGCTTTCTCATTCTGCTCTGAAAGTAATATCAGGACACGGAAAGCTCTGGGTTTGGGGAGGATGGTGAGTGGGAAGAGGGATCACTGATGGTTTTGTGCCTGGAGAGTAAAGCAGTATGGCAGTACGCCCAGGTAGGGGCAGCCTCTGACCAGGTGCGGTATCTTATCCATCATTCCTTCCTAATTAGAAACTCTAGCCAAACAGGTGTGCAAGGCTTCAGGTGGCCCTATGTTAAAACTCACCTCCTGCCTTATGTGACCCCATGTGACTGGTGGTGCAAGGATTGTGCCAAGTCTTGATTCCTAAACATCCTTGGATTTCTTCTCTGACCTACACTCCTCACATGAAGATGAAGCCATCCTGGTGATGCTGGTGGATGCTGTCACTTTCTTGGGGTACTTCAGCTCCTGCTCCAGCCCAGCTCCAGCCACTTCTTATTAATATCTTCTTCATGAGTTTCTCAGCTGCGCTATTTCCATCCTTAGCTCCTAGCTGTCCTCTGGTTTTGGAGGACATAGATCAAGGCCCTTTAAATACAAAGTCACGGGCTTTCCTGGTGGCACAATAGTTAAGAATCCACCTGTCAATGCAGGGGACACGGGTTCAAGCCCTGGTCCGGGAAGATCCCACATGCCGCGGAGCAACTAAGCCCGTGCGCCACAACTACTAAGCCTGCGCTCTAGAGCCCGCGTGCCACAACTACTGAGCCCGCATGCAACAGCTACTGAAGCCTGCGTGCCACAACTACTGAGCCCGTGTGCCACAACTACTGAAGCCCGTGTGCCTAGAGCCCGTGCTCTGCAACAAGAGAAGCCACTGCAATGAGAAGCCTGCTCACCGTAACAGAGTAGCCCCCGCTCACCACAACTAGAGAAAGCCCGCGCACAGCAACAAAGACCCAACACGGCCAAAAATAAATTAAATAAATAAATTTTTTAAAAAAAGCTTTAACTACAAAGTCACTTGTCCAGTACCCACCACGCACGTGACTCAGTTGGCTACTCAGAGTACCTATGTGGCCAGACCTCCTGCCAGCGACGGGACTATTCAGACTACTCACTGTTACCAAATTCACAGCCAACGCAAATCCACAGAGGACACACTGCACTTCTCAACTCGGACCTCCTCCTTCCATCCCACTCCTGCTATTTCTTTTACTTCTGCGCTCCTGACATGCTGAGAGAACTAGAGGCCAGCCAGCCTCTCCCGGACACCTGGGGCGAGAGACGATCAGGCTCTCCTCCAGTTCAGCACCTCCCCATCTGTGCCCTGACCCGGAGTCCTTCAAGTGATGGGTCATCAACCCAGAGTGTTCTGACTTCCTATGACCCTGCCTGTGAATCTCATTCATCCTGAAGTGTCTCCTATTCTTTCTGACCCACTGAGATATCGCCCCACCTCTGTATCCTTGCGGCCAGAACAGACAACCTGTAACATGAGAGCAGCTGGACTTTCAGTGAAGCTGTGGCCAGATAAATTCCCTAGGGTGCTGGCAAAGATTCAGGCCAGGGAAACAGACATGGGAAACCACTTCTCACTTTCGGAATATGCTTGAAGAGGTTCAAGTTTTCCATCAGGTGAAACGCATTCCACCTATGGAAGGAGATGGGTGGGGGAAGAGAGATACCAGATCAGTGTATCTGTGTCTCCATCTGTGATTCGGGCCATTATGTTCCATAAAAGGCTCCCTCCCTCACTCACCATGGTTACAGTGGATCTCGCCACATGCCGACTTAGCTCATACCTGAAATCTGAGGCAGACCCTTCATTTAGGGATTAATTATTGCTCTCTAACTAGTCCCAGGGATTAATTGTTTAGATCGCTCCTTGCTTTCCAAGGCCACCTTGCCTGGGACTTGCCTAGGGCCCTGTCCCAACTTCTCTCAGATCCAGCTTCGGCTCTTAAGACCTCAGCATGAATCAGAGCCCTGGACCCCTCACTCATCTGGAAGGAATGGGTGCTTGGCAGGGTGTGTTGAGCTGGAGGTGCCTACAGGAAATGTTTGGTTCTTATGTTGATGAGAAGGGTCGAAGCTGGAGATGAAGATTTGGGAGTCATTCCTGCATTAGAGGTGGTAGTAGAAGCTACGAGTGCGGATGAGTTGCTCAGGCAGAGTGAGCTGCATGAGAAAATAAAGGATGAAGCCCGAGAGGACCAACAGGAAAAGGTCAGGCAGCGGTGCCTGCACCGAAGACGGAGAAACTGGAGAGGCTGTAGCACTGAATTAGACTCAACAGCTGGGGAGTCACCAGGGACCTTAGGACAAGCTGTTTCAGTGGTCTGGTGGGAGAAGAAGCAGAGTGAACCACAGGCTCTGCTCTGCGGCACAGAGAACTCTGGCTGCCAAGGAGGTATCTCTGTCTCTGTTGACTGGCTACCTCACTACCTTCTGTTTCCATTTATGTTTCTCTTAGCTGATATACCCAGACACACTGCCAGTCTGGATCAATACAACAGTTGGGGATCTATTTTATACCACAGAAACTACTGCCAAAGATTTTCTGGGTTCATACACGGTGCTGTCTCACAGTTAACCTTCAGGTCCTCAGTTTGCAAGCTAGTAAGCACTTCAATTGATTCAGCATAATATAAATTCGGCTTCTCATGGCAATGCTAGTCCCACATCATTAATTCCATTGACAACAGCTGGCTGGCGTGAGTAGCGGCCTCAGCTTCCCTTGCTCTCCGTCTAGCCATAGCCACCTCCACTGCCTATCATTGTCTCATATTAAGCTTGGTTAGCATCACTATTTTTGTTTGTTTGTTTGTTTTTTGGCCACGCTGCGAGGCTTGCGGAGGCTTAGTTTCTCAACCAGGAATCGAACAGGGGCCCTCAGCAGTGAAAGTGTGGAGTCCTAACCACTGGACCGCCAGTGAATTCCTTTTTTTTTTTTCCTTAAATAGCTTCACTCATTTTTTGGCTCCTCCTCTCTCCCCTCAACGGTTTAATTATCGAATAAAACATTTATTCCATACATTTATACCACGCTTTCACGTTGATTTACAAAGCACCTTCCTCTATTGGCATCTCACAACACACGCTAGGAATTATTAGGCTGGAAGGGCAGTGGCGGGGCGCGCGCACCCCCTGCTGGCGTCCCGGCGCGCTGCAGCCTCCCTTCCTTCCCGCGCGTCAGGAGCTCGAGAGAAGGCTGAGACGCTAGTGCCCGCGCAAAGCTTCCTGGGAAATGTCTGGGGTGTACGTGTTAAACTACAAATCCTGATACGCACCGCGCTGCAGCCCCGAAGAGGGTGCTTTCTGGTGACTCTGAATCTTTGTCAGTGTCGTTGGGACTGCTGCACAAGGCTGATTCAGTGTTCACAGGAGGTTTTGGGAGAACATGATAGCTCTTCCGCCGGGTGTGCACGAACGGACTTGGCTTCCGCTGCTTCCTCGGACTCGCTCGGTGTGGCGAATCTGCCGTTGCGGCACGGTGGCTGGGCGCGCAAGGCCCCACGGGAAGCTTGTGGACTCTGCTGTGGGAAGAAGGACGCCAGGTTTCTTGGGCAGCCACAGTCATGGCGGAGACGGCCCACAGTGCCGGGGGCTCCGCTCCTGGGGCGGCGGCCTCCGCCGAAGCCCCGCTGCAGTACAGCATTCTTCTGCAGTACCTGGTGGGTGACAAGCGTCAGCCCCGGCTCCTGGAGCCTGGGAGCCTGGGCGGGATCCCGAGTCCGGCCAAGAGTGAGGAGCAGAAGGTGGTCGAGAGGGCGATGGAAAGCTGCGCCTTCAAGGCGGCGCTGGCCTGCTTGGGAGGTGAGGCGAGGAGGGGGGCCTTTGGGAGGCTTAGGGCTTGGGCGGCATAGGGGTCCCCTGCCAAGAAGACCACGCGCCTGGGAGGCAAGGAGTCCATGGGCTTCGACCTTGACCCACCCCCGCCTGGTTCAGTGAGCTCGAGCAGCGCCTCCCTAGACCCCGAGGTTGGCTTTCGCCTCTGGAAATTGGATCAGAGAATCGATCCTGGGTCGGGACCTGGGGGTTATAAGATGGTTGACTTCATTCATTCATTCGCTTTTAAATAATCATTTTTCAACAATTTGTTACTTTGCAACTATCACGTGTCAGGCGGTGGAAAGACAGGGTGAGAACAAGATCCTTGTTCTCATGAAGCTAACATTTTAATATACATAGAAAATTGTTGAGAAGGAGCCTGGAGGAGAGCTCCGCAGACATAGGGCACAGCACCTGCAAAGGTCTGGCCGGAAGTGGCTTGAGGTTGGAAAAACAGAAAAGCCAGTGAGGCCAGTGTGACTAGGCAGCAGGGAAAGAGGGGGAAAGAAGTCTGGACTTGGCTTTTTTTTTTTTTTTTTTTTTTTTTAACGTTTTGAGGATTTGAGAATGTAGGTGTCCCTCCTGTATGCAGAGTAAAGAGGGTGGCCATTTGCAGGTGATTTGAAGTCTCATTGAGAATGAAAGGCAATTAAGAAAGGAATGTAGTGAGAGTGCACATGTAAAGTAGAGCAGAAAGAAAAAAACATCTTTTTTGGTTGGGGGAAGGCCAAAAGAGGAGGTGAGACTAGAGCGTGTCTTGGAGGATTGAGAGAATGGGGTTAGACAAAGAGGAGGAGAAACAGCATTTCAAGTTGGGGGTGGGGTGGGGGATTTGGGCTTTTTGCCTGCAGGTATTAGGGCAGTCATTGATGGTTTTTAAATTATTTTTTTAAATGTTTTAAAATTTTATTATTTATTTATGGCTGTGTTGGGTCTTCGTTTCTGTGCGAGGGCTTTCTCTAGTTGTGGCGAGTGGGGGCCACTCTTCATCGCGGTGCGCGGGCCTCTCACTATCGCGGCCTCTCTTGTTGCGGAGCACAGGCTCCAGACGCGCAGGCTGAGCAATTGTGGCTCACGGGCCTAGTTGCTCCGCGGCATGTGGGATCTTCCCAGACAAGGGCTCGAACCCGTGTCCCCTGCATTGGCAGGCAGATTCTCAACCACTGCGCCACCAGGGAAGCCCTAAATTATTTTTTTAATGTTTATGTATGTATGTATTTATTTTGGCTGCGCTGGGTCTTAGTTGCGGCATGCGGGATCTTTAGTTGCGGCATGCGAACTCTTAGTTGCAGCATGCATGTGGGATCTAGTTCCCCGACCAGAAATCGAACCCAGCCCCCTTCATTGGGTGCGTGGAGTCTTACCCACTGGACCACCAGGGAAGTCCCCATTGATGGTTTTTTAGAGGGTAACAAGTGGTAATGAGCATGATGACTCAAGGTGGAGTGTGATGAAGGAAAGGAAAGTCTGTAGATAGGGAGACCATATAGGGAATTTGCTAGACTGAAGCTCCATGAGACAGGGACTGGGTCTTTGTTCATCATGTGCCTGACCCTAATAAATACATATCTGTTGAAATGATGAATGAGTCTTGGTAGTGCTCCAGGGGCGAAGTGATAAAGGCCTTAGACTAGGATGATAATTGTGGACATAGGGTTACAGGGGGAAGCAAAGAAACAGTCAGAAATGCCCCTGAAGTTTGGAGCAGGAGTGACTGGAAAGAAGGAGCCATAAGCAGGAAAGTCTGGAGGGGAGGCACCCATGATTTCATTCAATGTATACCGACCTTGAGGTGGCAAGAGGACGTCCATGTGGAAATGTCCAGCAGGCTCAGGAAGGTCAGCTGTGGACAGCAGTGTGGGGTTTGCCATTTGGTAGCTTTGTGACCTTAGGGAAATTAGTTAACCTCTCTGAGCCTCAGTTTCTTCAGCTACAGAAAGGAGAGGATAATAATATCTATCTCACAGGACTATTGTGAAGAATAAATGAGGCTGTGACTATAAGGCGTCAGAGTAATTGCCACATGGTATTTACCGAATGACTATTATGGATGTCACCGTCGTCAAGGGAGTGATTTGCAAAGTTGATACCTGAACTTGAGGGTGACTGGTTTACATGTGAGAATGTAGAGAGAGAAAGAGGGTTAAAGACTGAATTTTGAGGAATGTTAGAAAATGAAAGGGGGAAGAAATCCAAGAAGAGTCAGAGAAGAAGCTGCCAACGGGATAGATCCTGGATTTTGTAATGTGGAAACCAGACAAGTAGAGTTTTCCAGGCAACAGGGGGCGTCCTCTTCGCTGGTGGCCATCCAAAAGGTGCTATTTGAGTATGACCCCATTACAGTAATCCAGAAAACATACAAAGAAATCTTCATCTCTGTGTTTGTTTTTAGGATTTGTCTTGGGAGGTGCATTTGGGGTGTTCACTGCCGGCATTGATACCAATGTGGGCTTTGACCCTAAGGATCCTTACCGCACGCCTACAGCAAAAGAAGTTCTTAAAGACATGGGGCAGAGAGGAATGTCCTACGCCAAAAATTTTGCCATCGTGGGCGCCATGTTTTCTTGCACTGAGTGTTTGGTAGAATCTGTAAGTGTCCCTGCCTTCTGACAAAGCCTTGCCTGTTTCCATCTTAGAACTTCTCAAGAGAAATACTCTTAATGCTGCTAGAAAGCAGGGCAGAAATGTCCAATACTTGCTAGATTAAATTTCCATTAAATAGTCCCTAATGTAAACTTTTTGTGCGTTTATGATTTGGGCTTGCATTATTTTTTACTTGTTTTTGTAGGCTAGAAGTTGGTTAATGATTTTATTTTATTTATTTATTTTTTGGCTGCACCGTGCTGCTTGCAGGATCTTGGTTCCCCAACCAGGGATTGAACCTGGGCTCCCTGCAGTGGAAGCACGGAGTCCTCACCACTGGACTGCCAGGGAATTCCCAGTTAATGATTTTAAACAGAATACTTACTGGGGAACTGAGAAGAGATGTTGATTACTTGTCAAATGTTACACTTGGTTTCAGCGCTCTGGTACCACCTGCAGGAAGCATTTATGAACACATTCAAATTTTTTAGGAACTATACTTTTGAAAGAGAAAAAGATATGTTTCCTTTGGGGAGGGACTAAATTAGCCAGCCAGAAACCCCGTCTTTTTTTTTCCTTAATCATCTTGTCTGGCTTGTTTCTTTGGCTCTGAACTGCTCTTCTCCACCCACAGTACCGGGGAAAATCAGATTGGAAGAACAGTGTCATTAGTGGCTGCATCACTGGAGGAGCCATTGGTTTTAGAGGTTAGTAAACAATTCTCAGATGGTTTTCTTTGTGGCCTTGGACAACATGCTGAAGTTGACATTTCTAAACATATGAGCATTCCAAGGACAGCCCAAGGCATATGTGGACACTTGATATTCTTCCCTTCTGACAAGTAAATCACGTTTGCTTCTGTGTTAACTCAGTTTTGGAAACTTCTAGTATCTAGATCAGGGTTTCTGATCCTTGGCATTGTTGACATTTTGGACCAGATAAATGTTTGCTAGGGGGAGGGGGGCGCTGTCCTGTGCATGGTAGGACGTGTAGCAGCATCCCTGGCCTCTACGCCCTAGATGCTAGTAGCATGCTTTAGTGGTGACAAGTAAAAGTGTCTCCAGACATTGCCAAATGTCCCCTGGGGAACAAAGTCACCCCCAGGTGAGAACCACAGAGAGATCTAGATCTATCTTAGAAAAAAGAACTGCCCCCATCTTGAACACACAGGAAGAACTTCCTCATAATATGCAGGTGTGTGTTGCTATGCAGGAAAGTACAGAAGCATAGCTGGGCCCCATTTGTCCAAATAGCAGGCTCTGCTGAAATTTCAGTTCCATGCATTGCAAACAGTTAGACATCTTTCTTCATACTATACAACTGTCATTTTAATTTTGTGTATAAGTTATCACGGTAATGTCTTTTTGCACCTTAGGGTTCTTAGATTTCTACCCCTTGAAAGCCAAATATAGGTATTCTAGAAATGTTGGATTATCATCTATAAACAACAAAGAGAAAAACCGGTTCCCTGCCACTTCTCCCTGTTGGTGTGTCCGTCAAGAGTGTGGTGCAGGGCGTCAGTGACTTAGCGTCCTTAACAGTGTACATTGCTGGGCTGCTCTCCATCTGCTGTGCCCGGACTTACCCAAAGCAAACAGCCTTTTTTCTCATTTTCTGAGAGGCAGGATGATTTGCTATCATTAAAACCTGATTTTCCTCCTCAAACAGCCATTTGTGATTTATGGAGTAACTTCCCCTTTGGTCTTCCCATGTCTCGGCTTTGTCAGGGCCTTTGAGAGGCTCAGCTCCCTCTAGGATTGCTTTGATCACCTTCCCAGGAATTTATTCCATAAACAAATCAGGGTAACAGGCCATATGCTTTCACTTGATGCTAAGGGCTGGTTCTCTTAACCAGTTTCCTGCCTGTGAGGGGCTATTTTCATGAGGCTGGAAATAGTAATTCTTTAGAATGAGAAAAGTTAAACGAATGTACAGTTAGATAAAAGCACACTGGATCAGATCGTGTGCACAGCTTCACTGAAGTCTTCCAGCTGTCTGCTAGGTTGAATGATTCAGAACACGTACGCCAGTTTCTTTGCACCTGCGGGTACCCAAACTTTTCCTGAGTGCAGCCTGACCCAGCATCTGTCACCACAGGTAATGTCATTTGTGTTTGCTTTACAGCTGGCTTAAAGGCTGGGGTCATTGGTTGTGGAGGTTTTGCTGCTTTCTCTGCTGCGATCGATTATTACCTACGATGAGAGCAATTGCCTCCGGGGAAGGACGATGCCAGCCCAGGATCAGAGCTGTTCTGTGTAGGGCAGTTTCTGCCCTACCATTCCGGGGCACTTGCTTCAGAGACTGAAGACACTTGTTTTCCCTCACGTAGTTGGTGTTGTGAGGGAACCACCTGGCTGCAATCTGCCACCTCCGAGCAGCCACGCTCTCTGCTCCTGGACTCCAGCCAGGCTGTGGGGGGCTGTGCCACGCCAGCCTCTCTCTTTCGGGCAGATCAGGAGTCAGCGTGTTGACCTGTAGGAATTGAGTTTCGCAGAGGTTCAGTCCTGACCACAGTTGGCCCCCTGGTTGTTTGGTGCCGTGGGAACGGAAGGGACTTGACATATACCCGGGAAGCTGTTCCACCTTGGACCTCCGTGCCGTCATCCATCTCACACACTGGGGCAGGGCAAAGTGAATTTATGCCATCCGACCAATTATGTCATTTTGTTTAGTGTTCTGCTATCCTTGTTAAAAAACATATATATATGTATTGATATTACAGTTTAAAAGGTTGGCTTATTTTTATTTTCAAATTCCACAATTGCCAAAAATGGTTCCAGGTGCCCAAAGATTGAACATACATAGGGAAAGCGTGAGCAAACTCCTGAGAAGTTTGGGAATGTTAGGTTCCCAGGGTCTGCAGAGTAGTGTTATCCTCACTGAGATTGTTGCATTGGCCAGGGCCTTCCCCTAAAGCCCAGCCTAGCCGTGTCCTAGGATGCGTTGAAATTCCACGCATAACCCCTGCTGGCCTCTTCTAAAACAGCCCTCCTGTGGGCGGGCCAGTGGGAATGCCTGCGGTCTAAACCACACATTGGTGTTCTGCTCTGACCACCAGACCAGGCCCGGCTCGAGGACACAGTGTGTGGAGGGTCCTGCTCTGGTCATCCTGGTGACTAAGTCACAGCGGCCACTGGCTACGATCAGACCGCCCTGAGGAGCTGTCCACCACCACTGTGTTTGTTTCTCTGGCGTCAGTGGTTTTTTTCTCCCTTAAACATACCCGTGTTTTTGACTTGACCTGGTAGCCTTTTTCTGACAGTAGCAGCTCAGCCTAATTCTGTGCCATATGCAAAGAAACAGCCTCTTACACTTGGGATCTGCCACACGTGCTGCTTTACTCGGGTGCCTTGGTGGTGGGGTGAAGATGAACTCAGGACAGGCAGGTAGCTTGGTGGGGGCCACGTAATTCCAGCCACCTTAAGCCAGTGGTAACGTCTCCTTTGTTCTACCTTTGCCTTTTTGCCTTTTTTTGGCTCTCTGCCCCCTGGTCTGCTGTCTTCCAGCTCACCCACCCTTAACCATAATTCAGACTCAGCTGAACCATCCAGACATCCTGAGTGTGTGTGTGAGATAATGTCAAACCCAGCTGGTAACACCTTCCTCTGGCCACGTCTGCTGTTGCCTTTGGAATGAGTGAGCTAGTACACAAGGCTCATGTCCTTCTATGGGGAAGTCTATAGAATGCCTGTCCCAGTCTCAGTCACGAGGCTTCACTGCTGCTAGGCTGGCTGGAGTATCCTCACAGGTCAGAGAACAAATGTAGGAGTGTTTCCTCTACCGTCCGCAAATAAGTCACCTATAAGCACTTAGAGCAAGAGTAGATACTCCTACCCTGGCACCTGTTACAGTGCTAGAAGCCCAGCATCTTCTACCATCCAGTCTAGTGCGTGGGGTCAAATACATTGACTGAGTATAGGAAACTCTGCCCTCACGACTGCCTTGAAAAAGATGAGCCCCGGGCTGTCAGTAGCCATCAGTTCAATAAGCCAAGCATTGTCCACGTTGACTATTCAATCAAGAGAGGAGATGAATAGTTTCCTGTTTTAGATGGCTAAGGAGGCAGTATGAGCTCATAAACCAAACACCAATTTTCAGAGACATCTGTTCCTGATCTCCAGAATAAACACAGTGTCCAATGGCTTAGGCTGGTGGGAGCCTACATTAACCCCACTAGCTCTCTTACAGGGAGGATGGGCCCTCTAGGGGATCCAGCCTCTCCAACAAGCAGATTAGGACAAAAGGCTGCCCCAAAGACCTACTTCCAAGGAAAATGTAGAGAAAAGTTTACATAAAATAAGCCTCCACTTGAATGGACAACTTCCTGCCATCTCTCTGAGGCATACTGATGGCCACGTCCCTGGTGGGGCAGTTGTATTTCATGAAAAGAACTGGCTGGTGACTGAGCTGGAGGCGTTTGTGAAAGAGCAAGGAGAGGGCGTGGGCTCACCTCCCCCCAAAACTGCCACAGTCCCCACAGGCCGAAGGGAAGCTCAAGGGGGAGTTCACTAGGTAAATAGATTCTTGGAAGCACATCTGGATGCAGCTGGAAGAGTTAAATATTTAGATTGGTGGTCTTCCCTGGACTCCTGAGAACACAAACGTCCACACCACAGGGCTGAGTTGTGTGCAAATGTTGGGGCTTTGCATTTTTTTTTATTAACATTTTCCTCTCACGTGGTTTACATCAATTTATAATCTACGTAAGTTGAAACAGAACATAGACCAAAGAAAAATATATCCTTACCAACTTATTAAAGTCAAATATTAATGAAGTGTCCCATCCTACCTGTATCAGCAAACACCGGCAGCCCACAGCCGTTGCCAGCAAGGACAGGCATGCAGGATTCCTGTAGCCTGTCTGATGGGCCTCTGTTGGCACAGCCTGCCCTGCTGGGCACAGTGGCTGGGGCTTCTGGGCTGCACAGTCCCTGTCTCGTAGGAGAACCCATGGGCTATTTCCTTGGTGCAGCTCAGTCCAGGTCTGGTACCCGACCCTCCCCATTCTTGGGGGTGGAATTTATAAATATTCTGAGCCTTTTGCATTTCTCAGCCCTTCCGGCCTTCCTCCCATTCTCATTGCCTAACTGAGGTTGGGGGGCTGCGGTAGCTACCTGATGCTGAGAAGCAAACCTCCCTTGTTTTGGGGAGGTGGGAGGCACCCATTTGGGGCTGTAAATAGCTCTAGCTGGGCCCCCAGTTCATTCCAGTCAATGGCTGTGGAAGCAAGAGCCTTCCATGCCACATACCAGCTCCTGAGTGCCGAGCAGACTCCAGGGATGATCAGACACTGGGGATCTTTAGACTCAAGCGGCCTTCTTTCTCTCCCCCGTCTCAGGGAGCGGGGCTCCTTGCTAAGCTGCTAGCAGGCAGCTAGGGGGTCAGTATTTCCCTCCTCTTAGGCATCTCTTTCCTCCGATGTGCACAGAATGTGTACCGTTCTGCCCATGATTGGGCAACAGGTGTAAACAAGATGAGAAAGGGCCCTTCCTCTCACTGAGCAAGTGCTACGGCTTTAGGGCCCTAAACCCTTCTTTAAAACAGCCCTGAGCTCAAGCTAGGGGAGCTCTTCTCTCCAATCCTGAGGGCCTAGAATCTAGTCTCCGCCACATAGGAGAGCCAGGGAGCTGTGTACTGCAGCTCCAATCTCTGCAGCCCGGGAGTGCCTGCCCTCCCAGGCTAACTGCCAGAGGCCGGCGGCCGCTGCTCAGGTGGGAAGAAATTGCACTTTGCGGGTACTTCTCACTCCTTTCCAGTGCTGAGCAGCGGGCCTCGGCGTTGGGATCGGAACCTGCTGATCCCCTACTCTGGAGCAGAGCGTCCACACGAGGGTCCCCTGCAAAACCCAGTCCCAAGAGAGGCAGGTACCTGTGTCTCCTCATTCTTCCCCAGCTCCTGGAGTTTCCCCGAGTTCACCCGCAAGGCTGCATCTAGAAGCCGGGGGTGGAAGGCAGCACCATGACGGCTGGCTAGCTGGACCGTGCCTGCCTTTCCCAGGGCCTGGAGCACACGTGGCCGTGGGGGCTGCCCCTGGCAGTGCTTGGCTGTGGAGAAAGTGTAAACCCTAAGGCAAAGGTGCCACGAGGTACGGAAGGCACCGGGAAGGTCTAGCCCTCCTGGACAGAACCTGCCTGTTTCTGGACACCTGCTTCAGCCATAGTAGCTGCCCTCCCAGAAGCCCAGCTCCACGAGAAAAGCCACCACAACTGCTTGCTGCCGAGAGCCTCTTTCCCCCCAGCCCAGGACACCCAGCGCTCCCTGGCGCTCCTCTCAACGTCCCACCTGTCCTTTTTCCTCGGCGGCCTGACCCTCCCACCTCCCCCAGTTCTTTTCCTGACCCTCTGGCTACCTTGATAGCAGGTCACTTGTGAGTCTTTATACTCAAAGGAAATAGAACACCAACGGAAAAGGAACTGAAAAGCAGAAGAAACAGTCAAAGATGCCTCACTGGTACTGGAGACAGAACAGATAAACCCAGAAATGGAGATTCTCAGGTGGAAAAATCCCAGAAATCCGCTCTCCAGCCTGTGCTAAGCTGAGGATTAGTGTGAGTCCGTCTCCTTGTCCAACATTTGCACAGGCGGCAAGGCAAGCAGGTGCGCTTCCGCAGGCAGAGGGCAAGGAGAGGCCGGGGGCGGCAGGCGGCGGCATGGCACGGGCCACCACTGCCACCGCCGCCCAGGGCCTCCTCAGAGCTTTCGAGGCGCTGGATCAAAAACCAAGGCTGCACATGCATGCAGGCAGGCTGGGAGGGAGGAGAGGGCGGAGGAAGACCGAGGGGAGGCTGCCAGGAGACTGCGATCTGGGAGCAGGGCCAAGAGAGGAGAAGCTGGCAGCAGTCACAGAGCGCAAAATAAAAGCCCTTGGACTGGACTCAGGAGGAAAGAAAGTGTTGGAGGAAATGAAAGAACAAAGCAGGCTGTCTGTGTGCCCACACCGGGTCGGTCACTACCTTTCCTGCATGACAAGTAGACGTAAAACAATTCCCGAACAGCACGGAGCATTAGACACAACTAGAGGAACAGAGGGCAGAGCCCGGGGTGCGCAGCAAGGCTGGGGCCGGGTCAGCTGGCTTTGTACAAGGTGGCACAAAAGATGCACGTCTTCCAGTTCTTGGAAATCTGTGTCCCTTGGAGTCTGGAGCGCTGGGTTTGGGAGTTCTCTATTGTAGTCCTTCAAGTCTGGGTTGGGTCCCCGGCTGGAGAGGCTGGCTCGGGCCACCCCCCCCAGACGCTCCCACCTCGGGCTACACATCGGTGGAGAAGTACAGTGTGTTCCGCTTCAGTTCTGCGAAGGAAATGGGGGGGTGCTGCAGGTAGTAGAGGAGGACCTGGACCTGCGGGAAGACAGGGGAGACTGAGGCTGGGGTCCTCGCCCTGGAGGCCCTCCTCCGACCCGCTGAGAAGACGTGGTCTCCAGGCTGGGCCCCCGTGGCTCCCCGCTTCCCCTTCCTCGGAAGCCCAGGTGCGGCTGCCCATTTGCAGCAGTAGAGGGCGCCGCAGGGCAGAGGGTGGGGAGCCTGGGGCCACTTCCCCAACCTCAGTCACAAACTTCCAACCTGCTCCAGAGCTTGGCTTTGGCTTGGCAGCCCTGCTTCAGACCAGACCCTGCCCTGGGTCTTGTAGGGCTCCCAGGGAAGCTTCCTGACCCTGGAAGCGATGCTAGAGCTTCCATGCGTGGGGACAAGGCCCCAGATTTTTCTGATACCCGTAGGCTTGCTTTCTGAGGCCCAGGCACTCCCAGGATTGCAGCCAGCACTTGAGACAGACAACCTCTGGGCCCCTGGTCTAGGTTCCTACTTTTCAGCAGGACTGTCCAGAGCCCTGCCTCCCTGGTGACATCCTACAGACCATCATCCCCGCTGTCAGGAGGGGAGGGGGTTAGGAGTCCTAGCTGTTCTCTCTCCACCCCTCAGGGAGGCTTGTCTCTCCCCTCCAGCAGCCACAGGCCTGGGCAGCGCGTAGGTACCTGTGCCATGACATCGTGGGACCAGATGTCGGCAGCCGACGTGAGGTGTGCTTTGCTTTCCACTTCTGAGGGTCTCAGTAACGTGGGGCCAAACACAGTAGCCAGGTTGTGAAGGGACATCTTATTGACGGGCTCCTTCTCAGCAACCCTGGCGGGGAGGGGAGGGGAGGGGAGGGGAGAAAAGTCATTTCTGGCAGCCGTGTGGGGCTCCAGACCCTTGGCTGTTACCACTCCTGGAAGGATTCCCACAGGTGGTCACTAGCCTCCCTCTCCTGAGGGTAGAGACCGCTTGGTAGGGAGGGGACTCAGCCAAGGGACCAAGTTCCGAGCTATGTTCCAGTACGTTCCAATAACAGATTCCCAGCTCCTGGGCCACCCCTTGAACTGATGGTAAACTGTCAGAGCCAGAAGGACCCACTCCAACTCCCTTGCCTTAGAGATACTATCACTGGTTCAAGAACTTTCCCTATAATAATTCATGCTCATCACAAACCTTTGGGTAGGTAATATTATCATCTCCACTGTACAGATGAAGAAACCAGAGTACAGAGAGGTTAAGTGACTTGCCCGAAGTTACACAGCTAGCAAGTGGCAGAGCTGGGATCTGAACCCAGGCAGTTTGCCTCCAGAGCCCATGGTCTTCCCCACCCTGTGCGTTCCCCACAATCAGCCCAGCCGTGGAGTGGGACCCTGAGGAAGAGTCCGAGCAGGCGGGGCTGGGCAGGGGGCAAAGGCCTGAGGCTCTGCCTGCTGCGCTGTGGCAGGAACAACCCTCATCCCAGATGGAGCCCAGGGGCTGTTCTCCTCAAGCTCTTCCAGAAGGGTCTGCCTCATGGGGCTCCAGAGCTGCCTCCCCTTTGGATCTTCCTCTGCTTCTCTTGCATAATCAGCCAGATGCTCTGTAGATATTTCCCGAGTGACAGCAGGGGCTGCCATCTGTGGCTGGTGTCCAGCAGGCTCAGTACCACCCAACTCATCAGAGAGGCCCTGTGCCTCCCCCGGTCCCAAGCAGTGTTTCTGGGGCTGAGACCCAGCCACCCCGAACAGCGCCCCTCGCCCCACTCCCACTACACCGCCACTCCACCCTCCAGGCCGGAGCCATGGATGTGCCTGCTGACTGCTTGGGAAACAGGCAGAAAAACACTGCCGTGCCAGGAGGCAGCTGTGCAGCTGGCCCAGCCCCTCACCACACACCCCCCCCAGCCAGGGCCCAGATGTGGGAACAGAGTGTGCCCGGTTCCCAGGGTGGAAAGCCTAATGAATTTTCCTTCCCATCCCTCCTCTGTGTATCCTCCCCGCAGTGCTCGCCAAACTATTTGGGAATTGGTTGGGACTTCGGTCCTGGCCAAACCAGAGGGAAAATGTCTCATAATGGGAAAAACAAGACAGCAGCCCAGGCGTTCCCAGGTCTCTGGCCCTCCAGAGCCTGGCCTGGCCTGGCGGCCGAGCCGCCACTGGGAGCCTGGGCCTGAGGGCTCACGGCCCCTCACCAGGAGCTCCCTGGTCCCGGGTGGCAAATGGACTTAAGGGACGCCTGGGGACTTTTCCTCCCCACTCACACCTGGGACCGGTCCTGGACTCAAAGGTGAGTGACAAAAAAAAAAAAAAAAAAAAAGTTAGTGACAAGGTCACTGTCAGGGCTAGCTTCCAGTATGAACTTTGCTGCAGGCGTAACTTGAGCAGCTGTTGGTTTGACCTGACTGTGGAGGGGGCAGAGGAGAAGGTCAGAAGGGCTGTAGTTTAGGATCTGGGAGATGTGGCTTCTAAGGGCAGAGCTGCTGCTAACCCCAGGCAAGTCCCTGCTGGGCTGGGGACTCAGATTCCCTATCTGTTCGATGAGCTGTGGGTCAAGACCAGCGGGCTTCAGATTTTTTTGACTGTGACCCACAAACGCACACACACACACACACACATGCACACACACGTTTGACCCGATCGTCCAGCACATGCAACGTGCGTAACTGAACAGAACAATAGGCACACTTGCTGCTCGCAGCGCACCCTGAGGCTGTCTCTCCTACTCCGTTTAAAAAATGCTAAGTGGACCGAATGACCTACTGACTGTAAAATCCACCTACAGTCCTTGGCTCTAGCCCTGCCTTTCTAAGCATTCTGTGGCCAGTATTTGAGGTTGCCATTAGGACCCAAGTATTTCTCAAAAGAGAAGAATGTGAACACAAGAATTTGAAGAGCAAACTCTCACCCTGCTATGGTGTCCCAGCAGACACCAGCAGACACCAGCACCCACTTGGAGGCACGGAGGATGTGGGTTCCCCAGCGGATGTGTCCTCCCCCCAGCTGAAGCCTGCCCTGGCTCCCTGCCCCCTCCCCTGGATGGGCCCCTCCCCATTACCTTTTCAAGTGTTCCAGCAGGAAGAGGAAGGTGATGAGGTTGGGGTCTGGCAGGGAGCGGAGCAGGTGCATCATGCAGTTTTCCTTGGCAGCAGGGTCTGACAGGGCTGTGGGGAGAGAAGGCGCTGGGGCGGGGCTTGGCTCGGGGCGGGGAGGCCTTAGCCAGTGCCCTGTGGTCAGGAGGCTGCGGGACGCTGCGGGAAAGCCCAGGCGCAGCAGGGGGTCAGGGGAGCAGACCCTGCAGGGAAGGGCCTGGTATTTCCCCAACGGTGGGCTACTGGAGGTTCCTACAGGAGGCCCCACCACAACCTGTAACTCAGCCAGGAGGCAGGCTGGTGGGCAGCAGACACTGTTCTTGCCCTCCCTGCAGAGGCCTTTGGGGCTGGAGCCATTCCCCACACCTGGACTGTAAGGCTGAGTTTAAGACAGTGATGTCATGGCATGAACGTTCTCTCTCTCTTTTTTTGGCCGCACCACACGGCTTGTGGAATCTTAGTTCCCTGAGCAGGGATTGAAACCAGGCCCTCTGCAGTGAGAGCACGGAGTCCTAACCACTGCACCACCAGGGAATTCCCTGAATGTTCTTTTTCAAGCACCTCCGCTGCCGGAGCCCAGCAGTGAGCTGCCTTCCATGGGCTCCTCATTCCTGTGATCCAACCCAGGAGAAGACAAGGCAGGAGGGATGCGCCCAGGCCAGGATTTGGCCCCGGTGGGTAGAGGCCGGAGCCTTGCCAGCCAGGGCTCCCAGCTTCCTCCCCACCCTGGGCATAGGTCGGAGATGAGACAGTGCTCCTTTTGGAAGGCTCGGTACAGGCCATGTCAAGTGTACGCCAGCTCACTTCTTCTTGGCCCCAGGGCACCAGCCCCTGACCACCCACCTCAGGGCAGATCTCCCTGGATGCCTGGGTTTCTAGGCAAGGAGGTCAGTGTCCAAAGAGGAAGCACAGAGGGCAGCCCAGAGGGATGAGACGGGAAAAGGGCAGGGGAGAGAGGGTCCAGCCTCCAGATGAGGCCCCAGCAGGCCACACCTTGCCCTCCAGGCCACTCAGCCACACGGCCCCATGCACTGGGCAGATCAACAAGCAAGGGAAGCCACAGATCTCCTCTCTCACTCTTTACTGGTCAGGGAGGCCTGGCTCAGCCCAGCCCTCAGGCCCCCACTGGAGGCTCACCGATGCCCTCCATGAAGGCTGGGTAAAGTCGGTCTGTGAGGAGGGGCTCGGGCAGCTCCCGGAAGTATAGCTTGAGGGTGCCAGCGATGGCGTTGATGTCCATGTCACTCAGCATCAGCAGGATGTCCTTGTTATCTGTAGGGGAGACGGGAGGTCAGGGGCTGTGCCGGCTGAGCCACCTCCGTCCCCCACGCAGCCCTCAGCTGGGCAAGTAGCCCTGTTCCGTCCCTATATCCATCCTGAGACAGCTTGCCCGGGACACCCCCCCCCCACCCCCGTCTCCGGCCTGGTCTCCCCAGGAATGGCAGGATGTAGGTAGTGCGCACAGGTGGCCTGTGACTCAGCTCCGTGGGGGGAGGGGAGCATCAATCATCACCCAGAGTCCTGGAGACACACTCACACCACGCGTCACATGCCCTCCTTCCAACTGGAATCTCCCCACTGCTAAGCCCCTCTCTGGAAGGCGCTGCACATTTTTTATACCTAAAATCACGTTCCGACAAAGCCTCAGCTTCCAGGTGGCACAGAGGAGCCGTGTGCCAGCGCGTCCCCAGCTCCCCACCCCAGGCTCCCCGAACACGTCTGCCGGGCAGCTGCCCACACCCACCGGGCCCCCTCTCAGCTCCCACGGAATCAGCACTGCCCGGCCAGGTCAGGTGTCCTGACTACTGGGTGTGCTGTTGCTGCAGCCTGAATGGCGAGATAGGGGAAAGAACCAGAAAGGTCAGGCGCCACCACCGAGGAGCCTACAGTCAAAGCGAGAGGCAGCAGTGCCCCTCCCAGAGGGCACTGGGGGCCCGGGAGAAGGCGGGGGTGCCCGTGCCAGCCAACCCAGGCTCAAAGCCCTTTAGTTTCCCTGCAGCCCACTGGGCACCAGGGAGCCAGCAAGAAAGCCAGGAACACAGACTCTGGAACCTGAAAGATGTGAGTTTAAATCAGGCTCAAAGCCTATATACTGAGTAATCCTGGGCAAGTGACTTGGCCTCTCTGAGGCTCAGTTTCCTAATCTGTAGCAATGGACAAGAGACTGGAGGGCAGAGGGTCACCCCATGCCATGCTGGGCTGTAGTTCACAGACCGAGGCTCCTCTGCCATTGGCTCGTCCAGGCCTCTCCGTGGAGAAGCCTCCCGCTTCCGCTGCGCTCTCCTCCCAGCCCCACGAGCCTGCCGGAGCGCCCCCTCCCCGCTGCTGCCCAGCTGGGCCTCCCCGACTCACTGGCATCAAAGACGGCCTTCAGTGCCTGGATGTCTGTGGCCACCCCTGATATCCGGTAGATGCCAACCTCCTCGATGCCCCGCTTCTCCACCTCCTCCACACACTGCCGGACGATGTAGGGCACCTTGGAGCGCTCCCGCCTGGTGGGGAGGGGATGTGAGGGGAGGGAGGATGGAGGGAGGCCCCCCAGTGAGAGCGGTATGTACCCCTTCTCTTCAAACCTTGGCCTTGGAGAGCTCTGGCTTCTGGGATCAGGAGGTGGGGGGCAAGGAGAGGGCTGAGAAAGAGGCCACGCCACCCCACCCCAACAGCCTGCCTGCACGCTGAGGGAAAGCAGGGGACAAAGGTGGGAGGGAGGAAGTTTTAGGAGATCAACCCAAAGACTAAAGGAAGAGTGTTCCTCAGAACAGAGGGCTCAGATTCAAATGCTGTGGGGGCACTCAGCAGGTCACCTACAGAGGGGGGTGGGCCAGGTCCTGGAGACAGGGGAGGGCGGGGGGCTGAAGGGTGCCCTCTCCCAAGGAGCAGCCACTCCTGGATTCCAGCCTGCCACCGTCACACCAAGACTCGGGCCTACAGTTGTCACATCTTCCCACCTATTACAAGAAGCTGACGATCTGGGATCTTCATGTGCAGTCTCCCAGTGCTTAAGTGCTGGCTCATTTATTTCTAAAGCATCGTGTGAGGCAGAGAACACACCTCTGCAGGCCACTTTTGCCCTCCAAACTGGTCATTGTGACTGTTGAACTGGAAAGTGACTGTTGAGGGGCCAGACGAGGGCGGGGCGCCTGAAGGGCAGGGCTGGCAGGGACCCCGGGCGCAACACCTACTTGGTCACCACGCTGATCTTCACACCGAAGACGCCGGTCTGCTTTTTGGACGGGGTCCTCTTCAGGCTCATGTCTCGGCTGGTGAATTTCATGGAGAATTCCACTTTGATCTGGTTGGGGGCAAGGCAGGCACAATCCCCCAGGGCGTGAGTGCCCGAGGAGTGCCCCCCAGGACTGCAAACAAGGGCTACCTCTCCCACCCAGGGCTCCCTGAAACACCTACAGGGTGGGAGCGGGAGGGGTGCAGGCAGAGGAGAGGGGGGAGGGGCTGGGCTAAGGAGGCCGGGGTTCCGACAGCCCCCGCAGGGCACCAGCAGAGGCCAGGCTGCCCACCCACTGTGCAGACACTTCCTATCTCTCTGGGCTCACCCCATTCATCTCAATCACATCTGTGTGCCAGTTCTTCGTTTCTACAGTTTGTGGATCCAGCTGCAGAGAAAGAAAGAAAGAGGACGTGAGAGAGAGAGATGACAGCTGAGACCAAGCCAGAGCTCTCCCTGCTGCTCAGCCACAGCTCAGAAGTTGGCTAAAAGGTCAGGAAGATGGAACTGGGGGCTGATGCTTATCTTGACATCAGTCCTTCAGGGGGTTCCAGCCCCCAGGCCCCTCCTGCCCTGGCTAGTGCAAGACTGCCCCCACTCTGGGAAGGAGGTGGGGTGCGCTCTTAGGCACATTCACCCATCACCTCTCATTCACTCCTTACCCCACCCTGTGAGATGGGTATTATCACCCCATTTCACAGATGCAGAAACCGAGGCTCACAAACCGTCAGCAACTTGCTCAACTTCCTGAACTGGAGTTGACCGCAGGGGATGTAGCCCGTGTGCCTGGAGGTGGTGAACGGGAGGCGGTGCCTCATAGAGGTTGAAGAGCCCTGGGTCTGAATCACAGCTCTGCCACTGCCGACTGTGTGACCTTGGAAAGTTTTCACCTTGCTAAACCTCATTTGTTTCATCTGTTCACTGCAGCCAGGAAAGAACCTGCCTTGCTGGACTGTCGTGAAGACTCAGTAAGATAACGGGTAAATGGTTGGTCTCCCAGAAAGCAAACACTCTGTAGAGGAGGCCCCCAAACTGGGCAGGAGCCCCAGGGAGGTGGAGATGGCAGGGGAAGCACAGAGACATCCCTCACAGGTGACCAAACGGGACGCCGTTTCTCTGGCTCAGTGGCCTTCAAACTGTTTTTCCTTGTGCATCCATAAAGTAATTTGGAAAAACAATGCACACCCTGGCACATTTTTAAGTCAACATCTGAATATTTCCAGAGCAAGTTTAAATAGCTGCAAAGAATATAATTTCCAGAATAATGTAAATATTTACATCTTAAAATAAAACTGTTACATCATTCTTTTAAATGTATTCAGTGGAATCCAAATTCCATAGTGATTTGATATCCACCATCATCCATTTAAAAAACACATAAACAAGTTCTTCTTTCCCTTGTAGAAACCCTGCAACGTTCCTTTTTCTCCTTGATTTTGTGTTTCTAGTCTATTTCTCCCAAAGAAATATGCCCTAGTTTGCATTTTTCTTTTTTAAAGTCTTTTATTCCTCACCCTATATTTTGCTTCAACAAAAATATCTGTATAAATGGAAATGAAAGATTTCCTGAGACCACTAGGCTCCAAATGTTTGAAACATATTCTGAATTGGTTATTACAATGATTAGCAATACATAATTAAAAATTTAACCAACACATTACAAATTTTAATAAATACTCAGCAGCAAAGTACCATTTTGGTGGAATTACATCGCTTAATGAGATGGGTAGAGCATTTTTTCTGTTTTCGTTCATATATGTACACGAATATTTGCTAGGGTGAAATGGGGTTTTAGCATCAATACTGTTTTTTTTAATTTTTATTTTATTTTTTTAATTAAGGTTTTATTCTAATGAGAGTCCACCGAGATTTTTACCCAGGGAGTGACATGATTTAATTAGCATTTAGCATTGCTTAAAGAGCTTGGTTTTTTTTTTTTCTTTTTCCCTGGCCGCACAGTGCGGCTTGTGGGATTTTATTTCCCCGACCAGGGATAGAACCCATGCCCCCTGCAGAGGAAGTGTGGAGTCTTAACCACTGGACCACCAGGGAAGTCCCTTGGTTTGGTCTTTAAAGATGTAAAGGATGAAACATCTTGTTCACATAAAGTAGATGGGGCTGAAAATAGTTTTATTATTGCAATGTTTGCAATTCTTTAACCTCTTTCCTCGGTATTTGCCTTGAATTGCATAGATACCTATTATCAATATTTATTTTAAATGATCTCAACTGACCATTTCCAACACTTTTGTGGAAAGAAAGAACTGGAAACGAAGTGACTTGTGAAAGGGTCGGAAACCCAGCTTTTAGGGTCTTTTACTTTCTCAACTCCTACATCAGCACCTCAAGTGGCCCCTCTGTTGCCACCCAGGAGGCCTGGGAGCCCTGAGCCGAGTCCCCAGGAAGCCTCGGGCTCCCCTGCAGAGCGAGGTGGTGGTGCAAGGCCCTTCTCTGGCGGGTCGCTGTTTGGCAATAGCACTGTTGGGAACTGAGGACCTGCAAGCTGACTGCTTTCAAACTCTCCTGCCCTCGTACCCCTGGACCGTCTCTGCACCCCCAGGGCATGTGCGCCATGGTCTGAACACTGCTGCTCTAACAGGCCCCTCGCCACAAAGGAAAGCTGGATCCGAGTCAGTCCAGGGTGGCTGGGCCCCGGGGCTTCTTACAGCTCGAGGTAGGACCCCCGCACCTTCTATCAGCCACACACCCGCTGGGGACGGGGGGCACCCAAGCCTCCGACAGGGTCTGGGCCCTGCATCTGGGCCCAGGCCCAGCCTGGAGAACAGGACAGAGGGAGGGTGGCGTGGAGAGGACTGAACACCATCTCAGGCATGCTAGGGAAGCGTGTGGGACCCACAGACTGGCTGCTGCCCCGGCTCTCTGTTCTACAAGGCTCGGGGCCAAGTCCTACTGGGCCCCTGACACCTTCCTCCCCTAAACTTTCTGTCCCAACCCTCACCGGGCCTGTGGCGCACCCCCTCCCGAATCCTGGGTCTTGGACACAGGGCCTTGGTCTGTCCCCAGCCCTGACCTCGAGCAGTGGCCACCTGGCGTAGAGACATCTCCACTGCTCTTCGTCCCCTGGGGCAGATACTACCCTTGGGACACACATTCTGGAATGACTACCTGCTTCTAATGCAGGTCTCTCCAGGCATCAGCATAAGCCTCAGGCCAATTCTGTGTTCCTGGACCCTAGTGCCCCTCCCCTGGCCTAGCCTCCCATGACCTGGCACCTCCTGGCAGCTGCTGTGGACTGAGCCAGTGGTCCCTCCCTGGGTCCCTTGAGTGCTATGTGGACATAGCCCAAGTGGGGAAAGTGCAGGGAATGAGAGTCAGACCGACCTGGGTCCAAATGTTCACTCTTCCACTCAACTGTGTGAATGTGGGTAAGTCACTTAACCTCCTGGAACCTCAATTTCCCTACAGGGGTGTCCATACCTGCCTCAGAGCGTTGCCATGGAAAATAGTAACAGCGACTGACGTGTTGTGGGCATTTCCTGTAAGTCTGGCTCTATGACAAACCCCTTACATACAGCATCTCAATCAATCATCATAACAAGCCCATGAGGTTTAAGCCTTTCTAGCTGCTCCCCTTCTACAGATGAGACCCCAAGGCTTAAAGAGAACGAGGAGTTTGCCCAGTGCTACACGCCTAGGAAGTGAGAGCTGGGGTACAAAATCAAGTATTCCTGACTCGCCTCAGCTAAACCTGCAAGATCCTGCCCAGCCCAGCTAGGTGTACAGCACCTAGCCTGGCGTCCTTGCCTCTTGGCAAGGCAGCTGCTGTGATGATGATTTATGTAGAAAGGAGACATCGGCCCTCCACGGTCTGGCACCACAGGCTGACCTGGGTGCTGGCAGGCCGACTCCAGTACAATTCTTTCATTCCTTCCCTCCCCATCACTTCTATTCCAGCTGCCAAGGAGCAACCCTACGTTTCCCTGGGAGCATCTGAGACAGGGCCTTAGCAAACCCTGATGCTAAGGCCTAATCCCAGCCCTGCTTCTTCCAGAAAGCCTTCCCAGGTAACTCCAGGCCTCAGGAACCTTCAGTTCCCCTCTGCCTCCCTGCCACACTAGGACCCCGTCCCCTGCACAGTTTGCTGTTGTTTCAGCCTGTCTGAGGCCAGGTCTGGGTAAGGTGGCACTGTCGTGTTTTACTGTGAGTCCTGCCACCGCCCTATTCCAAACCCCCTCTGCAGGTGCGGGCCCTGCTACCCGCGTGGGGAGGCCTGCCCAGCTCCTCGGTGCCCCGACAATGAAGCCCTGTCTCCCAGGAGGCCAGCAGCCTCCAGAAACCAAGTCTATTTCAGGACGTCATTTAAATACAGAGAAGGGAGGGTGCAGAGTAGAGAGGGACATGGCACATTTTCCAGAGAAATAATGCTGTCTGAATTGCTGTGGTTATTTATAACCCCTGGGAAATGTGGACTTTGCTATTTCCTGATTAGATTAGCGCTGGGGGTGGAGGAACCAGCTCCCTGGATGTCAGTGGACAGGAACACCTGACCTCTCACCCTCCAGTCCCAGCCGATAGGTGCTGTGCCCCCCTGCCTGGGGACCAGGTACCAGGGGGACACCAGATGACCTGAGGTAGTGACACAGATGGGGCTGCGAAGGGCCAGGCTGGGGAAACCCCCCAAGAGGGGCCCCTCCTTCACCACACAGGTAACAAAAACGCAGTGGGGCTCGCCCCAAGGAGCACAGGCAGGAGACAGAAGCAGGCCATAGAACATCCTGGAGAAAGTTATAAACGAGTGGCTGAACACAGCCTCTGGGAGCGGCTCGATTATGTCCTTTTTGCCTTTGCATTTAGACCTGGTCAGGTCATGGCTGCACATTCAGACCTCTCCTGTGGAGAAGCCGCTGCCCTCTGGGACTGATGTCCCCGAGAGAACCCCCCAGGTCCCCTGCAACAGCATTCTGGGCCCCTGCTGGGAATCTTGCATCCCAGGCAAGGAGCCCACAGAGTCTGAGAGAGAATCTGGCAGGTGGCTGGGAGGCTGCCTCACCTTCCTGGGCCTCAGCAGCCTCACGTCTAGGACAGGAAATGGGCTCCCCAGCCTTGCAGGGGGCTGAGAGGCTCTGAGGCCCTGAGCCCAGCGGAGGATGTGCGCCCAAACACCCCCCAGGTGGTGGGTGCGGCCTTCGTTTCAGGAATGTCCTCAGGGGTCCCCTCTGAGGGGTCTAAGCCCTTCCTCCCACCTGTTTCTCCCCAGCCTGGGGCAAGAGACCCTAATGTTCTCCTTCTCTCTGGCTCCAAACCTGTTCACGGCCACTTCCTAGTGCTTGGGATTTCGGAGGCACCTGTGAGTTTGGGGGCCCCCTTCCTGCTCCCCCTAGTAGGTGACAGAGTCCTTCGGACGGTGGGCACGGTCCTCCCACCATCCCACACTCCCTCCACCACGCAGCTCGCCCGCCCGACGGTCTCCTGATGGTTTCTGCTGCTGCCCCTTCCTGCGGGCCCTCACGTGGGCTCCTCAATCCACAAGGAGGGGTCAGTGCGGGATAACCTGTCACAACTGGCAGCTACAGTCCCAGCACAGAACACAGAGCAGCGGCAGAGTTACTTTGGGAGGTAACACGGGGCTTGTGGGTGACAGGGACCCGTGAAAACAGTATTCACCTGGGCTCCCAAGGGCTCCCAAGACCCCACTTTCCCACCCTGTGGCCCCTTGGTGCTGAGCCTCTTCCCTCAAAACCTCACACTGTATTTCCACAGCACAGGCCCTGAGGAAGCCCACCTCCTTGTGCACGACCCCTGATCTCCTGTCCCTCTTGGGCCTGGCCCCACTCTTTCTTTCGTTGAGCACTGCTCTACCCTCTGCCCTCTGGGCCTGGGGCCTGGCATCCTGGGCCCGTCCTGGGTCGGTGGCATGGACTTCACTTGAAGCCCAGAGTTGTTTTGGGGGCTGATAAAAACTAAGTGCAGGGCTTCCCTGGTGGCGCAGTGGTTGAGAATCTGCCTGCCAATGCAGGGGACACGGGTTCGAGCCCTGGTCTGGGAAGATCCCACATGCCACGGAGCAACTGGGCCCGTGAGCCACAATTACTGAGCCTGCGCGTCTGGAGCCTGTGCTCCGCAACAAGAGAGGCCGCGATGGTGAGAGGCCCGCGCACTGCGATGAGGAGTGGTCCCCACTTGCCGCAACTAGAGAAAGCCCTCGCACAGAAACGAAGACTCAACACAGTCATAAATAAATAAATAAAAGAACGTGAATTTCTTAAAAAAAAAAAAAACAAAAAAAAAAACTAAGTGCAGTGAACAATAGTATAGCTGAAGTTGTCACCCTCACAGGCGAACAGGACACCGAATAGAAGGCAGAGGTGTGGCTGTGTTTTGGGGACCCGGCCGGAGGCTGAGCGCTGGGCCGTGGAGACCAGGCCCTGAGCTGGGTGTTTTGTCTGACGGGGGTAGGTTTCCTGTGGCTCCCAGGTCAGTGGCCACGGTGGCGGCCCCGGCTGGCCTTCTCCTGCCCTCCCCCAAGTGCGTGCACATGCTCTGGGCTGGTCCCCTTGGGACACCAAAGCCAGCCTGTCATTGGGGCAGACCACAGGCGTGAGAGGCATGGTAGGGCTGGCAACAGGGGGAACAAACAGGGCACTGCCAAGAGCCTGCCTCCCCACCCCCCCAGGAAGGGTACTGGAGGGTTCCGTCAACGTGGCCGCTTGAGAGAAACTCAAGAGAGGCAGGGCGGAGTGGGAGGGGGCGCTGGGGCCTGTATCCTGGCTTCTAGCTCAGCAGCTGGTTTAGGGGAGACCACGGTCAGCCTCAGTAAACTGACCCCATTTCCCCAGAGGCCGGGCCCCCCCCCCCCCCGCCATAAGGCCAAGCAAGCTCTGTCCCTCCAGCCCTGGCCCTGCAGGGTCAGGCGCCCTCTCCAGGACAGCCACATGAAAGGCCTGTGCAGACTGTCCTGCCGGGCACCGGGATGAGGCCACTTCGCCTCAGCTTGCCTCCCCTGCCCCCCAGAACTGTGAAGTTCCCTGAGGCCCACATATGGGAAGGGTTTAGCGGCTCTGAATGAGGCGTTTATTGAAGCCAGGTTAGCCCTGTGGAACCCACTGTGACCTGCCCCCCCAGCGCCCTGCATTCCAGGGCTCAGCCTGCTCTGTGCCGCCGCGCGTTTAGCCCTCAGGCCGGCACAGCTGCAGACAGAACTCAGAGAGGGTCCGTCTTGCCCCGAGCCCCGGAGCCCCGTCTTCCTCAGAGCTGGCCTGCCCTCCACGGCCTGCCCTGCCTGGAGACTTCACCCCAGAACCAGGCTTCAAACCAACAGCCAGGAAGCTGTCCCGCCCAGCTCAGGGCCACGAGCTGACACGCACAGGGTCACTCTTGGCAAAGGAACTGGTCAGGGCTAAAGCAACACAGGGGCAGCCCCCAGCAGCCCTGTCCCCAAAGGGAAGGGGCCACCTTAGAGGTCAAAGTCCCAAGCGAGAGGCTCCCCGAGGTATGACCGGGAAGTCTCATGCTGCTGCCACAGAAAGAAAGGCCAAGGGCCTTTAGGACTGCCATGGGCTCAGCGGCCTCCCTCCAGACTTAGAGTGGTTTGGTGAGAATTATGAAAGTCCTTCTCTGAAGCTGACTTCATCCTCCCTGCCCAGGCCAGGAACGCTGTCTGGGCACAGAGCCTGCTGGTGAGAATGAGGCTCGGCAAGCCCACCGCCTGTACCCGCTCTGAGGGGCCTCGTGGTGGACTCTTCCCAGGCCCCACGTGCAGGCCCATTTCTGTGCACAGCTTGCGAGACTGGGTTCTACACCCCCGGAAGCTTCCCGTCCAGGGCACGCAGCCTTGACCCCAGTGGGGCCCCATGACCACCCAGACAACCAAGAAACAGCCGCAAACCCGAGTGGGCCCTGGGCCTCCTCCTTGGCAGGGGGGCATGATGGCTAAAAGCACTTCCTGCACTAAGCCACTCAGTGGGACCTCATCGTGTCACTCTCCAAGCCTAACAGCACCTCGTGGGTTATCACCTAACTCACATCATGAGCTAAGAATGATGCCTGGTACTCAGCACCCCATCAAAACATGTCAGCATCACTAAAACTGGGCTTAAACTCGCCAGTGGCTTCCCACTGCACTCAGATTAGAAGCCCACCTCCCTGTCAAGGCCTGCAAGGCTGCTGCCCCCTCTGGCCAAGGTCACTTCCGATGCTCCACACAGCCTCCGTCTGCCTCTGAACACACCATGGTCCCCCCAGGCTGCAGGGTTTTCACCTCTGCCTGGAAGGCATTGTCCCCAGATCTTTCAAGAATCCTTTTTGTCATTTAAATCTTAGTTCAAAATTATCTCTTCAAGCAAGGCCTCTCCCCTCTGCTTTATTATCTAATCTGCTACCCAATTTTATCTTCCTCGCGGTACTTGTGCAGCATAAAATGATCTCATTTATTGCCTGACTCTCCTATGGACAGCAAGTTCCCTGAGAGCAAGGCCTCTGCCTGGGCTGCCTCTGGAGCGCTCAGCACATGAAGATGCCCCATCAGTATTCAGAGACCAAATGAACAAACTGGACGATGCAGGCTGGAGAAAGCAATGCCCTTTGCTCAGGACAGGGGTCGAGAAGCCCCACATTCCTGCTCGCCTCTCTCCTCCCGTGCTCAGTGAATGGCTGGCCGTGGCCCAGGGGCAGCCCTGTGACCTCTTCCACCCAGACTTTCCCAGCATGTTGAGAGTTTAAGGCTTAGGCGTAGGAATCTTGAGAAGTGGCCAAAATCATCATATGAACTGGATCTAGGAGATCATCCTGTTCAGCTCCTTCATTATGCTGATGCCAGAGAACCAGAGAGGTGAAGCGATCTGCCCAAGGTCACACAGCAAGTTAAGACCGTAGACTCAGGATTAGAAAAACGAGGCCTCTTGACTCCTACCAGCCCGGTGCCCTTCCTTCTCTGGCCTCCTAGGCTACACCAGCCTGAGAGGAGGGGGGCCGCTCCAAGGAGGAGGGCAGAGCACAGAGGGGGCATTCAGGTGTCTGATGGGAAGGGGATCTGTGGCTGTCGCTGCTCTGGCTGTGCCCATCTGAGGCACCCACCCTGGCTGGGGTCACTGTCCAGGAGAGAGATGGTTCCAGCTTCTGGCTCAGGCATGAGTTCCACTCTCAACCAAAGCAGAATTGGTGAAATCACCGTGGGGCTACAGGGCCCTCCCAGCCTCTCTGCAGCAGACTCCCACCAGCAGCTCCCACGGTCACTTCCCACCTCTCTAGGCCCACCTGGGGGGACCAAGGACAATGGGGCCTTAGTCTAAGGCTCACTGGGATCCAGGACTGACTCTGGCTTTCTCCCGGGGATTGGGCAGGCAAGTTCCAGGCACGGGGATGTGTGTTCCTTTGGGTGCAAGGGAGCTGTCAGAACACGAACACCCTTCCAACTCTCAGCACGATTTGATGGGGAAAAGGAAGCCAAAATAGCACTTGCGGACCAGCTCCTGACAATCTGGGCATCCAGCAAGGCCACTCAGCAGAGAGCTGGGCCTTTCCAGACTTGGGCGCCCTGACCAGTGCCTGGTAACTCCCCCACACCGGCACCTGCAGAAGTTTCTGGGCTCTTTCCAAAATGTCTGCCCTCCTGGGCCTTCACGGCCTCTGGACAGTCCTGCGCCACTGGGCTTGGGCCGCACTGGCAGGCCCAGCTCTCCCCGGTCCAAGGCCATCCAAAAGCTGGGCCACCAAGCCCAGCATGGTTGCCTGGCCAAGCCACCTGTGGACCACAGAGATGCTGGAGAGGGCCGGTGCCCCTTCTAACCTCCCCCGGCGCCAAGAAACAGCAGCTTGCCCAGTGCACTCAGAGCACGGGTTCCTACCTGGGGATCCGTGACCCTCTCTGAAACAGCATACAGTTTGTGCATGTGCGTGGCTCTGGGTCTGGGTGGAGCTCCATAACTGGCATCTGATTCTCAGAGTGGAGGCCTCCTGCTCTGTGGAATCAAACAGGCCTCTTGGGAGCCAGCTGAGTGGAGAAGTGGGAGCAGGGGGGTCAGGAGGCCACCCGTGTGGCTCCAGGAGTAAGATCCTCTCCCTCTAGGGAGTATGTATGCTGGCTGCAGGGACGCAGGGAGGTCTCACTACTCCCCCTTCCAAGCCCCCAGCCAGCCGGCCTGGTCACAACCCTGGCCCACACAGAGGCCAGGGAGGAAATGGGCTGGCCGCAGGGGTCTCCAGCCCCACGGAGAGGCACTACTGTCCGCTTCCGACAGCTGAGGGATCGCTATAGGGGTGTGAATGGGCATGTGAATGGTGAAGACAGGATGCAGGTCCCTTCCCTCCGGCAAATAAGGTGGAGGGGGGCAGGGTGGGAGAAAGGGGGTAGGGCAGAGAGGTGGGCAGCCGGGGCAGGAGAGGTGTCTATTGGTGTCTAATAAGGTTTCAAGATCTTTCTTGATGCCCAGAGCCAGATGATGGAGTAAAAGTAAATGAGCCCAAGACATCTCTCTATACCCCAGCACCCTTCTACCCTCAATGCCTGGAACAGCCAGTGAATGGCTGACTGAGCCCTGGGGACATGCACATGGTTTGCATACCTGATGCTACCTGTTAGGAAACTGTCAGGTTATATTACAGACTCTGGGAGGGGTCTGGAGCTGTCCTGCAGTTGCAATCAAGATGACAAAGAAAGGGACCCTCCTGAACCCTAGGTTCCCAGACTAGTGGCCCAAAGAGGGCTCCCCATCCTGTCTTTCTTCGGGTTGTACCTCTGACCTTCCCCAGAAGTAGAGGGGAGCAAACCCCATCTCAGAGCAGGTGGACTCGTCCTGGAGCTCAGCAGGAAACATCTCAATTCACCTTGCTGGCCTCTGGCTTCCTGAGAGAAGCTCTTTGGTGGTGGGGAATTCCCAGACCCATGTGGCAACCCCTCGAAGCAGAGGCAAGGTCATCAGGAACCATCCTCAACTCTCCCCCACTCCCCTGGACCCTGCCAGTTCAGCCTGAGTCCCCACCTCCAGCCAGTATCTGGCCTGGTCTGGGTCTGGACGTCTTCATCTTGGCTGCAGGGCAACAGTAGGGGCATGGATTCCTGCCCCTCCCCACCCCCGCTGCCCGAGACAAAAACTTCTGGCCTGGCCGCTGCTTCCCTGGGGCACTCCTAGCCTCTCTGGCTCCCACAAGTGACCCCATTAAAACCTTTGGACACTTTGTGGGATAGGGATGGGATTCCTCGTTCAGTCCTTCTCCCTCCCAAGTGCAACCTAAGGATCTAGAAACAGGCAGGATGGGAGGAAGACCAGGCACTGAGCCTGGTCTCCTTGAGGGTGATTTAAAGCAAAAAAAAAAAAAAAAAAAAAAAAGGAAAAGGAAAGTAGAAATGTGAAGCTAAACGCTGAGAGCACTGGCAGAACCCACAAACTCCAATGCCACGTGTCTCCTCTGCTCAGTGCTTGCACAACAAGCCAACTGCCAAGTCAGAGTCTGGAGTGAGGCTTCAGCCGCAGGACTCTCCTCGGGGACAAGCACAACGGCAAACAGAGCCCCACACTGAGGACCCAAAGGACAGTCTGCGAGTGGTCCCTACCGCCCCTCTTCCAGCAAGCACAGACTCCTGGGGCCAGAGGCTCCACAGGCTAACACCGGGCTTTCTCCATTCAAACAGATTCTTCAGCCCCAGCACGGGGTCCCCAGATGACTCACACACACCCCCCTCCAGGCTTCATGAATCTTTAGTTAAGTGGCAGCAGGAGGGCCACAGGTGTCTCAGGCATCCACAGCATCGCATCCTTGTGGCAAAGTTAAATGAGGAGTTAATGAGGTGACCCCTCCTGTCGGGCTGGGCAGTACCTGGCACCCTTCCCCCACCCACCTAAGCTGCTGCCCGATCCCAGCCCCCTCGTCTGGCAGTGAGCCTGCTGCACTGAAAAAAAAATAGGTTAATGCAGCTGGGAAAAGAAGGGAGGTGGGCAGCGGGTCTGGCTCCACAAGCCTGCCTGCTCACCCACCAACCCCGGGCACAGCAAGGCAGGCACAGCAGGGTGAATGAATGTCCCTCTGTCACCCACGGTACAGGCCCTTGTGTCTGCGACGCCAACATACTTTGTCACACAGCAGGAGCTAGGGGACTGAATCACCTGCCGCACAGAGCATCCCAGCGCCAGAGCCACCCTGCAGTTGCATTGATGCCAATCAGCTCAGCAGCCCAGAGCCTGGCTGGCCTGCCACCCTTGCCCAGAGGGCACCATCAGACACAGAACTGTCAGATACCACCAGAGGTGAAGCTGGCTAAAGGATTCCTGAAGCGGCTTCTTGGTTTTGGTAGTCACTAATGCCCAGGGAAAGAACTGAAAGTCTGGAGTTTCAAGGTTTAAAAACTGCCCCCTACCTGCCACCCCCAACCCTGGCAAAGGGGCAGGTAAACCGGAAGGACTCTGTTTGGCTGGGACTGGGCCAGGAACCTGCTGGGTCACTTTCTTACCAACCTCTAGGTCTGGAAATGGACAATGAGCTTTGGGCTGGTGTCTGCTGGCCTCAGCAGGGGCTGGGAAGAGGGTACAGGCAGGGGACGGCTCCGGGCTGCCGGGCACAGACAGCTGCCTCAGCACAGAAGGGCTCTGGTAGCAGCTGAGGCCAGCAGGGCTCTGCTAGCCTCGTCCCTAGAGAGGCTGAAGGTGACACAAGGGCCAATGCAGGACAGCTCAAGTTGCTGCCCTGCCCAGCACTTTCCAGGACTGATGTTCCCTCTGGGAGGTCACGTATGCCCCGTTGGAAGAGGATGAAAGTAGATAAGGAGCCAACGGGCCCAAGATCACATCCTCTTGCAGGTGCCAGGAGCCTCTATGCTGGCTGGCAGTGAGGACCTGCGCAGAGGGACCCCCCTCGGACCCCCACAGGAGGGCTTGTAAATCCCCACCAGCAACACAGACTAGCCGAGCCTCTGTTATCACTACCTGGAAGGACAGGCATGGCCCTGGCCAGCTGGGACAGGCACCCTGCGACATTTGCTTAGGTGGTTAATTTGGTCTACAGTTATCAAGCGCTTACTGTGTGCTAGGCGATGGTCTGGCTCTTCCTCAGACGCCCAATGCCAGGGCCCAAGGCCAGCCCTGCGGCAGCCTGCCCAGCTGCAGGACAGTCAGCTTCTATCTCAGATTTTCATCCCCGCCCAGGTCTGGGGCGGCAGGCACGATGGGCAGTCTGCCCTGGCTCAGCTTGGTCTGAGCTGCCTGCTGGGTCAGGAAACCCCTGGCACACTGACTGAGTTGCCTGGTGCCTGACTGGCACTAGGCCAGCAGGCCTCTGGGTGGCCCCTGAAGAGGCAGCCTATAGCCCCCAGACTCGGCAGCACCGCCAGCTCCCCACAACCCCAAAGAAACCTCACACGGCGGTGGTACTGAGGTGCTTCCGCCGGTGCCCCTCAGCAGAATGGGCGGCCACCGGACGCAGGGGGGCGGGTCTGCGCTGGGCGCTGTAGGGGAAACTGAGACCCAGGAGCCCCTCGCCCCATCTGTTCATATTTCCACCCGCAGAGGCGCAGAAAGGAGCCAGGCAGTCCTCTCGCACAGGAGACAGCCCCCCTCTTCCTGAGACAGGGACAGAGGCAGAGAGAGCAGGGCTCGGAGGCTGGGGTAGCAAGAGCGTTAATCATCACGTTAAGGCCACTTACAGCCAACCCACAGCTTACCCCAGCCTCTGTCCCAGGGTCCCTCCGTCAGGTAGGAGGCGCAGTGAGCTCCGAAAAGGGGCTGCCCAGAACCCCAGCAGGCCCCCCGCCCGCCTCAGTCCCTCTCGTCCACCCCCGCCGACCCGCTCGAGCCCCTCGGGCACCTTTTGGCGGAGGAGCTTGCTGCGCACGCGGCCCCAGAGCCGCGCGCCGGTGTTGGGGGGCCGCTTGCTCCCCGGCTCCTCCAGCGGGTCCAGGCAGCAGCGCTCCAGGGGCTCGCACACCGCCTTCAAGCTGCAGTCGGGCTGAGGCAGGACGTCGGTCATGCCGGCGGCAGCGGCAAAGCCCGGCCCGACGGCGAGCCTGCCTGCGGGGCCAGCTCAGCTCCGGGGACGGGGAGGCAGGGAGGCGGGGAGGCGCGGGCCGCCGGGGCTCCGGAGCCGCTGGAGGGAGGCTGGGAGCGGGCGCAGCCTCAGCCGAGCCGCCGGGACTGTTACTCGAGCCGGGCAGGGAAGCGCACGGTGCGGGGCTCCGCTTTCTCCTCCCTCTGCGTCCTCCCTCCCCGGAGACACTGCTGGAGCAGCACCGGCTCGCTGGTCCCGGCCAGGCTAGCGGGAGGCCAGCCCAGAGCGCGCGGCGCAGCGCCCGAGGCTGCCGGGGAGCCCCCGCCCCCAGCCCCCCCCAGCGGAGGAAGTGACTCAAAAGAGGCGCGGGAGGCTGCCCCCTCCAAAACACCCAACCTCCCGGTTTTAACTCTTGGCAGGCTGGGCCTCCTCCTCACCCACCCTTCGGCCCTCCCTCCAACCCCTACTAAAGTAAGTTTGACGAGCAGCTCAACCAGCCCGTCTCTTCCCCTCTAGAGCCCTGGTTAACCCCTTCCCCACCAGGCGGCGCCTTGTGGCTGGGGTGTCTGCGGGAGGCTGGGGGAAGCCAGAGGGGGTCTGCAGAGGCCAGCGCTCAGGGCCAGGAGCCATCAACAGCTGTCCTTGTCCCGGGCAGAGGACCAGTACTGCCCTGGGGTTCTACTCCTGCCCCAGATGCCTCCCTCAATGCCAACTCAGTGACAGGGCCCGACCCGCGTGGACTTCTGTGTAAAGAATAAAGAAGATCCCTAGCTGGGCAACCTCCTGGGCTTTAGCAGCCCCAGAGGGAATCAGCTACTATGGACCTTCTCTGGGGACATGAGCAAAAAAATCCAAGGACGACACGGGTTACAGATGCCCAGCAAGAGGTGCTCCTCTCATGGGCCACTTCTAACCATCGCTGGTGCCCTTCACCAGAAAAGCCAAAAAAAGGGCTGTGCTGCTGGGGGCAGAGGACGTCCACTGACAAAACGGCAATAAGCCACTCTGTGCTGGGTGCCTTGGGATAGAGAACTAAGAACTTGTTCTTGACTCTCAAGTTGATGAATGTTCATTTCACAAGGTAACAAGTCAGTGTCTGGTGTTTGGAGAACAGAGAAAGGCCTGAACCCCAGATGATTAGGGTCCACACAACCCAGAGGCGTCCAGGCGTCACACCCTGTAGAGCTTGGCACGGGGGAGGAAGGAAACCAGTATTTTCGCAGCGCCAACCGTGAGCCGGGTCCCACGCAAAGGGCGTTCAAATATCTGCTGGCGTTGAAGCCTCACGACTTCTGTGCCGTTGGTGGTATTGTTTAGAGTTGTGAGGACTGGGGCTCAGGGAGATGAAGCTCTCGCCTGAGGTCACGGAACTGCAGCTGGCTAGTGACAGGTCTCCTCCAAAGGCCCTGGCGCTCACAACCACCGAAGTGTGGCTGGTTCTCTGGATTCGGGGAAAAGAGCTGGGTCAGGCCACCAGGGCAGGTGGGTCGGGGCCCAGAAGCAGCCCCTGGCATCTGGAATGCACCTGCTGAATGTCAACCAGCACACACGTCTTGGGGTTTATCATCAGAGCCTGCGGTGCTTTTGCAGAAAGGGGTGGCTTCCCCACAGAGGGAGCCAAGACTTGATCACGACAAGAGACGCCCTTCACTGAGCTTACTATGCAACGGGCACCACGCTAACCCTCCACGTGGAGAACCTCACTCACTGCTCCCCCAACCTTAGGAAGTATGTCCTCACATCCCCATTTTTCCATTTGAGGAAACTAAGGGTACAGAGAAGCTAAGCCACTTGCCCAGACCAGCCTGGGCCAGGCCACGAACAGAGGTCTGGCTAGGCCCTCACCACTGTGATATCCCAGTGTGGCAGGGTCTGGTCCTGTGCTGCCTTCTGCCTGGAGGTGGACGTGGAGTCCTGGAACTCTGCTGGACTCTGGTGGTCCCTGCAGGGTGGCTGGGCCAGCCCCATCTCTTCTAGGGCTCCATGCTCCACACCTGCTTCTGCACAGTGCAGACAGGGCTGGGCTGCCAAGGCCGCACAGAGCTTCCTCCTACCTGAGCTAAAGTTGCCCAAAGCCAGTGCAGCTCAGCGGGACAGAGCCACAACCGTTTTCCCAGTAAGCCTTGAGTGGGAGGGGAAGAGACCCACCAAGGCAGGGACATGCCTGTGTCCCCTGCCCAGCTGGGGCCAGAGCCACCCTTCTTGACCCACCCCTGACCTGCTCTCCCAGGGCACCTGGGGGCCACCTCTGAAGAGAATCTCCCTCCAGCCCCATGAGGGGCCAGCAGCTGCCCCCACCAGCTGCACAAAACCCACCTCCTCCAAGGCTTCACCCATTCCTGTGGTCTTCACCTCTTCATCCCAGTGATTTCATTCAAGAGGTACTGACTGAGGGCCTGGCTATGTGCCCAACCCTGGACAGGGGCTGGGGAATCACAAAGATGAATCAAAAGGCTGTGCTTGACAAAGATGACAACCCAAGAGAGGAGAGGAGACAAAGGCTTAAACACCTCTTAACAGGAGGCAGAAAGGCATTCATGCATTTGGCATTTACCAATCGTGCACCTACCACACGTCACACCCAGATGGACAAAGCATCGTTTTTGCCCTCAAGAAACCCAGTCTTATGCTGCAAGAACAGCACAGATCAAGTGCCACGAAAGCTGAGAGAAAGGAAAGGAAAATTCTAGTCAGAGAGAATCAGGGAAGGCTTCCTGGAGGAGGGGTTGACGTGGGCCAGAAGAGAAAAAGGTCACCCTCCCTGGCTTTGCTCTGCATCCCTCAGCTAATGGGCAAGTGCTGGTTGTGTAACTGGCCGGTAAGGTGCCATTATAATTGCTGACCACGTTCACCTGCTGCAGACACATGGTCCGTGCTGGGCACTGCCAACTGTTAACTTCAAAACTGGCCCCTCACTGGCTTTCTAAGGTTCTCTGACCTCTATCTGGGTCACATGCCACAGGATGCAGTTTGGGGGATGTTGAGTAAGGTGCGTCCCCCGCCAGGTGTGTGGGAGAAGGGGGACAGTGCAGATCCTCTTCCCAAAGCTTTATACTTGTCTGTCTTAGGAACCCCAGGCTCAACAATTGTCTGGGTAAAGCAAGCTCTGATTGGATGAAAGATGGCCAACTGGTCTCCATGGTGACATAAGCGCCTTAGCAGATGGATAGCTGTTGGGAGGCTCTTCCCTTGAGATGCTCATCTTTCCTTCCTCCCTGTGGGCTGGGGGTTCTCTCTAGGGACAGCACAGACTTGCCTTCTCTTCCCCAAGCCTGGCTCACTGCTTCCTGGAAGCAATGGTCTAGGAGCAGGCTGCAGCCAGGGGGGTTGGGCAAGACAAATGTTCCTAGCGAGTTCCTCAAAAGCAGCCGTCTGAGTTCTGGTCCCTCCAGCCCACCACAGACCCTTCCTCAGCTTCACTGGGTGGGCTAGGCTCAGGCTGTCCCGGCCACCCTGGAAGTGACGGCACCCCTTTCCCCACTGTCCGTCCTGGCAGAACCGGCCTCTGAGGATGAGCAAGGGCCCCCTGTCTGGATAAACAGAGCCTGGGTGGGAAGGCCCACATGAACAGATGTCGCTGCCTTTGGAATTAAAAACATTCCTAGTAGACTGTCCCATCCTCCCTCACCCCCTCCCCAGGCTCTCTGCCAAAGGAATGAGAGGGGCCATCCCCAGGGAGGTGCGGGGCAGGACCCTGGGTTACACCGAGGGAGGGGTATATACCTGGGGTGGCTGGGACCGGCCACCCAGCACAGCTATGATTGAGGCAGAATCAGGCTAAAGTGATCAGCAGAGGCATCACTGAAGAAAAAAAAGGTCAACAGGGAATATATGCAGCCTGAGCTGTGTGGGCAGGAGAGGCAGGGACTGCCACCAGTGCTGCCTTGGTGACAGCTGGGGATGGGGACGGCTTCCAGGCAAATCCTCCAGCCTGTGAACACGAGGAGGAAGTTTCTTTCTCAGAACCTTGGGACGCTGCTGCTACTTCTCCGGAGTGACCTCCTTTTCCCCACTGGAACGACTTTCATCTTCCCTTCAGCCCAGACTGGAACCCCGATTCCCTGTCCCTATCCTCCAGCCAAGTGACTTGAAGGCAGGAAAGGGGGTTTCTGAGCAGCCAGTTAGACCAAGGCCACAGGCACCCCAGCGAGGACAGCCTGGGAGTGAGGGGGAGGGGAGAGCCCCAAAGGGCCACCCAGAGAGGCTGGGTGCAGGAGCTAGAGCTGGAGAGGAGCCTGGGATGGCGCTGAGGACGAGGACCGGCAGGGGTGTGCCCGGGGTCAGCCAGGTGCGCTCCCTTCAGCCCCAGGGGAGCAGCTGGACAGGCCCCGCAGGAGCAGAGCTGGGAGGCAGGGTGTGGGTGGAGAGCAGCTGGTGTGTGAGGCTGGGAGGGCTGCAGAAAGGAAGCCCATGGTGGTTCCTGCCCAGAGACAGGCACCGGAGTCCAGCCCGAGAGAGAACCAGCAGGGCGGGCAGTGCACGGGAGCCCGGGGCCCACGCAGAGGGGGTATGAGTTGGCAGGGAGGGTGGCACATTGCAGGGAAACTGTGAGAAACGGGGGCGGGAGAGTCCCTTTAAGATGAATGGCCCTGGGGTCCCTGCGTTCCTAACGTGTGTTCTCACCTTGTTCTGTACCGACCCTAACCCAAACTGTGGATCAGAAGGGCAGAGATCTTCAGAGAATGAGAAAGTGAGACCTGTTTATGTTTTTCCATCCACACTTTTTGAGCATCTGCTATGTTCCAGGCCTGCATTAGGCCTGGGGACAGGAACACTTTGCTCAGAGTCACTGAGTCGCCAATGGCAGAGCTGAGCCTAGAAGCTACTTTTTCATTCATTTACCCATTCATTCATCACTGAATAGATACCCACCACATGCCAGGTGGGAAGGACCCTGAACAGGTCACAGCTCACTTGGAGCTGTGAAACTCCAGACCGAGCCCTAGCCACCCCACCACTGACCCACCGTCCAAGGAGGTAAGTGTCAGCAACTGGGGACTCTTTCAGGCATCCAGGCCAGGACTCCGGGGTCTGGGCCCTGCCTGCTAACAGCTGTGCGTGGGGTTGCAGGTCTCTAAGGTCTGGAGCCTCAACTCTGTAGATTAGTGGTTACTGGTAGCTTTAGATGGCCGCCTGAGAGGGCGATGGGGAGCGGCTTCCAGGATGTTGGGACGGGGGCAGCCAGGATTCAAAGGTAGTTACTCCGCAGCCCAACCTCAAGGTGTACCATGACCCTCCCGTCTCCCAAGGCCTGGCCGAGTCACAGGACAGTGCAAAGCACGGGCTGTTCTGCACACAGCCTCACCCTCCACTCTGCCTGGCCACCCCAGGCTGGCGTCTCGAGGGTGCTTGGTGGCTCTAGGAGTGGCTGAGACAGCCACAGAGCTTGCCTGCTTCAGGACTGTCCTAATGTCCTAATGGGCCCTGGCAACTCCTAGTAATTCTCACAGCATATTTGGTCACGGAAAAAGGGTGGAAAATCCACTTGAGCCTTTGGGAACATCTTGTATACCTAAAACAAAACCCACCAGGGACAGAGTGGGTAGAGCACACCCACCACACATCCATCCATTCCTTCCCACACAACTCATGGATGTAACTCACAGCCAGACTGACACCCAGACCCCCTTGGCCGCTTGCCTGCTCCCAGGACGGAGGCAGTATGGCCGGGGTCTCCCAGCACAGCCAGGGGCCAGAGCACTCCAGGGGTCCTCCCAGGCCGCAGACTGAAAACACAACAGCCTCAGGCAGGGGGGTCTGAGAGTAGGTCAGGGTCCGCTGAGCCTCCATGCTTTTTTTCTCTTTTGCTAATATTAAGCAACTGTTTTCCACCCAACTCTGAGCTCCAAATGAACAGGAGAAAGCTCCTGGGAGCCACGGAACCGGGGTGTGAGTCCTGCCTCGTCACTGTGGCAGCCGCTCCCCCTCTCTGGGCTTAGCTTCCACACCTGTCAAACAGGATCTTGGACCAGACAAGTGGTCAGCAGTGAATTTTTTTTAAGCAGAGGATATGCCCCGCTTTCTTTCTAAATGAAACCTTATGCCAAAGTCTCCCTGCCCCCAATCAGCTAACGGCAGAAGCAGGGAGCAGAGGCCCCTGGCTGAAGTGGGGTTCTAGGACCCTACCCACTCACACTGCCTTTGTCCACCACTCCCTGCCTTGGGGGCACCTCGGGTCGCCCCAGTAATCCCCAAGCCCCGCAGACTCTGAAGCCTCTGGTCCTCCCTTAAGGACAGAGGCTTAAAGGAAGACAGTTCCCATGAGAACTGCTATTCCTCTACCACGGCCATTGGCCCTCGCTCCCCTCTAGGGTGGGTAGATGTGGAAGTCGGGAGATTAGGGGCTTTTTAAGGAAACTTTTGGGTCAGAGTCCTGGATCTGAAGCTCATGTTTTGTCTCTACTTTTCTCTCTGCTTTGGGAAAACTCTGGGCCTCTGCTTTGCTGGTGTGGGCTCCCTTCGGTGGCCTTACAATAGGATAACACTTATCTCATGGAGTCAGTCTGGTGGTGTTTTCTGGGTCACCTCCGGCCTGAAGCCAGTGCAGCTCAGCTCTTGCCTCCAAGGGTGTGAGCAGGCTATGCCTCGCTTTCCCTGTGCCAGCCCATGGGGAGTGGGTGGCACCTGGGGGTCGGGCCCTCCCCAAGAGCCACCACTGCCCCCACGGCTCGTGCCACGGCCAGGCTGGGCTGCGCAGCGCCCACAGTGAGGGAGAGCCACATAAGGCGCCCCCGATCAGCATTCACGTACAGCCTCAGCCCTCACTCAGGGAGTCCCTGGCAATTCCCCTACTAAGTCCTTTTCTCAAAGGTTTTGAATAAAATCAAAGGCAGGACCATCCCAGGAGGCTGAAGTGGCAGCCTCCGCCGGCAGGGAGGTGAGCGGTTTCTGGGAGCGTGCAGTAAGCCAGGTACTGCTGCCTCCAAGGACTCATCTGATCCTTGCACAGGTCTGAGAGGGAGCACTCGGAGAGGTCGCCTCGCTATTAGATGGTGGAGCTGCGATCAAACCTGGGTCTTCTGCTTCTGAGTCTAGGAGCCCCCGGGCCCAGAGCTGGGAGAGCACCCCCTTTTGGTCTGTGGAGAGGCGGGATTGTTCTCAGGGCCTGAAGGAATCAGTTCCCAAGGTCCTCTCCAGATCAGCTTCTCTGCTGCCTCTCACCTCTTCCAGGTGAGCCGGGGGAGTGGGCACCACGCCTGCCTGCTAAGGGGGCATTCCCACGCAGGGCAGGAGGCAGAGGAGACCCACGCCTCTGTCTGTTTCCTGCCCAATGCTTCCTGTCTCCAGAACCCCCTGGGCAGAGCCCAGGCTCCCCAGATCAGGAACACCCGGGAGACAGAGGCGGCTGAGTGGGGGCCGGAAGAGAGAGGTTGTCCTACAAGTTTGGGAAGGCCTTTGCACAGCAAGGCGGGCCCTCTCGCAGGATCCTGCCCCTGGCTCTCCCGCATCCCACTGCCCACTCTGCTCTCCAAGTACAACCGAGCCGTCCAGACCTGCCTTGAAGAGGGACAGCAGGTGAGGCACTGGACAGAGAACAGGTCTGAAAGAGCTCTAGTCACCTGGGCCCTGGGAGGAGGTGGTGTCAGAGGCAGGGAGAGGAACAGTCCCGGTGCCCCCGTCCCTCCCCGTGTGCCTCTGGGCTGGCACAGTGGTGACGATGGCAGCGAAGGGAAGAGCCTCCCATGGACCTGCTGAGAGCAGCAGGCAGCATGGATATAAAACACGGACTCTCGAGGCAGACGCTTCCCCTGGACGTGCACACCCAGCCCAGGCTGAAGGCAGGGGAGGGGTCCATCTTCCAGGGGAGAGGCTGGAAAGCCACACCCTGCATGGCCACTGCGGAGTCCCAGGGCGGGGAGCTGCCTAGCTGCCTGCCTGCAGGCAAGGTTTTCTCACAGCTGCCCTTCCCCCGCATCAGAGTCAAAACTGGCCACTCTCAGGGGACAGGGCCTGGCTGTGGTCGGTGTGGCCTGAAGGATGCATGGGAGAAGGTGTTAAGGACACCCGGTAATGTCCCCTGTCATTCCACCCAGGGAGGGACCCAGGCACTCCTGGTACCAGCTGTGAGGAACCAGAGTGGAAGGGGTTCTGGGTCAACCAGACCAACGCCCCAGAGCCCAGCTCCAGGGCAGTAAAGCTGGGATGCTTGACCCTTGGGCAGAGTCAAATGGGGACAATAGACACCTCGGGGGCCAGAGGGAGGGACATGGGGTGGGGAAGCCCTCGACTCCTGCCCTAGCAGCCTCCTGACCTGCGCTCACTCCGAATTCCCTCATGCCCTGCAGAGTAATTGAAACCAGAAGTAGTTCCCGCTGACAATGACCCCTTGTTCCCAGCTCATCACTCGCTCTGGGCCAGACCGCACCACACCGAGCTGAACACGGCTCTGAGGGGGACGAGCCCAGAGCTGCTCAGCCCGGGGGTGGGTGGGGGCACAGCAGGAAACCTCAGGCTGGCAGGTGGTGAGGCCCCAACCTTGACCTCCTGCCCACTCCAAGGTCGGTTCATCAAAGCTGGTCTGACTCCAACAGCATAAGAAAACAGATGTAGCCTCAGCCAACCTAAGGCCCAAACACAGGGGCCACTTGCAGGTGATAGCCTTTGGGAAGGGGGTTTGCTTGACAAGCTACACCCAGAATCCCTGCAGGAAGGCGGAGGACAGTGGACCTGGACCTGCCAGCTTGGGCAAAGGGCTGTCATCACTAGACAAGGACAGGCCTTGTGCCAGGTCCTGTGCCAAGGGCCTCACGGACTTTCCCCTTCTGTTCTCTTTACAGCCCATTTTACAGATGAGGAAACTGAGGCTCAGAAAGGTAAAGTAACCTGTTCACCCAACTAATGAATGGAGAAAGCTAGACTGAAGCCCAGATCTGTCTAGCCTCAAAGCCCCTTCAACACTGACTGAACGATCGCAATTCTCCTCTGTTCTGTTTCACTACATGGGGAGGTCCTGTTCATTCTTTGCATCCACCACACAGTGCCTGCCACTTAGAGGGAGTTCAACAAACAGAAATGCGGGAATAAACTAGTGAAAGCGTGGATATGCACTGACCAGCTCTTTCAGGGACATTCCATCCTTTGAGCCTCACAACAAGCCTGTGATAGAGGCAGAGTGGGGATAATTGCCTCCATTTAATAGATGAAGAAACTGAGGCCTCCAAAGATCAAGGGACCTGGATGCATTTTCCCACCCTCAGCCCAGTGTTCTTCGTACACTGTCAGGGTAACTGCACTCCACACTCAATCTATCTAAACCACTGACTGAGGGGAGGACAAACAAGTTAGGAAAGGAGGGCCAAGGAGACAGGGATGCCTAACCCGGGCGAGAGAAAGCCAGCGGGGGTCAGCTGTTTTCTTCAACTAGAAGAGGCTAATGGTGACAGATGTAAGCTTTTATATGTAGAATGGATAAACAACAAGGTCCTACTGTATAGCACAGAGAACTATACTCAATATCCTATGATAAACCACAATGGAAAAGAATATTAAAAAAAGAATGTGTATATATGTATAACTGAATCAATTTGCTGTATAGCAGAAATTAACACAACATTGTAAATCAACTATACTTCAATAAAAAAATATTGATTAAAAGAAAAAAGGCTAGGGCTTCCCTGGTGGCGCAGTGGTTAAGAATCCACCTGCCATTGCAGGGGACACAGGTTCGAGCCCTGGTCTGGGAAGATCCCACATGCCGTGGAACAACTAAGCCTGTGTGCTACAACTACTGAGCCTGTGCTCTGGAGCCCATGAGCCACAGCTACTGAAGCCCGCGTGTGTAGAGCCCGTGCTCTGCAACAAGAGAAGCCACTGCGAAGAGAAGCCCGCGCACCGCAACGAAGAGTATCCCCCGCTCGCCACAACTAGAGAAAGCCCGTGCGCAGCAACGAAGACCCAACTCAGCCAAAAATAACTAAATAAAATAAATAACTAAATAAAATAAAATCTTAAAAAGAGGCTAATGGTGACCAGTTGTGTCCTGGGGATTTGGGGGCCTGATCTCTGTTACAGCTGGAGAGAGATGAGCAACCAGGGGTGGGGGAGGGGGCGTGGTAACCCTGGGTCTGGAGGGAAGGAGGCTAAGAAATCTCCATCCTCAGAGACCATGCTCTTCTCCTCACTTAAAAGTAAGAAAGTCTAAGGCGGAAACAACCCAAATGTCCATTGATGGATGAATGGATAAACAAAATGTGATCTATACATATAATGCTATGCAGCCTTAAAAAGGAAGGAAATTCTGACACACGCTGCCATACAACATAGATGAACCTTAAACACATTGTGCTAAGTGAAGTAAGCTAATCACAAAAGGATAAGTATTGCAGGATTCCACTTACACGAGGCACCCAGAAATCGTCAAATTCATAGAAAGTAGAATGCTGGTTGCCAGGGGCTGGGGAAGGAGGAATGGAAAGTTACTGTTTAATGGGTATGGAGGTTCCGTTTGGGAAGATGAAAAGTTCTGGAGATGGATGGTGGTGACGGTTGCACAACAATGTTAATGTACTTAATTAATGCCTCTGAATTGTAAACCTAAAAATTATGAAAATGGTAAATTTCATGGTATATATACTTTACCACAGTTGAACAAAAAAATAAGAAGGTCTAGATATTGTCAGATGTACCAATCTGGGCTCTGAGAACACACCCAAGTCCTGAAGGCAGGGGACTGGCCTTCATGACCTACTTCTGAGTGTCATTTCTAATAGCTCTGACCTCTCACAAGCTTCCAAATGGCCAGGTCAAGAATGTCAAAGAAATCACCCTCCTTTCCCCTTCAGACACAGGCTCCAGGCTCCAGATGGGAAGAGGACAGAGGGCGAGGCTCCCAACGGGCCTAAATGTTGCAATGGGGGGATGGCGTGGAGGGAGTGAGGGGGAGTTACCACTCCAGGCATTAGGACAGCTAGAGCTTCCTTCTTGGCCTGGAACCCTGCCCCAGCTCACCCCAGGGTCTTGAGCTCTCCTATGCCCCAGGGGACCCCCCCCCCCCCGCCAGCAGGCTCATAGGAAAGCGTAGCTGCCTCCCACCAGGGGGAACAGGGCCGAAGGTTGGGGCCCCGTCCCCAGGCTTGTGGCTGAGCTGGGAAGGGGGGTGAGCAGGGGCAAGAAGGGGATCCTAGGTCTCAGACCCCTCTCTAGTCTGAAGTCAGTGGCAGGAACTGAGCTGTGAAGTCCTCAGGGAGAACTCTCCCCTCTGGCCCAACCAGTCAACAAGGGCTGGATCCTGGGAATATGCTAATCAGCCAGCGAGTAGGTCCCAGTTGGGGACAGCACATCTGGAGCCCGGAGCAGCATGGTTGGAAATAGACTGGGATAAACATACAGGAGTCTCCTAGGGCCAGGGAGCCAAGGCAGAGGAAGGGGGGGGCCTCTTGGCTGAGGGGTTCCTGGGCTGGGCAGGGGCGGGGCAGCAAGGAGGAAGCAGACAGTGGGGGGTGGCCTGGATGGAGAAGCTGGAGGTCTGGGGAGGGAAGGGAGGGCTCAGAAATGCACCAAGCTGGTGGGATCTTCTAGTAAATTTGCAGTGACAAAGGGCTGACCCCTAAGAGTCACAGGCTGACATCCAGGTCTCCCCCTGCCCCGTTCACTCATTTGCCCAGCAGCTGACCAAGCACCACCAAACTGGGATCAAGATCCCGAATCTGTAGCCTTTGCTCAACCACTAATGAGCTGTGTGACTGTGGCTACGTCACTCACCCTTTCTGGTCTCAGTTTCCTTCTCCCCTCAAAACAGGATTGGATGAAATGCCCTCCAGGATTCCTTCTGGCTATAACCCTACCGATCCCTCTTCTTTCATTCATTCCTTCAACCTCCCTCTTACTTGCACTGCTCACAACCCCTCCAGCTCACGGCAGGCGGGATCCTTAATTTCCTGGGACACTCCCTGTGCATTCCTGCCTCCCTCCCTGCTCTGGGCCATGTGGGCCCTTCCCCCAGAATGCCCACCCCACTGCTTTCTGCTGAACCAGAGCCTGCCCACCTTGCTAGAATAACAGAGCCTTAAAACGGCAATTAATGCGCTGGCCATTATGTAAATGATTTTTATAAAGTACTTTTGACAATGTAACAAAAAAGGTAATTGTAAAGACTACATTCAGACCTAGAAAAAAGGGGGTTTATGGTAATGTTACTTGAAAATAGAAAAATAAGACAAAATACGCACCATCATTAAAACCATATAAAAATCTGTATACCTGAGGAAGGGAAAAGGCACAAAATAAGATGGCTGTTTCAGAGGAGTGGGAGTAGGGATGGTTAGTGATTATGTTTCAAGTCTCATTATTATTATTGCAATTCTCTTTCTAATATAAACACTGCTTTTGGAATTTAAAAAACCCAGTGCTCTCAAATCCCTCACTCCACCTCCTCCTGGAAGCCTCCCTAATTCTAGCCCACAATGATCCCTCCTTGTTTGAATTCCTGCAGCACAAGTTTCCATCTTATTATGCAGGGAACAGTGGGAGGCTTGCCCTGGAGAGGGCAAGGCAGGGGCTCTGAAGACTTCCGGCTCTCCTACCCGCTGGCTGCCTGGCCTTGGGCACGTTCCTTAACCCTTTCGTGCCTCAGCTTTCTCATCTTTAAAACTGTGATAACGGGCTTCCCTGGTGGTGCAGTGGTTGAGAATCTGCCTGCCAATGCAGGGGACACGGGTTCGAGCCCTGGTCTGGGAGGATCCCACATGCCGCGGAGCGACTAGGCCCGTGAGCCACAATTACTGAGCCTGCGCGTCTGGAGCCTGTGCTCCGCAACAAGAGAGGCCGCGATGGTGAGAGGCCCGCGCACCGCGATGAAGAGAGGCCCCCGCTCGCCGCAACTAGAGAAACTAGAGAAAGCCCTCGCACAGAAACGAAGACCCAACACAGCCATAAATAAATAAAATAAAAATTAAAAAAAAAAAAACTGTGATAACTTTCCTACCCCGTAGGGTACTGTGAAGATTCCCGGGGGAACAGCTGTGAGCGTTAGCCCAGCGCGGGCTCACGGAAAGCTCTCTGATGTGACCACCCCCCACCCCACCCCCACCATCATCAGCCGCAGCACCACCACCATCTCCAGCATCGTTACTGGCATCTTGCCTTGTTCCCTAGTGGCGTGGCATATATCGATACTCTTGCCTTTCCAGTCTGGCAGTAGATTCCTTGAGGCCAGGCCCCTGCACCTCAGAGCAGCCAGTCCGTAACGGGCACACTGCAGAAGCAGAGGAAGTCCCCCTCCCCTGACTCTTCTCCACGCACACTCATTCTGCTTCCTTCCAGGTTCACCAGGCAGAAACGTCCCCTGCCGGGAGGTAAGAGGACTCCAGACAAAGGATGAAGAGGGATGCAGAGCTGGGAAATCGCCCCAGCTCCCTCTCCAGGCCACTAGCCGTGCACTGCCCTTCACCCAGGCTGAGGGATTCCCTGGTGAAGGCCTGGGCCGTGGAGACACGGCACAGAGGAGAGAGCAGCGCCTTCCCTGCACACCGTCAGCAGAGGCACCAGGGCCTCAGTGTCCTCATCTATAAAATGGGGTGGATACGACCATCCTTTTCCCACAGAGCTGTTGCAAGGATCACATGAGAACATTTGGGAACGGGCCTCCAAGAGCACAAGTGCTGGACACACATGTCGGTGATTAGCGCTGCCATTTGTCTGTCACTAAATGCTGCCCCTTCCTCACCCCCAGCCTGCCGCTCCAGGGTCCCTGCCCCCATTGCCACATGAGGCCAACCCAGAGACGGAGACTCATTTTGGAGCAAATGCCTGGCGCTTAGGAGGCGGGATCCCTCGCTGTTCTCTAGATGAGCTGAGGGAGGACAGGCTTAGGAAGAAGTGGGAGCGACAGGAGTGGGCCTTCTGCCCCTGCCTTTCTTTCAGGCCACCTGAACATCCCCGAGGACTTGGCCCCTGCTGTGAGGCCACCTTTAGCTCCATCCTCGGCGCCTGCTGAAGGGGAGCAGAACCGAGTGCCAGAGGCTGGTGCCAATTCCCTTCCTTGGACACGAGGTGGGAGGGGAGGTGGGAGTGGGCTGTGGGAACAGACGGTTCTGTGGCTCTGTGGGGTCCAGTGCAGTCTCTCCAACCCAGCCCGGTCATCCTGGGTGGCTCCGAGGGTAGCCCCAGGCTGAGAGGACTTTACAAGGCACGGCACGCCCCTGGTGGGGACAGCCCGCCCTCTGATCCACAGGAAGGAGGGCAAGACAGCTCCACATCTGAGGGCAAGGCCTGGGCTTTGGGGAGTTGAGGGCTGGGAAACGTCACAGCCCTCCAGAGGATGCTGTCTCTGAACTGGAGGCTCACAGGCCCAGGTCAGCTGGCAGCAGGAAGGTTTGTGTTTCTTTTAATATCAACTCCCAGGCATTTAACATTCCTCGAAGCTTAAACACAGAAACATTTTCCTTACCAGACTGTGCTTTCTGCTTTGCCAAACATAACCTGGCTTCCTCCCCTTCCCCCACCGCCTCCATCTGCTCCTGTCTCCAAGATGTAATGATTTATGGTGTGTTTCCCCTGGGGCCCGTGCAGCTGACAGCAGTGCGAAGGAGGGAAGCAACAGGGCTGCAAGTCCAGGTGGGGACAATGCCTTCGAGCCCTGGAATCCGGGGTCTGGGGGTTTGGCGCCCACAGTGCTTACTGAGCTGGCTGCCCAGGACACGCTTTTAAACTCTTCCATTCTGCAGCCACCAAATGACCCGGGGGCGTGGCCACCGGTCATGCTTCTTGGCTGGGTATCTCCCGAGGCTGGACGGGCCAGCCCAGGGATGTGGGGATGGGCCTCCCGGTTCTCATCCCTGCAAGAAGCAGCTTCCCGGGACTGAATCTAGAGCTCACTCTCATCAGCTCCCATTTCCTAAATAATGAAGGACCGGCTCGTGGTTGCCTGGCAGCACTATCTCCCTGGCGACGGTGCTGAAGAGCGAGGTGCAGGTCCCCAGCATTAAGAAGGGATGTGCTGGGCTTCCCTGGTGGCGCAGTGGTTGAGAATCTGCCTGCTAATGCAGGGGACACGGGTTCGAGCCCTGGTCTGGGAAGATCCCACATGCCACGGAGCAGCTGGGCCCGTGAGCCACAACTACTGAGCCTGCGCGTCTGGAGCCTGTGCCCCGCGACGGGAGGGGCCGCGATAGTGAAAGGCCCGCGCACCGCGATGAAGAGCGGTCCCCGTACCGCGATGAAGAGTGGCCCCCACTTGCTGTAACTAGAGAAAGCCCTCGCACGAACTGAAGACCCAACACAGCCAAAAATAAAAGAAATAAATAAAGTAGCTATAAAAGTAACGGAAAAAAAAAAAAAAAAAAAAAAAAAAAAGAAGGGATGTGCTCAGGAACGTGGGGTGACATGAGGCAGATGGCTGGGCCCCCAATGAATGGTGCCACCTCCCTTGTTCACACACAGGAGCCTGCGACGGGGGCGGGGCAAGTCCCCAAGGGGACACTGCCACCAAGGACATCCAGCCAAGAGTCAGGTACCAAACTCTGCAGCCTCAACAGTGCATCAGAGAACAAATGCTTCCTGCGAAAAAGCCTCATTCTACTCCCCGCACCCAGATCACACCTGGGGCAACTGTTAAGAAGCCTATATGTATGTGTATAGCTGATTCACTTTGTTATAAAGCAGAAACTAACACACCATTGTGAAGCAATTATACTCCAATAAAGACGACTTAAAAAAATAATTAATTAATTAAAAAAAAAAGAAACCTAGAGTACCCAAGGCCCACGGCTCAACGGCAGGGTGTCAGTTACCATTTCCTTTGATTGCACGGTCAGAGAATCCACACCCAAAGCAGGCTACTTGTGTCAAAAGCACGAGGCCATTCAAGGTGCCAGATGGAATGTGGATAGCTCCACACTGAAGGTCACCCCTCCAAGCCTGCATCCCCTCGACAGGTAAGTGAATAGCAGCCATCTTCAAAACTGGCAGAATTTCCAAAGACACAGGCTGCAAACAAAGCCTTTTTCCCTCTGTACATTTGTAAGGCACCGAAAAACGTAGCGGAGGCATATATACTCTTACCCTGACTCAGGATCTGCCCCTGCTCGTACCACAGGACCCACCCTAAGCCAATGAACTCCTGGCACAGGTGAGTAAAGCCCAGCAACCCTAGCAACAGGTCAGAGACCAGCCCCCAGCAACTCAGTTGGATCCTAAGCCCTTCCAGTCCCGTGGCAAATGCTTGGGGTCTCACTCCTCCCATGGCACACAGGGCTAATCCAACACAGCTCTCATGGATACAGCCTCAGAATCCTTCTTAACACAGTGTTCCTGGAAAAAGCCACTAGCAGGCTAAAGATGGGATGTGAAAACAAAGGTAGCTGTCATCCTTGTAGCCCGTCCTGCAGGAGTGTGGATGATCCACTGGCACCAGATGTGGAAGCCCAAGGAACCAGGCACACATGGGCTTCTGGGGCTGGAATAAGACACCACCTCCAGCAGGGGAGAATAACCACCTCGGGAAACGTTTCTCAGAACAGCTTTGAACCCAAGTCACAAAAGGCCAATCACCCTGACCAAGAAGGTGGAGGAGAAGGACGCCTGCCCCACTGGCACCACCTCCTGACAGCTCCCCGAGCCTTGCCTTGGTGCCCTGGCTGTGCCTGCCTCTCACCTGGATCTGCCCTTTGCCCATGATCTTGTCCACGATCTCGTTGTTGTCCTTGTTGACCTTGGTCTTGTCATAGCACTTCTCGTAGCACAGGATCCTCAGGGACTGAGACCCCTCCAGCTCAATCTCGAACTCCTGGGGAAAGATGGGACAGGGTCCTGAACCTCCAAGGCTGACCTGGCTTCCCAGTGGCTTCTCACCCCACCTTTGCAAGGGTGAGAGGGGGTGAGGCGGGCCTGTGAGGACCACGTCGTGAGGCCTGGAGCAGCGTCCTCATTCTCTGGAGCTCCAGAGGCCTCCAAATCACTGAGGAAGTGGAGGTTAGGGCTTGAGCTGTAACACCGTGTCTAGATACAAACCTGAGATCAGAGCCAGATGAGCAGGGAGGGGAGGGCAGAGGGGTCAGAGGGACAGAGCTGGCCCAACAGCAGGCTTGGCTGTCCCGGACCAGCCAATAGAACATGAGCACCAGGAGTGGGATGGGCACGGTGGGGGACAAGCCCAGGGGTCCCCACGGGGACACCAGCCCCTCCACTCACCTCGTCCCACTTGGGCTCTGTTGTGTCCCGGAACACCCTGGTTTTGGCTTTGCTGACAAAGTAGCCAAAGGAATCCACCTCCAGGGTACAGTACAGGTCTGCGGGGGGACAGGCAGAGACACACCGAGTGAGGCCCGAGGCTCAGGTACCCGGGAGGGAAAGGGGGATCACTCATCGGTCCCCCCAGCATCCCCATGGGCGGTCTGCAAATCCGCACACTCCCTCCCGGGCTCAGGCCCTGGCAGCCTTCCCCTCCATGGGTGGTGCCAAGGTTGTTTCCCAGGGTAATGGTGTGTGTCGGAGGGTGGCTTTGGGGTACTACAGCCAATCCTCTGCAGTGTGAATCATGAGGCCAGGGGCAGAGGTCAGAGGATGGACATAAGTGCCCCTCCCAGGCCCCAGGAGCTGCCCCGCTGGGCCGTCCTCCATCAGAAGGGCTTTCCTACAGAGGGGAGAGCAGGGGACAGCCATCCCTGAGTTGTCTCTAACTGGGTGTGACAGAGACTAGATGTAACCGGGTATCCGAGCACAACAGGATGTGGGCGCAGGTGAACAGGCGAATAATGCAGAAGGTCTAACGCACCCTGGCCTCCATCGGAGCAGGGACGCGTCTGGGTGGCTGAGAGATGGAGGGGCATGAAGTGCCCCTTAACTGATTCTGCTATGAGTGAACCCTTTGTCAGGGGCCAGGGGATAGTTCCTGGGATAAAAGGAAGGGCTTTGCAGTCAGACTGTCCGTGTCAAATCCCAGCTCTGCACAAACCACCTACCCTCTGTGCCTTACTGCTCTCACCTGTAAGTCAGGAATGATGACGGTGCTTGCACCCTAGGCCTAACGCAACGAGTTTACTATGACAAGAAACCATGGCTGAAGATTCACAAGGCTTAACTCCCCGAGTCAGAATGAATGTCTGAGTGGGTCAGGGGGCCGGTGGAAGGAGAAGGTGAGGACTGTCTGGAGGTGAGGGGAGACCCTGTAGCAGCACCTCACCCCATGTCTGAGCACCCTGACCCAGTTTGAGAGGTAAAACCCCTGCTCTGGGGGAGTGGGATGCCCCACCCCAATGGGCCTGCTCCCTGAGGCCCATCCCAGCCAAAAGGACACAGAGAGACAGTAAGCATGCAACATCTGGGCACCAGGAGATGGGAGGGCCCTGGTCCAGCTCAGTGGGCTGCAGACTTGGGTGTGTGTCACAGCCCCAAGGAGCTGACTGACCAGGAATATTCCTGGGCCACCCCCTCGCCAGGGGATTCTGTGGGTCTGGGGAGGGTCCTGGAAGCTGTCGCATGTACCACCAGCACAGCCTGGAGTGATGAGTGTGGTGGTCCTGCCATACTGAGAGAAGGGCTGCTCTAGAGGCAAAAACGTGGGCTTCAGTGTCAGAAGACATGGATTTGATGCCACCACCTGTGTGCCCTACTGGGCCACCCTGGGAAAGTCCCTGGAGCCTGCTGGGCCTCAGCCTCTTTGTGTGCCAAGTGGGAATGGCATCAGTGACCTCAGAGGGATGCCAGGAGAATCAGAGCAGATAACGCACCTGAAAAGGCTTTGAACGTGTCAAGCACTATCCACTCGCTGGCCACGTTTGCATTTCTCCAGCATCTAGTAAGGGACCGAGGCACACGGTAGGTGTCTGGAAATAAACTACTTTGTTCAGCATTTCTGAGCTCCTGTTCATCCAAGGATTAAGGAGATGTGGTTTCTGCTCTCTAAGAACTCATAGCAGGAGAGGCAAATTTTAAGTGACAAAACAGTATGACAGGTGCTGCCCTGGGGTGATGGGAACACAGAGAGGGGAGGCAGATTTACTGCAGGAATTCAGGCTTCACAGTGAATGTTTATTAAATGACTGTTTGCGAGCCAATGGCATAACGTCTCCGTGGTGCACTGCAGGGAGAGAGGCAAAGGGCAGATCTCACCCGCCAGAGGGGAAAAGAGGGAGTGAGAGGAGTCAGGAGCCCTGGGTTTCTGATCCTACGTGATGTTAAGTCCTTTTATCTCTCTGTGACTCAGTTTTCTCATCTGGCAAATGGGGAGAAACTATTAGCTGTCTAACTGACTCACAAATTCCTACAGGGAGAAAAATTAGATAAAAATGGAACTGTATTTTGTGAAATCCTAAGAACTGCACTGATGTAGTAGATGGTGATTTAGAAGGAAAAAGAAGTGCGTGTGGCAGTGTGCTGGCACTACACATACAGGTCATATTTAAGCCTGCTCTTAGGTCCGTATTAACAAGCATGATTGCCTTTTATGGAGAAAAAAGCTGAGGCTCAGAGAGGTTAAGAGACTTGCCCAAGGTCACACAGCTTGTAATCGGCAGACGTGGGATTGGAGCCCCGTATTTCTGATACCTGGGGGTGGGGAAGGGCTTGCGGAAGAGCAGACCTTGGAGACAAAGGGCAGGGATGATCCCCTGCCAAGAGGAGCTGGTTCCTGGCCTTTGGGGGAATGCTCCACATCTCAAAGGAGCTGGCAGGGCCCCAGCCTGGGCAGACAAGAGCAGAGCAGGTGAGCAGTGGGAGGCCCTATGCAATGGGTCCACAGGGACTTTCTGTGAAAGGATGAACAATGACCCACCCAGCCTCTTCCTGGGGCTGGTGGTCAGGGGTACTTACTGGCTGACTGTTTAAACCCCTTGGCAGAGTGGACGATGACATGGAGGAAGCCATAGAGTCCTGGAGACTCGTCGTCTGCAAGAGAGAAAAGCCCCCAGGGAAGGGGGTGATGAGAGGCCTGCTTCTTCCCCTCCTCACCCCAGGCTGGCTGGATGCAGAAAGGGCGTGAGACAGTCTGTGCCTTGGTCCGACAGCACCACCTGGTGGCCAGATGAAGAAGCTTCCACAGTCCACTGCTTCCTGGAATGTGAGCCGATGCTCCTTTCTCCCTCCACTCAGCCTGGGTGGCCAGTCCACACCTTCCTCCTGGGCCAGGGACTTCGTCCCATTTCCCACCGGGCACTTTCCCTCCCCCATGAATCCTGCCTATCCCCTGGCTGCCCGACTCAGCTTAGCCTTCCAAATTTGAAATTAACCGATATTAAGTTACTCTGTGCCAAGAAAAGAGAAGGTACAGCTCCGCCTCCTCTTTGGGACATACGGGGCAGATGACCCCCACTGTGGAGGAGAACTTGCCTTCAAACCCCTCCCCTGCTCCAGAACCTCCCACAGGCTCCTCAGCTTGAACAATATACTCCCTTGCTTGGCATTCAAGGCCTTCTAAGATCTGATCCCTGCCAACTTTCAGCCGTATTTCTCGTACACTACTCTCATCCACTTACCCTTCCCCTCCACCACCACCCTGCCCCATGAACTGGCTTCCATGAACTGACGACCTCAGGAACATATTAACAACACAATCCCGGTGCACCAGGGCGCCAGATCTTCTCTCCAGCCAGAGGAGGCCAGGGAGTAGCTGGGGCTGTCTGGAGACTCAGCAGAGAACAGCCCCTATTCAAACTCTCTGTGTACTTGGCAACTGAGTCTTCCCAGCCCAGCGGAGCAGAGATCAGCCATTTGTAGCTGAGTGTCTGGTTAGGTCTTTGTGCAAGGCCCCAGCAATGCCCTGGGGGCTTGGACCTGCTGATTTGAGTAACCTCGGGTTCCAGATCTTACCGTCTTTATTGCTGGTGACAGGAATGTTGTGTACAGTCCTAAGTTTGAAACAGGATCCCGTGAGCACCTGGAGCTCCACTGAGCTCAGGACAAAGGCCTGGAGATCTGTAGGAGGAGACGAGAGAGGGGAATGTCACCACAGGTCCACTAGGACCTACTGCTCTTCCTTGGGGGCTACTACAGGAAAAAAGCTGAGCTCTAGGGGCAGAGTGGGTCACTGGCAGGGAGGGAGAGTAGACATTCAGCTGGGAATAGTCATGGGTGCTGCCGGAGGGGTAAGAATTGGAGGGTCTAACTAGAGAGGTTCATGAATGCGTGTACGAGACAACAAGAGCAAGAGACAGAGAGCTGGACAACCCTGGGCTTTGGGTCAGTCCTACTGCTAATTCACCGTATGCCTTAAGCAAATCACCTAAATTCTTTGGGTCTCAATTGATCAGTAACGTCAATTAAGTGCCACCTGCCCTGGCACTTTACAGAGTGACTGTGAGGGCTAAAGAGGAGACTTTGGACATGAACGTGCTTGGAAATGCAAAAGGCCCATTGTTGCCATGAACACCATCAGGGTAGTGTAGTTGGGGCAGGGCTTTACCTTTCTTCTGTAGTTTCTGAATTGCTTCTCTCCACTCTGACCTCTCATAGTCTGAGGACAGTAGGAACAGGTAGCTCTGTAGAAAGGAGAAGAGAATTCAGTAGGATGACCAGAGTCAGGCCAAGGACATTTCTGGATCCTGGAGCCCACAGTGAAGCTCCTTTGTACCCAGGTACCTCTAGGCTTGGAGAAGGGCAGCTGGGAGGAAGGCCTTCCTCCTAGGAAGCCTGGTGACAGGAGTGGCAGTGCCAGTGATGGCCAGCAGAGGGCACTGGCTCCCCACCAGCAGGGAGAGGGAGCCCAGGGCTGGAGCCACGGCAGCCTCCTTGGGAACTGGGGGCCTGATTCCCACGGGTCAGGGCCAGTAGCTATAGAGAGTGGGCAGCCCTGGACCGAGGAAGGGAATTGTCTCTGTTCCATCCCCGCCCTTCTGACCTTTCCATTCCTATTGTGGATCCGAAATGGGATTGTGGGGGAATTGAGCAGCAGCAAGAACTCATTCTCAAACATCTTCTTTTTCAGGCGCTCGATGGCCCGGCTCTGTCCTTTGTTGGCTTTCTGCAGGGGACAGAGGGCACAGACGGTTCTCTTCACACTCAGACTCCACTCCTCACCCAGTAGCTCTATGTACAACATTCCCCTGTGTAGTCATCATTTTTTTTTCCCCTTTTCTATATTTTGTGATGATTTGATGTCTTGGGGGGCCAGCCACAGAGAAAACTGCTCCTCCCAGGACATGCTAAATCCTAAGCTAGTAAATGACTCCTCTGTGAGTGCATCTTTCATGTGCAGACCAATCAATCTTGAATCCACACCTCCAACCATCTCCTTTAACTAACTCACACACAATCCAATATTTCCTCTGCCCTAGATAACCCAGGGCAACTAGACACCACTACTCTAGCCCAGAGCCTGCTGTCTTATTCAAACTAGCCGGTCCTAAGTTGTTTCCTGTGGAAAACACAATCCAGGCTCTGGGCCATGCACTCCCCACGCTCCTTCTGCCTCTTGACCGAACCTGGTGCTTTCCCACGTGGCACGCCCCCTTCTCTTGGAAACTATAAGTAATAAAATAAATATAAGTAATAAAAATCTTCCAGTGGCATCAGCATCTCTGAGTTGTCACTCAGTCATCTCCATAAATTAAGTCCCGGGTACCACTGAGACACCCTGCTTAAAAACTGCAGACACCTTTCAGCATAAAGACCCCACCTCTGGCCTGGCACACGGGGCCTCCCCTGGCTGGGTTCCAGCTTCCACGCCCAGCCGATGTCCCGCCACACGCCCCCTGCACCCTCCACCCCAGCATCACACTATTATTATCCCTATTCTCTAACAAGCTGTTCCCCCTCTCAGTCAGTGTTCCCTTCTCCTCCAGTTTTTCAAGTTTATATTTTATAAAGGATCCCTTTCCTTTTATTAACTGCTATCATGTTTCATGTCTCTGTTCCAATGCCGTTCTCAAGCTCCACAGTTAGAATGCATCTCTGCAGCATTTTTTTTTACCCACTAGACTGGCAAAATTGTGACAATTGCTCACAGCTGGTGCTGTGACAGTGTGGGGGAACAGTGACTGTGACACAATGCTGGGGAGAACATGATCGGATGCAAACTTTTCAGAAGGAAATCTGGTAATGAAATGCACAAACCCTCTGCCCCAGACATCCCACTTGTAGGGAGTCTACCGGAGGGAAATATGAGTGCAGATTAAAGAACGAGAAACAGGCTAAAGACTCAAATACGTTGTCATGTAGTCGAGCAACACAAGAGGATGCAGCTGTTAAAAAGGATCTGATAGATTAAATTGCAAAACAGCACGTGTAGTCTAATCTCATTAGAAAATACATATATACACACACACGTATAAGCATAGAAGAGTCTAGAAGAATACACCTCAAACTGTTGATAATGGGGGGGGTGATGATCAGTTCTACTCTATACACTTTGATATTGTGAGCATTTCTTGTTATAATAAGCCAGTGTTACATTGGTGATTAGAAAACAATTGTGTTTAAAAAATATTATTAAAGAATAAATTGCTGCTTCTTTTGTGACTCAGAGAACAACACTGTGCCTCTCCAGTGACTCTTATCATGTTGTGTCACATGCTGTGGTCACACACAGGAATGTCTTCATCCTCCACTGGATAAGGAGGTCTGTGAGGCATCTGGCACACCCCTGCAGCCAGCAGCTGGTAGAGGTGTGTAAGCACAGATTCAACTAAGCAGAAGGCCATGTCTGCACACCTGGGGAAGGACGGAGGGCACAAAGCCTGCTGCTCCCAGGACCGGGTGAGAAACATGCATGCAGGATGCCCCTGAAGTGGGGATGCTGGACAGAGCCTGATGGGGAAACAGGCTCCACCGAGGCAGGGTGAGCCTGGCTGTTCAGGAGGAGGACACCTGTGCTTGTCAGGGGGCTCCCTCCAGGCAGATGTACCCGCAGTCTGACCCTCAGCCCTAGGACATTCCCCTGAACCAAACATCCCTGGGGTTATTACTATGGTCTTCCTCTCCCCTGTTCAAAGAGAGATATCTGGGTTTAAAGAATCCTTAGAGGCCATTTGGTCATGTATTTCTCAACAATTGTTCCCAAAGCACCTATTTATTACGTGCTAAGTACTAGGGCATAGGACTGAAGAAAATAGTCCCCTCACTAGAGCTGAAATTCTAGTGGGGAAAAGAGAAAGCAGAGCGTGCAATTTTAATTCAGTACCAACGAAGCCAAGCAAAGAGATGAACGTCTGGAACCAGGAAGCCGGGCACCCAACCCAGACTGTAGCGGGGAGACATCAGGGAAGGGTCATCAGGTGAGGTTAAGCCTAAGGCCGAGCCTGGATGGGTGAAGAGGAGAGACCAGGCCAACCAACCAAGCCCCTCCACGCTCTTCCTTCCATTCACGTGGAAGGCTCTGCCTGGAAGGTGCTTTCCTCTAGCCACTGTTTTCAAATACATGAATTTAAGGCTATCCATTGTCCTCTAAAGAGCACTTTGGCTACATCTCATGGGTTTTGATATGGAGTGCTCTCATTTTCATGCAGGTCTAAACAGTTTGCAGTTTCCATTTTGATTTCCTCTTTATCTTGAAAGTTTATCTTCCCAGGCATATATTTAACTATATTCTAGTTGTTAATTTCTAATTTTACTGCACTGTAGTTTGTGAACATGACCAGTACACTATCATTTTTTCTTTTCAATTTGAGATTTCCTATGCAGCCTAATACATGATAAATGTCTGTGAATGTTCCATGTGTGTTTGACAGAATCTCAGTTCTCTGTCAGGACACAAGCTTCTGTGCATTTTTAGATCACGTGATATTCAAGGCCCCCTCTGTTATTTATTTGCCGACTTGATCTATCCATTTCTGAGGGGCCTCCCAGGTCCTTTCTCTTGCATACATCTTGCTTTTCCTTAAGAAGGACTTTTTCTTCTCTTGCTTTCCTATTCTGCAGTGTTTGGCATACACTGTTCCCCAGGAAACGTCCCATAATTAACCCCACTGAATTCTGAGCACTGACTCCTTGGCCCGCCCTCCATATGCTCAGTGCTAATCTGCCATGGTTAGAGTCTTTCCCTGGGCACATAAATGTATCTTGAAGACTATAAAGAAAGGCCTCCCACTCTTACATCCTGCCTCCCTTGTCAGACTCCCAAACCTTACCACTTCCCCTCCCTCCACCTCCCTGGCACACCCAGTTCAAAGGGCCCCAATAAAAATGGCCAACTTCCCTGCCCCAGCTGATGCCAGGCTCTGCTTACCTCCTTCTGGATTTCACTCTTAAGGGCAGAGATCTTCATTTTCATGTCCTCCAGCTCGTGGTCTGGGAAGGGGTGCACCTGGGGACTGGCCTCAGACTCCTCAGGGGATGGAAACACTAGGTCAGCCAGGGGGATGTACCATTTGCAGTCATATTGCTGGTGCTTCCTGCAAACAAGTCAGAGGGAGATGTGAGCCAGAGAGGAATTTGGATCTTCAGGCCTGAACTGCTGGAACCAAACACCACTTGAAAGGGATTTACTAAGAACTCATCACAGGCAAGAACGATTCCCCTCCTTGAGGAGCCTAATCAGGAAACACCTGTGGAATAATGACAGTTGGGTTCTAGGGTCAGGCAGCAGTAAGGGCTCTGGACCTTGGGCCTGCCATTCTTCTGGCCCAGAACAACTGATGTTCCTAAACAGCCCAAACCTCTAGGGTATGAGCAAGAGTGGTCTCATGCTTTCCTGTTCCCCATCCCACACTCTTCCTTCCCTTCTAGCCTATCTATACTTAGCTTATATTCATTATCTTCTAGGCTAGAGATAGAATACAGATGCTATTTTGAATGCCAACTTTTATCAACAGAGGTCACATGGGATACTGAGTTGAGGATTATAAAGCCACATCCAAGGGACTTCCCTGGTGGTGCAGAGGTTAAGAATCCGCCTGCCAATGCAGGGGACATGGGTTCGAGCCCTGGTCTGGGAAGATCCCACATGCCGTGAAGCAACTAAGCCTGTGCGCCACAACTACTGAGCCTGAGCTCTAGAGCCCGCGAGTCACAACTACTGAAGCCCGTGTGCCTAGAGCCCGTGCTCCGCAACAAGAGAAGCCACCGCAATGAGAAGCCCACGCACCACAACAAAGAGTAGCCCCCACTCGCCGCAACTAGAGAAAGCCCGCACACAGCAATGAAGACCCAACGCAGCCAAAAATAAATAAATTTATTTTTTTAAAAAAGTAGTAAAAGAGAAGTAATCTCTGAGAATGTACCTTAAAAAAAAAATAGGGCTTCCCTGGTGGTGCAGTTGTTGAGAATCTGCCTGCTAATGCAGGGGACATGGGTTCGATCCCTGGTCAGGGAAGATCCCACATGCCGCGGAGCAACTAGGCCCGTGAGCCACAACTACTGAGCCTGCGCGTCTGGAGCCCGTGCTCCGCAACAAGAGTGGCCGCGATAGTGAGAGGCCCGCGCACCGCGATGAAGAGTGGCCCCCGCTTGCCGCAACTAGAGGAAGCCCTCGCACAGAAACGAAGACCCAACACAGCCAAAAAGTAAATGGATAAATAAATAATAATTAAAGGTGCTAATAATTAAAAAATAAATAAATAAATAAATAAAATAAAATAAAATAAAATAAAAAAGAAGCCACATCCAAGTCTAATGAGAAATGGTGCCATGGTCCACTAGTTATGTCTGCCTTGGGCAAAGAACTTAAGGCAGAGGTACGTATACTTATGACTGTCACCTCCACTTTAGAAACATCTCAAATGTCATCTAGTTCCGGGGAGTCATCCCCTCTATTGAAACTCATAATAACCTCTCCTTCTCTCACTTCGCCCAGGACTTTGGTTTGCACCTCCCTGCAACACTGAGCGTATGGCTTGTCTCCCCTGGCATACCGTAGATGATAAGGAAATACACGTGGAAGAATGTGGGAGTGAATACTGAACAAGCTTGTCTGCTCATGACACAGAGACACCCATATCACTGGGTATAGTGATGGAGCTGGAAAGAAGCTTTCAAGTCACATTAAGGTTCAGATCCCATCTCCTCCACTTCAGTTGTGTGACCTTGGGCAACTTATTTAACTTTATTCTAAGCCTTTTCTCTCATCTGTGAGATGGGGATAATAATACCTACTTTGTGGAGTCACTGGGCAGATTAGAAATAATATATTCAAAGCATTTGTCGTGGCACCTGGCATGGCATAACTACTCAATAAATGATAGCAGCAGATTTAATGAATATTCACTGAATTGCAGTTAGCAAAAATTTAGAGATGTCTAATAAAAGGAGAATGCTTAAGTAAATTATGGCATATCTACTTGTAACATCACGCAGGAAAGTAAAATGATGATTATGAAGATTAGGCAGCAACAGGGAAAATGCTTATGACGTGAAATGGAAAAAGCAGAGCCCCAAATTGGGTATTCACTCTGATTACAAGTATACGAAAAAACATAAGAACATTTAAAAAACTGGAAGGAAATACAGCAGCAGGAGACTGATGCTTATGTTCAGGTGGGTGATGGGTTTTTTTTTTTTTTTTTTTTCTGTAATCTGGTTGCATTATCTTTACAAGTAAAACCATGATTTATTTTTAGAAAAAGGCTATGAAGTAAAATAAAATTAATTAATATGTTTTTAAAAAGGGGAAAAAATGCAGACTGCCCCAGGTTGCCGAGGGGCTCCACAGTGGGCAGGGTCTAGTCGCTCTCCCGCCCCCCATCTGCACACTCACCCCGCCGATGTCTTCTTTAGCTTGGCGCACAGTAGGACGTCTGTGAAGAGGAAGACATGCCGCAGCTTCCGGGAGCCCTCCGACACTTCCACCAGGAAGCCGTCCTTCACCAGCTGCCGCGTCTGAGGGAGATGGTACACCCAACCCCGCCTGGGAGTCAGCCCAGGGCCCAGCCTGCACCCATCCAGCTGTGGGGGTGAGGGTGGGGCTCCAGGGAGGGACCGTAGTGTCTGGTGGTTAAGAGAGCACTGGCTTTGGGGTCAGGGACGTGGGCTTAAATCCAGACTCTGCCACTTCCTGGCTGTGATCTTGAGGGCAATTTCCCTGATTTCTCTAAGCCTCAGTCTTAGCAACTGTAAAATGGGGACAATGATATTTGCCCCACAAGGTAGGAGTCATGGTGTATGTAGAACAGTTAGCACAGTGCCTGGCATGTAAGATGTGATCAACAAGTGGTAGCTTTCCACTTCCCTGCAGCTCTCAACAGCTCACACCTGGATGGACCCACCCTGGGTCATGAACACTCCCTCCCACCCCCACCATAAAACCCCCCTAACCCTGCCTAAGATGTTGATCTAGTTTCAGCTAAACCTCGACCTGCAGAACCACTCAGGCCCATTTACACTGTCTCTGACCCTGGACTTCCCTCTGTGGGGCCATCACAGTGTCCTGGGGAACCTGCAGCCATCTCTAACCTGGGCTCTGGCTGGTCCAGAGCATTTTGCTCCATGCATAACTTCCAGAGCCTCCTCCCTGCCACCCTCAGAGCCAGCAGGCTGCTGTGGGGCTGTCACTATCTGTCCCAGCCTTCCCCGTATTATGTGCCGTGTGACCTATATACGTTGCAATATGTAGGTGAGCAAGTAGAAAGTATACAATTCAAATGATCTGAAACTGGTCATGTTCTAGGGCCTCTGGAGCTCTTTCAGACATCCGCAGAGTCCAACAAACTGGTGACATTCCAGGGTTTGCAAACCAGGGCTGGGAGCTGCACCAGGGACAGCTCTCTGTACCCTATTAGTCACTCTCCAGAATGTGTCCCTCATTACTTCCCTCCCCAGGAGACACTGGAGGCTCGTAAATGTCACAAAAGGAGCATAAACCCAGCCAGCCTTCACTCCTAAACGCCACTTAATTACCTCTCTTGGACAGGAAACCCCGTATGCGGGCCAGGCTGCTGACCCATGCAGGTAACTGTCCCTTTGATTGTTCACATTGCTTCCCCTCACTGAGGTGTCCCCACCCTTCCACCAAAAAGGGCCCCCAGGGAACTGGAGCTGCTAGCCACACCTAGGCGCCCACCTGGGACAGTCCAGCCACCTGGCAGCCTCAGTCATCTCTCCCTGACTCCACAAGCTCCCTCAGCCTGAGCCATTATCTTCCAGGGGACTCTGAGGACATCATACTGCCCAGAGGGGGGGTGTCTGCATTCAAGAACGAGATAGCCAGAGCCCTGGTCTGGGGGTCAGCGCATGAGGCTTGCAGACAGATAACCCCAGCTAAAGAATCCAGTTCCGACACTTATAGCCAAGAGACCTCATGCAGGAGACCTGGAGAGACTCTCCGAGGCCCCGTTTCCTCTTCTGCTCCTGTGGACTATTACAAAGATTAATGAGACGCTGGACTTTAAGCTGTCAGTCCAGGACCTGAAGGCCTCTCCTTGGCTGGGAATGAGAGATCAGGGTTGGAGAGGCACAGAGCATCGGGCAGTGGTGCCCGAGCGGGCAGGAGAGCAGGGACGGGCAATCTGGGTGCCAGGCTATGCTGGGTCCTGAGCTCACCTCCCCCTTGGGGGTTGTGACTGCAGTCCGGCGGGGGTCAATGTCCTCATTGATGCTGGACAGGAAATTCTGGGAGATGCGGAGGGCATCCTGTAGCAGCGGGTAGTCTGGGTGGTCCACAGGTGTGTGCTTCAGCAGGTCCTGGGAAGGATGGGGTGGTGAGTTGAGGGGAGCTGTTCTGGGGCTTAGTGAGAAGACAGTGGGGAGAACTCTATCCTCGCTAAAAGAATTCCAAGGGAGACACTAGGGACCCACACTCTAACCTGGTCATGCCTGCAAAATCTGAAATAAAAATTAGGGTCAGAGCAGCAGGGGTGAGGGCAGTGGTGCCCCTTTATTCCTGCTGCGGCCATTACTCTTCCCCTGGGCAGCACAGGCCAGGTGGAGTCTCATGTCACCAAGCAGCTGGGAGAGACACCCCCCTACTCACCCCACAGCTGCTCCAAGGACACTGGAGACCATCACTCAAGGGATCGGGAGGCAGGAAGTGCCTGCCTCCTAGGGAGCATTTGGCCAAAAATCAAGCTTAGTAGCCAAGCTATTTTTAGGCCCTGGACACATCAGCATGGTCACCACAGGCCAGGCAGGTGCAGTCAGGGCCCAGCGACCCTCTGCCCAACTCCCCAGATGGGCTGTTCTCAGCGACTCCAGTGCCCGCCCACCCTGAGTTCAGTCTCCCATCCAACTCCTAAGCCCTCTCAGGCCATTCAGGGGGTACACACTCACATGTAGGACAAGGGTGCTCCTGGTTACTCGGTCAATGGGCTTGTAGAGCAGAGCTGTTGGGGGCAGGGGCAAAGGAGACAGGTCAGATGAAATACAGGGAGCAGCTTGAGACCTTAGGGGGCAACCTTATGCCCCGACCCGCCTCCCTCCCTTGCATGGACACCCGCTTACAGGAGGCCAAAGTGGGTTCCATGGTAACCCACACCTCCATTTTCACCCCAGGCAGGCCAGACCACACCAAAAGGAGGACACACAGCTCTGGTGGCCCAGGGCCCCTCCCACCTGCCTCCTCATCTCATCTCCCACCAGACGTGATTTCTTCGAGGGCTGTGCGTCCCCCAGGCCCGTCCTGGCCTGACCAGGCTCAAAGCAGACACAGATACTCCTCTGTACCCTCCACGATGAATCACACAGCCTTACCCCCCAGAGCTCCAGGACTCTGGGGGTCACACCCGGGACCCCAGAATGCAGGAAGGAGACACTGTTTTTCCGGGGGGGGGGCGGTGTCCCCGTGCCCCATCATTCTCATATCCCTCTGGTCCAAGGCCTGGCACCGCCAGCTGGGAACAGCATGCTTCGTTCTGACCCACACGGTTGACCTCATCTCCATGAGGAAGACCCCTCTCCATGCCCTCAACCCCCTCCTGGCTGAGGGCCAAGGAGGCATGCCCAGCCTCCACAGAAAGGCTCTGCTCTCAAGCTAGTGGCAGCTGGGGGGCAAAGATTTCCTAAAGGAATTCAGGTGGGGCTTCAAGTATGAGAGCCCCTGAAGAGGCTGGGAAAAATGCAAGCTCACCAGGGCCCCCACTGGCCACACCCCTTGGTGACCAGGACACCAAATGAGGATTGCTGGGATTCAGCAGGGACAGGCGGAGGCGGCAGCTGGCCCACTGACACTTCCAGACAAAGCTCCTGCAAGCAGCTGTGCCCTGCCCCTCCCAGCCTGGGTGGTTCAGCTCCGGCCCCGCACCTGGACACCTCTGTCCATGGGGTCATGACCTTTGTCCTCCTGCCGTGGGAGCAGTAAGAGGCAGGATGCTGGGCTGGGGAGGAGGACCCTAGAGTGGGTGTCCCATGGGACCAGGCTGTGACAGGTCCCAGAGCTGACATTCATGTCCCAGCCAGCCCCCAAACCAGAGAGTTCCCCAAAGCCCTAGATATAAATACCCTGTGCATTGCTCAATGGACACTTCGGGGAATAATCTGCTGGCTACGGAGAAGATGCAGTCTCAGTGGTGTGCCCTGAGCCTCATCTGCTGGCTTTGCCTGGCTGCCCATTAGAATCACTAGGGAACTCCTAAAAGATTCAGATGCCTGTTTCCCCCTCTCCCATCAACTAAACAGCAGGCTCTGATGGGCAGAACCCAGGCATCACCATTTTAAAAAATCTCCTGTGCTGATTCTGATATGTCATAATGGTTGAAAACCACCGCCTTATGCAAACACATCTCCCATGATTTATTTGCAGCCCTTTCTTAATTTAGCAATGTCTAAAGCCCCTCCCCATGGGCTACGGGAGCTAGAATGGACAGGACCAGGCTTGGGGTATCTCGGGACAGTGAGGGTACAGCCCAGTTACCAGCCCAGGAGGGGGCCAGTTCTGAGGCTGTCTAGGGTACCCACCTGTGGCTCAGCCCATCTGCAGGGGGAAAAAAAATCACTCCCTGAGAACCCCAGAGACCCAGAGAAAGTGCAAGCTCAGCAGACACCTGCCAGGGTGGGCCCTCGAGCTCCCGCCCAGGGAAAGCTGATACTACAGTGTCAGCTCCCTCTGCCCCTCTGTCAGGTCCCAGGAGGAAGAGGTTTCTGACTAAGCTCAGAGGTCTGCACAAATGGTGGATCGGGTTTCAGACGGGTTATTAATATGCCTATAGTCACCTCAAGAGTCCACTTGATTGTGGCCATGGAATGAGTCCTAATGCATCAGCCCCAGGTGGTGGAGGGGCAGGTGGGAGGAAGGGTGGGGAGAGGCAAGTGCAGCGAGAGGGCCCTGGGGCCACCGTCAGATATGGAAGGAGCCAGCGCAGCCCTGATGTTCGTGCTCTCCACGGCACCTGCGCACCTGCTTCCCCTGAGAATGCAGGGTGAAGAGCCCACCTTTCCCCCCTCACCTGCTCCACGGCTCCAGCAGGCTGGCCTGCTTCCTGCCTCTGCTTCACCCACTCTCACCCCTCCTCACCATGGGGTTCCTGTTTCTGGGACAGACACCATTCACCAAGTTGCAATGCCTGTCTCTCCCCCTCCTCCAGAAAGCCTTCCCCAACCAGGATTTTCACAAGCAACACTCACAGCGCCTAAAAGTCAAACCATGACATGTGCAAGCTGGCCTCTCTCTAATTTGCTGAGTACTTACTCTGTGTCCAATGGCACTGTTTTACATGCGTTATTTCCTTTAATTAAAAAGGGAAGCAATTATCACTAGCCCCATTTTACAGATGCAGAAACTTCTCGAAAGCACAGAGAAATTATGTAACTTGCTCACAATCACAAAGCCGTAAGGGACAGCTGGGTTTTGAATCTACCCATGGTCTACACGTGCTCCTATCTTTGAGATGTCCCCTTCCGTAGGGGGAGGCAGCACCTGCAAAAGCTCGGTGGCCCTCGGGAGGATTCTGGGAAAGATTCACCGGGAAGGAGTGGATGAGCGGGGCTCTCTTGTTGCCAAGGTGAGCCCCCTTCTTAGGGGCCTGGGTCACACGCGACCTTCCTTGCACCTCCACTGTGTGTGGCCTGGAGCCCTGCAGACTGGGTGCTCGGCACACAACCGCTAAGGCAGACAACTGCAGAGTGAGCCCCAAGTCGCACAGCCTCCCTGATACCCCACGACCAGCACCCCTTGGAGGGGCTGAGAAGATTCAAACAGCGTGGTCAGCAAGGGCTCCTTCACTCTTGACCGCTCACTTTAAAGCTGACTTTGTTGCAGGGACCAAAGAAACCCTGAACTCCAGGTCCCAGGCCTGTTTCACTAAAACTAAGCTTCTTTTGGGGGAAGAAAGAGGAAGCAAAGGGCTGACCGTTTCCTCTTTAGGGATACTGACTGGAGACTTGACCAACTCCTAGACCAGACCAAAAAGGGCATTTTCCCCTCAGATCTAGGGCCAGGCCAGTTTCAAGCCTGTCAGAATCTGAGCTGAGGGGCGGGGACCCAGATCAGCTTCTGCCTGTGACTACAGCTGTCCTGCTGGGACAGCTGGAGGGGGGCGACCTCAGGGGCTATCTCCATCATGAGCAGTCTTCAATGCAGGACAGCCCGAGAAGGTGAGGGGACAGCTGGTCGCGCACAGTGGCCTCCGGGAAGAGCCCGAGAAACCTCAGCATTGCTCCTCCAGCATGCTGCCACCCCCCTCTGTTCAGCCTTTGACAAGGAGCTCCGGGTTACCACGGAGATATGAGAGCAAAGTGGCTGAGAGGGGTGCAGAGACAAAACGCCTGGTGGGAGAGAAGGTCCTGAAACCAGCTGCCTGCCACAGGAGCCCAGAGCAGCTGGCCTGGGGCAACATTTGACCCTTATACCCCTGCCAAAGGCAGCCTGGCTTATCCCTCAGGTACCTCTGGCCTCGCAAGGCGGGGCCCACTAGCTTCTGGACACTTCCTTGCCTAGATCTGTGCCAGCCTCCTCTGAGCAAGAGCCTTGGCTGACTGCACACACCTGCCCCAGGACCCCCTCCCTGAGGGAGCTGCAAAGATGATGCTCTGTCCGTCCCCCCTATTGTATGGTGGGTGTGTGACCTTCACGAACCAGCAGCCGGCCACGCCCCCCTCTCCCACCAGCATTCACGGCCAAGACCTCAGCTCAAGGGTCTCCAGTGGCTAGAAACGAACCCCCTAGGAGCAACCCAATTCCTTCCTGCTCCCGACCACATCCACGTTCTCCCCTGCCATTCAGAGAGGAGAGAGCGAAGGCACTCCAAGCACACAATACCCTGGCCTCTCACGAAACAAAGAGACTCCCAACTTCTCCCTCCAGCCGGGGCTGGCACCCTCCCACTCCAAGGCACTGCCATCCAGACCATCTGTCACTCTCCGATTGGCCCCTGCTGACCCCTCTCCAGCCCCAGGGTGGCCACCCCTGCAGGCCCAGCCTCGTCACTTTCTCTCCTTAACAGCCTCTCCAGGAAGTTGCCCCCAGCCTCTCAAGCTGAGCCACTAACTCCCCACAGATCCTCGGGGGTACCTGGACCCTTCTAGCCTGGTCCTCCCATCTCCAAGCCACCCTGCCCCGAGTGGCCCCCAGACTTCAACTCCAGGCTGGAAGCTGGCTGGCACGGGGTTAACATAGGTCCAGCCACTTGTCCCCCCCTCCCTGCCCTGCTGCCCCCCAAACCTTGATGGCCACATTTCAGCCCACTCCAGCCAGCCCCCAGAGGTGGGAAGACACACCACCTCTCGGGAGAGGGGGCCTGTGTTACCATAGGTGCAGTTACAGCAGAAGCGAATGATGAGGAGAATTTCCATGGCAGCCTCCGTCCCCGCGGCAGGAGCTTGCGGCCATCGCTCCCGGCTCCCCAGCTCCCATCAGCCGCCCGGCCACTCAGCCACCTTCCCGGCTGCTGCTGCACAGCCTCGAGAATCAAGCAGCCGCTTCTGAGTGCTCCTCTAGCAAGGGGGAGGGGAGCGGAGGGCTGCGTGCGTGGAGGGGGGAGGAGGAGGAGGGGAGTGAGCCGCCTGCTGGCATCCTAGGGAGGAGCACGTTTGTAGCTGGCCAGCTGCCTGGGGACAGAGGCTGGATTCCTCGCATGCACACGCTCACACACACACACACACACACACACACACACGCACGCGCACGCACACACACAAGCAGGGCACCGTAGTCCACAAAGCCAGACAAAGGAAGGTGACTGTTATCCAAGCCATTCCCCAAAGTACCTTCCATAGTGACTGACGTGTGGCTGTCCTTGGAGTCCTTGGGACCTTTCACTTTCAGTTCCTGCCAAACAGAGGAGAGGAATCACTACCTGGCCTGTCCCCCGAGCCTCCCCATCCCCCATCGTGAGCATGGCAGGAAGCAGGGCTCTGAAACCCAGGGGTGCAAATAGGAGAAGAGAGACAAAGACTAACAGGTGCAGGCCTCCCTCTGCCTCTCTGCTTACTGAGCCCCTGGGCCACACCCATCACCTCCTGGAGCCTCGGGGGTCCAGCAGCTGATACAGGCAAGGAGGAGGGCTTCCAGGGACCAGAGAGGACTGCAATCCTGGTGCTCCTCAGACTGGTGCCCTGAAGCCCCTCCCCAGCAGCTCAGAGGGCCTTCCGGAGGAGGACCACCCCCTCCTCCACCCCGCAGCAGCGGCCACTACTCAGAGGTCTGTACACATCAGCCCAGGGCCAACAGGGTTTCAGTGCACAAGCACCAGCGCACCAGCTGGTCCTTGGGCATGAGCAGCCCTTGAGATAAGGAGCGAAGGGTCCCACACACCTGCACAGGGGGAAGCAGGGAGGTGCAGGGCAGTCCGAGCTGTATCTTACCCATATTGAAGGGGACTCACCCAGCCACCGGCCCCACCCGCACTCCCCACCCACCATGCCTGGGCTGGGCGTCAGAGAGGAAACTCAAGGAAGGAAGAGGCAACATCCCTCCTGGATCCCATGCAAAGTGACAGGGAGTGAGTGCCGGAAACAGACCCCAGGGGTGGCTTATCTGATCCTAACCTCTTTCATCTGCCTTTAGAGTCAGAGGTTCCAGCTCCAGCCCTTGCCACTGGACCAGTGTGGCCTGTAATTGGAGCTGTAATGCAATCCCCACTTGGAAGACTGAGTGCATGGTTGATGGGGGGGTGGGGGGGGTGGGTTCCCAGGGGACGTGTCAGCAGGAAGGCGGGGACGAGGTGAGGCCAAGGACAGGTACCAGGTGATGTTGCCTGCTCTGCCTGGGGGGAAATGCCCAGGCAGTGGGGAGCTCCACACTTCCTACTCCTGCCTCAAGCTGTTTTCTAGACAGAGAAAACCCCCAGGGACTGAGCCTGGGGTGTGGGGCTGGGGAAAAGGGAGGTTGCTCAGCTTCTCAAGGCTGTGTCTGGATTCCCAGATTTAGGGAATTTTTCTCCATGTCCCCTTCCAGTGCAGCCTAGAGGTATGAAATCGCTCTGCTGCAGAGGAGGAGGGCCTAATTGCAGTAATTAAGTGGCAGCACCAGTGGGAAGTGATGGCGTCTGCGCATGAGTCAGGGTGAGAAGCCACTGGCAGCAGGCCACAGGCCTCGCTCTGCCCTTGGGGCCAGCTGGCTATAAGAGGGGCTTGGGGAAGAGCGCAGGGGTTTCTGCCCACCATAGGGAACAGGCAGTCAGCCCAGGCTAAGAGGAGACCCCCCCACCAACCACTCTCTGGACCACACATGACCCGGGCACCCGGGCCGCCTTGGCAGGGTCATTCTGAACACAGATGGGAAACCCAGTTTGTTCCCAGGGAGGGCGGGGAGCCATGAGAGGAAAACCCTTTCTCCAGCCTCATTGCTCCACTTAGAGGGACCTTCCCAGCCCTCACTCCACTCCGTCCTCCCAGGCAGAGGGTGACTCACCTGACCCCTAGGTTTGGGAGAAGAAACAGAGCTCAGCCCTCCTCTCTCTGCCCCCAGTAGATGTGTTTGAACATGGAGGGGAAGTGTTAGCAAATCCAGTGTGGCTACAGATCCATGTCCACGTTTTTCCAATCCGGCTTTGACTAGTAATCAAGCTGGCATTTTCATCTCCATCTGCCCCACTCTCGCACTGCCTCCCGGCTGATTCCAAACTTGAGTATGACCCTTATAACCCAAGTAGTTTCTCGAAAACTATCCTGCACCTCACCAACTTTTCCAGCATCAGAGCTGAGAGAGAAAGCAAAGGATTCAGAGGGGCCTATAAGGCAGGACTTCCAAAACTGCAGAAGGAGCTCCCTTTCCTTGGAACCAGAGGTTCTCCTTCCCCAAGCTTGGAGCTGGGTGTTGTGATTGTAAAGCCAGTGGCCTGGTGGGGGTGGGGGTGGGGGGTGGGGGGGGTATCCCTGAGATCTTTTTGGCTCAAGGGGTGAGCTGGGCTGTGCTCCTGAGGAATCCTAGAGCCCTTCCCTGCCACTTCCTGGATAGAAGTGTCGGCGGCAGACAATGCCGCATCTTTGCCCTGCGGAGGAGGGTGGTGGGAAGGCTGGGCTGCAGCCGCAGGGACAGGCATATTCCCAGCCAGAAGATCTAGGGCTTCTTCTCCACGTGGCCTTTGTCCGCTCTCTATGGGACTGCAAGGATCTTAAAAGATCACCTAGTCCAGACTCCCTCAAATCTTCCTGATTATAAAAATCACCTGGGGAAGTTTGTTAAAAATACAGACTCCTGGGCTCCACCCCAAACCTTCTGGATTGAAGCTCCAGGGAAGGTGCCTGAAGATCTGCATTTTAAACAGTGACCCTGGTGGTTCTTGTTGTCAAGCAAGCTTGGGATGAGCTGGATCAATCCAGACACCTCATTCTACAGCAGAGGAAATAAGCCCAAGAGAAGGGAAGTGACTTGCTTAAGGTCACCACAGTGTGGGAGAATGCTGCCTTTTTAATTTTCTTCTTTGCTTCCCCTGTTCTAATACAGAATAACCTAAAACAGAATAACAAAATCATACATAAAGCGATATTCTTATGTTAAGAGGGAAAATGTCAAGTGCAAGAAAGCAAATCAGGCTAAGTGTTACTCATCAGGGGAACCATTTTCCTCACTGGCAATCAGGGGAGGAGAGGCCCTAAGGCTAGAAGGCTCTGAGCAGCCCCCCAAACCCCGAGTCATAGGGGTGGCTGTGCAGGGAGCTGCCCACCTCAGAGATCTTCTGGAATTGGTTGTTGGACTGGCTGCACTTCTCAGCTGTCTCCAGAGCGACTTTATAGTTATCCACAAATGCTTTGTACACGCCAAGCTGGCTGGCCTGCAGGGAGAAGAGAGAGAAGGGCAGGAGAGGGACGGGGAGAGAGGATTAATGAATGGATGAAAGCATAACCAGAGCACCTGGAGCTCCCTTAGCACTCAGAACCTCTAACTCAGTCCAAATGGCTAGCTGGGAGCAGAAGGAAAAGGCAGGATGAACATACTACAGTATCCCTCTGAACTTGGTAGTTTCCATGGAAACTGGCTCAGCCAATAAGGTTAACAAGGGGGTATTGGGGGTTGGGGGGAGCAGGGCACGGCCTTTGTTGGCATGCTAAAATTCAGTTCATTGCAGCATTTGGCTTTATTTAGCATCATCAAAGTCTCGCAGGGTTTGAAGCCCCTTAATGCCTCACGAGTCTTTCACAGCCTGGAATTAGCTGAAGCAGGGGGAGACAGGGAGAGGGGTGGGCACGTGTGGCCTGCTCAGTGCCCCACTCCCCATGCTCAGTGTGGGGAACTGCATTTAAAGGCGCAGTCCCCACTTCCCTCGGCCTCCCTCGAGGTCCCTTTCCCCACCTCCTCAGCCTTCAAGGAGCCAGAAGTCCTTCCTCTCTACACATTTGCATGTCACTTTGAACCTAACACAAAGCTTTCCACAGCTGCGGACCACACAGAGCCTCGTCGCCTCCTTGGGGAGGCAGAACAGATGCCATCAGCCCTTTCTGCAAAAGGGGAAACCAAGGCTCGTTAATTCAATTCCGCAAATACTTATGGAAAGCCTTCTCTGTGCTCTGCATGTACATTTCCTCTTACCAGAACAAAGGGTGGAAATTCTAATTAAACCACAATGAGACACTACTTCATACCCATCAACCTGGTCAAAATTGAAAAGTCTAATGATATTAAGGGTTGGAAAGAATGTAGGAAAATAGGAACTTTTACAGACTGCTTGCCGGGGTGTAAATTAGTATAATTATTTGGAGAGTAATTTGTCAATAACTAACAAAGTTGAAAATATGCACAGCTTAGCCTACTACTTAGCAAATCCTCTTCTACAAACAGACCCCAGGGCTATGCTGTCCCGTATGGGAGCCACTTGCTACACATGGATATTGAGCGTCTAAAATGTGACTAGTCCAAACTGAGATGTGCTGAGTGTAAAATACACACTGGGTTTCAAAGGCTTAGTATGAGAAAGAGAATGTAAATTATCTCATTAATTTCTTAATCTTGATTACATGTTGAAATGATAATATTTTGACTCTACTGGGTTAAATAAAATATATTCTTAACATTAATTTTACCTGTTTATTTTTACTCAGTGTGACTACTAGAAAAATTTAAGTTATATACGTGGCTCGCACTATATTTCTTTTTTTTTTTTTTTTTTTTTTTATTTATTTATTTATTTATTTATTTATTTATTTATTTATTTTTGGCTGCGCTGGGTCTTTGGTTCATGCGAGGGCTTTCTCCAGTTGCGGCAAGTGGGGGCCACTCTTCATCGCGGTGCGGGGACCGCTCTTCATCGCGGTGCGCGGGCCTTTCACTATCGCGGCCCCTCCCGTCGCGGGGCACAGGCTCCAGAAGCGCAGGCTCAGCAGCCGTGGCTCACGGGCCCAGCCGCTCCGCGGCATGTGGGATCCTCCCAGACCAGGGCTCGAACCCGTGTCTCCTGCATTAGCAGGCAGATTCTCAACCACTGCGCCACCAGGGAAGCCCCTCGCACTATATTTCTACTGGAAAGTACTGCTCTAGAGAAACTTGCATATGTGTGTGCACAAGAAAATGTGAACAAGGGTATTTACCCGCCTCACTCTTTCTTTTATGAAAAGACTGGAAACAAATGCTCACAAATAGAGGAACCCATACACACAGTGCAGTTAAAATGGATGAACTAGATCTTTGTGTAGCAACACTGACAAGTTTCAAAATGAATGCTGATTGAATTGCAAAACACATGATACATATAGACACACTTATATACACTTTAAAAGTACGTGCAATGCCATAAAAAGATATATATGCGTAGCAAACACACGAACTGCAGCCTAAAAGGCTACATACCAAATTCATGCCAGTAGCTGCTTCTAGGTTGAGAGGAAGGGCAAGAGGAAAGGGAGAGAGAGAGAGACTTCATCCTCATCTGTAATGCTTTATTTTCTTGATTGAAAAGTCTTTCCATATATCTTCAGAGCTTAACATCTGTTAATTCTGGGAGGTGACTGCACCATTGTTTGCTACATTATTCTCTAGATTTTCTGGTTAAAATTTTTTTTCAATGAAGTAGCAAGGACGTTCAGCTGCTGCAAGGCTTCTACCCACCAAGGTACGAGGGGGGAAGTGGGCTGCCCCTGAGCCCTGCCCCGGATCGACTCTTGCTTTCTGCAGAATCCCTGTGTTCCTCAAGGATCCAAAGAGGTCAGTGGGGGATCTGGAGCCACCCAGGGCAGAGACAGAACTCGAGGAAGCTGGCAGGTGGGGCGCAGGAAAGCCAGAGGGGAAAGTGAGAACTGGGATGCTTGTGAAGAAGCCAGGGCCAGAGCCGTGCAGGTCTCAGCCCCAGATGGGCCAGACTTTTCAGAAAGGAAAATCCCAGATGGGGAGGGGCGGGAAGGGATGGAGTTCATTTCCTCTTCCAGAGGGAGTCCTGGCCCACTGGTGTCCCGAGCTACAGGGGATGTGCTAGCCAGTCACTTCCTAAACCGAAGTATCATTGCTATTCTTCTAAAGTATGCACATTCCTTGTCCCCCTTCCCACAGAAGGATAAAGGCTGGGTGCTCAGGGTGGAACGCTACCCTCCTATCCCACTGCAGAAGGGAGTAGCCGGAGGTGAGCCAGAAGCAGGAGCCACCTGGGCAGAAGGTCCGTGTGCAGGGGTCACCGGCCATCCCAGGCACTGCCATCTCCATGGAGCACCCTAGTCTGCAGGGTCCAAGGCCTGGCCTGCCAGGGCCATTACCTGGGAAGTGGAGGTTGCTTGGAAACAGCAGCTTGGCACTGGGGTGATCCCATAAAACAAATAACAGAGATGCTAATTCCCTTCTCTCAGTAATGGATAATCAAATACCCGGAGACCAGCTGAAAATCAACTGTCTCCAGATGCCTGGCCTGCCGGGCCTCCTCCCAAGCCTGTAGCCCCAGGGGCTTCAGACATCAGTTCATGATGCAGGGGGAGGGAAGAGGGGGGTAGCAAATTCATGGCCAGGCCAGTGAAGCTCAGACCAGAATGGGGAAGCCTGGTGACAGCAGGGTCCAAGTGACAAAGATAAACTGGGACAGCCTTTCCACTATGCTCCAGGCTACTCACTCCTACCCGCCCCCCCGCATCCCCCCGCACCCCGCCCCGGGGTTTGCTCTCTTCTGCCCTCCTGAGGGCTGAGGAGAGGCTGCCCACCAAGCCAATCAGCTCAGGCTCCTGGACCAGGCGGGCAGTGATGGCTGTGTGTTCAGCCTCCCTGAACCGGGGCCAGCACTCTGGGGCTGCCAGAACCAGAAGTGTGGAGTTCCCTGGCAACAATGCCTTTCAGGGGTGCTTCTTCCTAATAATAATAATAATAGCAGTAATAATAGTAATGACAGTCATGATAATGGCTAACTACTGAGTATTTACTAATTTACTATTTTCCAAGTCCTGTTCCAAGAACTTTTCAGGTATTAACTCAGTCCTCACAACAATCCAATAAAGTAAATACTATTATTATCCTCGTTTTCACAGATGAGGAAGCTGAGTCAGGAGAAGTTGGGTAAGTTGCCCAGCGTCACAAGCTTAACCTGTGGCAGAACCCGGATTCAAACCCAGCTGCGACCTGGCTCTAGAAGCTGTGCTCATCTCTGTAACACTGCTGTCCCTCAGGACACAGACCTCAGGTCCTGTGATGTCTCCTCAATACCTTTCCAACTTCTCCCTGGTCCCAGGGGTCAAGGACACGGTGCACTCATTCACTCACTCACTCATTCATTCATGTATTGACCACTGGGCTGGTTCTGGGGGTCCAAATTGAAGAAAATACAGTCTGTCCTCCTGGAGCTTATGGTTCTGGGGAGTCAGGCAGTTTAGTGTTCACGGAGGGGGCTGCATTTGAGAGGCTGTGGAAGGCTTCTCCACGGAGGTCGTTTCTAAATTAGAAACTGACCAGAGAAGCCAGACAAGACAGAGAAGGACATTTCAGGCTAGAGCGCAAGTACAGAGAGGTCAAGCGTGCTTGCAGTGTGAACTGAGACCAGAAGGTTCAGCGTCGGGGGCGCAGAGGGTGGGGCGGCAGCAGCCAGAGGCCAGGGGTGGCCTGAGGCCAGCAGCAGAGGGTCTCATAAGCCACTCCTCGGAGCCTGGCCTTTATCCAAATCCCTGAGCAGGGGGGACGTGAGGTCCGGTCAGGAGTTTCGAAAACGCTCTTCTGCTTTTAGGTAGAGGCCAGAGGCTGCCTGGGAGGCAGGTCTGGGGCAGAAGCCACAGCAGTGGTCCAGGTGAGGGCGCCAGAGGGCTGGAGAGAAGCAGGTGGCTGTGCGCTTTAAAGAAGTGGACTCCCTGGGATGCAGGGAGGTGGAAGGGGGTGGGGGAGGGGAGGTGCCAAGGATGAGCCCCCGGGAGTCATGGATGGATGGGGGTTGGGACATGGCCGCACCCACTGAAACAGAGGCAGGGAAAAGAGCAGAGAACTTCAGAGCCAGTGAGTTCAGTTTTGAGCATGCTGAGCTTGTGGCCTAAGGGCATCCAAGCAAGAGTCTTCTCCATGTAAGAAGAGCAGAGCCCTGTCCATTCAACAGGTCCCACCACTGCAGGGGAGGAAAAGGAGAAGCACTGCTCCCTGCCCCCCACCACTCATACCCAGAGGATAGGGCCACAGACTCCTGAGCTCCATCCTGCCTGCTGGGCTGGCAGAAGTTACATGGCGGAGAGCCGGGTGGGGCCCTGTGGGTCTGCCTGGGGGTCCTCAGGGGACACGGCCAGAGACGGACACTGCGCTGGAGGAGAGGGTGTCTCTGTGGGTCTTTCCCGACCAAGGCCGCACGCTACTTCCACCTCCTCTCTCCTTCTCCCTGCCCTGCCATGTGGGTGGGCTGGGCTCTTAGTGCTTTCTGCTCCAGGGTCCTCAGGAGAGGATCGTTAGCTGACATGGTCTCCCACGCAACTCTTCACTTCAGAGGCAGCACGAAAGTGAGGCGAGCGTCTGAAGTCTCAGGTGAGCAGTCCCTGCCCGTCCACCTGGCACTTGCCCCTCTGCCGGCTGAGGTACAGGGTCCTGCAGCCCAGCAGGGGAGCCTTCGGTCCAGCCCTGGAGCCCCCGGATGAGAGAAACAGTGCCCTGCCAAGGGCACCCACCCACGTGGCCTGTCTCTGGCAGCCCTAGAAGCAGTCTAGGGCTTCACTGGGGGAGGCCGGGAGTCGGGGCACCAGGCCCAGGTTCCCCATAAGGCAGAAGCCCAGGCTTTCCTCCAGGACTCAGAAATGACCCAGGCCTTCAAGAAGGCCAGGAGGTCTGGGGCTGACCAGTACTGTCTCAACACCGGCAACTCCACTGAGGCCCCGGGTAAGGGCCCTCCATCAACAGGAGACTCACCAGCTTCTGGAAGAGGTGGCCCATGGTGACCTGGCTGTCCCACTGCTGCACCTTGGGGCAGAGGTTGTCATAGAACTCCTTGTGGATCTCGTAAATGTCCTGGATCTTGTAGAAGATGGTCTCGATCTGTTGGATGGTGAGCACGGGCTGGGAGGTGGTGGCAGTGGCCTTCAGGGGTTTCATGGGCTGGGAGAGAGGAGGAAGGAAGAGCAGAGGTGAGAGGCAAATAAACCAGAGGGCCAGCAGGCCCAGGGCCCAGATTAGGCCCTCCTGCTCCTTGAGTTCTGCCCAGATAAGGCCACTGAGGCCAGGGCACCTGAAGCGTGGTTTGAATGGAGCAGCTGCTGTCACAGGCCCCAACAAGCCACCCATTACTGTAAGAAGAGGGAGCCTGGTCCAGCAGTCCTGCCAGGTCCTACGGGTGGTGCCAGGACACATTTCTCCCACCCCGTGTCCCCTGAGGGACCTCTGGTTCTCAGCCTGTACTGGGTTTGCTTGATGGTTTAACAGGGTCCATAGCTTTCTTCCACAATGGCCTCATGCTCTGAGTCATAAACTCCCTTGTCATGCTTCAGTGGGAAGGAGGGTTGACTGGGAACTCAACCCCTTAGCTATTTCCTTCCAAGAAACAGAACATGATTCTAGGACTTGGGGAGTAGAGTTTCTAAGGGACCCAAACCAATCTCAGCTGCACTGATATCTTAAGTTCCCATCACTTAGTATAGAGAGAGTGAGCAGGTGGCATGCATGCCACCGTGCTACCTCCTGTGCCCATGGCAGACATTGCTGAGCAATCACAATGATCTTTCTCACTGAGCCCTGTCGTAGCCTCAGACTCTTTCTCAATGCCGAGGTTGACATGCAAGATGACATGCAACATCCCTATCTGTCATCTCTGCTTGTCTACACCAAGATGCTCCAAGGCCTGCTGGTGGAGAGGGTGAGGTGACAGACAGAAGCTCAGGACCATCCCCAACACCTGCTGGGAGCTGAAGTCATCACCTTAAAGCCCAACATTAAGGGAAAATGAGGCTTGGATACATTTTCTTCAGTGTGATTTCTGTATTTTCTAAATCACCTTCAGTGAGTAAATATTAATTTTATAATCAGGAAAAAAAGCTATTAAAACTCACCATTGAAACAAACAATAAATAATACTGAAGGATAAAGAGCTCCTCCATGGTTGACCTTCCTTCAGCCCTAAAGCCCCCAAAGATGCCCAGACTGCACACCAAAGGCCCTTCAGGGGAGAGGGTCTGGGAACCTGCCCCATAGAGAAGGCACGGGGGTGGGGAGGTGGCGGGGGAGGGGTACGTTTACTTGAGAGAGAGAAGCCTGAGTCAGACATGGCTAGTGTCCTTCGTCTACTGTGAAGATAAAGCGCTGTGTGGAAAGAGGCCTTTGACTTAGTCTGGGTCATTCTGGAGACCCAGCGGGCAGAAAGGAGAAGTTGCAGGCGCAGGTATGGGCTCACTAGAGCCGCCCCCCACTATCTCACGGGATTAGGTAGCGAGCTGTCGACAAGAGAAGCATTGTAGCAGAGAATGGGTGACTCAATGCTGGGCTGCAGGGAAACGTCCACTGAGGGAGGCCGAAGTTATCGCTGGCTCACCCTGAGAGAAGACCCCCAGCTCAAGCCAGCCACAGCAGCCGGACGTCCAGCCAGGCTTCACTCTCTCCTCCCATCTGTCTGTCCACAAGGGGAAGTCCCATCTACTTAAAAACCCAGACAATGCTCTGACTTCTGGCTCCCCTGTCCTCCCAGCTCTAAAAAATCCAGACGTGATGATGAAGGCAGGAAAAAGCAGAAGTCCTCTTCTGACCCTCTCAGTGCTGGAACCAATGAGGCCTTAATGTCCAGCCCTTTGCTAGGAAAGCAGGCTGGGGTTCGACCTGGTGCAGGCCAGGCAGTGTGGGCCAGAGTCCCAATTCTGCCGCTTAATAGCTGTGGGCAAGTCACTTAGCATCTCTGGGCCTCAGCAGCCTTATTTGTGAAACCGGGATAATATTACCTTCTCAAGAACACTGATGGGAAGATCAAAAGCCATAATTTATCTAAAATATTGAGTATGTGCCTGGCACACAGAGGGCAATCAATAAATGTTAGCTGCTACTATTACTATTTACTCCACAAATAATGGACCAAGTGCCCATGTAAGGCCAGACCAGGGGGTGTGGGGGGTATTCAGTGATTCACTAATCACTGCTCCCATGGAGCTTCCCATCTAGTAGGGGAGACAAACAAAACACAAGGAAACAATCAAACACAAAATCACACATAAGTGCAATGAAGGAAATAAGAAGGGGATGTCCTGCTGAAGGACAAGAAGGAGACATTGACCTGAAATGGAAGCATGGGGGCAAAGGGGACAGTATTTCAGGCAGAGTTCCTCAATGCCTGGTCCCAAGGTGGGAACAGCTTGGGGAGAGAGAGGAGCTGGAAGCAAGCCAGTGAGCCGGTAGCAAGGGGGTTGGCGAGCAGGGCCCTAAAGGAGGGCTGGAGGGGTGAGCAGAGGCCAGATCACACAGGGGGAAGGAATGCGGCTTTTAAGCCCATGTAATGACCTGGCTTTCCCTGGAGGGATTGAAACAGGGGAGTGACGGGGTCCAATTTTCCCTTTAGGAGATTATTTTTATGACTCATGCTCCTTGCTCTGGACAACGTTATAATCTATTTGGGTAAACTGGACCAACACAAATGAAACATTTTCGTGGACAAAGCAAGAAACACTTATTACTCGACTTGGACTGTAAGTACCAACCAACTGGCACAGCTCGGAGAGGGCTTCACAGAGGAGGTGATGGGAAAGGGCCTCAGAGGGAATATCAGAGTAAGTGGAGGGTTGGGGCCTGGGGAGGCATGCCAGGCAGGGACACAGAGGGAACCGGGGCCAGGAGAAAGGAAGAATGTTCTCCCCACCCCACGTGGGCAGCGACATTGAGCTCACGCCTCCCGATGTTCCGTGAAGGATACAGAGCTGGCCCTTGGGATCAGTCAGAGTTTATCCTTTTTACCTCTATCTACCCAGGTCCAGGGGAGGGTCCAAGTCACCACGGAGTCCCTGTCCCAGCCGGGGTGCAATCCCCACCCGGGGGGAATAAAGGAAATAGGAGAGAACAGTCCTGGGGAAGAAAGGGAGGGGGGTCAGGATTGCTCAGAAGCTGCTGGGGAAGCACTCAGGCCTATGCAGGGACAAGACACAACTGCTCTGCTTCCTCCTAAAGTCCCACTCTGTCTGCAAAAGGGGAAGCGCCAGTGCTCACCAGGGGCAGGTCACACAGACAGGGACTGCGCTTGGGGCATCAGGCCGTTGGTTCTCAGGACAAGGTTGGGGGCCTTTGGGGAAAGGGAAAGTGCTGGGTGCGTGCCCCTAGCTGGCCTGAGACCCTTGGAGGCAGTTATTTTTATCTGGTGAAGCCCTGAAAACAGGCCTCGGGCGGGGAGGGCAGCAGAACGGCACAGGCAGCCCCGCTCTCCTGAGAGCACACCAGCTACCCCTCCCTCTTCCCAGAATCCTGCAGCAGAGGACGGGGCGCCAGTTCCCCATTTTATTAGAGTTAACTCTGGCTCTGGCGTCCCGTGAAGTGTCCCTCAGGAAGGCGGGCCAGGCAGGTTCGAACTCCTTTCAGGACTTCACACTGTCATTTGTCTCTTCTGTCCCCCAGCAAGTTGCCTTTTGCCTTTCGAAACCAGGGAAAGAAATCGGCCCACTTCCTCTACCTCCTATCCCAAGAGGCCCGGAGGCTGCCACACGCACCTTTGTTAACTATCACCACAGGCTGGGGGCGGGGGTGGAGGGGTCAGGGGAGCGTCCTGAACCTATCTTACAGGTGAGGAACAAAGCAAACTCCAGAAGGAGAGTCTAAGAGAGGAGGGCCAGGTGGGACCCAGGGCTGGAAGGTGCTGAAGGCAAAGGCAGGCCAGAGGCAGCACCCAGCTCACTTGCAGCCTGGGGAGACTTGCAGAATTACGTGCACTTGGTCTGCCCCCCTTCCTCCACTCCCCACCTCAGCCCCAGCTCCCAGAGCCTCTTCCCTTGTCATCTGAGCCCATCAGGAACCTGGAGGTTTCTGGAAGGTTACCACACCTTACCCAGCCAGCAACCCAGGCGGTGGGAACAGAGGCTCCTGTGTGGCCTCCCTGTCTGCGTCTGTGTGTCCACAGTCCAGGCTACACACGCCCAGCTGTTTGCGTATCAGGAAGTGTGAAACTGAGAACAAACACTCAGGAGAAGAGCTGCGGGAATGGTGGTAGGGTGGCAAGAAGGAGAGCTGGGCATGGGAGGCAGAGGGAGCTGGGGAAGACAGGTTTTCTTCTCTGAACGCCTTTGTCAGATCACCCCAAAGAGCAAAGGGCTTAGCTCCTGGGTAGCTGGGAAGGGCCCCCAGCTCCTGGCGAGAGAGGAAGGCTTGATTCCTCATCTCTGAGGCTTATCATCTGAGACCGTGGCCGTGGAGGGTCCTGCCCTCTCTTCCGGGGGGGCCTCCAGGTGCAGACCAGGCCTCCTGGCTCGTCCCTCCCTAGCTCTTGCCTCTGCTCCAGAAAGGACCAAGCCAGGATGAACAAGCTCGGGGGAAGAGGAGGGACCTACCCTGGGTCACACCCCAGGACTGGGAGCCTCAGCCTCACAGTTTTTGCCTTGAGAGCATGAGCTGTTAGAAAGGCAGGCAGGGAGGGAGTGTCTTGGCCCCTAAATCTGTTATCTTTACCCAGACAAATGGAAGTCAAATTAGGCCCAGTGACAGATGAGAACCGAGCTAGAATCTAAGAGGGGCACGCTTCTGATGGGAACATGTACCTCCCCTTCTTTCAGGGAACTGGTGGGTTGATAGAAACAAACAGGCTCTAACCTGCGCTTTTTCCCAGAACAGGAGAAAATAATAGAATCTGCTCACACTCAGGCTCTAAGACCTTCCCCTACAAACTCACTTAACCCTCACAACAACCCCATGAAGAGAGTACTAATATTAGTATACCCAGTTTGCTGGTGGACAAAATGAGGCACAAAGGTTCATTAATCTGCTGAAGGTCTACAGCTGGTAAGCAGTCGAGCAGGGATTCAAAGCCAGGCAGTCTGGTTCCTTTGAACTTCTTTCAAATATGCATCCTTTAAGTAATGACAACTATGCCCCTTTGTTTGGGCACAGCAATTCATAGTTTATAAGGTGTATTTCATCTGTCTGTCCTCCTTCCTTCGGATAATATTTCAGTGTCTAAGTACCTGGCATTGTACTAGGTCCCCAAAAGGATCACCTGATTTTCTCAACCCCATGAAGGAGAGAGAGAAGGTAATGGCATTGTTTTCATCTTCAGATGAGGAAATTGAGGCTCAAGAAGGTTACCCATGGCTTGCCCAAAGCCGTTTTTTTTAAAAAATTATTATTTATGTATTTATTTATTGGCCGCGCCGCACAGCATGTGGGATCATAGTTCCCCAACCAGGGATTGAACCCTTGTCCCTTGCATTGGAAGTGTGAAGTCTTGGCCGCTGGACCGCCAGGGAAGTCCCACCAGTGGTTTTGAAAACCGACAACGCATGTAAGAAAGCATGTGGCCCAGTACATACATACACATATCCACACAAGCCAAAAGTTGCATGAAATAGTACTTATTCTTACTACATGGGATGCATGCCGACATTTTCTTTCTCATTTGTTTTAAAATGCTGGTTCACCCCACTACACTGATTACACTACCCACTAATGGTTAAGTTGCACAGTTTGAAAGACAGGGCAATAAGTCTACTATTAATGGCAGCGTCAAGTCTTGCCCTAGTTCTGGCCCCAGACCGGAGTCCTTATGGACCTGCCAAACTGTTCCTCCCTTGAAAAAATGACTGTGCAGACCAACAAACTCCCAGTGAGATCGACCACCAACTCATCCCAGTGTGTTACAAAGCAGCTACACATCTCAATAGTTACTCCTGGGGTAATAAATGCCAAGTCCCCTGGGACACCGGGTGACAATACCTCATATCGCAGCAAGTACATAAATGCGTATCTTACAATTCTTGTAAGAATGACTTTCTACTGATTTACATCTACCTTTCTTATCCCTCCTTTTTCTGACATCAGCTGATGTCTCAGACTGCGCAACACCCAGGGAAGAGAACTTTACATGCCACAATCACTCTGCATAGTAAGTATCCGGACGCATCTAATATGCACTTTCTTCAGAGGCAAAAACATCTTATATCTGTGTGGTTACTTTTACCTTTTGAAAACATTGTATTATTCCCCTCTCAGTCCCATTCTCACAACAACGCCTCCATCTTGGAGAGGAAACTAAGGCACATTCACAGAGGGCGGCAGCCTGTCTAATGCCTCAGAGCTTCTCAGAACGATACAGACAGCCCTTCAACTCACATTTCCTGCCAGAGGGCCTCAGGATGGTGCGAATGGTTAACTATTCCAGGGAGAAGGAAGGAACGGGACTAGGGATGACAAAGAGGTCTCAACGTGATTGACTGGTTGAGATTGCCTAGAGTACCAGCTGGAGTCGGAGGCTAAGACCCCACCTGGACAGAAAACTGTGATCCATTAGTAATGCCTGCACTATAGTCAGGGATGATGGAGTGTCTGCCACCCCCAACCAGGTGGTGCTTCTTCTTCTACCTTTCCCAGGGCAGATAATGGAGAATCGGAGCTGAGAGGCCTTTTCAATGACCTTGGCTGCCAAGCCATAGGCAGAGTAGTACCACAGACCCCACCCCTGGGAAGGACTGGTCCAGGTCCCCCTCCCTCTCCAACTCCAAAAGCAGTTTTAGAGCACAAAGGCCCCAGAGTATACACTCACCAGCAACAGAGCTTCCAGCTGGTTAATATAGATCTCTTCGCTGGCCAGGAACCCCGAGAGAACCAGCTTCCTCATCTCCAGGCCTTTCCCTGCTTCCACCTGTAAAAGCAGATCAAAAGCCAACAGCTCATGAGAAAGGAGACCAAAATCCTGAGCAGCCTGTTTTCTTGCCTTTTTTCTCTTCTTTAACACTTTTGCAGGGGATAAAAGCCAAAGACTTATTATAGAAAATTTGTAAAATACAGAAATATAAAAGGAAAAGCAATCACCCTTACTCCTACTGCTAATGTCTTGCTTTAATTCTCTCCCATCCTTTTTTTTCCCCACATTTCCTTATTTGTAGCCATCCACCTATTCAACCTTATAATAGTGAGCAAGATAAAAAAGAACCTGACCCCATGTGTGGGAGCAGTTTAATGGGGGGGGTGGGATACAGACAGTTAAGAAGGGGAATCAGAGTCATGACTGAGGCAGGGCATGGTCACATGGAGGCCACAGCAGGGGCCAGAGGAAGTGCCCAGCGGAAGTGATGTATAAACAGAGAGGAGTAGTGATAGAGAGGATGGGACGGAAGTGGGCATGGGACCCCGGCCGAGTGGCCTTCCAGCTACACCTCTGACTATATCTTCCTGTCCCCGGGGGTTCAATCCCACAATGGAGGGTGCTGGCTGTGGGCCATCAACTTTACCCCTTGTACCCCCCGACCCCCGCCAGCATTTCCTGACTGCCTGACTACGTAAGGCACAGACGCCAACAGGCCTCCTCCTCCTTCCAGAATGCCTTCTCCTCTATGGTGGAGATCATACCCCATTTAGCCTTGAGTGGCCACCAACTAGCACAGTGCCTGGCACAGAGGAAGTGCTTGAAAACTTTTCCTGAGTGAAAAGACGTATAATTCTTCTTGTCACCTAAGATCCCCAAGTCATTCCTGGCCTCCTCTTCCTCCTCTCTCCCCCTCCGCTGCCACACTGAGTCCCCAAGCTCTTCAAAGCGTCCTTGTTCGTCTCTTGCAAGGATTCTCCCCTCTGCTCCACCCTCTCCTCTGCTGTGGCAGAGACCCACAGCATCCCACTCCCCACCGGATTCCAAGTGCCGCTCTCTCCTGCCTCCGCTCCACTCACCAGCGCCAGATCAACCTTCCCAGAACGCCACCCTACACCTGAGGCTTGTCAAAGACTTAATACTGCAAAATGTGATTACTGGGGGACTCAGGTAGGTTCTTCACTCATTGATTTATTCATTCAACAAATGCCCACCAGACCCTGTAGATACAATGGGAAACAAGCATTCAGTAGCTCCTATGCCCATGTGGCTTATAATCTAGTGGGAAAGAAAGACGTTAAAAAACAAAAGCTGGGGCTTCCCTGGTGGCGCAGTGGTTGAGAATCTGCCTGCCAATGCAGGGGACACGGGTTCGAGCCCTGGTCTGGGAAGATCCCACATGCCGTGGAGCGACTAAGCCCGTGAGCCACAACTACTGAGCCTGCGCGTCTGGAGCCTGTGCTCCGCAACGGGAGAGGCCACGATAGTGAGAGGCCCGCGCACCGCGATGAAGAGTGGCCCCCACTTGCCGCAACTAGAGAAAGCCCTCACACAGAAACGAAGACCCAACACAGCCATAAATAAATAAATAAATAAATAAAATTAAAAAAAAAAAAAAAAAAAAAAACAAAAGCTGAAGCCGCATAGCACAGGGAGATCAGCTCGGTGCTTTGTGACCACCTAGAGGGGTGGGATAGGGAGGGTGGGAGGGAGACGCAAGAGGGAGGAGATATGGGGATACATGTATATGTATAGCTGATTCACTTTGTTATACAGCAGAAACTAACACACCATTGTAAAGCAATTATACTCCAATAAAGATGTTAAAAAACAAACAAAAAAACAAAAGCCGAGTAAATATAAATATATGACTATAAAGTGTGATGGGGGTTCAGCATATTCTTTCCTTAAACACCTGCAGTGGCTCCTAGTGCCTCTCCCAACTTGTCCAATCTCCCCAACAGCCGTCAGATCTCTGCCTTCCCAACATGCCAGGAATGTTCCAGCCTCTGAACTTTGGTTCTCGCCGTCCCTGCTGCCTAAAATGCCTTCTCCCACATGGGCTCTTCTCTCCTGAAGACACAGCTGAAGCCTCTGGCCTGCAGTGTCAGCTCTTGTGTCAGAATCTGTGGCACCGCCGCAGCACCTGACACGTGCCCTATCTTGTTACCTGCCCGGTGATTCTGTAGGGTCTTTGAAGCACCTGCGTCATGCTCCTCTGGACACCCCTAAAGCTCAGCACCACGTGATGTCCCTAACATGTGGGCACCTGCCATTTATTAAGCCTTGTAAGTCCTTTCCACTCTCTCATTTAGCTTCATCCCTCTCTCAAATACCTCCCTGAGGGAAGTACTATATTTTTCCATTATACGAATGGAAACAAACAAATAAGACTTAAAAGAGCAAGGGGACTAGCCCAGAATCACACAGCCAGAAAGTGGCAGAGCTGGGATTCCCCTGCAGGTCCTCGAACACCAAATTCTGGTCTCGTCCACTGCTCTGATGATTTCCTCACTCTCTTGTTCCTTTCTCAAGCTTCAGATGCTTAACTGGAATCTCAAACAGATCCCCCTCTGGGCATCAAATGCACACCCTTAGCATAAGCTGGGAGAGTGTCTGAAGCTACCAGAAATCTCCTAAGTCTGAAGGAGAGCTGCTTTCCCCCTGCTGCATGGCCACCCCAGCATGTTCTCACAGGCTGTCCTGCCCTTTCCCCAGGTGAAGGACTTAACCCTTGACCTTCCATCAGCAAACCAGTTAGCAATTTGTGCCGGAGGCTGCCTCTCCCAGCGTCTCTGAAATGTAATCCAATCCTGTGATAGAAGAACAAGGTCTTGCCAAAGATGTCCACCTCCTAATCCACAAAACCTGTGACTATGTCACCTAATGCGGCAAAAGAGACTTTGCAAATGTGATTAAGTTAAGGATTTTTATGTGGGGAGATTATCCTGGGAATTATCAGGTGGACCCTATGTAATCACAAGGGTCCTTGTGAGAGGGAGGCAAGAGAAAAGGCTATGGAGGGATGGAGCCCACAGAAGGAGAGGGAGAGGCGGAAGGGGATGGGGAGATATTGAGTGCAAGACTGAAAGATGCTACACTGCTGGCTTTGAAGGCAAAGGATGGGGCCATGAGCCAAGGAATGCAGGGGGCCTCTAGAAGCTGGAAAAGGCAAGGAAACAGGTTCTCTTCCCTAGAGCTTCCAGAAGGAATGCAGCCCTGCTGACCCTTGAGACTTGTAAGAGAATAAATCTGTGTTGTTTTAAGCCACTAAATGTGTGGTAATTGGTTTTCGGCAGCATTAGGAGACCAGTATGGATGCCAAGCTTTAGGGAAAGACAATGGTTAGTTATTGATGGCTTCACAAGTACCAGGCACTGTTCTAAGCACTTTCCGTGGATTAACTCACTGGAATCCCACAGTCTAGAAGGTGTTATCATTATCCCTCTGAGGTACAGAGAGTGGAAACTGCCAGCTGCCCAGAGCTGTGGGCGTCGCAGGCAGGCAGCACCCCCTCCAAGGAATGAGACCGGAGCTCGGAGCACGGCTCGCAGCCCTGGAGGTGGAAGTGGAGGTCGAGGTCAGACCTGCTGCTTCCCCAGCCTGACAAATGGGAACTCGCCCTCCACGTTGGGGGCCAGCGCTCCCCTCCTGTGCCCCATTCCCTTCCCGTTCCCTGCCAACTGGGGATTTGCCTGAGGGCCTGGCAAACACCCTCTCAGGGAAGTCACTTGGGGGCACAACGTGAGCTTAACTGTAGAGCTGGCTGGACCAGGACCAGGGTGAAGACGGGGTGACTCACAGCCCCACCAAGCCTTCACCCACCCTGGCATGAGCACAGACCCTTGTGTCAGGCCCCGTGACAGCCCATTGCAGCAGGACCCACTCCTCATGAGACTCCAACCTCAGAGTCCAATCTTGAGAGAACCCCCCAAAAGGCAGTAAGTAGTCACCCCCAAGAGTCCCCACTCTGGGCCACATTCACCCTGACATTTTGGCCGGCATGGGGGTGGAGGTGATGGGAAAGGATGTGAAATTAAATTCTGTGCATTTTACCACCAGGTGGCCTGTTGTCAGTTACCGCCCAAAACCTCGTCCATCTTCACTTTCCTCAGACCCCACCTGTTCCTGGCTTGGAATTACCTGGAAATTCACAATTGTTTCTTCAATCCTCCTGGAGCTATTCTTATCCCATAAAACACCAGGGCTCAACATCCATTCACTCATTCCCCACCATGTGCCCAGCACTGGGAAGACAAGTGAAGGAGACAGTCTCTGCCCCCAAAGAGCCTTCCAGAGGTGCCCACACACCCAGAATCCCCAGGGAGGGGAGTTTTCCGGAGTTCAGGGCCCCCAGAGCCCATGCCACGCTGCTTGCCAGTCCTGCAGCACAAGGAAGCTGCCATCTGAGTGACACTGTCCCCACTTCCTCCCCAACTGGAGCTTACGAAATACAGCAGCCACGGGGGGCTTGTTCATGCCCAGCATTTTACATAATCTGCTGGGCTGAAAGTGTCAGCCTGAGGCCTCAAATCCAAGAGGCCAAGTCACTCTGGTAGGGACAGTATCTGCAAGTAAGGCTTAGCTGGCTCTGGCCTGGCCTGGTCTTCTACCGTCGAGGCTAAATAAAGTCTCCAAAGGTTTGGTTCCAGGCCAAGTCAAGCCTCTCTCCAGGAGCCTTGATCTCCTCCAAGACAACAATGTGGGCTGAACAGGCAGGGCCACTTGCAATTCAGAGCCTTAGGCCAAGCAGCTCCGTAGACAGTAGAATTCAGTCCACGGGCCACACCAGTTTGCAAGGAGCACCCCGGGGGTGGGGGTGGGGGGCTGGTCAGAGCGGATGCCACTGGGTCTAGGCACTATGTCCACGCCAAGTATCAGCCTCAGCCTCAGGACAGCTGGCCCCTCCCTGAGTTGAGTCGATGCAGGGAACCCAGCCATTCTCTCCTCTCCCCAGCCCTAGGCACCAGGGAGGTCTCTTTCAGCTAATTCCTCAGCAGAATAGAGTGGGGGGTGGGGCGGGTACTGCTGGGGGACCCTCCTAAAGGGTAGATCTCCATATTCTGGGCTCCCTGCTGTCTGAAGCTGCAGGCAGGTCCCATGGGGTCCAGCAGTGTTTTCAAAGTTCAGCTATTCACATCCCACACCTTTGCAGTTCTGTCATACATACCACCGGCACTATTATTTACTTAATACTGTTCTTTACAACAACTGGCTTCTTAAAAGCACAGCCTTATCCCAAGCATTATATTTGAAATCACAGGAAAGACGTGCAAGTCATTTTTTTATTTTTTATTTTTGGCTGCGTCACGCGGCATGTGGGATCTTAGCTCCCTGACCAGGGATGGAACCCGTGCCCCTGCAGTGGAAGCGCGGAGTCTTAACCACTGGACCACCAGTGAAGTCCCTATTTTTTTCTAAGTTACATTAAAATTTACGCCTAACTATTAAAGTGCAAAATATATATCCAGGTGCCACCTAAAATCATCTCTCAAATCATCTCATATGTGGCCCACACTTCGGGAAAAAACCTAAGTGGGGGACACAGGCATGGCCATCACTGCACATGGAGGGAGCAGAGACCTGGACAAGTGAAAAAGAAACACAGGTGGTTCAGATAATCCATTAAAAATTGGCACAGAATTAACCTGAAGGGTTAATCTGCATTACAAAAGGATTTTAAAATTCCTGACAAATGAGTTCCTTTAAATAGCAGCCTTTATATAGCAAGGCCCCTATCAGCCCTAGGTACCTTTAAATAGAATCATATGGAAGATTTGGGGTGGGCTTCCCTGGTGGCGCAGTGGTTGAGAATCTGCCTCCCAATGCAGGGGACACGGGTTCGAGCCCTGGTCCGGGAAGATCCCACATGCCGCGGAGCAACTAGCCCTGTGAGCCACAATTACTGAGCCTGCGCATCTGGAGCCTGTGCTCCGCAACAAGACAAGCCACGATAGTGAGAGGCCCACGCACCGCGATGAAGAGTGGCCCCCAATTGCCGCAACTAGAGAAAAGCCCTCACACAGAAACGAAGACCCAACACAGCCATAAATAAAAATAAATAAATAAATAAAATAAAAAAAGAAAGACATATAAAAAAAAAAAGATTTGGGGGATGTACACAATACTTTACAGAGGGGAGGTGATGCTGCTATCAGTATTCACATTATTATTAGTTTATAGACCATTAACTCCTCAAAGGGGACTGTGGGTTGAAACACATAGCAAGCTCCAGCTCCAGCTCTGGAGAAAACCACTGCCATCTTCACATCTGTCCCCCAGGAAGATGAAGCATCTCGGAAATTACACTGAAAACAGGATTGATTTATAGGACTGGCATCTGGACATGTGCTCAGGAACACGACTACTGTTTAAGGTAAGTACTCTTGAAGTAAAGTAATAGCAAAGAGAGAACTGCCTTGGACTTCTACCAGCCGCCAAGAAGAGTGTACCATGCAGGAGTGTGCCCAGTCCACAGCCCAGGACAGGAGCACACCCTCCAGAAATGAGCCCTGACCTCACACATGTACACGTGCACATGCACACACACGTGCGCACACACACGCCCAGTCCAGCCCTGACTCAACGAGAAGTGGTCCCTCCTCCTCTGAATTTAGTACCCTTTTATCAGAACCCTTCTCATGGCCCTGCCTACTTTCTCATTATATTCCTATTATCTGGGCACTTGCCCCCTTACCCTGAACTGTGAACTCTTTTTGAGAAAGGACGAAGCCTTGTTCACCTGTCTCCTCCCCCAGGCAGCCTGCTTTGCATAGAACACAACCTGACAGTATTTGTTGAATGAATCAATGAGCTTTCTGTTTGTCTTCTCTCTCTATAGATGGCCAAGCCTAGTAGAGGAGAAGGGCATCCTAGACGTGTTCAGGCTGGGACAGGGGGCTTGGAATCCCCCAACACTCAGGAAAGGGCCCCTCCCCCCAGTGCTGGAGACAGGTCCGGGAACACTGAGGCGGCGAGGTAGAGGGGAAGACTCCATCTTGGCGCTCACAGGGCTCTGGGAGGAACAGCATTTTTAGGTGTGATGTGCACCCAAGCCCCTTTGGTATCCGTGTGCTTCCTCTGTAGAACACCTCTGAGATGGAATAAGGCCAGGGACATGGTACGCCCTGTGTGAGCCCCGTGGAGCCTCACTCACTCCACCAATCCACTGGACACCAGCCACACACCATGCACCGTGCAGCGCTCACAATGAAAGCAAGAGGGCCCTGCCCTGGAGGAGAGAGGCAGACATCTAGAGTTCCAAACAGAATGAAATAGGGGCTAGCCCGGTATAAGCCAGACTAGAGGTCCAGAGTAAGGCAGGACCCATAAGGCAGCATATGAGTGGAACCCCATCTGTGCTGGGGAGGGTGTCTCAGAGAAGGGCCATTAGGAACCCACGGAGGTCCCATCCCACACACTACTAAGCTCCCAGCAGGTGCTCTTGGTTCATAACCAGACTTTTCCCCATCCTGTTCCTGGGATGGCTGGGCAGACCCTAAGGGTAAGGCCTTGGGGGCCCAATGAGAGATGTGACTTACCCCAGTGTGCCGAGCTAGCACCAGATGAGACAACCAGGGGTGGGGCGCCAGCCACTGCCAGCCTCCCGTTACGGCTCCTCTCTGCCCCACACCCGGGCCTACAGCGACCGCTCCACCCCTTCCACACATCAGCCATCTACCCGTGGGTCTGCAGTCTATTTTTACCTCCATTAGCTCCTCCTCTGACCCACACTGTAGCACGGGTGGAGCAGGGCAGTGATCCCCATCTTACAGGAGGGACAAAGATGCCCAGAGAGGCTCAGCGACAGCCTCCCGCCCAGAACAATGCTCCGTGCACCATGCCCTCTGGGGTGCAGTGCTGCCAGGGCAGACAGGCTCGGACCCCACAAGACGGGCGCTCTCTGTTAGGCAGCCTGGCTTGCAGTCTGTGAACTCCCTGCCATACGTTCTCACTGGCCCTCCCTTCGAGCCACAGAACAGAGAGGAGGTGAGCAAAACACTGAGGTTAGAGGTGAAAGAAAGGAAGGATGGTGTGCTGTGCACGCCTTAGGCAGCACTGGTGTGCTTTCAAGTGGGATCCCGGCCCCTGGGGCGGGGGGGGGGTGTGAAGAGAAGGGGATTGAGGCAACCGCTCCCCTCCTGCTCTACCTTCGAGGCAACTTCTCTGATTAAACAGAGGCATTGCTGCCGAGAATGCCCACAGCCCCAGAGTCGGTGGGCTGGGGTCCGGCAGACGCTTCCTGCCTATGCCCACCTTGGGTAAAGTGCCTAGCCACCTGGCTCCTGCCTCCAAGCCAGCCGTTACCGCCCCTCTTCAGCTGATCCAATTCTTTCCCTTCAAGGAAGTTCAGGGACCTCTGGCTCTCCATCTCTCCAAATGCTCTCGTGCCCTAGCCCAGATTCACCAGATTCCACTTGCTTGGAAGAGAGTGGCTCCCTTGGCCTGAACTTCACAAGTGCACTTATCCCACTGCTGCCATGGAAGCAAGGAATTACGGCCTCCTAGTTTCACGTCGGCCAGCTCCTCTGGGGCAGCAGGCTCACACCACTGGCGTGCCCACCAGGGGACTCATGTCACTGCCAGAGAAAGCCCTCTGCACAACTGGCCTGGGGAAAGCCAGCAGCCACTCCCCCTGAGGACAACTGGTCCAGGGGGAGGCGGCGGGCACTGCGCCTCTCCCCCAGGAACAGCTGTGCCCAGAGCACAGCCCCTCTCATCCCCTGGCAGGCAGGCGCCAGCCCCTCTCAGGCTGAGGTGCTTCCACTCGGCCACAAGGTCTGTGCACAAATCAGCCATTTCTGCCGCACAGGCTTCGGCAGTCAGAGCTGCGAGCCCTGCCCCCTCCCCCGCCAAGCATCCAGGGCGTGTCACATTCCCACCTTCACAGCCACCAAGAATGGGGACCCTGAGCCGGGGCTGGTCGGGGTTCCCAGCTCGCACTCCTCCAGGAGAAACACATCTTCATCCTCCAGGACCTTGTCCAAAAAGCCTATCGCCTCCTCTTCCTCTTCCATGGCAGCGGGAGCCGCGGAGGGCAAACAGGAAGCAGGGTCCCAGCAGCAGCGGCAGCGGCAGCCGTGGCCGCCGGCGCCCGGGAGCGAGGCCGGCAGGCGGGGACGGGAAGAGCGTGCAGGGCAGGCCTAAACCAGCACGCGGGCCTCCCCGGAGTCCGTCCTGGCGCCCGGCCACCGGCTGCCGATGAAAGGCTCCATTATGAGCCTTCTCCCGCCCGCCGGCTCCGGGTCCTCCCGGAGAAAGGGGAAGCGGGGCGTCCGTGCGGCCCCGGCCGCCTCTCGTGGGGAGCTCCGCCGCCGCTGCCGCCGCCGCGATTCCAGGGCTGTCACCGGAGCCCGCGCGCCCCTGCCGGCCGCCGCGGCCCTTCCTGCCGTGCGCGCCGGCTCTCCAGGCAGGCGGGGCCCCGCTCCCTGCCGCCGCTCCCAGCCCGGCCGGGCGCCGCCGCCGCCGCCGCCGCCGCCGCCGCCGCCGCCGCCGCCGCCGCCGCCGCCGCCACCGGCCCCACAGATCCCGCCCTCCTGGACGCGGAGGTTCGCGTTCGCTCTCAAGACACAGGAAATGCACGACTCGACGGGTGAGGTGGAGCCGTTCCCTCTCTGCGGTCGCCGGGCCAGCCGGCTGGCGGAGGCTTCGGGAGCGCGGAGGAGGGGCGACGGGGCCGCAGCCAGGCCGGGCGCAGGGGGAGGTCCGCTTCCCAGAGACAGGCTTTATTTACAGCCCCTCACCGGCCCCGCGGGCAGGCGGGGGCGGAGCGGACGAGCAGCTGCCCGCACAGCCTCGCGGGCCGCCGGGCCAACCTCGGTGTCACCTTGGGATGCCGACAAGCCCCTTCTCACTTCCGCCTCAGGCTCTGACACCTTTGAGGAAGGGAGGCCAAGCCCTGGTGAGAAACCATAGTTTCTTTGCATCGCCATCGTGGCTGACGGAACAAGGCTTTGTGCAAAGGAGGCCTGACCTGCCTCGCCACGAAAGAAGCACAAGTGCCAGCCAGGGGCTGCAGCGGGGCCACCTTGAGCAGCCGGAGGTGCCACACCTCCTACTCACAGATGCTGCTGATTAGCGACACCACACCTCCTCGGAGCTCTTTTCCCTCAACAGGGGCCTGGGCCCAGTAGAACCAGCCCCACAGGGGAGGGTACACTTAACCCAGGACCAGGACTACGCCAGCCCTGCCCACCCCAAGCCTGCTTCCCCTGGCTTCTTCCATGGTTACAGAAGCTAAATCCATCCAGAGGGTGAAGTGCACACTCTGGTCCCCTGGCCCCATCCAGAGATGTAATCCACCTACTCAAGGGGGTGGAGTTTAAGAGCAGCAGCTGGGAAAAGCTCTTTCACAACACCTAGGGCAAAGGTTGCCAACTCCAGCACCCAAGAGGGTGCAGGTAAGATTAGTTAGTGAAATGAGCCAGGTAGGGAGGGACCAGGTGAACCGAAGAAACTGTCACTCAGCTCCAGCTGCTGGCTGCCAGGGGCAGTGCAGGCTCAAGGTTGCCCCATCTTGGATTGTTCAAGAGAAGCTGGAATCCGGATTTTTAGGTGATAGCTCTCAATTTAAAAATGATGGCAGATAAATTATATTTTAAAAACAAAACCTGATGCAGTCTCAATGAAACACATCTGTGCACTGAATCAGGCCCACAGACAAGGTTGCTGCCTTCTTGCAGTTGGTTGTGTTTCTTTGAGGGAAGGTTGGGAGGGGGGTGTGTGTGTGTGGGGGGTGTTGTTCCTTGAATATCACCTCTGTCCCATTTCATCACTGGACCTGGCATCTTGGAATCAAACTCAGCTTCACACATGACCAGCCCACTACTTATCTTTGCAAACCTGTATAATAGGTGCCACCAGCCAGACAGATCAAGTGAAAACTCCGGATTCTGAGTAATGAGCCCTGAAGCTCCAGCCCCACTCACGCCAATCCCCCCAGTCTCCCACCAGCCCCCAAACCATGTCTCTAGTCAGGGATTTCCTCAAAATCCTAATGCTTCTAGCTCACAAGTGTCTCTCCCAGTACACAGTTGCCAGACCAGCCAGTGTGGTTCTTAACGATACAGTGTCTGAGTTGTCCGTTAATGCCTCGTGTGTCTACCACTGGCCTCCTTGTGCACATGGCATGTCCCCTGCCAGGTGGCAACTGTATGGCCACAGGGGGAAGAGTCCAACTCTTTGGAGCTCGTTTGGAAATGCATTCCAAAGGGGGGGGGGTTAACAGTGTGCCACCCTAGGCCCACCTGGGCTCATCACCTCTCCTTCCCACTGGGCATCTCAGCTGAGAACAGGGCCCTTGGCTGAGCCTCCAAGCTGGGTGGAGGGTTGAGGAAGAGCGAGGAGGGAAAAGGAGAGGAATGGACACGGTTCCTTATCCCAACTCCCCAAAAACGTCTGCGGAAGTTCTGAGCTCTAGGTGGGGCTCCTGCCATTCTATTAGAGCAGAAAACCTGTCCTCACCAGTAAAAGGGTTCTCCCTGTCACCATAGCTGAAATGCAGACCAAGGGATTTGGGGTAGGTTCTCTGGGGCCTCAGGGCTGATGGGGTTCCCCAGAGGCACAACCCCCCCCCCCACACCCACCCTCTCCCTCAGTCCCTGGTTCTTCCCTGTCCCCGCCCTGGCTGGGTTATAAATAGCCAGGGTAGATCTGAAGGGCCTTCTCAGCCACAATTCCTCATTTGGTTTGGGCGGGTGAGGCTGTTCCCAGCGCTTGGGAACAACCAGGCCTGGCATTCCCCAGGGCACAAGTGTGCCAGCCCGGGGCTCTGTGCCAGTCTGTCTCCCATCCTGCAGGCTCCGAGTGCACGGCATGGGCTGCCCCCTCTGCTCGGACAAGCAGGTGTAATGGGAGAAGGGCCTGACAGTCCCAGGGCCCCCCCACACGGTGTCCCTCCCCCCGCCCAAAGGAACATGAGGGGCCCTCAGGAGTCTCCGAGAGTAGCCCTGTCTCCATTCCCCATGCCCCTACCTAGCATGGCAGGATCGACACCCACTTCTTCCAAACCCTGAAACCTCTCAGAAGCTGCTCCCTGAACATCCAAGGCATCTCCACTCCACCCCACCCCACCCGGGTTGGCTGGAAATTCCAGTGAGTAATCTGAATGCCCTTCCATCTCCACTGGGCACACAGACTCCCCTCAGAGGCCCTCAGTTCTGCCCCTGGAGGGAAGTGACTCACAAGTCCCAATGGTGTTCCCTGCCTTTCCCCTACCAATGCCCTGGACACGCGCTTCCTCCCTGCGTCCCCTATAACTCTGCCTGCTTTCGCCTGGCTCCTGATCTTCCTCTCCAGAGAAGCAGCTGCTCCAAAGGCCTCCAAACTGCCTTATTCCAAAGTCAGAGGCCTCCTTCTCTCCTCCTCAGCCGCTGCAACCTGGACGCTCTTAAATCCCTCAGCTTCTGTGGCCATGCTGATGCTGCCTGTGATCGCTCTGGTTCAGGCTGGCCCTTCTTTTTCACCCATTCGGACCAGGCTGCAGCCCTCTCCTCTCTATCCTTGGAGAACTCATCCCTTCTCACTGCTAGGCCAATGGCAGCCCATCACCATCTGCAGCTCCAACATCTTGCTCTGCTGGAGTGTGACATCTGTGCTGTCAACTGGTTCTCCTCACTTGGAAGTCCCATCAGCAGCCCCTCAGCTCCACATCTCCAGACCAAAGGACCCTTCCCCCTCCCTAAACCAGCTTCCCCTTCTGGTTTCTCCACTTCTGTTGGCGGGGCCGCCATCTTGTGACTCTTCCTTCCCTCAGGCCCCACATCCCTTTTACCGAGTCCCCTTGGTTCTTCCTTCTCTTCCTTTTCCAAAGCCACCACCCCAGCCAAGGTTTGTAGAATCTCACACCTACGTTAACCACAGTAATATTCCACTCTGACTTCCGATCTCGCCTGTCCATCCATCTGTTCATTCATACGCAGAGAAGGCCTGGCATCACAAATACACAGATCTGCGAGACACAGGCCTTGCCGTTAGCATGCTGTTAACCCACAGGGGGTGAAGGACATATCAACAAATGAGGCAGTGTTCTCACTGGTCAACACAGCGGGAACACGGGACAAAAGCACTAACCCTGCCTGAGAGGTAAAGTTCCACAGAAGCGTGGCCTCTGAGCAGCATCTTAAAAAGGGGAAGGGTTTCCAGGCAAAGGGAGGAAAATGTTTTGTAAGGAACCCCAGGAAGCACAGCTGGAGGACAGAAAAGGGGCAGGTGATGAACTTGGAGAAGTGGGCGGGAACCACTCCCCCATGAACAAGGGGCACGGACTGAGATTTCAGACACCCGCCAAATCCACGCTTTCCAAGCCACCAACAGTTTACTCTCCCCAAACCCAACAGCCTTCTCTCACACTCATTCTCCATCCCCTCATTCCCTTACCCATTCAATCAACAAGTATCTATTCATTGCCCACCATGCACCAGGCGCTGTGCTAGCATCCAGAATACAGCCACAAGTGGGACGCTTTGTCTACCTCCGTGGGGGCTGATGGTCTCAGGGACAGACTGACCACTGCGAGCCAAGGCAGGGCCAGGAGAAGGGCACGATCTCAGAACTCTGGGGCTAAGGTACAACTCTTCCAGAAAGAATAACGTGGAAATATCTATTGTGACTTAATATGTTCTCACCCTCTGAGTCAGCACCTCCACTTTAAGGAATTTTTCTGCAAAAACATTTCTACAAGGACTCAAAGATCTTTGTACAAAGATGTTCACTGCAATGATGGTTATACCAGTGAAAGACTGGAAACAGCCCAAATGTCTAACAGAAGGGGACTGGCTAAGTGAATTATGGTACAACCGTTAAAAGAAACACTGCATACAGTCATGAAGGAGAATGAGGTAGGTCTTTAATTACTGATATGCAAGATGTTCAAGACTTATTAAATAACCAGAGCAAATTGCATAACAGTATTAATAGTATGATCCCATTTTTAAAAAAAGTGTATATATATAATATATACACAGAGAAAAATGTATTTTTTACATATATGTGTATATATATATATATATGTGTGTAATATCTCACATGGAAAAAGAAGATGTCTCTTAACAGACATTCTCTCTGTAGGATGAGACTTAAGGAGACTTTCACTTTCCATATTATATGTTCCTGTAAAGTTAGAATTTTCAGTGATGTAATCAGGAAAAATAAAAATTATTTTCTTTTTTAATAAAGAAATTTAAAAAAGAAGTGTGGTAAGTGCTATAATTGGGCAAGTAGAGTGAGCTCTGGGGGCACAAGACAGAAGACACATCTGATGCAGCAGAGGGGGGGAGTCACAGAAGGTTCTCCAGAGGAGGTGACATTAAAACTCCTACCTGAAAATGACCACGGATTAGCCATGCCAGGGCGACTCAGGGGCAGACAGGACAGCATGAGGAATAATGAAATGAGTTCAGTCTGGGTGGCAAGGCTTCATCCATTCAACCAATACTTATTAGGCATCTCTTATGTGCCAGGCGCAGTTCTAGGCACTACAGTTTGCAATGAGCAAACATTTTGGTACAAAACTGACAAAGCTCCATGGCAGAGCTCCCATTCTAGCTGGGGGGTTGTAATGAGGCTGCAGAGGTAGGCAGAGGTCAAGTGGTCAGGTCAGGCACGGCCTTGACAGCATTGCTACGGGCAGGCACTGAAGAATTTTACAGGGAGTGGCCAGGCACTGAAGAATTTTACAGGGAGTGGCCAGACCGTGTCTCAGTGCATCCCTCCTGCTGACATCAGATTACTCTTTCTAAAACACTGCTCACTCTGTACCCAGCAGGAAGCCACCAAGTCAGCCCTAACAAGGGCAGTGGGGCCCTTGCTGATGACTCAACTGATCAAACTGTTGACAACAACTTCTGCTGTTTGCTGTCCCATGAAAGGGCCAGGTGCATTCTCACCTCCAGGCCTTGAACTGGCTTGGAGCCCCCTCTGCCTCCTCTCTGCCTATCCCTGGCTCTTCCAACTTCCTTGGCAGGAGCTCAAGTCCCACCTCCAGACTTTCTGGAGCTCAGCAGACCCTGGGCCAATGAGAACTGATCCCAGGGGCCAGTGTTGGGGGCAGGTGGAGTCAGCCACAGCTGCAGATGGAATCAGACTCATCATCTTCTTGATAGCCGTCCTCCTCCCTCTGCCTTCCCTTTTTCTGCTATAGCAGAAGTTACTCCAAATCATATATAGAGGTCAATTACATGAAGCAAATGTTGGATATAAGCCACTACATGACACAGTTTATATAGTAAAACAAAAACAAACAAATAAAAAAACTCTCCTCGATGTTGGATTTGAATCCTCGTTCTGCCTCTTGCCAGCTGTGTGACCCTGGGCAAGTCGTTCAAACTCTCTGGGCCTCAGTTTCCTCATCTGTAAAATGGGGATAATTCTAGCACCAACTCTAGGCTTGCAGGGAGGACTAGTACACATGGGGCAGGGCCTGGCACACGTTGAGCCCTTGGCAGGCACCAGCTATTCTCCTCTTCTTTGGCAGGGGTGGTGGTGTGGGGGGAGTGCAGGAGTGGGGAGCCCTAGCCCACTCCCAGCCTCACCTCCCACATCTTCCAATGAACCCAAAGCCCGGCCACACTCGACCATTCTCCTTTTCTCACACCTCCAGAGGTTTTCCCACATTCCAGAACTTACACAGCTCCCTTTATCTAGAATGTCCTTCCTCACCAGTGCCCAGGCAGAACAGTACCTACTCTCTGAGGCTGCCTCCTACATGCTCTCCTCCTTGATTCCCCCACCTGAGGTTACATGGCTCCCTCCTTGGGATGTTGTATTAATACATCTCTCAAGCCTTGAAATTGAGGGACTGTGTGTGTGTGTGTGTGTGTGTGTGTGTGTGTGTGTGTGTGTGTGTGTGTAGGGGGAGTGAGGGGCAACCCCTGTTCATGCTAATTCCCCACAGCACCCAGAACAAGTTCTTGTAAAAAGTGGGTGCTCAGGGAGTTCCCTGGTAGTCCAGTGGTTAGGACTCTGGGCTTTCACTGCCGTGGCCCGGGTTCAATCCCTGGTTGGGAAACTGAGATCCTGCGAGCCATGTGGCGCAGCCTAAAAAATAAATAAATAAAGTGGGTGCTCAGAAAATACTTAGTGAGTAGAAATGACTCCAGGAGGCTTAAAGGGCAAGGCAAAGGGTCTCCCAAGAAGACAAATCAAGGGGTTCAGGTTGGGTGGATGGTACCTAAGGAAACTGGTCATCCACGGTGACACCGTCCAAAGGCACCTCTGCCCAGCAGGAATGCCAGTGGGAGCTGAGCCACCTCTGCCAGGACTAGAGTGGGGATGGGAAGGCCCGAGGGCAGCCAGAGCTGGGGGCCCATAGAGAACCGGGTTCACATCCCAGGAGAGATTCAAAGTCAACTATCACCTCGGGAGCTGGTCCTCCTTGTGGTGCAGACTGTGCGTTTTCACAGTCACTGTGTCACTCGGTCCTCCCAGCAGCCCTTCCAGATAGGATGTATTTATCCTTATTTACAGCTGAGGGGACCAAGACTCTACAGGTTATCCAAAGTCACAGAGCCAGAAAGACGTAAGGCGAGGGCACTAAGGTTCCTGTTCTGGAGAGGTGGCAGAGAACAGCGGTGGTGAGCACCCATCACTGACCAGCTGTGGGACCTCAGGTGGGTTATGTCACCTCTTTGCACCTTAGTTTTCACATCTGTAAAATGGGGCAGTAACGGTGCCTACTTCCCAAGGTGTGGTGAGGACTAAATGAGTTAGTATTTATAAAGTGCTACAACAGTGCCCGGCATTTAGTAAGTGCTATGGAAGCGTTTCTCTTCTTTCTCTTCTTTCTGCCACACAGGCAGGAGGGTTGGGGGGGGGGGGTCTGTGTGGCTTTCCAGATAGAAGCAACCAGCCCATAACCCTGTGGGAGGAAGGTCCACAAGAGCATCATCAGAGTATCATCGTGGAAAGAAAGTGCTAGCACCCACTAGTGGAGGAACTAGGTGAGGAGGATGGAAAAGAGAGTCTGGGTAAGAGCCAGCCTGCTGCTGGGATACTCCCTGCCCTTCTGCACCCTGGCAGAACCCAGAGCCCAGGGGGCCATCCAGCCTCTGCCCCCTGGCGGCTCACCTGTGTGGCCAAACGTCTCAAACTGAAGGCGTTCTCAGGGGCAATTTCACACCTCTTGGTGTGATTAGGCGGGTCGGTTGGCCTCCCTGCCCCACCCCCAGAGACTCCCGAGCCTCAAGGACAGAGAATGGGTCTGGCTCCCTCTCCTATCCACCGTCCCTGGGACCTGCAGGAGATGAGCAAACCTTCACCGAATACATGTTGCTCTGGAAGTCGCCTTACTGGCCGATGTGAAACGCACAGCACAGTAGCGGGGAGAGGGCGATCCCAGACAGGCTGTGAGCATTACAGGGATGCCCCAGGTCGGCTGGGTGTGGCCAGCCAGGGAAGCCCAGATCCCAGCCATGTGTGAAAGGGGGGGGCGATGGGCCAGAGAGGCCAGGGAGCACCAGCCACGGAGGGGCTGAGGACCACAACCAGGGCACCGTCTCCCTACTTCCTATTTACATGCCCCTCAACTCACACAAGCCAAGGAACCCCCTGAGCCATAGCTTCTTCATCTACAAAATGGGGGGCTCTCGCAGTGGATGCAGGGATAGGTGGCGACGAGCCCGTGGGCACCTGGCACGGTACCTGGCACGTAGGGGGAGCCAGGCAAGCTCCTCCTCTTTGGAGTGGGCACCAAAGATCCAGAAAGGGGGCCGTGGGGAGCAAGGCTGCTGAGGCAGGAGGTCGGCAACCTGAGGAGAGATGTCTCTGGTTTTACCTGCAGCTGGAAACTCCTGAGAGGCGTAAAGATAAAGGGCAGCCGCCAACCCACCCAACCCAGGCCTCGAATGCCGTCCAAAGAGAGCAGACTGGGACACCACCTCAGATGTTCCCGGCTCGCCACGTGGCTTCTCCTCTCACCTAGAAGCGACTTCCTTGTCCTGCAACCTCAGATCCCAAACCCCAAGGCTTCAGAAGGGACCAGGAAGGGAAGAGGGGGCAGCAATTCGTCCTAGCTTCATCCCCTGAGACTGTATCTGCCCTCCCTCCCTGCTCCCTGGCCAATCCAGTGCTACTGGATTCAATTCCATAAACACCGGGTGAATATCCCTAGGTGCCCGGGAGCTGCTGATGGGGGTCCCAGAGATGATTGGGGATCAGGGCTCCGGATCTCGCAGGGCAGACGTGGCCCACGAGTAACTGTGCACGGTCCCCAGACAGCGGAGGGCTCAGCCATGGGCTGGAAAACCTTCACAAGGGAGGTGGTGTCTGAGGGGACCTGGGAGCACCACACAGACTCCAGCGTCAGAAAGACCCAAGTGTAGGGATTTCCTGGCAGTCCAGTGGTTAAGACTCCGCTCTTCCAATGCAGGAGGCACGGGTTCAATCCCTGGTCAAGATCCCACATGCAGGCGCGGCCAAAAAAAAAAAAAAGAAAAGAATAAAAGAAAGACCAAGTTTAAGTATATCTCTGGCTCCCCATGTAAAAGGCTCAGGGCGAGTCTAAGTAGCTGTGAGGAAGGGGGGGTTGTGCGGGGGAAGGGGGGAAGATGAGAAGGTTGACAGTGGTGATCATCTCAGCTCCCCCCACCTATCTTTAAATTACCCTGCCGTCTGGAGACTAAACTCCTCAATTCAGCAGTTAGTGCAGTACTACCATGTACAGACTTTACAATTTATAAAGCACCTGCCTGGCACCATCTCACAGAAGCCTCCCGACAGCTGTGTGAGGTCAGGAGGGAGGAAATTCTCAGTTTCTTCACTTCACAGATGAGCAAACTGGAGCTCAGATGAGTGAAATCCCTCAGGTCACACAGCTAGAAAGTGGTGGCACTGAGACAACAACCAGATCTTCTCTCTGCCTTGTGGCCCCTTTTCACGGCGCCTCCCAAGAGGGGAGTCAGACAAGTCCATGGCTTGTGGGGCACACGCTTTTCTGAATGACCACGGTCCTGGCAGGGGAACGTGTGCCCCGCTTGTCAGTGAGATGGAGAGTCCCGCCCGCCCTTCCCAGGGTGAAAGCAGGCCCTCTCTGCTGAACTGAGCCACCGGAGGGAGCTGTACTCAGCCTGGGCTTGGGGAGGGTGAGGGTCAGCAGGGCGGGGCTTCAGCTTTCACCCTGATACCTCGCTGGGCTGCACACTGGGGCACATCTAAGGCGAGAGCAGAGTGAGGCTGCAGGGCGTTCTGGGGAGTGAAGAGCATTTGTCCTGCAACACCGGAGACCCGGTTTCATCTGGGCTACCACACCTGGGAGGACAGATCTGACCCCAGAAAGGAGGTTGCAAAAGCAGATTCAGTTGTCGTCCAGCAAATATTCATTAGACCGGGTCCTCGCAGTGCTCTGGGCTCCCCACCCCTCTAAAGGCTGGTGAGGAGAGTCTCGTGGGCCCTGGGCGCCACGGACTGAGGACTCACAGTGAGCCAGGCCCAGCGCTGCAGGCCTCACCTGTGCTATCTCAGTCTGTCCTCTCAGCAACCCTTCAGGTCGTTAGTCCTATTTAGAGATGAGGAAACTGAGGCTCAGAGGGGTTATGACACTGATCCAGAGTCCCACAGCTAGAGAGCAGCACATGTTCATCTATGCAAAGCTCATGTCCCTTCCATTCTCTGAGCTGCTGGGAGAGTAAGACCGTGAGGGCTAGTTTTATGCATCAACCTGACAAGGCCACAGATACCTAGACGTTTGGCCATCCATTATTCTGGGTGTGTCTGTGAGGGTGTTTCTGGATGAGATTAACACTTGAATCAGTTGACTGAGTAAAGCAGGTTGCTTTCCTAGTGTGGGTGGGCCTCATCTAATCAGTTGAAGGTCTGGATAGAACAAAAAGGCGAAATAAGGGAGAATTCACTCTCTCTGCCTGTCTTTGAGCTGGGACATAGGTCTTCTCCTGCCTTTGGACTCAATACAGACTAGAGCTTACACCATCAACTCTCCTGATTCTCCAGCCTTTGGACTCAGACTGGAACTAACTATACCATCAGTTCTCCCGGGTCTCCAGCTTGCTGACTGCAGATCTTGGGACCTCTCAGCCTCCATAATCTAGTGAACCAATTCCTTATAATAAATCAATCCTTCTCTCTCTGTATCCTAATGGTTCTGTTTCTCTGGAGAACCCTAATATAAAGACCAAACCTTGGGCTTCCAGGAACAAGTTGCATGCACATTTGGGTGTGGAATGTCCGGCTGCCAGAGGCCAGATATCTGAATATCTAGAACAATCATCTGATTTGGTCCAAAAGTCCCCTTGGTTCCCAACGCCCCAACAGGAAGCCTGGCAGGGAGGGGACCTGCCTGGTCAAATGAGCAGAGCCAAGTAGCAGAAACCTTGGCTTTCTTTTTCTTTCCTTTTTTTTTTTTTTTTTTAAACTGAAACAGCCCCCAAGTACTCAGGAAGAGGTGTGTCAACTCTCTCCAGCACCCCAATGTACACAGCAATACTTGCTGAGTCCACTAGATGGGGCCAGTGACACAGCAGAGAGGGCAGAAATGCAACTCAGGAGGGAAAGGCAGGCAGGGGGTACACTGGGCTGGAATCTTTGCTAGGATCCCCAAGCTGGATTAATGCTCCCCACCCCTACCTTGTATAATTTCTAGCCAATGGTGCAAAAATTAATCCTGGGGTTCCCAAGCACTTTGGCCAGTTGTCACTGTAGCATCTCTTGGATTTCAAAGTCCTCAAACCAAGCTCTTCCCTTGTGAGTCGCCAAGCAAAATGGGCAGCATCGCAGTAAAGGAAGTCCCTGCCCTGAAGCCTCAGAGCTCCAGGTGGGGGCATCTCCCTGTTATGCCTGTGACCCGTTTCACTAGAGAAAGCACCTGAGTACCTTTCACCAGGGAATCTGAAAGTCGATGGACAAGCACTCCAGCAAGGTGGTCATGTGACAAGGGAAGGAGACAGGACAGGAAGCAAGGAGGAAGGCAGAGAGGAGAAAGGGAAATAAATGGCTTTTCTCTTCAGCAAGTGGCTCTAATCTGGCCACACGTTCTCAACTCTCAGCCAGGATTCCTGGTGAATCTTTCTGCAGCAGCTCACAGGGGTAATAGCTGAGTCTCCGGGATGGGAGGGGGATGTCTCTAAGCCCTGTTGTGGTCAGAGACCTAGAGGCAGAGACGGGAAGCAAGACCTGTCACTTTGCTTCCCCTGGTTAGAGTCAGTTCAGGTCCCAGAGCACCCTCTCCTCCATCAGTAGCAAGAATCCTGCCCCGCAGGTCCAAGATGGCTGTCTCTCACCTGCCACCCTTCCTTAGGACGACAGGACAATACCCCAGAATGTCAGCTGTGGGGGGCCTGAACCTGATCAACGCCCTTGCCCATCACTTCCCCCTCCCACCTGCCCCCACCATCCCTTCCCAAACTTGCACTGCCTGGCAGCTGATAAGCTCTGCCTAGGCCTCTGTTGCCACGGCAACAATGTGGCTTCTCCCAAGTGGGAAGCCGGTTGCCAAGGCCCTTGTTGCCAAAGGCTATAACAGCCACCCCGCTGTGTGAAGAGGGGGTGAGAGCTCAACGCAGGGGTGGAGGGTGGACAAGGAGGCTGGGAGGGAAGGAAGCAGGGGGTTCGCAAGAAATGGTAGGGTCCAGGCAGCCCCCTGGCTGGAGTGGGGGTGTGCTGGGCCCTGCAGGAGGGAAACAAGTATCTCGCAGCAACTCAGTGACTGCTCCTCGAGGGTATTAGAGGGAAGAAAGGGGATCCCCCTACAAAACACACCTGGACAAGCCCCCTACCAAGCAGGACCAAGCAATACAAGCCCCCCCCCGCCCCCCGCCAAAGAAGAAATTTGATTCTTTGATTCTTCCCAATTTCTGAAACATAGCCCCCAGGAATCCCTCTGTCTCACTTGCTCTTGTGTCTCAGACACACTCGCACAAACTGAGCATGGACAGAGCTGGTCTCTGGGCCCAGGAACAGCATTAATTACAAGGATTGCAAACCTCCTCGCATCTCTACCCCTCCGCCTGTCTCAGAGCACATCCTCAGTATTGCTTGTAAAATGCTTCTCTTTGGAGCAGAGCTCTCATCGGTGGACAAGAGGAGAGGTGGACACCATTACGGCTCATTCCCTTCCAGAGTCAACAGAGGAGGGCTGGACGGGGCCCTTGGTCCGCAGGGAATGCTACAGAAGCTGCTCACTCCCCCCACTGCCAGCACCGAGGCCAGCCTTGGTTTGCTGAGCCGACACCTGTGCATTTATAGCCCACAACTCACAAATGCAGCCACTGCCCAGCCCGGGCCCAGAGAGGAGAGCCTGTTCCCTCCGCAAGGCCCCATCCTGCTAGAGGAGAGCTGAGAGAGAAAGCTGAAAGAGGAAGTGAGGTGTCCAGGAGGCAGGGGGAGCAGATGGCTGGTAGAAGAGGCAGGGGTAGGTGCAGCAGTGGCAGAGAGAGCAGCGGGGGGTGGGGGGGGCGGGGGCTACTCTGAGAGGCCCAGGACCGGAATGAGATGATGAGGGCACCAAGAGCAAGCCCAGATTTCCCGAGTCCTGCACCCCAGTAGCGCCCCAAGCAGAGCCTGGCCCACGACACCCATGCCTGCCTACCCCCCTCCCCAAAAGCCCCCTCTTCCCAAACCCGGAAGGAAAAGCAGGTGTACCTACCCCAGGTGCCAGCCCCTCTGGTGGGGTGGGGGAGATGCTGTCCCCGCCGCCCTGGTTCCGGGCACTGAGCTGGGGCGACATGGTGGGCGACTCATCGATGTACGGCATGGTCTCCGAGCCCTCCGGGGGCCCCTTCTGCTCTTCATTCCCCTCTCCGTCGTAGTCGTCTGCCCCGTAGCTGAAGTCTGAGACAAGGAACAAGAAAGGCCACTGAGAGTCCTCCACGAGGGCTGCCAGGGATTGGTAGCGCAGTGGGCGCCAGCGGCGGTCCCCGGCTGCCATGTCCCGGGCCGCACCATCCACGCCCAGCCCGGGCAGGGCTGCGCGTCCCGGAGCGCCAGCAGGCACCAGGAGCTGCGGTTCAGGGGCCGCTGGGAGTCGAGGGGGAGCGGCTCCGCAGTTGCCACCCGCTTAATAGCATGTCAGTCGCGTATTTCGAGCTGCTGTTTCCTTTGCCTCCTGCCTAATTCCGAGTCTAAAAATTAACAGTGGGAGCAGGAGGCAGGACGCTTCCAACTCTCCTCTCTGAGTCACCATTTTGCTTTTTATAGGGAATAAGGAGGTGCGGGCGGGCCCGAGCGATGTCACTTCCTGAGCTCCTCCTCTTTGGGTACCATTTGTACACTGAGCCCCATCCCTGGATGGGGGGGCAGAGCAGGGTTCGGGGTGGGGGCTGAGGAACGGCACCCTAGGCAGCCCTCACCCCTCGAACAAGGCTCCACACAGGTCAGAGCCCAAGGCTGGCAGAGCATGGGCCAGAAGGCAGCCCGGGCCTGGCAGGGACGCGGTTGCACAGCAGACTTCTCAAAAGCCGGCACTTATTTCTGTAATTTCAATGTAGGATTCCTTGGGAAAAGGAGGGAAGAAACAGCCACAGGGAAGTCAAGCTGCTGTTAACCCCATCGGCGCTGCCAGCACCACTCAGGGGCCAGAGCCCCCGCCCAGACACCCCCTCCCTGGACAGCAGGCCGGGTCCATGCGGGCGCAAGGCAGCATCTCAGAAAGGCCCCCATCACACCCCACCAGTGGGGGTCTCTCCTACAGCTGTGTGAGGGACCCTCCCCCACCTCCACCCCTGGCTGGGTCTGTCCCATCATCTGCTCAGATATCACTTCCTCCGCAGTGTCCCCCCTGGCCTCCCAGCTCAGAACTACAGTGTGTGGCCCTCTAGTGCCCCCAGCGATCCTGCCCATTCGTCCCTGAGCGCCTGGCGCGGAACTGGGTGACAGCCATCGCTGTGTGCCCAGCAGCCACGGCCCACGTGGGTCAGGATCTTGGGAACGTGTGTGGAGTGAGTGAATGGGCAGAGGAATGCACTGTCCCTCTCAGGTCTGAGGCTTGAGCCAAGTTCTCAGCGGGGCCCTGGCTCCTCCTCCTCTGTCACAACACACCAGCCCCCGGGGCAGCCGGCAGCCTGAGAATGGTGTCAACGGGTCACCAGGGCGCCCGGCCACGGCCACACTCAGTCCAATCTGCCCCTTTGGCAGCCGAGAGCGCCCCCCAGCCTCGCTGCACCTGTTCCTGCCGACTTCCTCTCCAGTCCTGTGCTGACGGCCCATTAAGCTGTCAGGGACGTGAGCTATTATTTTTTTCCCCAGGACAGGCGTGCACGTGAAGAACCACAGGACCTAGCAATCCAGACACTGGGATGTGTGTGTGCCAGGCACGGGGGAAACAGGACCCACTGCCGGGAGGACACAGGGCTTCTGTCTCAGGAGCAGGTGGGGGTGAGCCGACTCTGCTATTTCCAGGGGGCGGGAGGGAGGAAGAGGACCACAGCATCCGGGCTGCCCAAGTCTGGCACTGTGAGGGAGCCCGGCTGTTTGGTGAGACCTACTCCCTTTGGAGAAGCACAAGGAGGGAATGAAACACCACGGTAACCTGCGGTCTCTCCTCCAGGAGGCTCCAGGCTGCCCTGTTAGTGCCTGGAGTCAAGCGGGGGGTGTGAGCTGTGGTGAACACTGGCCTGGCCATCCGTTCAGATTCCAGCAGGCCCCGCTGATTCTCCTGTACACTGACCAATTCCCAGGGGTCGCAGGACCAGAGCCTTCACTCTCAAGATATTTCCTAAGGGCAAGGGTAGAAGGGACCACAGGGAAAGCGGTGAGGCTTGACTCTACCGCACAGTCTGCAGCTGCCTGGGTCCCAGCAGGGTGGGAAGGTCTCTGCCAGCCTTCCGCCACGTGAGCCCAATTCATCCTTATCAGAGTGGTGCCCCTGGACCCACATCTCAACCTAGCCACATCGGGGAGGCTGCTCTCACGATCCCCAGTTCACAGACAGAGTCACTGAGTCTCAGAGAGATTTGCACAGAAAGGATCTGAATCCAAGTCTGTCTCCAAATGCCATCTTTCCCCCTCTGAATCTCACTAATCTTCTAGGGAAATGTCCATCTACAGCCCTCGTCAGGGGAGGCTGACCAAGGAGGGGAGAGAGGGGTGCTAGCCACAACAGCGGGGCGCCCGGGCGTGGAGGAGAGTGCCCTCAGAGCTCTCTGCAAATGTTCCTGGATACTGTCCCTTTCATTCCAACCTCCTGGAGACCCTGACAGCCCAGGAAACCAGCCAGAGACCCCGGAGAATCCTACCAGGAAAAGGGATACAGAAAAGACAGAGAAACCAACCCTTTGAGAAAGAAGGAGCCCTGGGGACTCAGGAGGGTGGAAATCTGCCAAGCACAGCCTTCAGTCTGTGTAGGTCCACAGACAGGAAGGCTGAGTGGACCATGGCTTGGCCACCAGGTGTTAAAAGAGAAAAGGCAGAGGAGGCTGCTGACAGACAATATCCATTTCCCCTCCTAGTAACAGAAATCTCACTATCTTTGGAGTGGCAGTGTGCTCCGTGGCTAGCTAAAAGGCTACTTTTCCTAGTGGTGTGGGTCATGTGATGAAGTTCTGGCCAATGAGATGTTGAGTGGATATGTGTGGAACTTTGAAGAAAGTTGCTGAGATTGTTTTCGCTGGAAGGTATTTTTTCCCTCTCTCCATGCTTCCTCCTTCTGTTGCCAGTTTGGAAAGCAGATAGGAGAGCTGGAGCTCCAGCAGCCATACTGAGCCATGAGGGGACCTTGAGGATAGAAGCCAGTGCTGAATATAGCTGAGCACAAAGCTAGGAGCCTGGGCCCGTGATGGCACAGTGAGCCAACATACCACCCCAGGAATGTCTACCTCTAGACTTCTTTTACACGAGAGAAGAAAAATGCCTATGTTATTTAAGTCACTGTTATTTAGTTTTTATGTTATATGCAGTCAAACCTAATTATAACTGATCCAGATGGTTTTCCTTGACATTCTATCTGGGTGCTTTTCCTACGGTCTTCACTGTTCCTTCTAGTCTCCTTGGTGGAATCCTCTTTCCCTGCCCACCCCTTAAAAATTGGTATTCCCTATACATCCTTACAATAGAATACTGCTCAGCAATAAAAGGGACAAAATACTGAGACACACAGAAATGACTCTTACAGGCATTATGCTAAGTGAAAGAAGCCAGACACAAAAGAACACATCCTGTATGGCTCCATTTATATGAAGTTCTAGAACAGACAAATTTAATTTACTCTTGGAAAAAAAATGAAAATTGTGGTTGCTTCTGGGGGTCAGGTAGGGACAGGAGTTGACTGTAAGGAGCACAAGGAATTTTCTAGGGTGATGGAAATGTTCTGTATCTTGACAGGGATTTGGGGTACACAGGCGGATGTGTTCATTGACTTCATCAAATAGTACACTGCATCAAAGATTTGTGCATTTCACTAAATATTTAACTCTAGTTAATGACATGCACGTTTAAGTGTCGAAGTGAAATGTACTGATGTCTGCAACTTACTCTGACGTACATAAAAAACAAGATGGGTTGATGATATTCAGAGGGGTGGCCAGATGTGTGATAAAGCAAGTGGAGAAAAATGATAATTACAGACTCCAGATGGTGGGTACATGGCTGTTCACTATACAATTCTTTAAACTTTTCGGTATGTTTGAAATTTTTCATAATAAAATGACGGGGAAAAATTGGTGTTCTCCGGGTTTCTGTCACCTCTACTTTACTCCCTCTCCCAAATTTTATTTATATTCCAGGGAGAGGTCTGGGCTGCAGACCCATCTCTTTGATTGTTTCCTGGACAACTCCACCCCCAGGAACTTCAAACCCAAGCTTTTCCTGAAGTTAATCTGCCAGATCACTCAAGTTGGAAACCTAGGAGTCATGCCAGATTCCTCCCTCTTCCTGCTCATCTCCTACACCCTGAAATATCCCCACTCCTCATCCACCTTCCCACCCTCACCAACTCTTACAAGGACAATTCCAACACTCTCTCCCCGTGACTGCCAGACTGCAAATCTGATCGCGTTTCCCCACTGTTCAAAATTCAACAGTTCCCCATTCACTTCAAACTCCCTGGCTCAAGGCCTTTCATAGTCAGCACCTGACTCTTCCTTTACAGAGTCGTATTCTGCTGCCCTGTAACATCAGACATCTTCTAGGTAGGTCCCTGAAAGGGTCTGAATAGTAGCTCCCAAATATATATGTCCAAATCCTAACCTTGGTAGCCATAAATGTGGCCTTACTTAGGAAAAAGGTCCTTGTAGATGTAATTAAGTTGAGGATCTCTAGATGAGATGATCCTACTTTAATTGAGTGGGACCCAAATCTGATGACATGTCTTTATAGGAAACAGAAGGGGAGAAGACACAGACACACAGAAGAAGGCCATGTGAAGATGGAGGCAGAGATCCGAGTTATCTGGCCAAAAGCCAAGGAATGCCTGGAACCACCAGAAGTTGCAAGAGGCAATGCAAGGATTCTCCCCCTAGTGCCTTGGCAGGGAGCATGGCCCTGCCGGCACCTTGATTTTGGACTCTGGCCTCCAGACTGTGAGAAAATAAATTTTGGGGGTTTTTTTGGCCACACAGCTTCTGGGATCTTAGTTCCCTGACCAGGGATCGAACCCATGCCCTCTGCAGTGGAAGCACGCAGTCTTAACCACCGGACCACCAGAGAAGTCCCTGTGATGATTTTTTATTTTTACTTTGATTTTTAAAAGTATCTTTATTGGAGTATATAATTGCTTTACAATGTTGTGTTAGTTTCTGCTGTACAACAAAGTGAATCAGCTATATGTATACATACATCCCCATATCCCCTCCCTCTTGAGCCTCCCTGTGATGATTTTTTTTAATGGCAGCCCTATGAAATCAACACAGTCCCCAAACACACAGTTTCCCACCTCTGGACCTTTGCACATGCTGTTCCTATACCTAGAACACTCTCCTCACCCTTTGACCACCCAGCGAAGTCCTATTTAGCTTTCAAATCCAGCTCAGTTCCACCCTTCTCCTATGAACCTCCTTGCCTCCTGAATATATAAAGCACTTTTGCAATCCAATGAGAAAAAGACGAATACCTCAACTTTCTAAATGAGTTAGAGAAATGAATAGAAAATTAAAAAGAGAATTGCCCAATGTGTGTGTGTATATATATATATATATACACATATAATATATATATAACATATATATGTTAAATGTTAACCTCACCTGTAATCAAAGAAAATGCAAACCTCTATCTTTTGCAATTTTCCTATCAAATCAGCACAGAAAATACCCAAGCTTGTAAGAGAACAGGCACTCTCAGAATCTCTTGGAGGGTATGTAGAACTGGCACAACTTTTCTGGAGTCAACTTGGTATCAAAAGCTTTAACAGTTGGTACAGCTTTTAACCCAGCATACTCTAAGACTGTGTCCTAAGAAATTAATTATAAATGTACATAAAAATAAAGTTACAAGGTTATTCATCACAGGGCTGTTTATGATTGTGAAATATTAAAAACAAGCTGAATGATTTATTATAGGGACTTGGGTAAATTATGGTACTTCTCCAAGATGGACTACTATGTAGTCATTAAAAATTATCTGGATGATTTACATCATCTTATTAAGTGAAAAAGAAATTAATAATGGTATGTACAGTATATTATGTTTGAAAAAAATGTCTGTATGTGCATATGTCTGTATGTTGCCTGCAAGGCAACAATACAAAATAATTATAAAGCATTCAGATTCTGAGAATTGGGGAGCAATTAATACATGATCTCTGCTCTCTAGGTTACTAGCAGATATTGCTTGTCTCCTACTCAATATCTATCTTCTCTCCTTCCCTGCTTACCTTATGCTGGTTTTATATGAGGTGGCAATGAACCCAGTCTCTGGCAAAATACCCACTTCCTCTGCCTCTCTTACAACTAGGAGTGGCCATTTGACATAGTTTTTGGTCAATGAGATGTAAGTGTAGACCTCTGGCAAGGCCTTTGCTCTGATAATTAAAAAGGGACTTTATACCTTGAACTCAGATGTGATAACCAGAGCTACAGTGGCCATGCTGCTGCCATGAGGAAATGATCAAGAAAGAACGCAGACATTTCCCGGACGCCCCTGAGCTACTGAGCCACGCTAGAAACAGCCTACCTCATTTCTTGCTAAATGGGAACTATAAGCCCCTATATGTTGGATTTTCTGCCACTTAAAATGAACACATTCCTAACTGAAATCCTTACAGCCCAGTAGAGGAAGGCAGTCCAATAAGCATGAAAACATCCTAGATGCTATGACAGAAGTACCTCACAGGCAAGGCAAAGAGGAGGGAGCAGGAAACAGTGTGGGTGAGAGGATGGCTGGATGGGCTCGGGTGATACTCCAAGGAAGGTGGTTTATCACTGTGGCTAAGAGCAAGGACCCTGGGGTCACACAGTTTAGGTTCCAATCCAGGCTGAATCACATCCCACTCCTCTGTGCTCAGAGGAGTGGCTGGTACAAGGCAGCCACTTACAAATGGATATTGGTTAAACCAGTGGCCGTGAAAGAGGATGACAAAGGGATGGAGTGCACAGGGCTACCGTGAGGATTAAGCTGGATAATGCATGCAAGGGCACTTAGCACATAGTAAGCACCCAATAAATCTTAGCTGCTATCATTAATATAATTAATCGAATCTTGAGAGATGTGTGGGTGCTTGCCAGGCAGATGCGGGACAGGAGCAGAGTTCCAGGCAATGAGAAGAGGCTTGGCAAAGGCACAAAGTGCCTTAGGGGACTATAAATAGCCCAGCCTGGCTGGAACACTGAGTGAGCAGGGGGGTGAGGGGCAGATTGCACTGGAGAAGTGGGCACAGACCAGCACACCAAGGGCCTTGTGAGCTGAGCTAAGAGTTAGGTAGGACCCAGGGAAGACGGTTGTTCTGGACCATTTCCTGCAGTGGGATCTTGCCAGCCACATCGTTGCCGACCATCTCTAACTTTAGATAATTTCTCCCAATGGATGCGTATGTTCCTCTGTCGAGTTACAATGCAGGCAGAATCCTGTGACCTCCAGATCGCCTAGGAATCGCCCAGATTGGGACCACATGTGAATGTAGGGTTACCTATTCTAAGCCTGTGATGGAGTCTGTGCCAGATGAAAGGATATGAACCAACCAGTGACAGACCATGGAGACCTCAAACATGCTCTTGCGGGGCAATGTGGAGAGTTGGCCAGTGGGGGTAAGTTCAAACCCAAATGACCAGCTCTCGTTTCTACCACCTTCGGCTCTGGGAGGCGCAAGGGCAGGGGTGGGGGGAAGGGGCGCCCGGGTGACTGGAGGCACACAGGTGTCAAGCTGTTTACAACCCTCCCCTGAGACTGTCCATCGCCAACGACTGATGGACACAGCCAAGAATCCATCCTGGTATCCCAACCCCCAAAAACAGATGCTGAGGGAAGTTTGAGGGTTCTTTCCAACCTCCTCTTGGACACTCTAAGAACCTGTGGGTACAGGATAAAGATAAGTTCCAGGTGTGGAACGGTCCTGCCCCCACCCCCAGCAGGGGAGGTACAAAGGCTGATATTAGGTGATAAACCCATTTTCTGCCCTAGAACTGAGGGAGTGCGGGTGGAGGGAACCTTAGGAGAACAGCGGAGGGAAGCTCAGGCCTGACCATCCTTCCCACCAAAGCAGCATCAAACTTCCTCAGAGAGCATCAAAAGTCTCTGTATGCCACACGCTGTGTCAGGTGGTGACAGAGCCACAGGGCACAGACTCCGTCCTCCCCTCCAGGACCTCAACAGTGTGGTCCTAGCATGCTCACTGTCATCTGTGACTGGGCCGGGCTGTGGGCTGTACACTACCTCATTTCACCATCAGAGCAACCCTATGATGGATGAATCTTACAATGTGTTGAGCAAAAGAAACCAGACACAAAGGAGCACATACGGTAGGATTCCATTTCTATGAAGTTCAAGAACAGGCAAAACTAACAGCGATGGAAGTTCACAGTAGTGGCTACCTGGGGGTGGGCTGCAGGAGGCAGTGGGTATTGACTGGGAAGGGGCATGAGGGAACTTTCTGGGTTACTGGAAACGTTCTACATCTTGATCTGGGTGGGTACATGAGCAGACGTACGTAAGAGTTCATTAAGCTGTATGCTTAACACTGGTGCACTCAAAGTTTTTTAAAAATTTAAAAACCAAGTTTAAGTACCACCATTGTGATTCTCATTTACAGTTGAGGAAGTGAAGGTATAGGGGGTTAAGTCACTTGCCCAAGGTTTAAAGGCTGTTAAGTGCACTTAACAGACTAGCCAGCTAGTCTGACTCCGGGACCTGTGTTTCAACCATTATAATGTGTAGGACCTGTACAAAGAGAAAAATCCACCTGGGCAGGTTGCTCTCAGGGCCCATGAGTGGAGGAAACAACCTGTGTCAAAGTCTGGAGGAGGAAGAGGGCCGTTTGGCGAAGGGTCTGAGTGTGCCTTGACAGAAGTGAGAGAAGAGGGGCAGGAAGAGGCCATTCCCACTGAGGGGGACAGAGCTGCAAAGACCCAGGGCAGGACCACGCCCTTCTTTTCAGGGCACTGATGAACAGACTGGTGTCGCTGAAGCTGAGGTCCCTCCTGCATGGGTAGAGTCCTTCCAACTTGCCACTCCTGTCACTAGCTCCCAGCAAATGATTCTGTCCCCTGCTCAGAACTCCCCTGGATGCCGGGCACTGGATGCCGGGCACTGGATTGAGGCCTGCACTGACCCTGCTGTGAAACCGTGCACATGTGGTTTCCCGATGTCGGCCCCTCCCCTGGGAGGTGCACAGAGCTGCCCATTTCCCCCCAGATCCTCTAACTCCCCCACACATTCCCAGCGGGCCAGGACACTGGCTGTTCTCAACAGGTGGGTCCGTTCTGAGGCTGATAAGCAGCACAGTGACCCTCATCTCCTTCACACAGCTAGAGGCACACAGGGCTACAGAACTTGGCCTCTTCTCCCCCAGCAACCTGGGGGAAGCCAAGATCCCCAAGGCAGACTCAGAGTCCAGAGCCTTGGAGCCACAGAACCGGGAGGACTGCTCTGCGGATTGTCAGCTGGTTGGCTCTGGCCGCCCCAAGCTTCAAGTTTCTCATCTTTGAAACAGAATAACAATGCCCGTGTCACAGGCTGGTTGTGAGACATTAAACATCCTGGGGGTTAAAGAACTTGGACAGCATCTGGGCAGAACAGTCCTCAGTAGAGGTTGCTGAAGGAAGAGGAGAAAGGGCTGGACACTTTCAGGGCCCCGTGACCCCAGCTGACCCCGGAGATCCCATTGGGAGCCCCTCAGCGGTGGCATGGCACCAAGGTGAGGCATCCTGGGACCAGCATCTTTCCCATGGGACAAGCCGCCTCCTTCTCAGCACCTCCTGCTCTACAACTGATGGAAGAGGGAGCTGGGAGCCAGGACAGGGCAGTGGTCAAGGGCACAGGCTTTGAGTTAGACTCAGGTTCCAATCCCAGTATTATCACTTAAGAGCCATGGGACCTTGGGCAAGCTATTTAACCTTCCAGAGCCTCAGTTTCCTCATCTGTAAGATGGGGATAATACACAATGCCTATACCTCATGAGGTTTTTGTGGGGTCCCCATCAAAAACTAAATGCAATGCAAGGCACCTGGTCCAGGGCAGGTGCTAAATAAACAAGTAGCTATTATCATTACCACCCCAGTCCTCTTCCTGAGCAGTAAGTGCCCTCAGAGATCTCCTAGTCCTTGAAAAACAAAACACCACCAACAAAAGAAACAAACCAGAGCTTTGGAAACATACAACTGGGCTAGGCTCTAGCAGGCTTTCCTTCACCAGTGGACCCAACTGTTCATCGGTCAGCCTACGTTCAGTAGGCTTAGCATCAAGCAAGGCATCACAGGCCATGGGAGTGTTTAAAATTTGAAGTTGGGAATTCCCTGGCAGTCCAGTGGTTAGGACTCGGCGCTTTCACTGCTGTGGGCCCAGGTTCAATCTCTGGTCTGGGAACTAAGATCCCACAAGCCCCCACGGTGCAGCCAAAACAAAAACGAACAAACAAACAAATAAATAAAAATTTGAACTTCAAGACACCAGTTCCAACCTTCCCTGCACACTGGAATCCCCTGGGGAGACTGGTGTCTGGCTCCCAACCCAGAGATCCATATGGAGTTGGTGTGGGTTAGCCGGGGCAGCAGGGCTGTTAAAAGCTCCCCAGGTGATTCTAATGTATTGTAAGGCCGAGAACCACCAGTTTCAGACAAGGACCCTGAGGTCACAGCCCCTAAAGTCAAATGAAACTAAACTCTGAAAGAGCCCCAGGAAGCCATCAGCCAGGCTGTATGAGAAGCACAGGAAAGGTTACTTGTAAGAGGCAGGATTTGACTTAAGCCTTGAAGGACTGCGAGGTTTGCTGGTGAAGAGGTGAAGGAGGCGCACAGACAGGGCTTTACCGTGGGCAGGCAGGGAGGGCAGCCCCTGTCCCATTCACACAACAGCCCTCAGACTCGGCCTGCAGCAGTCGCCTGGACCGCAGGATGGCTTACCCCTCACCCCCAGCTCTTCCGGCAGGCCTGGGGCAGGGGCACTAGCCCCGCAAAAAAGCAACTAAAAGACCCGGCAGAAGGGACCCGGTAGCTGGTTCCCGGAGGCGCTACCGCGTAGCTGGAACGCTCAGTTCTGGCTCCGCCCCCGCGGCTTGGAACAGACTCAGGCCCCCCGCGGGGGTGCGGCTCGGACTCTCTGGTTGCCATGGAGACGCGAACCGATCCTCCACTTCCAGGTTCCCGGGGGAAGGAGGCAGAGGCCGTGGACGCCAGGAAAAGCCAGGACTCCAAAGCCTGAAACAAAGGAGTCGTAGGTTTTGGGCATCAGTAGCTGGGGCAGACGAGGCAGGCGAGGGAGGAGGAGCCTGCCAACCGGCCCTGGGCAGAGAAGGGAGAGCGGCTTCACCGTGTCCAGGCTAAGAAAGATGGACGAGAAACGCTATTATCTGCACCGTGTTTTACAGTGTACAAATCAAGGCCACAGCCAGGATCTCATTTCATTCTCAAAACCCGGGGAGGTTGTCAGAGTAGATATTACTCCCCCATTTTACACAGGGGAAAACTGAGGCTCAGAGAGGTTCTGGGTCTCATCCACAGCCACCTGGCTAATAAACAACTGAGCCACAACTTAAAGCCTGCTCTTTGGATCAAGTCTATTGCTTGTTGTACTTTGACATAATTCCCCACCCGGCAGAGGGGCCTAAAATTCCTAATTGATCTGTAGGAAATGCAGTTATATGTCCACCAAACATATGGGAATAATGGTGCAGAATGACCAGATGACCTTACCATAATGGAGGAAAACTTACTTCATGTGTAAATGAGCAACAGTCATTCAACAAACATCTCCTAAATTATTATGTACCAGACACAGTGACAGGAACAGACCCTAAGCAGGACTCAGCACTCCCACCTCTGCTAGCCAATGATTGGCAGCCCGGGCCAGAAGTCAGACAGAACTGGGTTCTGGTCCCAGCTCTACACAGCCTCTCCTTCCTCACTGGAAAATGGGATGGTGCAGCTGCCATGCCCAGTCCACGGGGCTGCTTTGAAGACCAATGAGAGATGCCAGACAAGAAGAGTATTTCACAAACAGTATAGTGGTCAATCAATCAGACCAAAAACATAAAAAATAAAATAAAATAAAAGTCCTCTACAAAGAAAGTCAAGTGCATATTCATTTGGCCTTTGGTATATTCTGGCTTCCCCACTAGGTGGCAGGAGTCTGGAAGGCAAGGATGGCCCTCTTCTTTTTTTTTTTTTTTTGGTTGCACCAGGTCTTAGTTGTGGCAGGAGGGCTCCTTAGTTGTGGCATGCACGTGGGATCTAGTTCCCTGACCAGGGATCGAACCCGGGCCCCCTGCATTGGGAGCACAAAGTCCTATCCACTGCGCCACAAGGGAAGTCCCAGGATGGCCCACTTGTATTTACTTCATATTATTCGTGGCACTCAGCACAGTATTCACACACAGTATTCACACAGGATGCTGGATAACTGCCGACTGGCTGATACAATCCCTTAAAAATCCTCTAATCTCTTCCCATAATAGCCAATTCAATTACTTAGGGTCTGGGGCCAGGAGGTCACTGACAAATCCTATAGGAGTTCTAACCTTTGATAGAGTTAACAGCTTTAACTTGCCTCCTGCTTCCCCTCCAAACTGTCATGAATTGATAACAAGTAATGATCCTGGACTGATTTGACTTAAGGCTCTGTTCTTCCTCCCCTCTCCCCGCTTGCTGGTGGGAAATGCAGCTGGGCCCCCAAGGGGGAGAAGGGGGAGCAGCCAGGAGGCGATGGAGGAGGAGGAATCAAAGGACCATTATGACAATGACCTTTGGATCCAATCCCATTTATCACTGGCCTCAGAGCCCCTCTCCCATATATGGTTTCATGAGTCCTTTGGGTATTTGTGAAAAATTAAATGACTCTCAATCTAGGGCTGAGAAAAGGCAGGGACAGTTCAGAGAACAAACATGTAATACAAGGTCCAGAGAGGCCAGTAAGACTCTCAAAGGGCCTTGCACGTTTGTGGCAGCCAGGATCAGAATCTATGACCCCCCCCTGTTACATCAGGGGCTCCCTTCAATCCCAGAGCCTGGTGGCTCCAGGCTCCCCACCCTCACCTGCAGAATCAGCCAAGACATTCCCAACCTGCACATGCTTATACACCCTCACCCATACACCCACAGAAACACCCTGCACCTCTGTTGTTGCTGCCAGGAGGCCAGGCTCGCTGGCATTCAGCTCAAGCTGCTGGCGATCCACTCAGAGTCTCCCTAGACCTTAAAAAATTTCTACGATTGTCTAGGGCCATAAGAGGGTGCCTCAAAACTCACGTCCTTCTCCCTTCCCCTCAGCTCCAGAGTGCCAGTGGTTTCGCCTGCTCCAGCTTTGTCACCCACTGAGGGGAGATGAGAGGAACTCCCCAAGTCAATGGCCTCTTCCTTAAACACCAAAGTCACCTTTCCTCTGTGTGGTGTAAAGCCAGGTGAGGGCTAAGCTGGGGAAGGGCAATGGGGTTCCCCCTGCCAGCTCGTTTCTTCTCTTTGCCCACACACACGCGCGCACACACACACACACACAGAGGAGCACACACATATGCACACATACACACACACATACACAGACACACTCACCTCCTTAAGGCCCTGACGCCCCTGACTCCCACTGCTCTGGTCAGCCCTCATGCACAATTCTCCCTCTCCTTCTTCCCCTGCGGCAGTGACCTTGAAGGCCTTGGGTTCCAGATGGTGCAGCCTCCATTAGGTTGGGTCCCTGAGTGACCACGTGGAGCAGAGGCCCCACCTTACTTGCCATGGACCAGGTAAGCAAGTAGCAAACCTTGCTTGTGCTCAGTCATGGGGATTTCAGGGCTAAGCTGCTTCCCCGGCATTACCAGCCTGCCCTCCAGCTCCTCCATGTGGGGTCACCTGGCCACCCCACTCTCAGAGAGGCTCCACGTGCCCTTCCCAACACCTGACAGTCACTTTCTCCTAAGCCACCCATGCCAGGCTCGTGGTGAACCACCGCTGCCCTCCTCCTGTCCATGAGAGAACCAGGAATCCAGCACCCTCTTCTGAAGGCAGAGGGGAAGGAAATCCGGAATGTTCTCAAGCAAGTAGGTTGGTGCCAGGGGCACTGACATCTTAGTGTTTGGTAGAAGCAGACAACAGAGGACTGAGCCTTCCCCGTCAACTTGGTGAGCCACCCACTCTCCTGGGGCCAAGTCAGTGGGCCCATCCCTGACCAAGCCCCAAGGATGGCCTATTGCTGATGTGTGAAGTAAGCCCAAAAGTAGACAGGGAACACCCATGTTCATTGCAGCATTATGCACAACAGCCAAAAGGTGGAAGCAACCCCAGTGTCCATTGATAGATGAATGGATAAACAAAATGTGGCATATACATACTATGGAATAATATTCAGTCTAAAAACAAAGGAAATTCTAGCATGTGCTACAATGTGGATGAACCTTGAGGACATTACACTAAGTGAAATAAGCAGTTACAAAAAGACTGTATGACTCCACTTATACGACGTTCTTAGAGTAGTCAAATTCACAGAGACAGGAAGTAGAATGATGGCTGCCAGGGGCTGGGGGTGGGGAGAGAAGGGGGAGTTAGTGTTTAATGGGTGCAGAGTTTCAGTTTTTCAAGATGAAAAGAGTTCTGGTGGTAGATGGTGGTGATGGTTGCCCAAAAATGTGAATGCACTCAATGCCACTGAACTGCATACTTGAAAATGATTACGATGGTAAATTTTATGTTATATGTATTCTACCGCAACTTTAAAAATAGAATAAAATATAACTTCAAAAAAAGCACATAGGGAAGGAGCAATACCAGAGAAACTCTTTCATGGGAATTAGCAGGGGGCACAGGGACTAAACCAGGCCTGGAGCCCATCAGTTTCCAAAGACAGCTTTCGAGTCACCTTCTGAGTAACAAAGCCAGGTTCCACCTCCATAGCTCATTTCTGTTTTGCTGCCAACTTCCTGGCACAAGACAAGCCTGGCTCTGCCCTAGGAAGGGGCTGCCAGGCATCTGTCAGCTTCAATTCCAATACTCCTTCCCCCATCAGGCAGCACCTGGGCACCCACTACAAGTTCAACCTTCCAATGGCAATGGCAATGTCTTGGGGAGCATGCAGAACCCCAGGGGTCATGGCTGGATATGAAACTTCCCCCAGGTCACCCCTTTTCCCTGGCTCTGCCCCTATCCTTCTGTCACCTCCCAATTCCTCTACTCAGATCCACACAGCTCCATCCTCCCACCTGGCAGCAAGAGATGCCAGCCTTACCTCCCACAGGAAGGCAGCCTCCTCCAAGCATCAAGCTCAGGACCAGACATGGCCCAGGGACTGACAGGAGATGGGGGGGTTGGGGGTCACAAGTGGTGGAAAGGAAAAAGAGATGTTTCAACTCGGCTCTCATAACAAGGGCGGCTGTAGACCACATGTCAGAGAGGACAGGAGAGAGACAGGCAGCAGGGCCTCCAGGGCTGGCAGGACCTGCCCTGCCCCAGGTGTTTACACTGGAACCATCTGTGTGCAGGCAGACTGGCGGGATGAGGCCAGAGCAGCAATGGCCAAAGTTAATTACCTCTGCTCCCAGGAGAGCTCCTGGAAACGTCCCTTCCATGCCTGAGCACCTGAGCATGAGAGGAGAGAAGGGGCACAATTCCCATAAAAACTGGCTGATGTCAGAGGCCATATCTCATACACAGGACCTGTGGGCAGGCAAGTGAGCACAACCCAGTCTCTCAGGAAAATAAAAACAAGATTCTAAACTGGGGGCAGAAAAGGGTTACAAGGTCTGGAGGCTTCCCCTAGGAGGCATGAAAGGACATAGTCATGTACTGTGCTTTCATATGCTCTGCAGCCTGGCTACCAGAATTCAAATCCCAGTTTTAGCTGTGTGACCTCGGGCAACTTGCTTAACCTCTCTGTGCCTTAGTGTCCTCCTTTATAAAATGAAGCTACTAATAATAAAACTATTTCATAGAGCTTTTGTGACAGTTAAATGAGTTAGTTCAAGTAGAGGCACTAAGAACAGTGCCTCTGCCATGTAGTAAATAAGGTTAGTTGCTGTTATTGTTGATTTCCTTATTTTTATTATTATCTTAATTATTTCCCCCTACAATCCTGGCCCTGGGGAAGATAGGAAGCCCAGTTTGTCTGGAAGCAACTGCATGTTGTGTGGGTAGCAGACAGGTGACCCAAGCACCAAAAGAGGCACAAGAGAATGCCCCCCCCACACACGGCAACTGTGCTCCCACTTTCCCTGCCTGCTCCTCCTGGGGCCCCTGTCCACTCTCAGCGCTAGATCTGAGTTCTTTCCTGGGAGCCCAGGGCCCTTCAACACAGTTAGGCAAGCAATCCAGGCACAAGGTCTGCAGCAATATCCTCCACAGCTCTACACCAGAGAGGGCAGAGCACCCAGCCTCCTGGGAAACACGAAGAGAGGGAGAGAGGGAAGAAGGGAGGAGCATCACACACAGGCACAGGTCTCCCTGGGCCCCCACAAATGCACAGGGCACAGCCATCCATACACAGAAGCTCACAAGTGCAGCCACGAGCCTTCCTTCCCACTGCCAGTATATTAGGGTGTATATACTCCTCCTCAGGGTGGGCCACACAAGCTAACTCGCTATCATCTTTCCAGAAGGTACGAGCAGAGACAGTAGAACATTTTGGTCAAGAGCTCATGCTCTGGAGTCAGACTGCCTGGGCTTGAATCCCCAGCTCTACCTCTTACCAGTTGTGTTACCTTGAGCAAGTCACTCAACCTCTCTGTGCCTCTGTTTCATCTTCAAAATGGAATAATAGCAACCAAACTCCCAGGGATTCTGTGAAAATGAAATGAGTAATTATATCTAAAGTGCACTTCGAAGAGTGACGGCACCATCTGAGAATTAGCTGCCGTTACTATGTCTCATGAGCTCAGCAAGTCAGATCTTATGACTGCCAGGCTCTCGCTGGGGCCCTAGTGCTCTTCTGGTTCTACATCTTACCCTGGACCAGTTCACCAGACCCCTCTTTGTTGAGAACTCATCTGACAATTGATCCACACCCATAGAGGGCCTCAGGCAGAAACCCCAGGCTGTTTCTGTACCAAGTCTGGGCTTTGTCAACACCCTGCCCTGACCTCACCAACCGCTTCCCAGGTTTTCCTCTGTCTGCAGGCAACGCCCACATCTCTCATTCTTCCCGTTCAGAAATCAGAAATAGCTCCAGTCAACCATTCGCCACATAGAAACTGTTTCTCTGGGGAGAGACACTGCCAAGATTTTTCCACTAGAAGATGTACAGTGTGTCTCGTTACTGGACATCCTAAGAATTCCTGTTTCTAAGGGCATCTGGAATCCAAAAGAACACCAGTCATAAAGCCCAAAGATTTCGGTTTAAGTCTTTGGGCAAGTCACTTAAACTCTCTGGGTCCCAGGGCTTTCTCCCCTGCAGAACCGGGACAGCATCACCTGCTCCCGAGTGCAGAGGTAAGGAGATGATAAAACGATGAGGCAGTGTCTAGTGCAGTGCCCAGCACACAGAAGGTGCTCAATGTGGCTGGAATGTAGACCTTTTTACCTCCTTTCCCACTGCAGGCAAAATGTGAGAGGAGGGATCTGAACTAATAAGTACGGTGCTGGCTTGGCCAAGCAGCCGTTACCTTTAGCAAGATGATGAGCTCTGTCAGGTGGTTTCGAAAAAAAATCATGACGCAGCCTGGGCAGGTTTCATTGGCTGGGATTCAGAGCAGCCCTCCGTTCTGGGTGACAGGTTGCATCCTGGTCCCCTCCCTTCCCCCAGAATCTGGTTTACTTGGTCAAATCACCCACTGCCGCCAGAATGAGGCAGAAGGGAGCCAACTGTGTCCTCTGTCACACATAACCAACCTGGTCAATGCCCACACAGTTTCTGGAGCAGCTGTCTATCATGCCCACCTGAGCAGATGACACATCTCCCCATGGAAGGGCTGGGAATACAGACCCTGTGTGCCTATCACAAGACATCATCACAAGACAAGAAAACCACACCCTGAGACTAACTAACTCATCCTTCTCACTGGTTTGAAGCCTAGTGGTCACCATAGCAACAGGCTCCCGCTCCAGCCTGCCAGGCGGGGCTGATGCAATTCTAAGACAGCGAGCAACTCCAACCCAGCTCACACGGCTCTGCTCCCACTCAGGGGCGGGCGAGTGGGGAGAACAACTGAAGAGGGAGGAGATGGGCACACACTCTACAGAAATCTCTGCTCTCCCTCAGTTCTGCTTCTAGGGATCTAAGGAAGGAAGAAGTGGATTCCCCTCCTGGGTCCCTAACAAATATAATGTCACTGCAGTGGCTACCACTTGAGGAAGATTCGTCTCCAAAGCCTTAGGAGGTCTGGAGGGGCAGGGGACACACTGTACCATGGGCCTCTCTACTATAACGTGGCCCCTTCCTCCTTCTGAGCCAGCACCCCACCAGCTAAGCACCCCCGCTTCTCTCAGCTCACAGGCAGCCCTGCCCTGTAGAATTCAACAAGTTGTATAGTGCAGCTTTACAATTCTCTGCTCAATTGTGTTCTCTGCCCGAGCTGTACTAAAGCACCCATAAATCCGGAACTCCCTGCAAGCTAGAATGTCCCCGTGGTATCACAGAGCGCCATCCTCCCAGCTCTCCATCCCGCTCCGCAAGGGTCTCTGGCTGCCCTGGGGAGTCTTATTCACTGGCTAGAGTCAATGTGAGACAACAGTCCTGCACCAAGGACATACCAGCCAAGAGCCACTTGACCTCTTAAAGCACACAAGTCCCCCAACCAGAAGGAACAAGCCCTCAGAAAGGAGGGGGGGTCAAGCCACACACACACACACACACACACACACACACACACACACACACAAAGGAAACAGGGACAGAAGCCACCTTAGGATGAGAGCCTGGCGATGCTAGTGGCCCTCTCTAGCCTCCTAGCGCCTACCCATTGATGCAGGCTCTCCCTCCCAACGCCGCTGTCCTGGTGAAGATGCCTCTAGTGCCAGGAACGCTCCCCTCCTGCAGACCCCACTCCCTTCCATCCCAGCGGCCACTTCCCGCCCTTTGCTCCCTCCTACCTGGCCCGCATCAAGGGCTTCCACCCAGTTAGGAGCTGGGCCTCAGCACAAACAGGCCCTGCTCTGGGACCTTGCACCCTGCCCTGGGAGGAGATGTGCAGGCGTGCAGGTGAGGGGAGAGAAAGCACGTCTCCGTGGCATCCTCCCCCACATGCTCTCAAGGGCGGGTCACGCTGGGTCCTCCCAGTGGTCACCCTGACAAATGCGGAAAGTGATTAACTCCAGGGGGGCCACTCGGGAGATGGCGCTTGGCTGTGGGATGTCCCATTAACGCTTCTTGTGGGAGTTTCCAGGACTGCCGAGAGCAGATGGGCAGAGACGGTAAACTGTTAGAGATGGAGGTGGCTCTCCAGATATATAGATCAATGCAGTAGACTTGAGAGTCCAGAAGTAAACACGTCTATGTATGGTCGACTGATTTTTGACAAGGGCGCCAAGACCATGCAATAGTTTTTTCAACAAATAGTGCTGAGACAACTGGATATCCACCACAAAAGAATGAAGCTGGGCCCTTACTTCACACCACATGCAAAAATTAACTCAAGATGGATCGAAGATCTGTAAAACTCTTAGAGGAAAACAGGGGTAAAGCTCATGACCTTGGATTTGGCTAAGGATTCTGAGATATGACATCGAAAGCACAAACAACAAAAGAAAACATAGATAAACTAGACGTCATCAAAATTTAAAACTTTTGTGCTTCAAAGGACACCATCAAGAAAGTGAAAAGAGGGGCTTCCCCGGTGGCACAGTGATTAAGAATCCGCCTGCCAACGCAGGGGACACGGGTTCGAGCCCTGGTCCGGGAAGATCCCACATGCCGTGGAGCAACTAAGCCTGTGCGCCACAACTACTGAGCCTGCGCTCTAGAGCCCCGAGCCACCACTACTGAGCCCGCGTGCCACAACTACTGAAGCCCACGCGCCTGGAGCCTGTGCTCCGCAACAAGAGAAGCCACCACAATGAGAAGCCCGCACACCACAACGAAGAGGAGCCCCCGCTCGCCGCAACTAGAGGAAGCCTGCACGCAGCAACGAAGACCCAACGCAGCCAAAAATAAATAAAATAAATAAATAAAGTTATTAAAAAAAAAAACAAAGTGAAAAGACAACCCACAGAATAGGGGAAATCTGCATATCATATATCTGATAAGGGACTTGTAGCTAGACTATATAAAGAAATCTTACAACTCAACAATAAAAAGACACATAACACAACTTAACCAAAAAATAGACAAAGGATCTGAATGGACTTTTCTCCAAGGAAGGTAAACACGGCTTCCCTTCATTCGATTGACAGATATCTGATGTGCACCTACTATGTGCCAGGCACTGTGTCAGGCAATAGGGACACAACTTGGAGGCAAAGCAGATTCAGCCTCAGCCCTCAGGAGACTTACACCCAGTGGAGAGATAGTACACATTTACCACGTGCCTGGTACATGTAGTAACGCACTCAATCCCCACAGTGAAGTAGGTACTCTGAGAGCCCCCAATTTATGGATGAGAAAATTTAGGCACAGAGAGGTTAGGTAACTAGCTCAAGATCACACAGCTAGTTAATGGTGGGGCTGAGATTCACACCCAGGGTCGTTTTCTCCAGGGTCCATGTTCTCAACAGTTACATGATATTGAGTATTATTAGAAGTGATTCATTCTATTGGGAGTGAGAGACGGCTGCTCGAGGGAGGTGACATGAACTGGGTTTGAAGGTCTTCATCAGGCAAGCAAATAGGGAAGAAGGCTTGCAGAGGCACAGAGGGAAGAATCCACACAGAGTTTGGGAAACACTCGGGTGGGGGAGGGCCGGCAGTACTAAAGTAGAAGGTTTAAGTGCAAGGTGAGGGGTGGGGAGAGTGATGCGGCTGGAGGAGCCAGCGGCCCGCCACACAGGCCCAGAGGCTATGCTGGGCAGCGGGACCCCTCCCTCCCACAGGGCAATGGGGGGCCACGGAAGGGTTTACAGCAGGAGGGGGACCTGATCTGATTTTGGTTTGGGGACACCCTAAGGTGGCTGGGAGGCGGTTGCAAGGGAAGGCAGGTGGTCTGGCTGACCAGCTGTGGAGGGCTGGGGAGAAACGATGACTCGGGTGCATGTGGTAGACAGCAGTGCACTGGGAACACCCCACACCATCCTCCACCTCATTGCATCCATGTCTATAACAAGAATGCGGGGTGATGGGTAGGGGGGCATCTGCTGGCTATCAAGGGACAGAAGGAAAAGTGTTCATTGCGGGGCATTACATGCCTATGCCCAGATGACCCCCAGGCTGGACTCCAACGTGATCCTCATTGAAAACAATGGGAGCCCTTTGGGGACCCGAATGAAGACACCCAACCCACAGCCCACACCAAAGGGAAGGCGAATATTCCACACCCACCCCACCAGCCCACACCAGAGGGGAGGTGAGTATTCTAAGGAGCACACACTTTGTGGGGGGCCGGGGGGTGGGCAGGCCTCTGGCTGCAGTGGGCTTGTGAGTGGAGCAGTGCCAAAAAATGAGCCTTTGCTGAGACGGAACCTGGGGCCAGGCGGCTGCTCCCTCCACATGGGGTCACAGCGAGAAAATAAACCTCTTTTCATGTTAAAAAAAGAAAAAAAAGAAAGAAAGAAAAGGGACTTCCCTGACAGTCCAGAGGTTGAGATTCCACGCTTCCACTGCAGGCGGCATGGGTTCGATCCCTGGTCAGGGAACTAAGATCCCACATGTCGCATGGCGCAGCAAAAAAACAAAACAAAACAAAACAAAACAAAAAACCCTGAAAAACCCAGCTGTCTCTTGAGTATCAGGTTGGAAACCAGGTAGAAGGCGAAGCCAGATGCTGTACTGAAAGCTTTATGAGCATTATCTCATTCAATCCTATTAACAAGCAAGTGGTGAGTTCTATTATTGCCCCCATTTTGTAGATGAGTAAGAGGAGGCACAGGAAGGTCAAATAACTCGCTCATGGCTACCTGGCTAGTTAATAATGGAGCTGAGATCTGGACGCAGGCAGCCTGAGTGCAGAACCAGCTCTTCTTTTTTTTTGGCCATGCCGCCGGGCATCCAGGATCTTACTTCCTCGCCCCTGCACCCCTGCAGTGGAAGCACAGAGGCTTAACCACTGGACCGCCAGGGAAGTCCCAGAACCAGCTCTTCTATCCACCTCCCGCTTCCTTTTAACTGGGTGTTTTGACCTCTTCCTAGTATAGCCACTGTGCCCAGAGATACTAACAAAGAATTAGATAGATTTCAGCCCTGAGGCACAGGTGAGCTCAGTAGCACCCCAACTGAGCCCAACACACAGCTACCGAGTGGCTAAGCTTGGAATCCAGACAGTCTGATTCCAGACACTACCCTCTCTCTTGCTACCTGACTAAATCAGTAACGCTACAGCGCACACATTTCTAACATGCCGCAGGGTCTGGTCCCTCAGGTCACGGCCCATGAGATGCAGCAATTACAAGGGCAAGGCCAGAGCTAGAACATGCCCAGCAGGAGCAGGGAGAAGACAACAGCCAAGACAGATGGAAGGACAAGACCCAGCAGGCACCGTGGTCTGGTGCCAAGGGGTGTGCAGGCAGACAGCCCAGGGGGGAGCAGCAAGGCCATGCCGTGCGCCTGCCTGCTGGGCACGGAACCACAGGGCCACCACGCCGGACACATGACGGGGAGCGTGCAGCCACTGCAGGTTGACCTGTTAGTGGATCATGCAATCAGTTTGGCAGGTCACCTTTGAAATGGACTGAAAAGGAGCAACTCACATACTAAGGGAGGATAGTTTTATGAAGCTAATTCAGATACACACACACACACACATAAGGTGTGTGAGCTGTGTTGCAGTATAAAATGATTTCCCTACTAAGGATTTTGTCCAAAAATGTAGGAGTACCATTGTTACCACTAAATAAGCTGTAGTTTATTCCTATAATAGAATTCTATGCAGCTTTGACAATGAATAATCTAGAACTATAGGCAAAAACAAAGACAAATCCCAAAAAACATAATTTTAAGCAGAAAAAGGCAAGTCACAGAAAAATACTTCTACTATTAGTCTATTTATATAAATGGCGGGCAAAACTACATTTATATTATTTAGGGACACATAACTTATGTAGTAAACCTCTAAAGAAAAGGAGGGAATGATTAACACAAAATTCAGGATGGTGGGGGCGGGGCAGTGAGGTTGATGGGTTGAATTGTGTCCCCCCACCAAAATTTGTTGGAGTCTTAACCCCCAGTACCTCAGAATGTGACTTTTTTGGAAACATGGTCTTTATAGAGCTAATCAAGGCAGAGATCGGGTGATGCATCTACAGATCAACCAAGGAGCACGAAAGCTTGCTAGCAATCCACCAGAAGCCAGGAGAGAGGCATGGCCCTCAGAGCCTCAGAGGAACCAACCCTGCTGACACCTTGATTTCAGACTTCTGGTCTCCAGAACTGTGAGACAATCAACCCCTGCGGTTTAAGCCCCCCTACTCTTCGGTGCTTTGTATTAGCAAATAAATACAGTGAGGCACACAGCAGTTTCTCAGGACCGGCAATGGTCTCTTGAAGTTTAATGGAGGGCAAATGGATGTTTGTCTTATAAGTCTTTATGAAACCAAACCCAGACATTTTATATGCTCTTTCGTATATATGATACATTTCCTATATAAAATAGAAATAAAAACCAGGTAGGGGTAGTCCAGCCATTACATTTTGCAGTGGAGGGCACAGAGGACCTGCCTAAGGTCACCAGGGAGTAGCTGAGCTAGGGGAAGATCCCCAGTCTCCTACCTCCCAGTTCAGTGAAGGCCACCATCACAGCCATGGCCCAGAGGTACCCAGAAAAGGCTGAATTCTGTTAAGAGTACAGGGAACCTGGAACTCGCAGTCCTCTGGAAGTGAGCAGGGACCCTTCACTCTTTCATGCCTTGATCTATCCATGGTAGTCTGGTGAAGCCAATGGTCCCTTTTGCTAAGAATGTTTTGAAATGCATTAAATACACAGGATTATAAAGGAAATCAATTATATTAAAATGCTATTCTAGCCATGGGGACTCTAGTGAGCCCAAGAGAATGAACTGATCAGGGCCTGTATACAGTAAGCACTCAATAAAAGTCAGTGGTGGTTATTACTGTTAACATTAGGAGCTGCTTCCATGTCCTTGGGCCTGGGGTCAATGATACTGAGAAGAGAGACCCAGGGATCCACAGCCCAGAGCCTGGGCACCACTGCAGGGCCTGGACTCAGCTGAGGGATGAGGCATGCTGTTAGGTCCTCCGAGCACCCCCTACGCGGCTGCTAAAAGTAATGACGGCATCCATTCTCCTCTGAACTCCAATGAGGTACATTTCACCGCAGGGAGGCTCACTAAATGACTTGCTTGATGCCATATGAACATTAAGCAGGGGCTCTGGGATTCAAATCCAGGCTTTTGCAATTCTGCAATTTCTTGTTCCTTTACCCATATGTCCTTTGGAGATGAGAGGCTCCCCAGCAGAAGTGAGAACGTGTAAGACTCATTCTGTCGGGGGTACCTAGTGAGTGTTTATCAATAGTAACCATTATCCCTTACTCTGGTATTAAATGATGAACACACACTGTCACCATTCATCATCTTAGCTGATTTTTACAACCCCAGGACATACACGGGGCAGGGATTTCTAACCCTCCCTTTGCAAATGGGGAAAGATGCAGAGAGAATGATTTTACCTGGAGTGCGCCCCTCCAGGTCCATTCTCCCTGCCTCTCCACGCTGTTTTCTGCCCCAGCAGGAGATCACAGGAAGGGAGGAATGCGAGAGAAGCTGGAATATTTCTCCCCGCAGCTCCTCCCTGTGGGCCACCCAGACTGTGTTGCAGCTCCTAGCAGGAAGCCGCCCACATGGCCTCTAAGTCTCCAGGTATGGGAAACCAGACCCTCCCCTCACCCTGCCCACATTTTGGTCGTAGTCTTGTTATAAGCTCTCCCCAAACCCCCCAAGCTGGGTGTGTCATCTGTTTCCCGCTGGACCCTGACAGATGCGGCAGTTAAGCTGGGGACTCTGGTCTCCTGATGAATGAACCAGGGCCTCTCTGAACCTGCCAACAAGCATCTACTGAATAGTCCCTTGGGGACATGTGGGGAAGGGACAGGGAGAAAAGGAAGATGGCAGAGACACGGAAGGAGGTAGGAGCAGAAGCAACAGGCCAAGCTCTTGGTCTCAGATTTCTCTTTGAATTAACTGGAGTTAACCTTCAGAATATGGGGAAAGACCACAACACTGAGAAGCTGGGCCTGGGGGAGGCCTGTGGTGGGAAAAGAGGTGGCAAGACTTGGAATCTGGGCTTCGGGCCAGGAGAGCCTCTAGTGCCACCTACAAAGCGTTCAGGAAACTGATCTCTGGTCATAAGCTGGGACAGGACGGGGCAGCCCCTTCCAACAACGGGCACTTCTGCACTGCTACTCACGGGGTGGGTGGGGGTGAGGACAGGCGGGCACGTGATGCCCTTGAGAGAAGGGAGCTGCGGGCACCTGATCCTCACCTTGTCTCAAAGAGCCAGCCAGGACCCTAGAGAAGGCGAGATGGCACCTACTGGTTTCCAGACCCTGTTTCCAACTCATCCCCTTTGGCACAGGCATCCAGGGCTGGTGCTGGGACATGGGGCCACTTGAGTTTTCTATCGTGCTCTGGCCTGTAGCCTGGCCTCTGCCGAGAGCTCACAGTCGGGCTGCGTGACCAGACCCCGGGCCACAGAGAAGAGCAAGGAAGAAGACTCACCTCAGGGGGTGGGTCAGTGGCACATGGATTGCCTTCCTTCTACTTTTAGGTATTTTTCTAGTCCTCAATAACTACATGCATTCATTTTATAAAAGGAAACACATTCTATCCTGGAGAACCATGAAGAATCTCAAGAAGAAGAGGACATCACATTGTGGCACAGTTATTTGTGAATTAATAAGATTGAAAAGGACCTGGATTAGGGTTTGCAGCACCTCAGGGATGAGCTGGAGGCTCTTTCACCTGGTGACGGGCTGGCACATGGCCAGTACCTCCGTGACATTCAGGGGTGGTGGGCAGGAAGAGATAAACCGCAGCGTGAGCTCCTCATGCCTGGCTGAACCCTCTCTCCATGCAAGGATCTCGGGGGGAACCCGGGAAGTCACACCTCCCTCTGGGAGCGTGCTGTGTTATCACCTGCTTTGTGAAACCATCCCTGTAGGTTTCCATGTCCCTGACCTTAAAGAAACTTTACATCTTTAACTGTGGCAGTTGGTAGGCAAATGCAGCAATATGTCCTATTTAACACCAAGAACACAGGGGCCAGATTGCTTGGGTTCATATCCAGCTCATCACTTACTAGCTATGTGTCCTTGAGCAACTTATTTACTAACCTGTGCCTCTGCGTTCTCAACTGTAAAGTGGAGATAAGCATCTTCTTCATAGGATTATTGTGAAGAGTAAGGGGATTAATATACAGAAAGTGCTTGGAACAGCGTGGGACACATAGCCAGTGCTAGGTAAGTGACAGCTATTATTATTGGCACTTTCCCATTAATCACTCATTTTTTGGTGTCAATTTTATAAAAACAATCTCAAGGGCTTCCCTGGTGGCGCAGTGGTTGAGAGTCTGCCTGCCAATGCAGGGGACACGGGTTCGAGCCCTGGTCTGGGAAGATCCCACATGCCGCGGAGCAACTGGGCCCGTGAGCCACAACTGCTGAGCCTGCGCGTCTGGAGCCCATGCTCTGCAACAAGAGAGGCCGCGATAGTGACAGGCCCGCGCACCATGATGAGGAGTGGCCCCCGCTCGCCGCAACTGGAGAAGGCCCTCGTGCGGAGACGGGGACCCAACGCAGCCAGGAATAAATAAATAATTAATTAATTAATTAAAAAAAATTTTCAATGTTGTAATTCTTAAAAAAAAAAAAAAATTTCAATATTTCTGTGACTGCTCCACAGAAATATCTCATCAGCTTGGCCTCTAGGGGTCAGAGGGTGGCACAGAGGAGAGAAGAAAGTAATGAAACGAGCAAGGAACATTTAGATGGGGCCCTTGCTAAGTGTTACATACAATACATATCATTTAATCTAGCAATAGGGACACCATATAAAATGCAAGACGCCCAGTACAATTTGAACTCTGGACGAATAACAAGTTTTTGGTATAAGTATGTCCCAAATATTGCATAGGATATACTTATGCTTAAACAAGTGTTCATTGTTAAACTAAACCTCAAATTTAACCGGGCATCCTGTATTTTTACTTGCTAAAAAATTTGGCAACCCTATTGGTGGGGTTGGTAAGCTTCTTCCCATTTTACAGGTGAGGAAAATGAAGCTCAAAGAGGTGAAGTAAATTGCCCGAGGTAGTTTTGTCCCAGCGAGTATTCAAAGGCTCTGGTTCCCCCTCGGCAGCAGGCCGCTTCCCTCCAGCTGCTCTGTTCTCAGAAGGGGGACAGGCCTATAGCCAGAGACACAGCCCTCGATCACCTGCCCTCGATCACCTGCCCGCAGCCAGGATGTGCTCCTCAGCCCCCAGGCGGGAGCCTGAATGCAGGAAGAGATTTTTTTTTTCCCCAGAGAGGGGGGGCGGCTACTGCTCCCCAAAACCAGTGCACGGGGAGCCTTCCTGCAGGGGAGGGAGGTTGGGAGGCGACGGGGAGGAGGTCCCGTGAGGGCTGCAGTCAGCCAGGGCGGCACCCGCAGCTCTTCCGGGAGCTGCCCCTGCCTGGGGCTGAAATCTGGAGGCAAAAAATCACAGGAGAAAACTCAGGAAGCACCAAAGGAAACTTCTCCGGAAGTCCTGAAACATTTCCACAGCTAGGAGAGAAAAGTTTAAAGTGAAAGCAGCTATGGGCTGGATTCTCAGAGCCCAGGGTATGACCACAGCATGCTGGTAGCCCCGGCCCAGGTCACAGGGCCCCCTCCCCAGAGCTCACGCAGATGGTCCGGCCTCCCGGGCTCCACAGAATGCCCCACATGCTCCACTCTGCTCTCCAGACTCCAAGCTGGGGCTTCACTTGAGTCATTCTCAGCTCTATTTTTACTTGAAGGTGACAAGAAACAACGAATGTTCGAAGCGGGACAATCAAGTCGCCTGATTCCACGCCTCTGCAGGGCCAGGGACCATGGCTGGCCTTTGCTGGGAGCAAGGACAGGAAAGGGGGTCCAGGAACCTCTGCAGGGCTTCTCTCCAGACCCAGGAGTCTAGAGCCCATTCCCCAGTCTGTAACTTCCCAGGAAGGTGACATGCAGCTTCCTCCTCCCCTGGCCAAGAAAGGCCAAAGCACATTCCTTCAGGCAAAGTAATGGCTTGTGCAAAAAGCACCAAACTCTGGCTGGGGATGGCGTGTCTGGGGAACAGTGAAGGATTCCGTGCGGCGGCAGGGTGGGGAGTGTGGTTAAGAGAGCCAGGAGGTGAGGCTGGAGATGGTGTCTGAAAAGGCTCCTGTGCTGTGCTAGGAGTTTAGATTTGATCCTCTAGGAAGGAGGGAGGCGGGAAGGTGCTAGACTAGTGAGGGAAGGAATCAGATCCTCCAGGAGGGCTTGAGGACCCCAGGGCCTTCCTACTGAATGGGCATCACCTGGGGGCTTGTTAGAAACGCCAAACAGGAGGCCCTGCCCCAGACCTGCTGGACCAGAATCTGCATCCTCACAAGATGCCCCAGCTGATTCGTATGTCTAGGTGAGGCCCTGAGTTACGGCTGCGGTGGAGAGAGGGTCACTGGTTGGACCTCTCCAATAGCCTTTTCTGACTGCCCTTCTGCCCTCCTCATGCTCAGCTCTACTGCCTCCTTGTGTCCTCCCTGCTCCGTGATCCTCTTAGGTGGCCCTTGTGCTAGAACGCAGCCCCCGAGAACATCCTTCTCTTCATACCCCCTCACCAACCACAAAGCATTTCCAAGCTCCCACGTGCTCGGGGCAAAGGGAGATAGATGCACGCAGCAGTTAAGAGTCAGTCCCCAAATTGAACTGGGTGTTCAGAAGAGCTTTGCAAACACACAGATGCTGGGCCCAACCCCAGGTTCTCATGCCGAGGGCCCTGGCACTTGAGCACCTTTGGTGAGGAGCACAAGCTCCGGCATCACACAGACCTGGGTTTAGAGCCCAGCTCAGCTTTTCCTAGGCTGTGTGACCTTAGGAAAACTGTTTACCCTCTCTAGGATCATAAAAAAAAAAAAAGTCTCCTCATCCACAGAAGTGGATAAAAATAGTTGAGACCTCTGCAGGGGGGGTTGAAGATTAAACGGGACATTGTTTGTCAAGTGCTTAAGGACAGTGTCTGGCACCCTATAAATGGCAGCCTTTGTTATTCTTCTTTGTGCCTCTAAGGAGTTTAGAGTCTGGCAGAGAGGAAATGACAACGGGTACAAAGCCTACGTAGGTAAACACTACAAAACGATAAATAAGAAAGAACTCAATGTTGTGGCCCAGCAAGCAGTGCTGGGTTCTGAACTGGGGTGCTCACCAAGGCCAGTGCTATAATCACGCACAGGGGCTTCCTGGAGGTGGTGGTAGCTTGAGCTGAGGCTTGAGCACAGAGGTTGGCTGTGGAATGGTGAGGGTCTCACTGGCTAGAGCAGGGGGCATGTGCTGGGATGCTGGCAGATCTTAATGGATGGGTAGTGCAAGGTGTCCCCCAGCATGGGGGATCTTGAAGGCAGTTTGGATTGGATGTGGAAAGAAAATGCCTCACTGAAGGTTTCTGGGCAAAGGAGAGGCGGGTGGAAGTAGGTTTCGTGTAGTCACAGGCAACTGGAGGGGGAGTGGTGTCTCAGGTCAGGGAGGGGACCTGAGGATGCTCAGGTGTCCGCAGCAAGGGCCTGGCTGTGGTGGCAGCCACCGCGGGTCCCCAGGCAAGAAATAGCTCTTCATCCAATTTGCATCCCATCCTTCCTTTCCAGGGTGCAGGAGACAGAACAAGATCCTGCTTCAGGTGTCTAAAGTTTCTGCACCCAAAGACGGCACACGATGCCCACTGACCCATCCAGGTCAGGAGCTGCCACAGGGTCTGCAAAATGTCTGCAGACCAAATGCCAGGGGAAATGGTCCTTCCACATGGCTGGGTGGCACACCAGCTGGTCTCTCATTAACCCTCTCAATGATGCACTAGAAAATTAACAACTAAGGCTTTCTGCTCCATTAACACCGACGTTGGCCCTTGGCGGGGGTGGGGGTGGGGGTGGGGGTGGAGCAGGACAGGTTTTGTCTAGACAGAGGAACTCATAAAGTCCAGATGCCTGGGCTTCTGCCACTCAGGAAGGGGGTGGGCAGAGGAAACCTGGTATGTTTCCCATAGTGGGTGCCTCCCGTGGTGAAGTCCCCAGCAGAGACCAATCACAATCACAAGAGGCCGCTCCCTCTTCTCATCCTTAAGATGAAGTTAACAACCTTTCACAGCTTTACTGTGAGAATTAAATGAGATTGTGAACGTGAGAACACTAGCTCAGGTGTGGTACCCACTAGGTGTCCCATCAATTGCTTTGTTATTTTTATTTTTATTGGGAAACAGAAGGGTCTGACTTGGTTCAGGGTCCACAGTCAGTCCCCTAGGAGAGGTTATAAAGGACCCTGGAGCCCTGCTACCCAGATCGTGGTCCCTAGACCGTCAACAGTAGCACTGGCATCACCTGGGAGCTTGCTAGAATACAGAACCTCAGGCCTCAGTCCAGCCCTACTGAATGAGAATCTGCATCTTAACAAGATCCCCAGGCCATTAAAATGCACAGTAGAGTTTGAGACTCTGCTCTAGTATATTTGGTCCTAGGAAAAAACCATCTTCTTCCCTCTCCTCTCCCACCTCAGGAAATACGGGGCCCAGGGCTCCGGGTGGATAGAAGTAGAGGATGCTGATGCCGCAGGGCCCTTTGATTAGCTCCTGCTTGCTTGCCATGCTGCATTAAAGCACACGAGAGCACATGTTGAGAAAATTACTCCCTTCTTGATTCCTTTCAATCTTTCCCACTACTGTTTGGTACTAGATGTCTTTAACATTGATTCTCTGTTTCCTTCCCTTAAACAGAGACATAGGAGGCTCAGACCTAGAGCTTTCCAAGGGCAACAGTGTATAACTAGAATTAATAACACTGTTGAGTGTTTAGTGCATTTATTTGTAAGGAAACTTTTTATTTATTGCAAGAGATACAGATCTTCCATTCGTTTCCTTTCTAAGTAAACGATATTTAAAACAATGAGTCAAACTGAAGAAAAACAGTTAGGTCCATAATAACAGAAGTGTGTGAATCTGGCAAAAATCACAACACGTATATAAATCACGGCAGTTTGGTAAATTATTATCCCTTATAGTTCATAAGAGCCCTCTGAGATCAGCTCATCCACTTTTTTCATATTGCAGGTCATGAAATCAATGTAGTAGGTCATGACCAGCACTTCTTGGGTTTGTTTTTAATGGAGTGGAGTGGAATGGAATGGAATAGGCTAGAAGAGCATAAAATTATGAGAACATTGCAAATGTGATAAAACAGTAAGTACTATCCCATAAACTTTTGTTTCAGTTTGTGTGTGTCCTGGCTTACAATGTAAAATGTCTGTATTCTGTATGGGCTGTGGTCCAAAGAGTTAGCAAGCCACTCATGTAGTCCACTCTCCCTTTGGTAGGTGCCCCTGGCCTCTGCTAACTTATTTCCAATGGGGAGGAGTTGCCTCCTTTGGCCAGACCATCCATGAGCATGTGTCGAGGTCCCACCACAGCTCTCTGGCTCCTCTCTCACGACAGAACTGACAACAGTAGCCCCTGCCACAAGTTATTAAATGGATGCTTCCCAGCCCCGCTGAGGTGAGGAAAGACTCAGGCACCTGCACAGAAAGAAGTGTGGAGATGCACTAGCATGAAGACATGTCATTTTTGGAGGGACAGGCTCCCCATCACCAGGATCTGCTCTCCTGGCCCTCTGAACCCTCCCAGGCTTGGGCAGCCCTGTTTCATTGGTCTTCTCTGAAAGATGTCTCTTCCCTTGAAGAGCAGTGATGGAGAGGGGGAAGGAGGCTGGGGGAAGGGCAGGAAGAACAGGAGAAAGCTCTGGGTGGGGGAGGGGATAGAGTTCATCACAGGGTGGCGCTTGAAGGATGGACTTGTCAAGGCTGAGCCTCGGGCCGGCTGCATCCTGGACCCACAGGGAGGGCAGGAGCACGCCAGGGCAGCAGGAGGAAGAAGGCTGGGGCAGCAAGTTCAAGGTGGGGGGAGGAAGGGGTCAGGAGCACGTAAGGCCCCAGCGCCAGCTGAAATTTCACATTAGCCCCCCTACAAACAGCCGAGTGAGCCAAGGGGAAGGTTCATGGGTCCCTACACCCTACCAAGCAGGAATTCCTAAAAATGCCCACAGACTCAGAGAAGGAAGTAAGCTGCCAGTGACATCTTGAGCAGCAAAGGGAAAGGACGAGAATGGAGTTGTGGGACCCCTTCCCCTCCCCCATGTCCCCACTTTTACCTTCCTGCTTCGCTTGTCAGCTCAAGGCAGTCTTTCACCCCCTTTATCATACCCCCAAAACTCTCCACAGGCAAACCCTTTGTACAACAAGCCCTCCTATCTTGTTTTAGCCTTTCTGGCTCCAGCTGAAGAGGGGTCTGCTAAGGTGGAAGGCTCCAGGCACAGGCTTCCTCCAGAGGCCTGAACTCTCGGCAGGGCACTCTGGGTCTGCACTGGAGCTGCCCCATCGTTAGCATGCTTTGTGTGGGTGAGTTCAAATGCAGAAGCTGGATCTGTGGCCCAACTGGCCCTGGGCCTCAGCAAAGGACATTGGTGCGCAGTGGCCTGATTTATGGCCGAGAGCGCTCTTTATTGTCCTTTGGAAACTATGGGGGTGAATTTTAAAAGGCCTGAGATCAGAGCCAGCGTGCCTGGGCTCTGCCAAGTCCTCTCTTCCTCTAGTTCCCACTTACTTGTCCCTTGCCCTGCTCTGCTCTGGAAACTGGGCCTTTGCTGTACCCCATCCCTACCCCCAGAGTCTATTTTCTCTCCTTCCTCTTTATTTATTTTGGGGTTAACAAACATTGCCTCTTGCCAATAATCCAGGGACGAGGTAACTCTGGGATATGGGTTCCAAGTACCCATGGGAGAGCTCCTTGGGAATCATCCTTAGGAAAAGGCAGTCCAGCTGGTGGGCACTTACAGGGAACCCAGAGGCTGAGAGCTGCCCGAATACCACGGGGGCAGCCAAGACAGTCTCCACAGTTGTCATTCTAGCTAGAGAGATGAACAGATCAATCAATCTCCACGAAATACCAGCTGCCATGAAAGGCAAGGGAGTCTGGGAGGAAGCGTGGTTTCGAGTCAGGCCAACCCTGTGCTCAATTCCTGGCTTGTACTCTAGCGCGATGACCTTGAATTAATTACTTAACTTCCCTGAGTCCCAGTTTCCTCCCTATAAAACAGAGATAATTCCTTCCTACCTCATAAGGTAGGGGCTGTTGAAGATTAGCGATAACACATGGGCAGTGCCCAGGACCGTGCTGACACATAGTAGGTCCTCATCGGCCTTGGCTAAGATCATTATTGCTGCTGGCAGCTGAGTGGGCTATATACAGAGTTGGAGCCATCTGAGATCTGATGAGCTTCAAACTGGGAGACCTTCGGCAATAAGTTAACCTCTCAGGGCTTCAGATTCCTCATCCACAGACCAGGGGGATGATGAAAGGTACCTTGGTGGGCTGTTAGGATAATGTAAGGAAGTACCTACCACAGCATCTGGCACATAGTACGACTGGTTAAACTTTATGTTTTCTGCCATTCTTCCTAGACCAAATGGAAAAATCTAATTTCTATGAACTTGGTCGGACTAACGGGCTTTCTTTTCCTTGGGCCCAGTGGTTGTGAGAGCCCCAAGGATGAGGTTTCTATGTACCTTTGCAGAGCTCAGACACATTTCCCTTAAAGGTCCCCATTGCACAACTCCAGGGGTGCCGTCACAAAGAGCACACAGCCACCCAGACCCCAAACCTCTCAGAAAGGGATCTTTCTCACAAAGCTGTACCTTCAAGGGAGAAATTCACTCAAAAAGATGGACTCTATGCTGCTTAGGCCCAGGGTAACTTCCACCTGAACAGTGACTGCAAGTGAGGCAATCAATTGCTGTTGTGGGTGGTAGCTATCCCCCAGCTGGGGAAATAACTAGGCTTAATTGTACAACATCTTCAGTCTCCATAATCTTGATCCATTAAACCCTTGCTGCTGGCCAGGAGGCAATGCCCAGGAGGAAGGGGTTAGCCCAACACACTAATAGGATCAGCCCTTCAATCCCATGAAGGTAATTATGGCCACATCCTTCCCCAACAGCCCTGAGTAAACCCACAGATCCCTAGCCAATTTGGGGCTTTTCTAGGCAGTACCAGCTCCACTGACACCCCGGGAAGGCCAAGAGCTATGCTGCCTGGAGTGACACGGACTCAGCTCCATCGACATTGGTCCACCTGAGTCCTCCCAGCTGCCCAACCCCTTCTGGAGACGTTGCTCACCTTTGACAAAATGCCTGACCACATCTGCTACGTCTACCTGTGGTCTAGAGGGACACGGAAGCCGCAGAGGTGAAGGTGGAGGAAAGAGGGGAAGGGCACCTGATCGATTAGGTCACCACAGAGCCCGCCCCGTCTCCCGAAGACCACACTGACCCTGTCAGTTTCCATATGGCCAGTAAACCCATATTCGTCTTTCGTCACGCAGTGTGGTAGGGAAGGAAGGGCAGGAAGAGAAGACAGAAATAAAGCACAGGGGCAGAAAACCGAGTGAGAGGCCCAAATGAGGTCTGAACCTGGGGGAAGAGAGCTGGCTGTCCCATCTGCAGTGGGTCACGGTTGCAGCCGGCCCCACCTCAAAGGGCTCTTTGCCAAATGCCTTGGGCAGGGAGTAGTAGGCTTGGGTGTCTATCCCCAACCCTCTTATGGGGGTGCATCCTCTAGTTTGCCTGTTGCCCTGATTTCCTTCTTCTTCCCCATTTACAGGATCAGGTTCTCCCCAAGCTTCAGAGACAAGCAGAACGCTCCCACTGCCAATCAGGGCCATCCATGGCTCCATCAGACCACATCTTGCCCAAAGGAATGCAAGCTAGGGCAGACCAAGGCCACAAGTCAAAACAATCAGCCTCTCCTATCCAGCCCTGGAGACAGGTAAGCCTGCAGGCCTCTCCCCCTGGTACTCAGTGGAAAGTGCCAAGACCCTGTAGGTAGAAGGTGGTGGGAACTCCAAGCCCCATGGATACCCCTCAGCCTACCAGAGCCAGGGGCCCGGCTAAGGCAGACGTCGTGGAGATGACACGCAGTTGTCCTGAAGCTGCCTTCCTCCTGGTTTGCCCCAAAGGGCTCAAGCTGAGCCAAAGAGCTGCAGCACCAACATTGGTGGGGAAGGCTTCCAATCACATAATCACAAGCCCTAGCAATGCGTGGGACTCCCTTGGGGGGTCTACAATTACCAAATCCACACAGCCAGAAACTTATGAATGGACGAGCTAATGGGTTTCTGGGGTTTGCTGGTGGAGTAAGGAGTTAAAGGAGCCAAGAACCCAGAAGTTTTCCTTTTCCCTCTCATACTCACTCACACAACCGGAAATTACTGCGGGCTTATTATGGCACAAGGCACTGGGCTAGGCACCAGCTGAGAACCTGGTCCAACACTCTGACCCTGCCTGTCCCTTCACACACTTCCCAGCCCCTTCCAAACTCCTCTGCAAGCCTTTCGTGGATCCCTGTTCAGTGACAAAGGCCGTGAAGAGCTGGACAGCTGATCAGTTCAATAGCACTCCTCATCTTCAAAGCACTTGAGAAACATTAACCAATTAATCCCCGTGGCACCCACGTGAGACATCACAGCCTCACTTTACAGAGAAGTGTGAGTAAGGAAGGTACCAGAATCGCCCCTGGACCCAGAGAACAGCCCAAGTCTTCCATCCTACCAGCTCTCCCCCCTTCTTCTACCCACCTAGCTAATTCTTCACAAATGTTCCTGTCATTCCTTCCTTTTTCCAAAGAACAATAACAGCAGCAATCACAACAGCAACAAAAAATCACATTTCTCTGACTAGGAGACTTAATTCTTCTGCCAGGCCCACCTCTGGGACTCCAGCAGCCACGTCAAATATGGGCTGGTGTTGACAAGCAGGAATACATGACTGAGGCTTAGTCATAGGACAAGAAAGCATCCATTTGCAGGTCCACACCGACTGTCAGGCCAGTGGCCTGGTCCTTGGTGCAGCTAATATAGGAATAAGGTGGGAAACTGAGGCAGGTTCATGATCATCTGGAGATGAGTTTTTATCCCCACAGCCCCAGATGCTTTCCTGGCTATTGGACAGGGCACTGAGTCTGTAAGGGGCATAAAAATATCACCAGAGATTTCCCTTGGAAATGTCGCTTGGGGTAACAGAAGTGAGATCCAAAGGCAGGTTCTAATAACTACAGATGATCATGTTCTGCCTTCTATGAGGTCCAAATAACTAGAGGTTTTGCTTGGCTCCATAGTCGGCCTGTTTGAGGCCAGAGCTAAATTGCCTGGGACAAAAAAGAGGCCGGAATGGCAAAGGAAGAGACCTTAAATGTAGCCCTCAGTTCTCTTTTACACAGATCCTGAAAGATTTCGTCTCTACTCAGAGGAACAGAGAAAGTTTCAGAGCACCTCCCGTTTTTGTTATTCCATAGAACTTAGTATGATCCAATCTGATCCCGTGGTATAGAAGAAAACCAAGAGAAAGTGGTGTTTAGTGGAAACAGTGGTGAGAGAAAGACAGAGAGAAGATAAAATGAAGAACACAGGCAGAAAACATGTGCAGAGAGAAACACACCAGCTCCAGGGAAAGAATCTAGGCAAGGCACTGAGGGGCAAAGCTGACACTATCACGTTAATGTAGGAAAATGAATGGTCCAGAGACAGGAGGTGGGGTGGCTGGAACCCTCATCCATCACACTAGTTTACCAGGGGCAAAGACCGTGCTCCAATCAGTCCCAGATCACACAGGCAGCTGGGAGCCAACCCATCTCCTTGAGTCAGACAGATCACCATCACTACAGACCTTCAGGACTTCTACTATAGGGGAAAGAGGGGGTCTGAGGTTCACCCCTTATCAAGTGACCATATCAGCCTGCAGTGGAAGTGTGCACATATGCTAAAGCCAGAAAGACTGAGCCGACAACTCCAAAGGTAAGATGTGTGTGAGGGGAGGGGCTGTTTGTTAGCCTGGCATCTTAGGTGTAGAGAATCACCAGCCTCAGTGAAATTAGACAGAGCCTCAACCACCCCTGCCCTGGCTCCAGGACCAGCCCCCAGTTCCTCCAAGAGACACAGAGTCAAGTTAGGCTCAGTCATTCAGACCACTTACCCTGCTGGACCATTCTGGGGAGAACTCTGACAGAGGACCAAAGAGACAGATGTCCCCCATTCCATGACATCCCAAGACCTTGAATAAGTTCAGACATATCTAGGTGACACTCAGGGTCTTCCTAGGGTATGATCTAAATCCCAGCTTTGTCACTTACCAGTCACGTGACCTTGGGTAATGGTTTTAGCCTATTCAGCCTCTCTTCCTGTAAAAGGGAGATAAGACTACCTATCTTGCAGAGTTGTGAGGTAAGGAGAGACTGGATGGAGTGCCTAGCTCAGTGCTGGCATAGGGTAGGTCCTCAGGAGATGCCACTATCACTGCCACCAGGAGCAGTGCTTAGAAGGAGCCTCAATCACTGGGTCATTCGCATCCCTAAGAAGTACACTGGCTACCCTGTGCCCTGGGTACATCCCCTTTACAATTCCTGATGGATGTGGCTTCTGTGGGGACTTGCCACCCTGTGAGCCTGTAAGCAGAAAGCTTCCTGAGAGGCAGAGGAACTTCCTCTGGGAGCCACAGAACCATGCTGCCAGGCAAATGACAGCTCGGGTATTTGTTTTAATTTAGGCTCTTGTCAAGAGGAAAATTCATGGCTAACAGCCCAAACATGACTGCACAGCACCTCCCCAGGAAGCCTCATTCTACGGCTCTCCAATCAGCTGTTTGGAAGAAGGAGGCAAGGACTCCTCCTCACATTGCTGCCAAGTTGGTGTCCCCCCTCCCCTCCATCCAGGCTGCCCCAAGAGCCCAGAGGCCAGGGCAGCAGCAGAAGGGTAGACAGCTCAGTTGCCAGCCTGCCTGAGTCAGGGCTGATAAACAGGCACCCCCAAAGAAGGCCTCGGTCTAATTCCCTTTTCCCCTCCCACCTTCCTCCAGTCGGAAATTTTCAAAGCACCCTCAGGCAATTTTGCTCCTTTGCTCCAGGTTGTGTATGTGTGTGGGGTTAGGTGTTGGGGTGGGTTGGGGGGTGGTAGGAAAACTTGGAAATGATCAGATGATCAGGTGGGGGAGTCTACTTTAAGGCAATGAAGAGAAAGCCAGAGACAGGTTTCCATAGGATTCTATGCTCTGGGAAATAGGGAAAGCAGTACTGGGTTTTGCAAAGAGTCAGAAATATTCAGGAACATAAGCTGCATGTGAATATGAGGCATTGTTGTGACTGTTATTTGCAAGAGCACAGCTAAGAGAAGGTCACTAATCCTTCCTTTGGGTCAGGAGCTGATCTGCAGCAGGGCTCTGAACAGATGTGTGCCCCATTCAGGCAAACACACGTGCACACACACCACACAGCGACCGTGGGCCCTGACCTTCACCCAACGATGCTGGCCTCTGCAGGGGAAGGAGCAGGTGGAGTGGCTAGGCTCGGCTCGGGACCGACACCCAGGGGATCCAGCTTTGTCCCTTTGATGTTGAAAAACCAAAGCAGAATGGACCATCACAAGGAGAGCTCCTGGGGGGAGGAAAGGAAAGGGAAAAGGATGGGGATGGGGATGGGGGGAAGGAGGAAAGGAAAGGAAAAAGGATGGAAGCAGAAGAGGGAGAAGAAAAAGGTATGGGGAATGATGGGGACCCAAGGGGATACAGAGGTCAGAGGTTGGGTACTGAGTACTGAGGAGCCTCCAGGGCAAGCCTTTGGGGTTCAAGGCATCACCTTGTCCACTCCGCCCACCATAAGACTGTTACCAAGGAATTCGAGCCAGGTTAACCCTTAAAAATGTCCTTGTCCCATGGCATCCAGTGTCCAGAACCAGAACCTGGCTCCACCTATCTCCCCCAACCCCTGCCCCTGCCTCAGGACTCTGGGCTAGGAGACCTAGCAAGAGAGAGTGGGAGGGTCCCACTGAACCGATCAGGGAGGGTGAAATCCACTTACTGTCTTCTTCAGGGGCTATCAGGACCCTCTTCCTGTACCACTGAAAGCTAGGGGAAGGTGTCTCAAGGGAGGGGTGGGAGAAATGCAGTGCTTTAGCCACCTAAGCAAGTCGGAGTCGGAGTCGGAGTCGGAGTCGGGGTCGGGGTCGGGGTCGGGGTCGGGGTCGGGGCGCTCAACGCTGGGCGCAAGCCCCCAGAAGGTACGAGCGCTGTTAACACATCCCCAGCGGCAGTGCAATCACGTGATCGCGGCAGATTTGGGAGCGAGGGGGTGGAGACGCCGCCGAGGTTAGTTTTTTTTTCTTTTTTGGGGGAGTGGAAGGAGGGGAGAGGGGGAGGGAGGGGGAGAGTGCGGGTAATGATGAGCCTGGCAGGAAGTACTGCTGAGCTGGGGGTTTTCAGGTCCTTCATCCAAATGGCCCCCACGGAGATGTGCACCTACAGTCTCCCTTACCACACGACCCTACCCCCCACCCCGAAACACACTGGTCTCAGGATGTCCCTGAGGTGGCAAACTCAGGCGCCAAGACCAAAATGGCCTTTCTGCTTCAACGTGGACAGAAGGAGCAGCCAGTCGAGGAGCGGAGGCAGCACCCTACAAGGGCCCTCCCCTCTTCCCCAGGGTTGGGGACTGCTCGGTTACACAACAGGTGGGAGAGGGGTGACACAGCTCTCCTGGCCCCGTCGGTCCACTGCGCACCCCCTGCGGCTTGAAGTCCACTCTGGGGACCCCATCCGCGGCCGATCGCGGGACCGTACGCCGCTCGCCCGCCTGCCGGCCCGCCGGGCACCTGGGCGGCCGTGCCCACAGCCCCCAGTCCGCGCGGGGCTCCCCAGAGAAGCCCGGCATCGCGGGCCCCGGGGCCGTCCAGGCGCAGCGCGGGGCGCCGGGGCCCCTTCCCGCCTGGCCTCCCCTGCCCGAGCGCACACGTACTGCTGTAGAGGGTGTCGATCCAGGAGAGGCGCGGCAGGCCCCGGTGGCTGAGCGGCTCCATGCCCGCGGCTCCGCGCGGCGGCGGCGGCTCCGTCAGATCGGAAACCCGACCCTCATCGCACAACAAAGGAGGGAGGGCGCGGGCGGCGGGCGGGCGGCCAGCTCCAGAGGCCGAAGTTGCCGAGCGCTGGGTGGAAGCCGGGGGAGGCGGGGAAACAGGTAGCAGGGAGGACCGAGCCGGAGCTGCCCGGGAGGAGGGGAGGGCGGGCGAGGGCCGGCGAGCGCCCCCGGGAGCCCTTCCGGCCCCTGCGACCGCCGCGAGCCCCGCTGCGGTTCCCAGAGCGGCGGCCCCGCAGCCCGCCCGCCAACTAGCAACTTCTCCGGGGCTGCACGGCGCCCAGGGGCGGGGGGGCGGGGGCCGCGACCAATCGGCGCGAGGCTCCCGCGCCCCCTCCCCGCAGCACGCCTCCAGACCCGGGTAGGGGTGTGGGGAGCAGCCGGGGTCCCCACGCGAGAGGCGCTCCAGCCGGTGACGGAGGAGTGGTCCGCGGGGGGTCTCCGGGCTGCGGCGCAGGCCCAGGATCCTCTTCCTCCCCTCGCTGGGCTCGGCCAAATTCTGGCAACCCGCTGACTAGGTGCCGCGGGGAGACCTACGAGCCCGCAGGGGTGACATCACCTGCCACCCCAGGATCTCTAAGCGCAGTTTCAGGGGCCAGTGAGGCTCCCAGGCCCCTCCCCTAGGCAAGCCTGGGGAGCGGCGCTGACGGGGTTAACGTCCTGCCCGCCCGCGGGAAGCCTTGGCTGCCCTAGGACTCTTTCCTTCCAAACCTTAACAGTGCCTCATCTATTTAAACACCCTTGACCTAAAGGCCGGGCGGTTCCGGCCCTACACACCAGGGGGCGGCGGCTGGAGAAAGGCGGGAGGCCGGGGCTCGTCGAGGGGCTGTGGAGGAGAAACTGGGTTACAGGAGAGACCCCAGGGTCTCCGCTGGGTTCCCTCCAGGAGCCTTCTCTGGGGATCCCAGCCGCAGCCCATGTAAGGAGGGACACCATGTATGCCTAATCACAAGCTGAGGGAAGGCTGAGGGAAGGCTGGGGCCTTTGAGAACAGACCTTTAGAAACAAAATTCCTTCTAAGACCCGCCCCCCCCAAAAGCTGTGAAGAGGTTGGAGTGGGGGAGTTTTACACCTGTGCCCTGGGTGCAGGTTCTAAATGACCCAAGGCAACTTGGCTGCAGATTTGGTCCTACAGGCCTCCTTGGAACAAAGGACCCTGGAGAAGGGACTGGAGAGGAGGGAGGGAGGGAGGGTCAGGCTAGGGTGGTCCAGGGCAGTGGGGCTAAAGCTCCTTTCCTGAACCCAAGGGAAGGGAGGCAGCGGGCCCACAAGGGAACCCTGCTCTGGACCATTTACCCTGCTTTTACCTCAGATAGTGAGGTTTCTGATAATGGAGCAGACCCTCCCACCCCTCATCTCCAAGCAGCTTTAAGGGCAAAGACATCATGGGACCCAGGTCAATGGACAGGGCTACAAGGTGAAGCTCACCCTGGCCTCTATAGGGGGCAGTGTTGTCAGCACCTCCAGAGCATTTGGTGGGGGGGGGGGCTCATCATCTCAAACAACCACAGATCTAGTTCTTAAAAAAAAAAAAATTTAATCGAAGTATAGTTGACATGCAATATTATATTAGTTTCAGATCTTGTTCTTAAGAGGAGAAGCAGACCCTCACCCATGATGCTGAAAGGAAGCCTGCACCCAGCCCCTGCAGCTGCTTAGGTCGCGGCCTCCAAAACTGCCCAAGGGGAAGTGGTGGCCACTAGGCTCACAGCAGGTCGGGTGAGCCCCTGGGAGTTGCAGGGGAAGATGCTCTGGGGAGTGAAAAGCCTCCACAGGTGGCTGCGTGGGTGTTTTTCAACCTAGAGGTGACACTGTCCCCTCACTGCATCCACTTGGCTCTCCCCCACCCCAGGCCTCCTGGCTCAGGCTCTGGATCTTGTGGGTCTCCCTGCTCAGCTGTCACCCTCCCACTGTCTCTGACTTGCACACAAGACTGGGAGGACCAAGCAAGCAGGCACCTGGAGCTTGGCAGAGAGGGGGGCGTGCATCTCCAATGAGATGCTCCAGAAATAGAGCCAGGATGGGAGAGGAAGCAAATGGGCTCCTGGAGGAACCAGAGGGAGGACGGTGAGATGGAGGAGCAGAGAGGGGCCCAGGGCCTTTCTTCTTGCCACACGGAAGGCACAGAACCCAGAAGAAATGTGCAAGCAGGAACCCAGCCCAGGGAAGCAGCAGCACTGCCCCCTCCCCAAGAACCCCCATCCCCACCAAGGCAGCCTGGGCCCTCTCTGCACACTGCCTGATGGCCACATCTGGGCACTGACTGCGAGGAGGCCATGGATGTATGTTTCTGCGTGAGTCACATACATTTGCATACATTTTACATTTTTATCTACAAAGGCTGGAACAAGCTATTTTCAGGCTAAAATGTTACAGTTGCTCTCCTTAACATTGCCATAGTTTGCTTTTCTCTACCTTCTGTCCAAGCCTGTCCTGGACCTCCCAATCCAGAACACAATATAGGGGAGAGGGGAGAGGGATCTTGGAGGCAAATAAGGAGGAACACTTCTAATACTTAACAGAGAATGCCTGCAGTGGACCTGGCTTGGATCTTAGTGCTTTGTTTACATGACAAACTCACTGTTATCTCAGCTCATTCCCTTTTCCAGATGAGCAAACTGGGGCACTGGTCAGCTAAGTAACCTGTCCAGACAGTAAGTGGAGGGCTGAGACTTGAACCCTGGCAGTCTACTCGTGCAGTTAAAATGCCATGCATGCTGCCTCCACTGTCAGAGTTGAAAGCAGGATGGCAAAGGTCCCTGGAAATCTTCGCAGGTCCGTGGGTTAGAGACCACCTTCTAGAAAACTCTCCCAATCCTCTTCCATCTCCATACAACTGTCTCACACATGTGTCCCAGGAAAGGGCAGTTACTTCAAGATCCCTTGATGCCTATATGGGATGGCTTCCAAAAGACATTAACATCACACATGTTAGACATTAACATCTAACCTTGGCTACAGAGACAAGTGTGTGGAAGCACCAGGGTGATATGAGACCAGGACAGAAGCCTCCAGATTCCTGGCACTGAGGATGGAGAGGAGGTGGGGGGAGACCCAATACCACATCCTAGGAAGGAGGGAGTTACAAGAGTCATTCTCATTCGCCTTGTGCCAAAGGTGAAGTGCTCTGCCAGCAACCCCCATCTGTCAGAGCAGCAGGGGGACGTTCCGTGGACAGGCCACCCTGATTCAGCTAAGTGTGGACCTGCCCATGCACCCCAAGTCACTGAATCAGCACCCATCACACCTTGTCCTCCAAGCCTGCACTAACCATTTGCTGTCTAGTCCTTTGGGTGAACATGCTTCTCCTTCCCCTCTGGCCTGTGCATTCAGTCTGTCCTGGCTCCCTGCTTCCCATAGCAACGGGCCTGCTCCTGCCTCACCACCAGATTTAAGGGGGATTTAAGTGTAGGTTGCTGGGATCACTGGGCTGATGATGAGGGGCCGAGTGGGAAGAAGATATATCCCATCCTGAAGGTCAGCGGCCTTGCCCTTAATCCCCAGGGCTGTGCTACTCACTCCCTCTCCAATGGGAAAAGGGTGACCATGCTTAGAAACAAAACTGGGTATTTCCATTTTTCTTCCCTCCTTGCTGTTAGCAACTCAGCTCCACTGTGCACAATAGGAAGTCCCCTGGGAGTCCCTTCAGGGGTCACTGTTGATGAAGAGGATGTCCATTCACCTCTTCCCACTCTGAGGCCCGCAGGGAGCACCAGTGTGAGCAAGCTGGAGGTACAGGTGGTCAGGGGTGGGGTGGTGGTGGGCTCCGCATTCAAATTAACAAAAACAAGGGACTTCCCTGGTGGTCCAGTGGTTAGGACTCCTTGCTTCCACTGCAGGGGGCATGGGTTCGATCCCTGGTCAGGGAACTAAGATCCTGCATGCCGTATGGTGCAGCCAAAACAAAACAAAACAAAACCAAAAACAAAATCAGACTGTGATAGTCAAAAACCCTTTGGTACCCTTCCTGGCAGATCAGCTCTTTAAAAGCTGGGACTAGGGCTTCCCTGGTAGCGCAGTGGTTGCAAATCTGCCTGCCAACGCAGGGGACACGGGTTCGAGCCCTGGTCCGGGAAGAGCCCACATGCCGCGGAGCAACTAAGCCCATGTGCCACAGCTACTGAGCCTGCGCTCTAGAGCCCGCGAGCCACAATTGCTGAAGCCCACGCGCCTAGAGCCCGCGCTCCGCAACGAAGAGTAGCCCCCGCTCGCCGCAACCAGAGAAAAGCCCGCGCGCAGCAGCGAAGACCCCAAACAGCCAAAAATAAATAAATAAAATAAATAAATTTATTTAAAAATAAATAAATAAATAAATAAAAGCTGGGACTGCATCTTTTTTCACTGCACTCAGCCCAGTGGATGAATGAAGCTCAGGTAGACCTCCAAGGCAGCCGTTACTACACTGCACCCCCAGATCAGCTTTCTGCCAAAAGCCCAGTAGACTGGCATTCAATAATACATGTTGAATAAATAAAACTAATGACAGCTAACTTTGAGTGCTTCTTAAGTGCCAGGCACTGCTTCACATAGACTACCTTTCTTAGTCCTCATAATAAGCCAATGAGATAGGCACTACTATTCTCTCCATTCCTTCCTGCAGAAGCAGGAAGGCTATGCTATTGGCCAGCTAGCAGGTGGTGATACTTGGAAATGAACCGAGATTCTGAATCCAGAGTCCACATGTGTAATCTCTGTACCGGGCTGCAATGAGTGAATAAATGAATAAACAGAATGAAGTTAAACTCAGGGAGGATGAAATTGGAGCTACAGGAGGAATGTAATTCCAGAACTCCCCAGAGCCACCAATGATTAAGCAGAAAGAGAACTGGTTCCCAAAGAAAACCACATCTACTACAACAGGGCAGATGACCCTGGAGACAAGCTAGCTGCAATCAATCCGATGACAATTTCCTGAACTCCAGTCCCCGCCAAACCCCACTTTCCAGCCTCAGTTTTCACATCTCTAGGTGGGCACCCAGGTGGAGCAGGGAGATGACCTCCAGGCTTCCTATCTGCCCTGGCAGACCCCGGATTGGCCTGTTTCTGTCTCCTTGCTTCATTTCCTTTAACCTCTGTACAGTAAATCAGCATTTACTCTTCTAAGATTCACCCTCACCCCTTGGGCCTGGAAAGAAGAAAATTCCCCAGGCCTCTCCTGGGTCGCCTCTAAGTGGGAAGTTCTGGCCTAACAGTCTGTCCTTTGCCCTCTTCCTCCCCGTCTCTTCTGAGGCTCCTCACTTTTCCAGCAGACAGCGAGATCTACAGGCAGCACAGGCTTACTGGAAGCCCTCCTCGCTATTCATTTCTCTTCCAAAGTTTTGTGTCAGCTTGAGTCACGGGAGAGATGTAAGAGTCATGGCAAGATATAAACCAAAGGATTACATTCACCTCCTTGTTGCCTCCCTCGGCACCATGGTCGGGAGAAGCACGGTGACATCCAGGTCCCTGTAGCTGTGAAGCTCCTCACCACAGACACCCACACACTTCTCGGGGGCTGTGTTGAAGCCCCACTCCCATGGCTAGGGCCACAGTGAGTCCAGCATCCCCGGAAGAGTAGCTGCCTTGGAGTATACTAAGCAAGCTGCAATTTCAGGAGGGTCTCGGGCCAAGCCCCAGCTAAAGTGGCCCTCACCTGACATGGCTCGGATCGTTCCACCCAGGGGTCAACATGCGAGGTTTCCGAGAGCAGATCAGAGGGCTCAACAGTAGGGCCTGGAGCCCCCTTCCTGATTTACTTACCACAGCATCCCTGTCAGCATTTGGAAAGAGGCAAGCAGAAGAGACGGAAGGATTCTACAAGTTCCCAAAACCCAGAGACAAAGTTCAATGGCTCCAACCTTATCAGCTCCAAGTGAAGTAGAGGCATGTCTGTCTGGGGCCACAGCTCACAGGCTGGCCCTCTGCCCTCCCGTGGTCACCATTCCCCTGAATCTGGCTGTGCTTCTTGCTCTCTCAGCCAGAGTTCTGCAGGTGCCTCCCAGCCCTGCGCTGCTCTGCCACGAGATCTGACGCCACCCGCCAGGCTGGCCCTGTCCCTGTCAGGCCCAGGAGTGGCTGCAGGGGCTGAGGGCTGGCTGTCAAGGAGACCGGCTCCAAGAGGTGGTGACTCAACATTCAAGAAGGTGAGGACAAAGGAGCATCAGAGCCTAGCCAGTGGTGCTTGTCATCAGTGCAGTCTCGCTCTGGGGTTACCGTTTAAGTTCATGGTGTGTGGCCCTGTCTCTTTAAGGACAAGGCCTCTTTAAGAGGAGTTCCCTCTGCAGTCACTCCAGCCACCAGTGGTCCTGCGGCAGACAACAGGGACTCCCGAGCGCCATCTGGTGGTCCAACAGAGCAGCACCTCAGCCATCACACACAGTCCTGCCACCCTGGACACAGTCCAGCCAAGAGGCCTGGAAATAGCCGCACCAAAATCTCAGCTTCATCCACCGGATTTTGCTCTGGGCTTTTGGGTTACCACTGTGAGCAATGAGGCTATAGAAGTCAGGAGGAACTCCCTTTGGGGTCAGGAGACAGCAGGAGCCCCCATGAGTGGCCTGGGAAGAATAACCATCCCACTGGACCAAAGCTTCCCTAAGATATTCTGAAACTGGGGGACTTATCCAGTCTCCCTGCTGGTCATCTGCAGGACATAAGGCCTGTATGTATCCTGTTCCCATAAACACTGGGAACAGTAGTTCTCAATTAGGGGAGGGCTAGTTTGTATTGCCCCACCAGGAAGTATATTTGAAAATGTGTAGGAGCATTTTAAAGCCAGAGATGTTAAAATGTCCTGCAGTATGCAGAACTATCCCAAAGAATGTCTGTCCCCAAATGCCAACAGTGTTAAGAACACTACTTGGTTAGGAGAAACAGAGGCTTGTTTCTTAGCAAGCTCATACACACACACACACACACACACACACACACACACACACACCACCGTTCTTCTATTCCCCATCATTCTGCCTTTGGCGTCCTCCCTAAATTTTACCTTTATAACCTTAGAGGTGGAGAGAGGGAGTGATCTGGCCAAGGCCCCCTTCACAAGGAATGCCAGTGCCCCTGGCTGCCCCTCGCCCAAAGCCAGGCACACACTTGCACCCAGTGTGCGTTGGGTCGTTATGACCCTTAGATGGGAAAGGCAGAGAGGCTGGCAGCCTAACTCAGACCGCTGGGAAGCAGCAGATGGACTCTGAGAAGAAATCACAGAAGACTGGCCCCTCCTTCCCCCAAGGGACCACCCTGCCTTCCTTCCCACATGGATGACTCAACCTAGCTTTGCTCTCTGTCTCCAAACTGTCCCGTGACACCCGTCTTTTACATAAGGCACTTTCAGGTACTGATCGTGAAACCCGGTGAGTCCTAATTTCTCCTTCGCCAAGCTCACCGCGTCCTGGTCTGGGCTGGTCAGCTCAGGTTCATGAACACTGGTGCCAGTGGCTGACATGAGAAACCAACACATGTGACATATGTTCTAATGAAGGGAGAGTGGAAAAAAATGAAACACCGTCTGCAGTGGTCAGTGGAAGCCACACAGTGGTCACATCTGAGCTGGGCCTGTTGGTCCGAGAAGTTGCAGGCTCATGAGGCTGACATCATAGCTAGAATGATCAATTGGAGGAAGAAGTTTTCCAGCATCAAACAGCAACTAGAGAACACTTCCCATTGCTGTCAGAATAAAGACCACATCCTTTTAGTGGCACACAAGGCCCTGTGGCCTGGCCCCTCACCTCCTCTCAGCTTCATCTGTCACATTCTTCTCCTGGTTCTCTCTTGCTTTTTCAGAACTTTTGAACAGGACGACATCTCTGGCTAAAATGCTCTATCCAACTCTGCCCAGATATCTCCTATCTTCCCTCTAATCTTAAATATCACTTCTGCTAGGAAGCTGTCCCTAACCACCAGACCGGGGAGGCCTGCATTTCAGATTACTCAGTGCTCTAGTAAATCACCTAATGCCTGTCTTTTCTGCTAGACTGAGAGCTCCGAGAAGGTATGAAGCTCATCTCACTTGTTCACCACTGTACCCCTGGCACCTTGAAATAGTGGTTTCAATGAATGAATAAGTAAATGAATGAATGAATGACCAAATATGCTCCTGGTCAAAAAGACCTTAGAATGCGGGAGTACAGAAGCTTCAGCCGACCCAGCTCCAACTGGAAAGAACTGTCGGGGGGAATTCCCTGGCGGTCCAGTGATTAGGACTCTGTGCTCTCACTGCTGAGGGCCGGGGTTCAATCCCTGGCTGGGGAACTAACATCCCACAAGCTGAGCAGTGCAGAAAAAAAAAAAAAAAAAAAGACAACGGTCAAAGCCAGTTGGAATGTCATGTCGAGAATGGTCTCACTCTCCGAAAGACGCAGAAAAACAATAGGATCCTAGAGTCATATCTAGAGTAGAAGAATTGCTGTTCCAATTAATTCTCTAACTGCTCACACGAAATCCCAACTAAAAACTCCCCAGTGTCCAGGGCTCCCTTGCTAAGCAGCCAGCATTTGATGCTGCACTCTTTTTCACCCAATCAGACTCCAACAAGGAAATGGAATAGAAACTGAGAAATGGTTCAGCCCACTAAGGGAACTTTGCTCTCAGTTTTCAGAGTCCTTCTCCTAGGTCTGTCCCAAATTTGCAACTAATTTTGCTTTTAGAGGAGGGAGGCAAACTGTAGCTCTTCTCTGGGAAAAACCAGTCTCTGGGTACGTTCCTGTCCTGTCTCTCCTCCTGGTAGGGTGTGGACACTGGGAGTCCAAGAAAGAAGATGCCAGTGGCCTGCAGCTACGCTGAACTCCCCTGTCCCAGGGGGCTGTAAGGCTGAAGCTGTCACTCACCAGCTTCCAGTGATAACTTTGATGCCCCTTCAACCAGACAGATGGGAAATCTTGCTTTCAGCTCAGTGATGGGAGAAGGAGGATGGAAACTGATTCTGGGCACCCTGTCCTCCTGAGGACCCAGCTTGAGAGGTTCTACAGACTGCCTGACGGATGGACAGACAGACAGACAGGGCTTGGGCAGACCCTCTGTGGCTGCTGCTTGCACTGAGCTATGGTGATCACTGGGCAGACCTGAGAGCCCTGGAGGGCACTACATCAGACTCACCCGGTCTGCTGGGCACCTGCGAAAAGGGAAGCAGGTTTCTTTTCATTTTTCCCTTCACCAAAACAGAAACAAATACAATGCCCAATTATTCGTCCAGGTCTGATTTGTTGGGCCTTGGGTCTTGATGGTACAGGAAATCACCCTAGGCCACTGGGGTCAGTAACCCAGATGGTTAGTCCTCTAAGCTACCTGCCAACTTCTCACCTACTGCTTAGTAAAGAAGTTCTGGCGTAGTTAATACCCTTTGTGTACTTCTCTTCCCTGAAATGAAGGGACCTGCCGGGAGGAGGTAGTGGTTGACAACAAAGGGCAGAGGAAGAGTAATAAAGGTGACAGCAACAAACATATGGTGCTTACCGTGCCAGGGCTGATCTGAGGACTGCATGTATTAAATCACTGAATTATCACAGTAACCCCCAACTACCCCAGAATCCAAATTTTTGCCCTTCAACACTCTACTTCCTCTCCCCAACAGAAGCACACTAAACTGAGCACACCCTGAATCCAGGTCCTGGCTCTGCCCCCTAACCTGCTGTGTGACCTTGAGGAACTCTCTTTCCATCTCTGGGCCTCTGTTTCCTCACCATGACACGCATGGGTGAAGGTTGCTCAGTCTATCATTCCTTGAGAGATGACCAGGAAACAGCTGATAAGGGAGAGGAAAACTTTCTTCTTTCCTACGCCTCAGTTGCCCAAGATTTCAGGAAGTTCCATGGGCTATGAGGGCTAGAAAAGTTACTCATTACCTCATCGAATATTCCCTGAACCCTATATAAATAAGACTGTGTTCCTTTGCTCAGGATGCTTATGACAGTGGATTTGAGACATGCCCAGAAGTCATCAAGAGGCAAGGCAGCCCCTGCTGTGTCCAGAGAGTGGTCTAGACAGTACGTTATGGAGGGAGTGGGGAGGGTCACCACTTGGAACTGAGTTGATGACTAAACGCTTCTTGGAGGAAGTGCCACTTGAACCAGGGCCTGGAAGGACATCTCAGATTTCACTGGCAAAAATGGTGGGGTGGGGAGGCAGGCATTCTGGCGGGGGGTGGGGGGGAAGCATAAGCAATTACACAGAGGCAAAAAGTGGATGAGGAGGGGGACCAGAATGGATGACTGGGGAGAAGGTTCTTTTGGGAACTGGGGGAGAATATCGACTTGCTAATCTGATGTGCAACCTCAGCATGAATCAGGGACACAACAGAATCTGCAGCTTTTCTTAGGCCTGTCTTTATAAAGAAGCCTTTCTGGGACACCTCCTCCCTCAGAAACGCCCACAAAGGTTCAGGACCACCTCCCCTCCCTGTGAGTTTGTGGGGCAGAGGCGCTAATTCCTGAAAGCCCTTCCATCAATGTGTCCCTGGTTTCACCAATATTCATGGTCTGGGCACTGTGCTAAGCACATGACTTTCACTCACTTTTTTTCCCCAGCTTTATTGAGATATAATTGACAAATAACATTTTATAAGTTTAGGGCATACAGTGTGATGACTTGATATAAGAATGTACTGTGAAATGATTACCACAATAAGGTTAGTTAACTCATTTATTATCTCACATAGTTACTTTGTGTGTATGTGTGTGGTGAGAACATCTAAGATCTACTCTCTGAGAACATTTCAAGTATTCGATACGGTATCGCTAACTAGAGTCACCGTGTTGTACATTAGAACCCCAGAACTCATTCATCTTATAACTGAAAGTTCGTACCCTTTGACCAACATCTCCCCATTTCTGCCGTCCTCCAGCCCCTGCTCACCACCATTCTACTTTTTGTTTTTATGTAACTCTAACCTTTAATACATGACACTTCTATGTGGAAGACACAATCATTATCCCTACTTTATAGAAGAGACTCAAAGTCACACCTCTAGTAAGTGGTAGAGCCAACTTCACAGTCAGATCTGACTGGGTCCAGAGCCCAAGCTCTCAACAGCTTTTTTTTTTTTTTTCCAGTTGACTTTTTTTTTAACATCTTTATTGGAGTATAATTGCTTTACAGTGGTGAGTTAGGTCCTCAACAGCTTTTATGGACTGAATGTTTGTGTCCCCCCCTGCCTCCATTCATAGGTTGAAGCCCTAATCCTCAATGTGAAGGTGTTTGAAGGTGAGGTCTTTGAGAGTAATTAGGTTTCGATGAGGTCATGAGGGTAGGGTCTCCATGATGGGACTGGCGTCCTTATAAGAAGAAGAGAGCAGAGCTCTCTCTCTGCCGTGTGGACACACAGCAAGAAGGCAATGACCACAAGCCAGGAAGAGAGCCCTCACCAAGAACTCGATCATGCTGGCACCTTGATCTTGGACTTCCCAGCCTCCAGAACTGTGAGAAAGTAATACCTGTTGTTTAAGCCACTCAGTCTATGGTATTTTGTTATAGCAGCCTGAGCTGATCAAGGTACCCACCATGGACTGTGCCTGTCCACCAGTCATGACGCTGCATAAGTCATCCTAGCCTTTGACATCACAAGATTCTTCACTGGCAAGGGAGCCAAGTTCCCGGGCATTCCAGGCAGCTTTGGCACCTGACACTAACATGAATTTATCAGCGGAGCTCTTAAAGCTATTCTCCAGACAAAAAAGGACACAGAGGGAATTCCCTGGCTGTCCAGTGGTTAGGACTCCACGCTTCCACTGCAGGGGGCACGGGTTCAACCCCTGGCTGGGGAAATAAGATCCCGCAAGCCGCTGGTGCGGCCAAAACCAAAAAAAGACCCAAAGAAGACACAAAGGTACATTTCCATCCTCTTTCTCCTCAGCTGAAGTCTGACAAGCTCTGGGATCTTTCAACTACTGCTTGGGCATGAAGCCTGTAGCTGGAGTGTCCCTGGTGGTGAAGGTGTTTTGCAATGCAATAGGAGTTACCTAGTCTCTAGGGTATGTCTCTCACAAAAGCAGCCCCCAGCCTTGCCTGGCTCAGGTTCAGCCAAGTATTGTAAGGAGCATTTTAAGGAAAATCATCCCTTAGCGAACCTGTCAGGGGAATGCAGGAGAAAATTGGGGTATCAGCTCTACATCCTGCCTTATCCAAATTTTCATGCCTCCACTGCCCGGGCCCTAAAAAAGAAGACCAGTACACTCAGAACTTTCTCGAAAATTCTTTGTTCTCTGAACAGAGCTAGAGGCCTTGGGGGAAGGTAACACCTCATGGTGAGGGACAAGAGATTCACTTTCCTAAAGAAGGACACTGTGCTTCTTAGAAACCTTCCCACAGAATCTCAAAAGGCAAAGGCTCTGAGGAATTTCAGTCCCCGACCCTGGTCCCTGCAGTGCCACCTGGGCGGAAGCACTTTTCAGTGCTGCAGGGGTTGGCTAATCTCTGAGGCATCTCTCCCACAAAGGCAGCCCACAGCCCTGCCTGGCCCAGGCTCAGCTGAGAATTATTAAGGAGCGCTTAGAGAGAATCCTTCCTATTCCAGAGCCACCGGGAAACAGGGCCTGATCTCAAGCTCTGCGTGGAGAGGGTGAGGGCTGGGAAGTGGGAGCTGCAGCGGCCTCAGCTTCCTCTGAATGATTTCAAACATCTGCCTCTGAACATCCCTTCCAGGGTGGGCCCCATGTCCAATGTCCAGTCTGACAGGTGGCAAACAGGAAGACCCAGTCCCTCTGTCCCCTGACCCCTCCAAAGTCTCAAGCTCTGGAGACTTCCTTAGATCTTAGCCAAGACTCGGATGAAACATGGTTCCTCACACTAACCCCCCTCTCACGGCCCAAAGTCTTCTAGACAACTCATTGCCCAATCCCTTACATGCCCCGCTGAGTTATTTTCCAGGTTCCTATTTCTTGTGATTACTCAAGTTTCTTTCCTCCAGGAAGCCACATGCTCGTTACATGGGGGTAGCCATAGGTCACTGGTGGGGGGGAGAGGGTGCTGGGAAGAGTCCCCTTTCTGGACCCCAGAGCCTTGGGTAGTGGCTCTCCACTCCGAGCAGCCAGCGTCCCAGAGAGCCCGGGACCACCCGGGGGAGACAGTGCAGCCCCAAATGAGATCTTGACTTGGTTTCCAGTTTCCCCAGAGAGCAGTCTCTTTTGCAGGAGGCCCCTGAACATGGGCTCTGTGTCAGGCAGCCCAAAGCAGAAGGCAGTAGCAACCACTCCGGACAGGCCAGGAAGGACATGGTGCCTCCTCTTAGCACCAGCTGGCCCTGGCTCCGGGCCCGCTCTGCCCCTCAGATCCCTGGCTCTTGGGGCAAATGCAGTGTTGGAGCAAAGCTGCTGAGACAGGAGCCTTTGGGCTGGCTTCCTGGCTGGCTAGGGCCTCCACACAGGAGGTTAGTTCTCTGGGGGCCCTCAGGGAGGCTGGGCTGGTTTTTTTCTGGAGGTAAGCGGGCCGCTTTTGTAAAAAGAGACTCTATGTGCCTCCCATCACAGCGAACCACAGACGAGGAAGCAGACACAGAGGAGCTCTGGCGGGGCTTCTTGTTCCCGAGGCCACACATGGAACTGCACACGCAGGCAGGCCACGTTTCTTTCCAGGCCCAGCCACAAGGAGCTCTGACTTCCTACAAGACCATGAACCCCAACAGCAGGACACGTGGACAGTACTTCTGATGATTTCTAACGTGGCTTTAGGACCAAAAACGAAGAGGTTCTGCCTTGTCCAGGAGAACATGGCCCGAGCCACTAACGGCAGCTGACTTTCCACCTGGCCTGCCTGATCCTGCTGGCAAAGGTGCTTGGCTCCAAGGACAAGACACTCTCTCCCACGCGGCTGGTGAAGGTGTGGAAGCTTCTGTCGGGAGTGGTCAGGGTCACAGACACCTCGTTTTGGAAAACAAGTTCTCTCTCGCTCTGCAGGTGGCAGGGAAGAATGGGGAAACAGGAACCGGGCTGAGGTCCTGCTGTGAAGAACACCTAAGCTGTCGGCTCAGAAGCCACACTGCAATTAGCACCCTGTCATTTGCTCATTTGTATGCAGTTCACAGGTCATCAGAGGCCTCAAAGAAGGTGTGAGGCATATATGCTGTTGGGTTTTTTTAACTATAAGTTTATGCAATTTGTTTTTCCTGTTGTGAAACTAATAAAGCCACAATTAAAATAAAATTTAGACAGTAAAAGAGTAAAATGTGATCTGCTAATGCACCACCCCACTAGCATTTTTCAGCCCTTTCTGGTATGTGCACCAGGGCTCTCCGGAGTGTGCTCGGGAGTTTCTAGGCTACTGATCCTCGGCTGGTCCAGCCTTCGTTCTCTGCCCCTGTCCTGTTACGTCTAGCAGGGCAAGTGCTACCTAGACAAGCTATGACCTCACTCTGCTCAGGGTCTCCTTGGCCCCAGACACAAAGATGAGCCCCTGTGTGGAAACTCTAGTTCGCCATCCAAGATTGTTCACAGTACAAGTAAGATGTCTCTGGTTCCTTGGGGGAGGGAGGAACATCACCCGCTTGTCAGCACCACCAGGGACACCAGAGATAAAGTCTCATCTGCAGAGTCCTTGGTAGGAAGCCGAGAGCTGCTCCTGATGGGGCCCCAGGCCTCTTACTTCCTCGGGACTGGGTGTCAGCTTGGAGATGAGAAGGGAGTCCTGGGGTTGGCCAGGGCTACCCACCTGCCTCAGAGGGGCTGTCCTAGTGATGTCAGCCCTTCTGCAAAGGAAACTGAGGAGGAGGAGGGGAGGGAGGAGCAGGGAGAATGGTAAAGACAAAGTTAGGCGGGAGTTCATTGCCTAAACCCTAACCCCTGACAGGGACGGAATGAGTGGAGGGCTGGGTTTGCCATTCCCATCTCAGGAAGGCAGGACAGAGAAGTGCTGGCCAAACTTTTTCACATGGCGGCGTGTGCAGGAGATGCCAATGTTTGCACAGCATGCTGCCATAAGCAGACAAAGCTGCCAGCTGTCAGAGGTGAGGGGGGCCATTCCGCTGCCCCATGACTTGCCCTGAAGCTGAGATGTCAGTATTTCCCCTCACCTTCAGCCTGTTCTAGGCACACAGATCGGGAAGCCCTGGGAGAGGGAGTGGGGAGAGATGGTCTTCTGCTTCCAACAAACCCTCCCAAGTGACCGCAGGCTTCGTAAGCATTTCAGATTTTAGAAGCCCCCACAATGCCAAGAAAAAGCCAGTGAAACTCCCTCTAAGGCAGCAATGCCAGCCCCCATAGCAGGTGAAACGAGGCAATGTCCGGGTGAATTCACCCTCACACCCAGACAACGGGGCTGAGGGCACACTGCCCAGGAGGACATCCTATCTGCTGGGCATGGCTGCTGATAAGGCAGAATTGACAGCCTGGAGGAGAATGCCACGGCTTGGGCCAGACATTGGTTGTGCCGATCTTGTCACAAAGTTCCTGTTTCCTGGCCAAGGTGGAGACTGATACTTACTTTTACAAATGCAGAACTGCCAACACACTAGCAGCTCTTCTCTGATGCTCCCGGCCTGGGTTAGCCCATCCCCCCATTCCAGGTGCCTGGGGGTAGGGACACCTGCTAATTCCCTTGGGCACTGCTACCAGGAGCTTCGGTCCCCTGCAAGCAGCTGCATCACCCAAAGCAGCTCACATCAGCAACAGCTTCAAGAGGCCAGCCTTTGGGCTGCTGCTGTTCCGGATGCAGAGCTTAATGGTGTAGGTCAGGATGTGGGTTCTGGAGATAGAACGGACCTGGGTTCAAGATCTGGTGTCCTTAAGCAATTCAACCTCTGAGCCTCAGTTTCTTTCATGGTAATATGATAGTTATGGTAGCTGCCTCAACTTCATGGTTGAAAGTATCAAATGAGATTAACAGATGTTAGACCCCTCAGGGCAGTGCCTGCCCCATTATATCCACCCAAGCAAAGTTAGCTATTATCATTATGTTGGTTGAACTTTGCATGCACACACACACAGACACACACACACACGTTTCACACCTCTCTCCTGAGGGCCAAACAAGGCAAAAAGTGAAACAGCCTGGCTGAAAAGATTACCGCAAACCTAAAGAAGAGATACTGTGACTTATACTGAGCCCACCAAAGCCAAACCACACACTTTGTTTCCTGTAGATGTCTCATTGTCACTGCAGAGTTAATTTTTTAGCATTTTTAAGAGACAAAGCAACACTATTCTTCTTAAGTGTGCCCCCTCCATACTTTGCTATTCAGTAGCAGCTGGAATAAGAAAAAGAAGATCCCATCTAGAAAAACATAATCTCCTAGCCTTCCAGTCAGGGCTGTCATACTTGAGAGAGGCAGGAGCTTCTACATTGCTAAAGATCACTGTCCTTGAAAGATTTCAAGGACAATGGAAGCTGAAAAGTCGAGTACAGTATATAAGCTCTCCTGACAAACAGAATTTTCTCCAGGGCACCTATGTAGAGTACCCTCTTTGAGTAAAAGGGAAACTGAGGTCTGAAGTGTTTAAATGTGTTCAAAGAAAAAAAAAAGATATATGAGTAATTTTATGTTAAAATTAGAAACCTTGGTTTACCCAAAGTAAACACTCAATCAAAATCCTGGACCAAAAATATTTTCTTATAATCAGAAATTAGTGTACCCCCTCCCCACTACACACAATTCTACACAAATAAATTATAAATTTTAGGGCATGTCTGAGTATTATTATAGGGACATGTGATCCAGAAGGACCTCTTAAAATAACAGATTCAGCTATGCTAGAGCCCCACAGCTCACACTAAAGAGAAAATCTCTCGTCTATGTCTATTACTCATCTTGAACTTCAGTGTGATGGCTCATTCTAAATTGCAAATTGAAAGGGTATCCTTCCTGCCTTTTCATATGCTCTTCAGCAAACAGTCTCCAAACACAGATGTGCTAGGAAAACACACACACACACCTTTAAGGGCACACATTTAAGGGCATTTAAGGGTATTTCCCCTGTGGACAAGAGGCACAGCTTCCCAACTCTCTTCTTAAGGTATCATACCCCCCTCCCCCATGGTGTGCCCACCAGAGTGTAATATCGCCTTCTCATGCTTCCACATATTAGCCCTTGGTAAATGTTGCATGAAATTTGATGATCCTGTTAGGGAAGGGAAGATGATTCATAATCATCTATTCCTAATCCGCAGACGCTTGATGAAAGCCTGCCTAGGTTTAGGGCTTGTTTAGAAACACTGCGGCTGGAAACAGTTGGCTTGAAGACAAACGGCCCTCTCATTTAAACGAGGAGCCCCCAGACGCCTGCAGCAATGGTAAATTCAACTCTCCCCGCCCCCTGCTAGCTTCTCCATTAGCTCACGTGAGCATCAGATCGGATGGGGCTTCGCAGCAGGGCTCCTGGCCAGCTCCCCGCCAGCTCCCACGGGGTGGGACCGCAGGCTCGCAGTCACGTGACGGGGGCTGCGGCATTTAAATGTGAAATCCAGCACCCGCAGCTAAACCTCGAGGGCCACCGGCGCTGCCACAGTCTGCACGCATGATTAATCCGACATCAAATCAGAAACCCCGTGGTGGCCTGCAGCTCATGGAGCCGGGTAGGCGAGGCAGCCTGGGTTTGTGAGATTTACGCAGTTATTGCAATGCAGGTGAATTCCGAGTCTTGGGCCTGCTTTCTGTGACTCTCGCAGGAAGGCAGATGCCACAACGCTCTGGGGGCCTCTCTACACACTCGGCAGTTGGGGGTGGTGGTGAAGGGAGGCCCAGGCTCTCCCTAATACGTGGGTGTGGCATTTATGTGGGAGCTGACATGCCTCGGCCAAACACCAGCAGGAAGCGGCAGACGTTCAGGGAGGTGCTGCCTGACGCGGGATGTGAAACCACCTCCAACCTTTATTCTGTCTTTAAAAATAAATAGATCAAACAGCTTTCATTTTCTGGCCTGGGTGCTGGGTCCACTGTGGAAGTCCCTGGAGCAGAGCCGGAATGAGGGAGAAAGCACAGGCCCACCTGCCCAAGGCGCCGGGCCGGCCCACTTCCTCTTGGCTTCTCCTCCAGCTCTTCCCAGGTGAAGCCACTGCCAGGGTCTCCCGGATTTCCCCCAGGGCACTTGGGGGAAGAACTGTTAGTTAGGGTCCCCAGCACCCGAAAACTTTTCCTGGAGGCACTTCAAGGATGTCTTTTCAACACGCCCTAGGAAAACGGAAGATCTGAAATCCAGATGAGGGTCGCCTGAAATTCAAATTGTAAATCAAGGGCTTGCCCACTCAGGTCTCCCAAAGGACAGCTGCTAGAGGAGAGTATAGCTGAGCTGAGAGACCCCAGTGTCCCTTGGGACTCCCTCAGACTGGTTTGGGTTTGTTAGAAATACACCACTGAACAAGACTCATTCTTTTTTTTTTCCCACCCAAGAGTAGTGCCTCCATCTCCTGAAAAAGAGGCACTGGCTCTTTTCAAAATGAGAAACATGGGTTCAAGCTAACTAGCTGTGTGCTGCTTGGCACATTACCCAATCTTCTTAGGCCTGTTTTCTTATCCATAAAATGGGGTTAATACTAACCTCTTATGGTTGTTGTGAGAATAAATGAAGCAATGCAAAGATTAGAAAAATACTTGTACATGTGCCAAAAAAAGGACTAGAAGGATATAAAACCTACAACAAACTGTTAACTGCAGGTTCCTTCTGGAGAGAGGATTGAAAATGGTGGGGAAGAAATGACAAGAGCTTTCATGTTCTACTCCAAAGACTTCAGTACTGTTTGCATCTTTTATATTGAAAATACATTTATGTTTCATGCAGGGACTGCTTCATGGTAGATACTCAGATGTTAATTTTTAAAACTGAGATCTTAGTTCTAACTTAATTTTCCTTTGGAACTTCTGGTTCAAGGTGGAAAACTGAATGCATGTAGTTCTTTTGTTTGTTTTACACCATTATGATAAATTTCTCATATGCCTCTCCCTCTTAACCCAAATCTCTAGACATGATATGTCACATAGTAACCCCAAACCTATAACAGCCCAGGAAAATAACACAGGGTACTCGCAAGGATGAGGAATTCTAAGTAATCCCTGAAAGGAGGGGATGTGGGTATTAGATTGAAAGAGGAAGCCACAGGTCACAGCATGCCTAGGACAGGATTGCTGCCAACACGTGGGGTGGGGTAGGGCACAGGGAAGAAGCAGATCCTGGAGCAGGAAAGCTTCCAGGGACAGCTATCTGGGAGACAAGTGGAGAGGAAGCAGGAGGAGCCCAACAGGCTCTGGCTCTAGCTCTCTTTTTCACACTTGGCTTTTATTCCATTTCTGGTTCATGGAGATATATATCTTATTTTTTAGCCCACCTATACCTTTTAAATGTTAAAAAAATGTTTTATTTATCATGCCTTTTTTTAGAGCAGAGGGATAAACTTAAAAGCATGAATTCACAGCATGAACTTGATCAAAAGTTTGAGATGATCAGTTTTCCAGGAAAATATACAGATAACGGTTTGAGAGGAAAATCCTGCAAGAGCTTCCAAACCTTTACCAACAGAAAATGCCCATGTTATAAAAACTGTTTCAGGACATAGAAACAGCTGGGAGCTACCTAACTAACCACTATGCATGGTTGTGCAGGTTGTGTACTGCACAACTTGATGCCATGTGAATGAGTTGTGTAGTGTACAACTGAGCCGCCCCAATCCCTGTATATCAGACCAAATAGGGTTAATCCCAGGAATATAAGCCTAGTTCAACATTAGAAATCTATTTGTGTAACTCACCACATTCATAGATTAAGGAAGAAAAAACATATTTCTCATATCTTAACATATTTGATAAAAACATTGTTAAAAGTTAACACCTATTTCTGCTTAAAAAGAACAGAAAAAAAATACCCCTGGAAACTAGAGATAAAAATTACAACAAATTTCCTTAACTTAGGGAAATCTAGAATTAGCATACTATTCAAGGTGAAGTGTTAAATGTATTCACATTAAACCTAAAAAGTGGGCAAAGAATAGCACAAAGAAGAGGAAATACGAATAGCCAAAGAATATAAGAAAAGATACTGTACCTTATTAGTAATCGGGGTCATATGTACATTGAGTTGCCATTTTTTTGTCCATTAGATTGGCACGAGTGAAATATAATAACAAATATTGGTGAGGGACTAAACTGGTTCTCTCAAAAAGTATGGCGAGAGTATAAACTGGAACAACATTTTTGGAGGACGATTTGACAATATCTATTAATATTTTAAATGCACATATTTTTCAGCTTTGCAATTCCATGTCTAGATATTCTCTAGAGAAATATTCACGCAGGTGCACACATGGGTTGTGTACCATACATGGTTTTTCACGGTGGCATTGTTTGGAATAGCAGAAATTGGGATACCCTGCTGAGGATTAGATTTGTCCCTGTTGCCTTTTCTCTACCAAGAGGAGTGCTGGGAAAAAAGTAGTCTTGGAATCACAGACCTTATAATTCCTTGGACAGCTTCTCTTAGAAGATCAACCACTTTGGAGCCACTGACATGAAAGAGGGTTTAAGAGGCCCCCCTGTGTTCTGAGGGTTTGAAAAGTAGTCTGACCCCCCCCCAGATGGGTCCCCAGCGATGGAAAGGATATAGTGGTGGATTCTAGAACTTGTCCTGCCTGGCCTTCCTGGGCAGATTGACACATGGGAAGCAGCTCTGCCTGTGACCAGAAGGATGTGGGTATAAGGAGCAGGTGTCCCCAGCTGAGCTCAGCACTGAGGAATGGACATTGTCTTCTCTCCAAGAATAGCAGCAGCCTGTGCTAGGTCTCAGTCAGTGCATTCCCACTGCCTCTGTGTACCAGGGACATCTGTTGGCCTGTGAAATGAGAGGTCCCTCCTGTTAAGGAGACTTGGGTGTAGTGGCACCAAGCACTGCTCCTTCTTTGGCTCTTGTGACGGAGAGCTTCAGGAACTGCTGGACTTTCTGCTGGAAGGCACGTGGGCACTGGAGCTGAAGAAATAAGGAAAAGTGCCAAATGATATGCCCTCAAGATGGTGGAGCCGGTGCTATCACTTTCATAACTACTGGTCATCCAGCAAAGATGTGGTTGGTATTTGAACAGCAGTGGCTGCCAACAGTTTATAAAGACCTACCTTGGGTCTTATGAGACAGTTGAAGATGGCGAGCCCTTAGCATGGGTCTCTATTGTCTGTACACTTAGGTGGTGAAAACCTGCTTACCAGCCTAGTCCCACAGTGAGACTGAAGGCTCTTGAAGCAGAGATTTGAACCCTTTCCCCTGGCTCACTGCTTGGCACAATTCAGGTGTCAATAAAGGTTGCTTTAATGGTGCCTGCATCCCTTTTTCACAGATAGAAGGAGTTTATGGTAGCCCAGAATTGGTCTCTTGGGGCCATAAAATCAGACATGCAATGCTTTACTCTCGGGAACCTGCTTTGAAGTAGGTGATGTTTTATTGTCCAAATCCTTCTCTTTTAACCCTCTAATACTTGGTGATTTAGATACCCCATAAACATTGAGATTAAAGGTATTTTGTTGGCCTTTTTATTGGTGGGTTTGGAGGTTATAAGTACTCCATGCTCTCACAGTGACTTTTAAAAACTACCAGAAAAAGTTCCATTTATCAAAGTCCACCAGGTTTGCCTATTTATAAACTCAGCAAATTTACAAATTGCAGCAAAACTGTCATCTTAATATCACATTGATCTCTGCTGTCAAAAAAAACACACATACACACACACACACGTATTTCATGCCACCTAAATCTATTGATAAATCAGTGAAGGCTGATCTCTTTGAGAGAGGCAGAAAGTAATGGAATTCGGAGAGGCAGAAACTCAGCCTGCCTATTGGGACTTTGGGGCTGTCGCTTGTCACCTGGTTGGAAAGAAGTGACCCTACCCCAGTGACCTCCTTCCCCAGAGCTCAGCAGGGAGAATGAATGTGGGTGGGCATTCACACCCGGAACCTGACACCTTCAAACACCATGATCACTATTTAGGGGCAGCAAGAGGGTCACCTACATAATTCAAATCACAACTGGCCAGGTGTTTTTAAATAGCAGATCTCAATGGATTTCTCTGTACCACCATCCAAGTGTCACTCAGCTTTCTGCTGCTGTGTTTGCTCTCCAGGCCAAAGGTCACCTTGGGATGCTTCCTCCCTCTAACTGCTTGCTGGCTCCTAACACAAATGGATTATTTAATCGACTGTCTGGCAACTCCTTATCTAATCACACAAACACAAAAGGGCTTTTCCTTCCACGTTTTGCTTAGAAGCATCTAAAGTTCTTAAGTAAACTGGAGATTTTTTTTTTTTTTTTTTTTGGCTTCCTTTTTAATGTCAACCTTTAGGCTGTATGGACAGAAAGGGCCTCACCAGACATATACCAGCAATTCTACTTCCGGGTATACACACAAAAGAATTGAAAGCAGGGTCTCAAAAAGATATTTGTACACCAATTTCATAGCAGCATTATTCACAATAGCTAAAACATGGAAGCAACCCAAGTGTCCATCGATAGATGAATGGATAAGCAAAATGTGGCATATACATACAATGGAATATTATTCAGCCATAAAAAGGAAGGAAATCCTGACATCTGCTACAGCATGGATGAACCCTGAGGACATTATGCTAAGTGAAATAAGCCAGTCACAAAAAGACAAATACTGTATGATTCCACTTACATGAGGTACTCACTGAGCAGACAAATTTCTAGAGACAGAAAGTAGAATAGTGGCTGCCAGAGCCAGTGGGAAGTGAAGGGTGGGGTATAATGGGTATAGAGTTTCAGTTTTACAAGATGAAAAGAATTATGGAGATGGAAGTGGTGATGGTTACAAAATATTATGAGTGTATTTAATACCATTGAGCTGTACACTTAGAATGGTTAAAAATGGTAAATTTTATATTATGTGTATTTTAACACAATAACATTTTTTGAAAAAAAAAACCAGAGACATAATGTACGTAGCCTAACTCTGTTTTCCACATTTGGTGGTAATTGTAATACAATTTCTTTTTCAATGAAACAAACTATAAAAGTGCACATCAAAAAACAACAACAAAAACACCAGACACCGACCACCACCTCATATCAAGCACTTAGCAAAGCCTGCCGAACTCTGGGGAGCTGGGCTGGCTGCTGAGAATCCCCTTGGACCTGTTAAAATATAGATTCCAGGTTTTGCCCAGATCCACTGGGATTCCACTTCAGTGGGCTGTGGTAACAGGAATCTGTCTTTTTACAGTGTCCCTAAAGAGAATTCTGACTTGCAGTCAGTACTTCATCTCGATTATTCCAGAAGTAGAAGAATGATAGTTTAGTAAGTTCCTCAATTATTCTTTCAGGTTAATCAGCAAACATTTGTCAAGTAGGCAAGACACAAAAGATACTGTGGCAGATGCTAGGAAAATAGAGGGTAAATAATAATGAGTTATTACTTATTGAGTGCTCACTAGGTACAGAGAGGCGAAATAACTTTTAAAAATCCTCACAACTAGTAAATCTGATGCCACAGCCTGCCTGCACTGTTTACCACCATAAGCCAGTTCCTACCTTCAGCAAGCCTTGTGAGATGGGGGAATCCCTGAAATGACCATAATAAGGGGCAGAATGATACAAGTGTTAAATTGAGACGCAAAGACAAGTTCTGGGGGAGGAGCCATATTTGGGACCACAGTTTGGACTCCAGAGATTTTTCACCTTTTCATCAAACAGTGAAAGGACTCTGAAATTCCCTAGCAAATTCTGGAATGGAATCACAGAGAATCAACCCATCTGACCATGAGACAGATCCACAGAGGTTTTTTTCTAACAGAGATCTTTCTTCAAGACGTGGCACCAAACAAGCTGCAGCCTGAGACCAAGGGAGAAACCTGGCTATTTCCACTTTTCAGTTTCTAAAACCTCTTTATTTTGTAATGTGCTTGGGGTGGGAGTCGGGTCAGGCTGGGAAGTGGTCAGACGTGAAACTGAAGATTCTGGATTTTCCTTCCACATGGTGCTGGCAATTGATTCACCCAAAGACTGTGATTCAGGGTACGGGGAGAGGTGTCAGTCAGTTTGGGACCCAAATAGCAAATTCAGGGGCATCTAAAATCAGGAGGATGACCCTGTTTTAGGTGACTAAGCAGATATTATTTCATCTGAATTAAGGCCACAGAGGTTGAAGGTCATTTCTAACTCAGAAGAAGTTCTTCTGTGCTGGCTTCTCAGAGATGGTGTGTGAACTGCAGCAGAGACACTGTCTTAACCCCACAGTGATCGCATGTCTTCAAAGATGACAGGCTCTTTGGTTCCAAAGAAACAAACTGGTTAAAAAAAGGCAGGGCAAGACTTTTTATTTTGAGGAGATATGAAATGCTCTATGAGGCCCCTTTTCCTTTTTTTTTTTTTGGTCTTAATCGTAAAGATTAGCTATTAGAGAGCTCCTCCAACCTAAAAATTTATTTTGGCTTTCATCAATATTTAGAATTTATCTAGTATATTTTATTGTTCTCTCTCTCTCTCTCTCTTCCTATTTCCCCATGAGTAACTCCCTTAATTTTTAAATTACCTACCTTAACAAGGCCAAATGCTAAATGTCTACAATTAACCCAATATAAAGGAAGAAAGACGGAGAGATTTAAGATTTGAACATAAAAATTCTGATTGTAAATGTCATTTTTCCATTAATTTGCCAGCTATTTCAATGTATATGTAAGCACCATGGCTAAGTTGTATTTTCCTCCAAGTAAGTAACCCAGACGAAATACTATTGCTCAAGTCTAATTCTGATATCCTAAATCAATGCTTTTATGGTATATATGACTTTGAAGCATGAAATGAAAAAATAAAATGGTTGTTTCTCTCCTTCTTCCCCCCAAAAACCAAACATAAACAAGGCAGTCACCCTTGGAGACATTTCATAGGCGAAAAGGAACAAGAAAATAGGTCCAGGGAGATGCTGATTCGGCGCTTATTTAATATGACCGACCGTGGTGGCAAAGACAGTTGAGGGTTCACCAAATATTCCTGCCCCAGCCCCCTCCCCAGAGTAGGGCCGTTGCTGGGAACCAGCTGCCCAGTCAGAGGCTACACTTGCCGGGACCCCCGCCTCTAAGAGGGGACATGTGCCTTGTCGTTGCCAATGGAATATGAGCAGAAGAAATGGATATCAGTTCTGGGCTAAGAGAGTTAAGAAGCAAGTGTGTCTTCACTCTCTGGTTCTCCAGTGCCCCCTGATAACTGAGAACCACAGAGATCTAGAGGAGGGCAGATCCACAAGAGTGCAGGAGCCTGGATTCTGAGCAACCATGGGAAGCAAACCTGCCCATCAGGAACATGTGCATATACTACACTTAGCCTGTTAAGCCACTGACACTTTGTTACGGTGGGTAGCACTACTCTGTTACATTCCAAGGTGCTGAGATTAGGAGCTGGAGGAGGGAGTAAACACTTATTAGTGAGTTAAGACACACACTAGGAAATAAATACATTTTTTTTTTCCTTCTATGGGAAACTGTGTAACATAAGGATTATCGTCTCAAATGCCTAAAACACTAGGCAGGTACATAGTGTAATACTAGTACATATTAACACCTAAGCAGTACTTATTATGTGACAGGCACACTATTCCAAGCACTTATTCTAACTCATTTAGTTCTCACAGATTTGTGAGGTAAACGGTTGTAATCCCCATTTAGCAGATGCGGAAACTGAGGCCCACAGAGGTTAAGTAATTTGCCTAAGGTCACATAACTAGTAAGTGGCAGAGGCAGGATGCAAGGCCAGGCAGCTCTGTTCACTACAATATACACACACCTCTCGCAATGTGAGTGAATAAAGGGGCCAGATGAAGCTGAAGCAATCAGCGAAATCATGTCCAATCTCAAGGGGTCAGCTACTCAGCGCTACCTGTAACTTCCACATGTATTGTAGACCTTCCCATCTTTCAAGAAAACTCAGAAATCCAGATTTTATGTAAAAATCTCCCAATTTTAAATTGTTTCAATTTTGTTTTAACCCCCTGAAGCCCAAACAAAGCACATCAGCAGACTGCATGCAGCCCGGGGCCAGCCACTTGCCATCCCTGCTTTCAGAGCAGCTGTCTCCAAGGATCACACTACCTTCTGCTTGTCCAGAGGCCCTGGGGAATTCTGGGTCTGGTAGCCAGAAGAAGACTCAACTCCGCAAACAACAGTTCCTTCAGGCCCACTGATATGAATAATTAATTTGTTTTCTTACTGCCAGCCCACAAAGGTTACCAACAAGCCCGGCATTCAGGAAGAATGCCATGCCCTTCTGAGACAATGAGGACAGGCATGGGGGATCCTGGGGGTGCACAGGGAGCCCCATAATGAAGTCCAGCGTGGTGGCCTGTGCTCAAAGCGAGCCTGTGCATGTAGGCACAGACCTGTGTTGCACACTCCCTGCCTGGCTGCCTCAGTGGGGCCATCAGAGTGTCCACAAGGCTCATTAGAGATGTGACACTCAGTGGCTTTCTCTGCTGTCAGCGGGAGAGGGCTCTGAATTCCTCAAGATGCTTTAAAATAAAACAAAAAGGCGCAATTATGCAGCCAAACCGAAGGCAAGGCAGCTGCATACAAAGCAGGGCTTTCTTCCTAAAAGGACCACAACCTCAGCTAGACAATGGTGAGACCTCACCTTCCTCCCCAGGGTTCCAGCTGTGAGGCATCCGTAATTGGATGCTCCACTGCTGCAGCTCTTGGATTATTCAAACTGCAGGATTTCCAGAAGCCTCGGGTTTCAATTAAGGATATGACCAGGCAACAAGATGAGCAACATACTGTTTTTCACCCTTATTGTCTATTTCAGCAATGCAAATGGCCAACAACAGTAATGTTTGTGATAATAATAAAATTAGTCAACATGCTCTGCTTACTAAGTGTCAGGTGCTAAGTGCTTTATATATCAAGTTATTTAATCTTCACACAAACTTAATTAGGTATTGATATCATATTATTATCACTCAGTCTAAGATAAGGAAACTGAGGCACAAAAAATTTAAGCTAGCTTAAAGTCACATAGCAGTTAAGTGGCAGAGCTGGGATTCAAACCCAAGCAATGTGGTCCTAGACAGTATGCTCTTGAGCACCATACCAGCGGCTGTTTGCATTTATACAGAGCTTATTGTATGCCAGGCCCTGTGCTACATATTTTCTGTACATTATTTCATTTAGTCTTTACAACATCAGGTGAGATATAATCATCTCCGTTGTACAGAAAAGGAAATAGGTTTATAGAAAAGTGAAGTAACTTGGTTAAGGGCACAAAATAACAAGCAGCCTACAGCCTGGATCCAAACCAGGTTCCTCTGATTCAAAGCCAAGCTCTTAACCATTACTTGGTACAGAGTCCCAGCTCATCCAATTTACTGGTGTTCATAAAAGTAGGCCTGGAAAATCATCTAGTCCAATCACCTTATTTTAGAGATGAGGAGCTGTAGCCTGGAAAAATTAAGAGTTAGTGGTGAGATGGAGTAGAGTAACTTTGGCCCCAGAAAGAGCTGGGCTCTATTCCTAGCCCTGTTGTTTATTAGCTAAGTGACTCAATGTTTCTAGACTTATTATTACTATAGAATAAGAATAATAATACTTGGTCTTATGGGACTATACTGATTAAAGTACGTGTGTAATATATACTTGTACTAAACACTCGGCATGGCAAAACCATATCATTATAGTCAGGTATCCCCAAATCACAGATTGATAGTTTCAAACTTTTGTTTACAAGTCTGTTCTTTATGGTTTGAAATAACAGTGTAAGTGGTGAGTAGGTTGTGAGGAAGCCCCCCACCCCCGATCTAATCAACAGACAAAGACCTTGGAAAATTGCATTGTACTCCTGCAACTTTTCTGAGTGTCCTGCTCATTCCAAATGTGCAAAATCCCTGAGGAAATCACATTTCTCAGAGATCTGGGCAATCAGACATTTAGGCATTCCAACATCACAAATGAAGTTAAAATATTACCATCATAAATGGATGTTGAATTTTGTCAAAAGCTTTTTCTGCATCTACTGAGATGATCATATAATTTTTATTTTTTAATTTGTTAATGTGGTGCATCATATTGACTGATTTGCAGGGATTAAACCATCCTTGTATCCCTGGGATAAATCCCACTTGATCATGGTGTATGATTCTTTTAATATACTGTTGAATTCAGTTTGTTAATATTTTGTTGAGGATTTTTATATCTATGTTCATCAGTGATACTAGCCTGTAATTTTCTTTTTCTTGTGGTATCTTTGTCTGGTTTTAGTATCAGGGTGATGCTGGCCTTGTAGAATGCGTTCAGAAGTGTTACTTCCTCTTCAATTTTTTGAATAGTCTGATAAGGATAGATGTCAATTCTTTAAATGTTTGGTAGAATTCAGCTGTGAAATCCTCTGGTTCTGGACTTTTGTTTGTTGCGAGTTGTTGTTGTTGTTTTTACTGATTCAATTTCTTTACAGGTAATGGTCTGTTCATATTTTGTATTTCTTCCTGATTCAGTCATGGGAGATTGTACATTTCTAGGAATTCATCCATTTCTTCTAGGTTTTCCATTTTATTGGCACATAATTGTTCACAGTCATCTCTTATGACCCTTTGTATTCCTGTGGTGCTGGTTGTAACTTCTCTTTCTTCATTTCTGATTTTATTTATTTGGGTCCTCTCTCTTTTTTCTTTGATGAGTCTGGCTAAAGGTTTATTAATTTTGTTTATCTCTTCAAAGAATCAGCTCTTAGTTTCATTGATCTTTCCTATTTTTTTAAATTCTCGATTTCATTTATTGCTGTTCTGATCTTTATTATTTCTTTCCTTCTACTAACTTTGCGTTTTGTTTGTTCTTCTTTTCCTAGTTCCTTTATGTGTAAGGTTAGGTTGTTTATTTGCATAAATACTAGGATAAAATATTATCCTAAAGTGTGTTTTATTCTGTCAATCAAATAAACAAAGTTGCATAGATATAATCTATTCTTTATGGTAAAAAAAAGTCTCAAACCTTGAGACTCAAACAGACTTCCTTAGGCGAAGATATTCCATATATGTCTTCATGTTTGCTGTTAGAGAGAGAGCATTCCAATATGGCCTAAGACAAGGAAGGACATCAAAAGCCTGTGCTGGACCTCTCTGGAGTCTGTTGATACATATATTTTTTTCTTGCTTTTGCTCTGTATCCTCTGTAAAAAAAAAAACTTAGCCATGAGTACAACCTGCTATTGAGTCTTATAAATCCCTCCAGCAAATCACTGAATGAAACAATGGTGAAACTGCTTAGCCATTTCTAACATTGTTTTTCACATTTTTGAGACATACCCTCTCATATACACATACAAACAGCTATGGTTACCACTCGGCCTTAGTGAGAAGGGAACTTAGAGGTTTTCAGGAAATTACTTTGATTTTTGAGGCTCAGAGAGCCATTCTTCTGTATGAAAATAAGTCAGGTGTTTGTGTCAGTCAAGATAAATGAGGTAATGCTGCAGTAACTAACAGCACCAAACATTTCAGTGGCTTCAAATAACAATGGTTTATTTCTCACTCTAGGACATGTCCACTGAAGGTTGAATAGGAGCTCTGCTCTGTATTGCCCTCCCTCTAGGACCCAGGCTGACAAAATTGCCACCGTTTGGAACAGTATACATTGCAATAGCAAAGGGAAAAAAGTGCTCTGAAGGGTCTCATACCAGCATGAAATGCTCTGGTCTGGAAGTTGCACAATCACTTCCATTCAAATTCATTGGTTAGAACTAGGCAAATAGTCCTACTCAACTTCAAGGGAACCAGGAATATAATCCTACCTACCACGTTCCTGGAGAGCAAAGGGGAACCAAAATGTTTAGTTTATGGTCCTAATGACTAGCACGGTTCTTCATTAGCTGGGGAGGGCCTAGTTGGGCAGGTTTGAATATCGGCCTTTCTGTGCATTGACCACCTTCAGGAAACAGCACACTCCTCTCGGGAAGAGGGGCACAAAATGGCAAGTTCTCAACTGGTGGGCAGGTGGATGTGGTAGTAAGCCAGAAGGGCAGACATCAAAATCTCCTTGGGGCATGTAATGTTTGAAAATAGCTTCAGGAAGAAAAAGCCACCACATCCCTTGAGAATCACAGCTCTGGAATACGTCTTATCGATTGGTCCTACTGGTCCAAAAAAAAAGAGGAGAAGGGAGAAGAAGAGATGAAGATAAAGGTAAAGAAGAAGAAGAGGAAGGGGAAGAGAAAATGAAAAACGTTTTAAAAGCTTAAAGACCCCGATAGTCTGCCCAGGTATTCCCAATCCCACAAAATTCTTACTTGAAAATGTACAATCTTTCTTTTATTGTTCAATAAACACAGTATGCCAGCATGGTGTTAGGGGCAGGGATACTAGAATTTTAAAAAATGGTCATCCTCTAACACACAATTTAGGGGCTTGGAATCCAGTGGGGAAAACAGAGAGGCAAACCATTTTAAATCAATTGCTCAAATGAATGTGCAAGTTCAGGGGAGGACTGTGGAGCCAACACTGGGCTGGTTTTCCAAAAGCCATTCACAGTCCCCTTCTCCCATAACACTCTTTACTATAGAGGCTGAAGAGTGAAAATTCCTGATTCCCCAGCCCGCTTTGCAGCTAAGGGCCATATGACCCGCTGTTGGCCAATAGCATGGAAGTAGCAGTTGCTAGGTAGGACTTGGGGGAAAGTCTTTTAAAGGGACAGACAGCCAGTATGATCACTGCAGTCTAATCTCATTAGATTTAGGGGCTAGAGCAATCGCTTTGTCTTTAATGTGGAAGATAACTGGGGCTGGAGGAGAAAAGCTAAGGGCAGAACAATAAGTTATAGCAATGATTTAGATTAGAGGTAATGGAATAAACCTCTGGGTATTCATCAACATTTATTGAGCATCTCCCGTATGTCAGGCACTACGACATTCTGGGGCTACAGAGACAAATAAGATACAGGTCAGAATAAGGGTGCCTCTCACCATGTCAATCACAACCCCAGGGCAGGAATGAGGGGTGCTCGTGGAACCTCAAGTTTGAGATATTCTGCCCCCTGCCCCAAGTTCAGGAAACACAAATGGGGTAGGATGGGGCCCAGAGAAATTAAAGCCAGCCCCATTCTGCAGCAAGTCAAGGGGCACCAGGACTGTTGCAGTAATGGGAAGAAAGCGACTTAAGAGGCGATGCTCCTTTTATGTATATATCTCACCCAAACAAGCCCTGATGTTCCTCCAAATCCAGTCTAGTTATTTTAAATCACTGCATGTGGCAAATTAGAAAAGGAAGTAGCACAGTTGTAGGAGAAGCCTAGGCTCAAAACAGTCCTATTTGACCTGATGAAAATGGTCTGGAATTGGAGAGTGACAATGACTGCACAACTTCGTGAATATAGTAAAAACCATGCCTATCCATTTTAAACAGGTGAATTTTATGGTATGTGAATTATCTCTCAATAAAATTAATTAATTATTTTAATGGGAGAAAAAATAATTCCACCACTTAGCCCTAAGCAAACTTGGGCTTGTTGGTTAACAGGTCAGAGCCTCAGTTTCCTCATCTGCAAAATGAGAATAGTATTACTTTCTTTACAGTAAGAACAGAACAGTAGACTGTTCTGAATATTAAATGTGATCATGTAGGTTAAGCATGTAGCACAGTGCCTTGCAGGTAGTAGAAGCAAAATATCTTCTAGTTCCTTTCTTCCTAAGTGCCAATAAAAATTTTAAAACAATCATTTTCTCAGCCGTAAGATGTGACATAAGCTCTAGACAACCTCCCTTCAGACAGTCTTATCTCAGGCAGACAAGAGCAGGGATCAAATGGGAAGACAGGAACACAAACAAGCTGATGCTCACTGCAGAAAGACTGAAGATTTACTCTGCAGCTATGCAGTGCAGAAATAACAGGAGCGATTCATGCAGTGTGAAAACAGCTACACAGACAGAGCGGTGTTAAGGAAAGTCAGGCGGGCGCAGACATTTCTGCTTATCATTCTAGTTTAGTATCCAAACAGAATCCAGTTTCCAAAATAGCCAAATCCACCCCAACACCTGGACAAGTCCGTGTGGCCACAACACAGTCCTGATGTTTAGAGATGACCCAGGCCCCACTCTCCTTGCTATGGTTCCTCAAAACCAGACTGAACCCAAAACAAACCTTACACAACCAGAATTGTTGGGCACAGTACCACATTAGGGAATTTAAGTCTTCACTGAGCTTCTCTTTTGTGACTATTAGAAAATCAACCAGATACTTTTCAAGTACCTGCTGTGTGCCCAGCCTTGTGAAAGATACTGTTGTGAGGGAGAAAATGAAGCATAAGCCCTGATCCCTGCTTTCAAGGAGCCAGCTAACCTCTTAGTTTGAGAGCAACACTTAACAGTGAACATATAAAAGGCATCGTGCCTTGCACAGAGCAGTGGTTCAGTTGTTATTTGTTCATTGGGTCAATGAATTAATAGATGGCGCAATAATAAAACAATTGTGTACATGTAGGGCTCACTCTAAGAACCACAAGATGGGTTGGAGTACTTGGAAAAGCCTTGTGCCAGAGGCTGCTAGTTGCCTACTCAATATCAATTCTTCCATTTTTCCTTGTAACAGAGCCTCTATTTTATTTGAGGTGGCCATATGCCCAGATAAAATACTACATTTCCCAGCCTCCCTTGTAGCTAGAGATGGCTAGTAAGATCTAAACAGAAATTGTCATGAGAGACTTCTAGGAAAGTGCCTTAAAAGGCAGACCAACAGCTGCTACTCACTCTTATGTCCTTTCTCCCTTTCTTCTAATTCTTGTCTGAAACATGAATGTGATGGCTGGATTTCCAGCAGCTATTTTGGACCATGAGGCAACCTTGAGACAGAAAAGCAAAAAGAAGCCTAAAGTTTTAGCCACAGCAATCAGAGAAGAAAAAGAAATAAAAGGAATCCAAATTGGAAAAGAAGAAGTAAAGCTGTCACTGTTTGCAGATGACATGATACTATACATAGAGAATCCTAAAGATGCTACCAGAAAACTACTAGAGCTAATCAATGAATTTGGTAAAGTAGCAGGATACAAAATTAATGCACAGAAATCTCTTGCATTCCTATACACTAATGATGAAAAATCTGAAAGTGAAATTAAGAAAACACTCCCATTTACCATTGCAACAAAAAGAATAAAATATCTAGGAATAAACCTACCTAAGGAGACAAAAAACCTGTATGCAGAAAATTATAAGACACTGATGAAAGAAATTAAAGATGATACAAATAAATGGAGAGACATACCATGTTCTTAGATTGGAAGAATCAACATTGTGAAAATGACTCTACTACCCAAAGCAATCTACAGATTCAATGCAATCCCTATCAAACTACCACTGGCATTTTTCACAGAACTAGAACAAAAAATTTCACAATTTGTATGGAAACACAAAAGACCCCAAATAGCCAAAGCAATCTTGAGAAAGAAAAACGGAGCTGGAGGAATCAGGCTCCCTGACTTCAGACTATACTACAAAGCTACAGTAATCAAGACAGTATGGTACTGGCACAAAAATAGAAATATAGATCAATGGAACAGGATAGAAAGCCCAGAGATAAACCCATGCACATATGGTCACCTTATCTTTGATAAAGGAGGCAAGAATATACAGTGGAGAAAAGACAGCCTCTTCAATAAGTGGTGCTGGGAAAACTGGACAGCTACATGTAAAAGAATGAAATTAGAACACTCCCTAACACCATACACAAAAATAAACTCAAAATGGATTAAAGATCTAAATGTAAGGCCAGACACTATCAAACTCTTAGAGGAAAACATAGGCAGAACACTATGACACAAATCACAGCAGGATCCTTTTTGACCCACCTCCTAGAGAAATGGAAATAAAAACAAAAATAAACAAATGGGACTTAATGAAACTTCAAAGCTTTTGCACAGCAAAGGAAACCATAAACAAGACGAAAAGACAACCCTCAGAATGGGAGAAAATATTTGCAAACGAAGCAACTGACAAAGGATTAATCTCCAAAACATACAAGCAACTCATGCAGCTCAATATCAAAAAAAACAAACAACCCAGTCCAAAAATGGGCAGAAGACCTAAATAGACATTTCTCCAAAGAAGATATACAGATTGCCAACAAACACATGAAAGAATGCTCAACATCATTAATCATTAGAGAAATGCAAATCAAAACTACAATGAGGTATCATCTCACACTGGTCAGAATGGCCATCATCAAAAAATCTACGAACAATAAATGCTGGAGAGGGTGTGGAGAAAAGGGAACCCTCTTGCACTGTTGGTGGGAATGTAAATTGATACAGCCACTATGGAGAACAGTATGGAGGTTCCTTAAAAAACTGAAAATTGAACTACCATACGACCCAGCAATCCCACGACTGGGCATATACCCTGAGAAAACCATAATTCAAAAAGAGTCATGTACCAAAATGTTCATTGCAGCTCTATTTACAATACCCAGGACATGGAAGCAACCTAAGTGTCCATCAACAGATGAATGGATAAAGAAGATGTGGCACATATATACAATGGAATATTACTCAGCCATAAAAAGGAACGAAACTGAGTTATTTGTAGTGAGGTGGATGGACCTAGAGACTGTCATACAGAGTGAAGTAAGTCAGAAAGAGAAAAACAAGTACCGTATGCTAACACATATATATGGAATCTAAAAAAAGAAAAAAAAATGGTCAGAAGAACCTAGGGGCAAGATGGGAATAAAGATGCAGACCTACTAGAGAATGGACTTGAGGATACAGGGAGGGGGAAGGGTAAGCTGGGACAAAGTGAGAGAGTGGCATGGACATATATACACTACCAAACGTGAAATAGATAGCTAGTGGGAAGCAGCCGCATAGCACAGGGAGATCAGCTTGGTGCTTTGTGACCACCTAGAGGGGTGGGATAGGGAGGGTGGGAGGGAGGGAGATGCAAGAGGGAAGAGATATGGGGACATATGTATATGTATAACTGATTCACTTTGTTATAAAGCAGAAACTAACACACCATTGTAAAGCAATTATACTCTAATAAAGATGTTAAAAAAAAAAAAAAAAGAAGCCTAAATTCCTGATGATCATAGAGTCACCATTCTCTCCCTGGACTGCTTATCTCTAGTATTCTTTTACATGAGAGATAAGTAAACATCTATCTTGCTTTTTTGGGTTTTGTCGAATGCAGCAAACCCATATCTTAACCAATACAAGGTTCCACAGAAAAGCCAGGCCTTAAAGGAAGGGTTGGCTTTGCAATTGGCGAAGTGAAGCGGGGAGGGCATCTCAAATGCCAGAAAGAGCACTGGAAAAGACACTGGCAAGAAGGAGCACTGGCCGAAGCCAAGTGGGTAGAGAGTAGGAAATAAGGAGAAGACAGATGATGGTTTTGCAGGGGAGACAGGGGAAGGACCAGGGACCACAGAGGGCTGAGAAAGCTTGTTTCCCTCTGAAGGAGCCAAACATCTCTGGAGCTGGAGGCGGGTAAGAAAGGAAACAAAGAGGCAGATGAAGAGGCTTGGGGACTTTATTCCATGAAGAAATGTGAGTATGAGCTGTGGCCTGGTTCAGCCAGCTGGAAGTTCCTGGACTGAAGACAGTAACAGTAATACCATCTAAGATTTATTAAACACTTACGTGCTCTGCTGTGTGCTATGCACCCTATACACATTATCTCACTGAAGCTTCATGACAAATCTATGACACAGTCCTATCATTATCATCCCTATTTGGCAGACAAGGAACTGGGGCTTAGAGAGAGTCAGTAACTTGTCCAAGGTAAGCCTCACAACCCTGCAAGCTGGGGAACATCCAGCCCGTTTTTCAGATGCAGAAAGTGTTTGTACCATTCTTTCAAAGCTAAGAAAAGGTATGGGGGACCTCCCTGGTGGTGCAGTGGGTAAGAATCCTCCTGCCAATGCAAGGGACATGGGTTTGATCCCTGGTCCAGGAAGATCCCACATGCGGCAAAGCAACTAAGCCCATGCATCACAACTACTGAACCTGTGCTCTAGAGCCCACGAGCCACAAATACTGAGCCCACGTGCTGCAACTACTGAAGCCCGCGCGGCTAGAGCCAGTGCTCTGCAGCAAGAGCAGCCACCGCAACGAGAAGCCCGCGCTGCAACGAAGAGTAGCCCCGGCTTGCCGCAACTAGAGGAAGCCTGCACACAGCAATGAAGACCCAACGCAGCCAAAAAAAAAAGAAAAAAAAGAAAAGGTATGAAGATCCTGACTTTAAAACACACAGAGGGCTTCCCTGGTGGTGCAGTGGTTGAGAATCCGCCTGCCAATGCAGGGGACACGGGTTGGAGCCCGGGTCCGGGAAGATCCCACGTGCCACAGAGCAACTAAGCCCGTGCGCCACAACTACTGAGCCTGCGCTCTAGAGCCCGCGAGCCACAACTACTGAAGCCCGTATGCCACAACTACTGAAGCCCGTGTGCCACAACTACTGAAGCCCATGTGCCACAACTACTGAAGCCCGCACGCCTAGATCCTGTGCTCCGCAACAAGCCACCGCAATGAGAAGCCCTCGCACTGCAACAAAGAGCAGCCCCCACTCGCTGCAACTAGAGAAAGCCCGCACACAGCAACAAAGACCCAACACAGCCAAAAATAAATAAATAAATAAAATCTATTAAAAAAACACACACACACACAAAAGATTCAGAGTCAAACACAGAGCCAATTGCTTTGTGAATAGTCTCTTCACCAGAAGAAAAACAGATGAGAGGAATAGAAAAGTTTTCAGGCTTGGTTACATTTACCTCTTGTAGAGCAGGAAGACATTGTTAACATACCCACCCACACCCCCTGGCCGAATGATGTTCATGAGGTGTAGATGTTGCTAAGATGGTGGGTGGGGGGGGAGGAGTGGGGCATAGCACGCATTAAAGAACCAAGCAAACAGTGAGGCCATGTCAGCTCTGGCTACAGATGAATCGTAGCCAACCACCAGCTCACGTGTCTCAAATAGTTTTTTAATATCTCTCCACAACAGGGAATGGGGAAAAAATTACTCCCTCACAGCTAAGGCTGAAAATTCAATACTTTGACTTAAGATATTCAGACACATCCAATGAACACAAGGAATTCTTCCTGGAGCAAAAATCTCATTAGTCACTAATGGGAAGGGGAAAAAAACCCATCAGGTTCCAAATGAACTAGGTAACATAAGTGCCTAGTAGGAAATGCATTTCCCATGAAGATTAAAAAGTCTCCATTGGCAGCCTGGGAGAATCAGATGCCAGGGCCTCCCAAGTAGTAGAGAAATCTGGAATTCTACAGCTGGTCCAGGACAGCCTTACATGCTGGAAGTTAAAGAGTGTCAGCTTTGTAAGCCTGACCCAAGTTCCAATGCTGACTCCACCACGAGCTGTTTGATGCTGGGTAAATGTCCTCACCTCTCCCAGCCTCGGCATATTCACCTATAGAGTGGAACAAATAACTTCCACCCACTAAATGAGGCTAAATGAGACAGTCTGCTGCTCCTGTTACTATGATTTTGACAGCAGGGGTCCCCAACCCCCGGGATCTAATGCCTGATAATCTGAGGTAGAGCTGATGTAATAATAATAGAAATAAAGTGCATGATAAATGTAATGCGCTTGAATCATCCCAAAACCATCCCCCCCGCCCTGGTCCTCGGAAAAATTGTCTTCCACAAAAACAGTCCCTGGTGCCAAAAAGGTTGGGGACTGCTGTTTGACAGGACTCACATCTTAAGTTTTCTCTGCTTAAAATTCCAAGAAAGAAAAGGCCATAGGATGCAATGGAAAGGGCCTAGATCTGGCTCCTAGACCCTGCCTTGAGGGTCATGAGTGTGTGACCCTGAGGTTACTTTTAGGGCTCCAGGGTCCTCATCTGTCTGGAGAGGGCCAGGAAGATCCTTAGACCAAATCTAAGATCCTTTCTTCTTCTGGCTCTTGCATGTCACTGAGGTTCTAAATGGCAGTCCTTACTCAGTCACTCATTTCAGGATTTAACAAGTTACCTGCTGGAAAGTTGTTTATCTAAAAACCTTTGGTTTCCACCCCGGAAGCAAAAAAGCCAGTGAGAACCTTGAGGGCAGGTCACCAACTTTTGCCATCTTGACCCTTAACACAGACCCGGCACAAAGTAAGACCTGCATAAATCCTTGTCGAGTGGAATGGACAAGTGAATGAATGAAGGATTTCCAAGGGCTGGCAAAAATGACTGTTCATCCTCCACTAAGCAAAGTTTAATGCAAGGAGAAAATGCTACAAATTTAAAATATTGATGATATTTACTTTGTCATCTGAACTACATCAGAATACCAGATGAATAGCTGCTGCCAGTCAAAAGGATGCCTGACTTGGGCTTTTGCTGGACGAGTGCACTTTGGTCCACGTGTGGCATAGGGGATGCCACAGGCTACAGGAGGGATATGTAAACTCCTAGAAGGACATGTTACCCAACCTCTTTGGCAGGGTTGGCACAGAAGCATGCCAACATGAAAGCAAAAATACCAAGACCTCCACATGTGGGTGTGCAGTTGTGTCTGCCCAAGAGCTCCCAGCTGAGGAGGGGAGATCTAAAATCCAGCAGGTGGTCTGCTCATCTGTGAGGCCAAGTCCACGCAGGAGCCCCATGGGCAGGTGGCAGCCCTCATGGTTGACCTCAGCAGCAGATGAACTGGGGTCTGCTGGGGACTTTAGTGATAAAGAAAATAATAACAATGCATACACATTACACATACACACATATGCACTTAATGGTCACTGTGTGTAAAAAGTAAACTCTTTAAGTATTTTATTTAGGTGATTTTCATAACTACCCTGGGAAGTAGGTGCTATTGTTTGAGGCAGTATAGTTTGCTGTTTAAAAGCACGGACTTGGGAGTCAGACTGCCTAGATTCAAATCCCAAGTGCCACTTACAAGCTGGGTAACCTTGGGCAGGGTTATTTAAGCTCTCTGAGCCTCATGCTTATCATATGTAAAATGGAAATAATAATAGTGCCTGTCTTATGAAGCTGTTGTGTGGTATAAATGAGTTAATACGTGTAAAATGCTTAGAACAGGAGTGGGCAGAAAGTAAGCCCCCAGGAAGATTAGCTATTCTTGTTATTTCTGTTAATAGAGACTGAGGTGCAGAAAGGCCAGTGGCTTGTCCATGGCCTCACACCTGCTGCGGGGCAGAGCCTGGGCACACGCACAAGTCTGTCTTCAAAGCACACATGACCCAACACGGCTGATTCTAGCTCTGCGACCCCCACCCCACCCCATTCACATTACCACCCGCATCCATGCCAACGTGGCCTAGTCTTTCTTGGTACCGACCAAGACTGCAAGGTGCTGAAGGGAAGATACTAAAGGAACTGGCATTCTAACTGACTTAAACCCTGATTTGCCTACTACGTGTAGAACAAACCCAAGTGTGTCCTGGTATGGGGATCTGCCCCTTAGCTAAGAGAAATCGGGCCTTTTCCAAGGAGGGGAGAACCTCTGCCTTTGGGCCTTTTTATGTGAGGCCTCACATGCTCTCCTTGAAACCCTGAGAGGAAGGCAAAGCCTGAATTGTGCAATAAAACCCCATCAGGTGAGGTTCTCTGAGTAGAGATAATGGGCCTGATTGTTGGTGGAGAGGGAGAAACAATTTGAGGGCCAATCCAGCAAGAGGGCCTCATGAGCCAAGATTACCACTCTGCCCTGGGTCCTGCCCTGCTCCTGGAAGGTTCTAGAAAGAGTCAGAGCCTTGCTAGAAAAAACACATGCATCATAGAAAACCAAACCATCTGTTGTGGTACATATATACAATGGAATCTTAGCCATAAAAGGGAACGAAATGGGGTCATTTGTAGAGACGTGGATGGACCTAGACTGTCATACAGAGGGAAGTAAGTCAGAAAGAGAAAAACAAATATCATATATTAACTCATATATGTGGAATCTAGAAAAATGGTACAGATGAACTTGTTTGCAAGGCAGAAATAGAGACACAGACATAGAGAACAAACATATGGACACCAAGGGGGGAAAAGGGGGGTGGGATGAATTGGGAGATTGGGATTAACATACATACACTAATATGTATAAAATAGATAACTAATGAGAACCTGCTGTGTAGCACAGGGAACTCTACTTCACTTCGCTGTACAGTAGAAACTAACACAACATTGTAAAACAACTATACCCCAGTAAAAAAAGCAAAGAAAAGAAAACCGAACCATCTGTGATCCAGAATGATCTGGGAGTGGGAAGCTTTGAAGCATTAACTCAAAGAAAATGACCCACAGTTGTAGTTAGTTAATACTATGGGTGCATACTATGTGCCAGGGCCTGTTCAAAGCCCTTTAGAAATAATATCCCATTTACTCTTCATATCAATGGTACGATGTAATCTGTATTTATTAGTCCCATTTTGCAGATGAGAAAACTGAAACACAGAAAATTCAAATAACTTCTCCCAAGGTCACACAAGCAGTCTAGCTTCAGAGTCCACGGTCTTTATCAGCATTTTCAAACATTTTGGCCCAACCCACGGCATGAAATACATTCTACATCAGGACCCAGTATACACTCACACAGTTATATAGAACTGAAACAAAGCTTTAAAACAGAATACTACTCACCATTACCATGTGCAGTGCACTCTGATGTTTTCTATTCTATTCCATTAAAAAAATATATCATTCAACAAATATTTATGGAACACCTATTATGTGTTAGACACTGTTCTAAGCTTTGGGGCTATGTCAGTGGATGAAAGAGATAAAAATCCTTGCCCTCTTGGAGCTTGCATTTTACCAGAGAGACAGAGTGAATAAGATCCACGTGCAAAATCGTAGCATCTGAGGTGGTAATTTGGTGAGTGCTACGGAGAAAAGTAAAGCAGGGAAGGCCAAGGGTGGCCAGAGACGGCCTCATGATGCTTTCACTCCCCACCACGCTGATTTCAGTGGGCTGTCACCCACAGCGGGAAAACCCTGGCCCTTAATCTCTCCACTCCAGCGCCTCCTATATGTCTGGAGGCTCTTCCTCCTAGATTGTGCACACGTGCACACTTGTATGTGACTATGTGCACATGTGTATACATGTATAGGCATGCATGGATACGCTGCATGCATGTATGCATACACATGTCCACCCCATTCGCTTCCTCACTGGGGACGTTTGGGAGACAGGAGGCAGGGCTCCCACATGCAGCTTTCCAGGGGTTCCCTACACAAGCCTGCCCTGCAGAGGGGGTCCTGTATGGGGCCTAAAAAACAGCCCAGGCACTGAGCCAATGCCACAAGCGCCAGACATATGCCCCGGCTGGAGTCTTCAGTCAGAGGAAGGAAAATCTTTTTATCACTGGTCCACCCAGAGGGAGCACCTCTTGTAAACTGTTAGGCCAGAGGGAATGCTAGTTCCTAATCTGAATCAAGGTGCTCTATGTGCTAGAGTGCCCTTAAGAATAGAGGAGACAGAGCACAGAAATAAAAATCACTCCCCGGGGAAAATCCAGTGCATCAAGCACACCTGGCAGGGTGATTGAAGTGGGTCTGGGGGGGGAGATGGGATTGGGGCCAGCTCTAAAGCAGCTCTGGGGGACTTCCCTGGTGGCACAGTGGTTAAGAATCCGCCTGCCAATGCAGGGGACACAGGTTCGAGCCCTGGTCCAGGAAGATCCCACATGCTGCGGAGCAACTAAGCCCCTGTGCCACAACTACTGAGCCTGAGCTCTAGAGCCCGCGAGCCACAACTACTGAAGCCCGCACACCTAGAGCCGTTCTCCGCAACAAGAGAAGCCACTGCAGTGAGAAGCCCACACGCTGCAAGGAAGAGTAGCCCCCGCTCGCCGCAACTAGAGAAAGCCCACGTACAGCAACAAAGACCCAACGTGACCAAAAATAAATAAATTAATTAATTAATTAATTTAAAAAATAATAAAGGAGCTCTGGGCCACTTGGGTAGCCTCCATTGAGGGCATTTGGAACTTGGCACTAGAGTGAAATTTTCAGACTCTTAAGTTAAAGGGGCACATAAAAATGTTACTAGCATGGGCAGCAAAAGCATTACCTATGGGAAAAGCAGCCATTCTCTGCTAATGAATAAGTGTAATTGATCACAACAGATGACTTGATGGCCATTCCAAATGCGCTTTTAGCAAAGTGGACAGTTTTTTTCATTCAAATGCAAGCTCACCTAGATAAGATCTAATAATGGAGATTTTGGAAGAATCCCAGCATCAGTGATTTCTTTTTTTTCCTCCTTCACTGAGCAGGAAGGCATCTTAAGTTCCTGGTCACAGCTTGACCCAATCAGATGACAATTTATGCTTTCCCTATGGCTGAGGAGACCGTGACAGTCCCTGGGGCAGCAAAGGATCAGTCACAGGACAGCCCACATCATTATCTGCCCTTGCCTCCTTAGCCCTTTTCCCACTCCCGACCTATGGGGAGCTGGGTGGCTGGAAGACACATTCAATTCAATGCAATCGGGCTTCCCCGGTGGCACAGTGGTTAAGAATCTGCTTGCCAATGCAGGGGACACGGGTTCGAGTCCTGGTCCGGGAAGATCCCACATGCCGCGGAGCAACTAAGCCCATGCGCCACAACTACTGAAGCCTGCGCATCTAGAGCCTGTGCTCCGCAACAAGAGAAGCCACTGCAATGAGAAGCCGGCACACCACAACGAAGAGTAGCCCCTGCTCGCCGCAACTAAAAAGAAAGCCTGCGCGCAGCAACGAAGACCCAACACAGCCCAAAATAAATAAATTAAATTAAAAGAAAAATTCAATGTAATCATCCACTTATTCAATAAATATTTATTGAGCACTTACTGTATGCAAGGCACTGTGCTGACCACCGAAAGGGGATTCCACCACAACATGGCTAAGACCAGGTTCCTGTCCTCAGAAGAGAGGGCAGATGTGAGGAGAAGCAAGAAAATGACAGGAGGCCCGAGTGGAGGTCCCAGCTCACTCCAACAAGTACTTAATCCTTCTGTGCTTCAGTTTCCTCCTTTATCAAATGAAGGCACTGCTCTAGACATGATCTCTGGGCACTAGGCCAGCTCAACAACTCTATGATTCCAAGCCCTCCCCTTCCCACTCAGGCTCCTAGGCGCCTAGGAAGCTGACAGATGAGGTGGTGCCTCCTAGGAAGGGGACAGTCAGCAAAGGAAGGAGGTGGTGAGGATTATTATGTACCTTTCCCACAGTGAGAGGTTCTTTCATTTTGGCCAGAACACAAGGTACAGGCTGGAGAAGATGAGCGATAAGTTCAGAACATTAAGTGGAAGATTTAGACTTCCACATCAAGGAATCTGGAGGAAATGGGAACCACTGGAGTTTGTGCAGAGAAGGATACTATCAGTGTGGGTGGTGCAAGGGAATCTCACCGACTTGCAGAGGATGAGTTGGGTGGGGGGCGGGGAGGGCGGGGATGTTGCAATACAGTAGAAAGGCTGAGGCTTGAAGTGAAAGATTCCTCCCTTGGTCTGGTCGAGCGCATGCATCATCCCCTCATCCCCTCCCATCGCCATAATGCTTATTTTCTTAAACTCGCCCAAGCCGAAATCACTTGGCACCCTCTTTTTTTTTTTTTTTTTTTAAGTTCCACAAGTGCCTTCAAGGTAAACAGGTAAATTTTATCTCCCTTCTGCCCAGGCGCCTGAGGTTAAGCAGGACCAACGAGGTGTGCCAGGGAGGGGTGGGGAAGCGGCCAGCAGGCGAGGCCCAGGATACAAGAGGCGGGGATCTAGAGAGGGGTGCGCCTACCTGCAAAGGAGCCATCCTCGTGGTCGGAGCTGTTGTGGCTGCAGTCACTGCCCCTCTCGGGCGAGCTGTGGCTGGGCGAGTTCCGCTCGGGCAGCCCCAGGAACCTCTTGCGCCGCCACGGTGGGAGGGGCTCGCGAGCCCTACGCTGGGGGAGCTCCTCTGCCGCCGGGGGCGAGCCCCGCCCGTCCTTGGCCTCTGCCTCTAGCTGCTCCAAGTCGCGGCTCCCGCGCAGATGCCGCCGGCTCCCGAGGATCAGGTGCATCCAGCGATGGGAACTGTACGCCCGCGCTGGCTTTTCCGCCTCATCGCAGGTCCCGGGCCGGCAAGGGGTCACGAGCAACTGGCTGAGGGTGAATTTCTCGTTCAAATCCACCATCTCGAAGTCGTGGTCACTGCTGTCGCCCCCATCGTCCGCGCCCGAGGCGTCCAGCTCGTCCTCCTCCGAGCCCCGCCCCGCGCGGGTCCGGGCGGACCGCTCCTCTCCCGGGGCGCTGGGAACTGTGCCATCGTGGCCGGGGGGCGCGCAGTCCTCCCCGGGCCTGAAGAGGAGGCGAGGCTGCAGTAGCTGCTGGTGGATGGCGGCGGTCAAGCTGCGAACCGCGCCCCCAGCCCCCGCCACCCTGGGCCAGGTGGGAAGGTCCCGGCACAGGTAGGGGGGACTCTCGGCCTTCGCGGCCACCTCCGTGGAGGGGAGCGAGGGGCCCGGGGGCTCTCCGCCGCCGCCCGCTGCGCCCTCCTCCTCGCGCGGTGCCGGCTCCCTCTCCGGCCCGGCCGGCTCCTCAGCCGAGGCCCCCCTGCTGTCCCCGTCTCCGCCCTCCAGGCGCCCGCAGCCGAGGTCCCGCTTCTCCAGGGCCGCCTGCAGGTAGACGACTTTGAACTTTTCCTCAGCCAGCACCTGTTGCAGCCACTTCAGGTTGAGTTTGCTGCGCTCCAGCTCGCGCTCCATGTCCAGCACCGAGGCCAGCTGCATGATGGGCGCCTCCTCCCCAGGGAACTCGGCCTGCCAGTGGCGCTCAAAGTCCTGTGGGTCCCACATGCCGGGAGCCCCTTCGGGCCTCCGGGGCCCAGCTCCTCCGCGCGCAGCGGGCTGGTGTCGCGCTCGGCTCTCTCCCCGCTGGCGCAGTGGCCTGCCCTTCACTTCAGCCCCAGAAGAGAATAAGAAAAAAATAATAAAGTTTTTCCCCTTCCGCCCTCGTGCCTTTTTTCTTCTTCTTCTTCTTCTTCTGGGTTTCGCCTCCCTGACGTCAGCGGCCACCGGCGGCGGCGGCGGCGGCGGAGGCGGGCGCCCAGGGCCCGCCCCGGGCGGGACGCGCGGAGCCCGCGATCTGCAGTCCCCGCGCCTTGCTCTGCGCCCCGCGGGCTCCGGTGTCTGGAGAGCTGCGGCGGGGGCGGAGCCTCGCGGGCGAGCTCTGGGTTGCGCCGGCGGCCGAGAGGCTGCGAGAGGGCCTGGCGGGGCGGGCCTGCGGTGCTGCCCACTCCGGAGGCGCCGGCGATACTCGAAGCTGGCCGCCTTAGGCCCGGCTCGCACCTTCCTGGCCTGTCGGGCTGCGCCGCTCCCGCCGCCGCCGGCACAGTTCGCGCCGGCTCCCTGCAGCCGAGCGCGGGGCCGCGCGGCCGGGGAGGTGGGAGCGGCGGGGAGGGAGCGCGCAGGGTCGCCCTGGGCCGCAGCCAACCTCCGGTCGCCCGGCCCTCCGCAGCCTCGCCTGTCTAGGGTCCGGGCGGCGCCAGGAGCCGAGAAGGAAAAGGTGGGGGGAAAGGCGATGTGGCGCGGCGGCGAGGGCAGGTGCTGCAGCGCTGACCGGCGGAGTTGTCCTCAGCTGGGATTTATTGAGCGCCTTGAACTAACTTGTCCAGAATCACGGAGCTGCTTAATCCAAAGCTGGGGATAAACCTGTTTTGGTGGGTTTTTATTTTTATTTTTGAGAGCCTTTAAAGCTTTCTCTCCACTGCTCACTAGAGCTTTTCGGGTGAGAAATAGTCAAGGGTGACAGCTCCAAGTGGCTCTGCTTAGAGGCCCCTGTGACTTCAAAGCTGAGGATCCTCCCATGTGACTTGGTGTGACGGAATCAAACCATGACTGGCAGGGGCCTTAGACACCTGGGCGTCTAAAAGGACCCTCCACTCCGCTTCCTCTTTGTGGCCTCAACAGTTCCCCTGGGGAGGAAAAAAAAGCTGAATACCGGCGCCTGGCCTGACACTCTGGGTGGGGCGGATGGAGGGCTCCCGCCTCGCCTCCTCTTCACACCTGGCTGCACCACTTTTCTAGGGTCTTCGGTGAGGTCCCACTGTCTGCAGAGAGAGGGCCTGATAAACCGTCTCGTGCTCTCCGCAAGGGAGGACCTTGTCGGTGATTCACATTTTCTTCGTTTTAAGGATGAGGAAATTGATCCTGTAAGAGACTAAGTGACTTGGCAGCTGGAAATTCTTCCTGGCCACAGTGCCCTTTGGGGACTGGAGCTAAACTCAGCGACCTCTCTCTCCAGATCCCTGCCACTAGCCGCTCACCTGAACCATGTGAACAGGCCATCCCTCTCCCACCTTCCAATCCCTTTCAGCCTATCCCTCAAGGCTGGATATTGGAAAGATACCAGAAAGTATTTCTTAATCACAAATGAGATCGTGTCATGCTTCTGTTCAAAACCCTCCGGTGGCAGGGACTTCCCTGGCGGTCCAGTGTTTGGGGCTTCGCCTTCCGATGCAGGGGGTGAGGGTTCGATCCCTGGTGGGGGGGCTGGGATCCCACATGCCTCGCGGCCAAAAAAAAAAAAAAAACCACCAAAAACATAGAGCAGAAGCAGTATTGTGTCAAGTTCAATGGAGACGTTAAAGATGGTCCACATCAAAAAACAAAACAAAACAAAATCTTCAAACAAACGAAACCCTCCAGTGGCTCATGACGCAAACCTCCAGGATGGAGTCCAGACTCCACTGACAAAGGAGGTCCTCCCAAATTTGGTCCCTGCCCACCTCTCTGCCTTTCTCCTAGGCTTTAGCCTTACCAACTCCCTGCTGCCTGGGGGACTCCAACCCTCCTTTAAGACCCAGCTCCACCTATGAGAAAACTTTTCTGGCCCCTCTCCCTCCTCTTTGTGTCACACTCCATCTTGTACATGTCTTTATCTTTGCCCTTGTTCCACTTTATGGCAATTATTAGTGACATCTTTTGTTTCCCTTTCTCATAGCTGCTCTCAAGGTCAGGGATTGTGTCTTTTCCAGTTTTGTATTCTTGCTGCTTCTTGCAGAGTGTGACCGACAGATAGCTGATAATTGTTGAATGAAATGAATGAATGAATGAACAGGCAGATGACCGAATCCTCACCTTGCAGTTCCTGCTTGGCTGCTCCAGTTGTGAATCACTCTGGGCTGGGAGTAGATGTGCTTCCCACAGAACTTCTCAACTCTGGAATTTTCTTCCTTGACAAAGTCTGTGTTTACTCACTTTCCCAATATCCCTTCTTCCTTTTTCTTTCTCTTTTCTTTTTCTTCCTTTCCTTCCTTCCTTCCTTCCTTCCTGCCTGCCTGCCTTCCTGCTTTTCTTTTTAAATTTGGTGTCCCACTGGTATGACTCATCTCTGTGTTTGTCTTTGGGCCCGATTGCTATGGAGAAATGGATATGTTTTAAAAAACATTTGTTGTGTATTCCCCAGCTTGTGTGATTTCTCAGTCCTTCACCTAGTCCCTTAAGCTGCTTTCTCTTCCACCTTTGCTTCGTATTTTGACGAGACTGTCTCTACCTCCCGAGAGGCCACCACCATCTTTGTCTACTGGGAGGGACTGAGGTACTCCCAATACCTACAGCCAGCCAGTGCAGGGTATTCCATCAAGCGGAGTCCACAAGGATCTTGGCCTCTGTTAAGATTTCAGAATGGGGGAGAAATGCAGCACAGCAGACATGGATAACCCCAGTCAACAGCGTATTGATTGGAAGATGTTTCCATATGTATATTTAAATGCACAAAGGAAAAAACCCTGTAAGTTACTATAAGCATCAATTTCTGAATTTGTAATTTCCCTGGGAGGATAGTTTCAATTCTGTCCTTTAATTAAAGCAGCAGTATGATTCCCTTTTGGTCCAAGGAAGCTGTTAGCAATACCACTAATTTTTTCCACGAGGACCAATATAGCCAGAAATGCCAGCATTCATCATCTGTAAACAGATCCCAGGAGCAACCTTCATTGTCTCTAGCTGGTGGATAGTTCAGCTTTATTACTTGGCTTTGGGTCATCATGGGGGCAGGGGTAGAGTGGCTGACATTTATTGAGTCCACACTTCTAGTGGCCATGCATCTTTGATCTCATCTAATTTTGAACAACCCTGTAAAGAAGGTATTATTGTCAAGATAGTGAGAGAGAGAGAAATGGAAGATCAAAGAGGTTAGAGGTCACACAGCTAATTTTCTGGAGTCTAAAGCTCAGTAGCTTTGCAAGGGCTTGGCCCAGGTGCATCTGGTCATTAGCATTTATTCATTCAATAAATATTTGTTGAGCACCTATTAAGCTCCAGAGCCTGGCAAATAAAGTTTAAACTTTGTAACCTGGCATTATCAGACTCCTCACAATGGATCCTCTGACCCCAGCCTACTTGTCCAACCCCATTTCTTGAATTTCTTCTGCTTGCTGCACCCATTCAGGCCCCCAATCTGAGTCACCCCCAGAGAAGATGCCTTTTCTGTTCTGTGCCACCTCCCTTTGGCCCATCTTGGATTCCTGCGGCAGCTGCAGTGGACAGTTCCCAAGGGCTGCTGGGGTCTCACCTCAAACACCCAACCCTACTACTCTCCACTTTTCTGTCCTAGGGTTTTTCTCAAGCATTCCAGATGAAAGCTTCTATGGGCGGAAGTTATTCTGGGGCATCCCATGGCCAGTGGAAATGGGAGTTGGTTAATAAATGCCGCAGGCTCCTGTCTTTGGAGGGCCTGAGGCATATTCTGCATGGTTGCTCAGTGGTCTCCAAGAGGAATGAGTCCCCATTGTTCACAGTGGTAATCAATCCATAATGAGCTCTCTATTGGCTTTCCCTTCTTGTCTGTCTCCCTCTCCCTCACTCCTGCTTCCTGGGATAATCTCCTGACTAAAATACTTGTACCGGGTCCTTGTGTCAGTTCCTGCTTTGCCCCTCTGGTCCCCCCACTAAGACACCCTCCAGCCTCCCCACACCCTCTCTGATAGCCACACAAGGCGCTTCACCATTCCCCCAGTTACTCCCCCATCTCTCTTGTCTTCCTTTGCCATGTTGCTTCCTCCCATGTGAAAGGATGAGATCCCTTTTCACCTGTCCAAGCCCAGCTCACCTGTGACATTCTCTCTGAAGCCTTCCCTTCCCCAGGTCCAGTTAGGCATGCTTGTCTGCAGAGGGATTTAACTTAGTCACACCACATTGTAATTAGTTCCATGGCTCCTTGAGGAGATCCTGGCTCCAGCCAGCTGGTACCTCTTATTCCTCTAACTGCCACAGCCCCTGACACGGTGCCAGAGTCAGTGCCTAGTAGACGTCTGCTAAGGGAATAAATGAATGATGAATGAGTGAGTGGACTCTTTACACCATAACCTCACGCTATCTTAAATCAGGACCACCCTTACCCAAAGGAAAAGTGGGAAGACACCTCTGAGCTCATGCTGTCAGGAACTCTGCTTTTTACAAAATTCCTTTAGATTAACAAGCAGCCTCTATGGAAATATAAAATGTGACTATCAGTCATTCACACTTCAGTGTGAACTGCTTCTCCCTTGCTTTTTCCAGAGTTATCTGAGGTTCGTATTAGAGGGCTGGGAGTTTGGACTAGGAAGGAGAATGGAAGCAGAGTGCAGCCAGAAGGAGAAGGGTAACCTGGGAAGAACTGGGCTAGGGTGAGGCCTGCATCTTTGAGTGCTAAAGGTGTGAACACAGAAAAAAGGCCCCTCTTTTTGGGGACCCTCTCTACCAGGCTTGCTTCCTCTAATGCAGGAGTTCTCCTGAGTACAAATTAGAATAACCTGGGGGAGCAATTAAGACTATTCAGCCTTGGACTTGCTTCAATGCCAATTCATCCAGAATCTCAGGAATGGGACCTCACATCGGTATTTTCTTTTCTTTTTTTTAACCTTTATTGAGGTATAATACAATAGATTCATTTGTTTTAAGTATGCAGTTTGATAAATTTTGGTAATTGCAAACCATCATGTGTGTAATCTCCACAATAAACAACATACAGAATAGCTCCATCACACTCAAGAGTTCCCTCCTGCTTTTTTGCAGTCAACCCCTTTTCCTGACTCCCAGTACCAAGCAATAATTGGTTTCTATAATTTCTGTCACTATAGTTTTGCCTTTTCTAGATTTTTGTATGAATGAATGTATATTTGGTGTTTGAGTGCTGAAGTTCAGTGTCCTATTTTTGAGTTTCATCTGTTATGTGTATTTATATTTCATTCCTTCCCTCCCTCTCCCCCCAGGGTCAAGTGACTTAGGCATTTTAATGTACTTTGTCACGTTCAACCCCCATCGTAGTGCTGTGACAGAAGTATTATAACCACCTTGCAGATAAATAAATTATGGTTTGATGAGATTGAGAGAGTTGGTATAAATTACCTCCTTTTCACTGTTGAGCAGTAAGTATTCCATACTATGAATATACCCCTATTTGTTTATCCATTCTCCAGTTGCTGGCCATTTGGCTGTCTTTTTGTGGACATAGTTTTCATTTCTGTTAAAAAATACTAATACATAGGAATGGGATTATTGGGTCGATGACAATATATGTTTAACTTTATAACATCCTGCTAGGGACTTCCCTGGTAGTCCAGTGGTTAAGACTCTGCCCTTCCAATGCAGGCAGCACCAGTTTGGGGAACTAAGATCCCGCATGCAGCTCAGCAAAAAAAAAAAAAAGCTACTGCTATGTAATGTTTTCCAAAGTGGCCGTACCAGTACCATTTTCCATTACCATCCGCAATGTCTGAGAGTTGCATTGCTCTACATCCTTGTCAACACTTAGTGATGTCAGTCTTTTCATTTTAGCCATTTTAGACAGTGTGTAACGGTATCTCATCATGGTTTTAATTTGTATTTCCCTGATGACTGGTGATGTATAGCATCTTTTCATGTGCTTTATGGCCATCTGTATATCTTCTTTGTGAAGAATCTATACAAATCTTTTGTTAATTTTTTATTGGATGTTTGTCTTCTTATAATTGGGTGGTAATAGTTCGTATATTCTTTATTCAGACCTTTTGTCATATATGTTTTGCAAATAATTTTCTCCTAGCCTGTGGCTTGCCTTTTCATTTTCATATCTGTAACCTTTGAACAGTGAACATTTTAATTTTGATGAAGTACATTTTATCCATTTTTTAATAGTTTGCACTTTTTGTGTCCTGTTTAAGAAATCTTTACCTAACCCAATGTCACAAAGATTTCTCCAATCTTTGGAGTTTTCCTCTAGAAGTTTAATAGTTTTAGATCTTATGCTTCAGTTTCTAAGCCACTTTTAATTGTAGGGTATGACATAGGATAAGGGTAGAGACTATTTTTTTTCCATGTGGATATCCAGTTGTTGCAGCACCATTTAGTAAAAAGACTCTTTTCCCTATCAAATTACTTTGGCAGCTTTGTAAAAAAAAAAAAAATCGGTTGACCATATAAGTATGGATCTATTTTTAGACCCTGTTCTGTTCCATTGATGTATATATCTATCTTCATGGCAATACCTTACTGTCTTGATTACTGTAGTTTTATAGTAGGTTTTAAATCAGACAGTGTAAGTCCTCCCACAGTCCTTCTTTTTTTTTTTTTTTTTTTTTTTAAGACAGAAGCTCACTGCCCCTGAGATGCCAGGTTCTTTTTTTCTTTTTTTTTTTTTTATTATTTATTTTATTTACTTATGGCTGTGTTGGGTCTTCGTTTCTGTGCGAGGGCTTTCTCTAGTTGCGGCAAGTGGGGGCCACTCTTCATCGCAGTGAACGGGCCTCTCACCATCGCGGCCTGTCTTGTTGTGGAGCACAGGCTCCAGACGCGCAGGCTCAGCAATTGTGGCTCACAGGCCCAGTTGCTCCGCAGCATGTGGGATCCTCCCAGACCAGGGCTCGAACCCGTGTCCCCTGCATTAGCAGGCAGATTCTCAACCACTGCGCCACCAGGGAAGCCCCCACAGTCCTTCTTTTTAAAAAATTGTTTTGGCTATTTCTAGGTCCTTTGCCTTTTGATATACATTTTAAAATCAGCTTGTCAAATTTTCAGAAAATTCTGTTTGGGTTTTGGTTGGGATTTCATTGAATGTGTAGATAAATTTGGAGAGAACTGCCATCTTAACCATATTAAGTCTTCCAAACTATGAACACAGTGTATCTCCCCATTCATTAATATCTTCTTTTATTTCCCTTAGCAATAGTTCAAGTTTCAGTGTGTAGGTTTGCACATCTTTTGCTCAGTTTCTAAGTATTTTATTTTTCTTGATGCTATTTTAAATGGAGTTGTTTTTTATTTCATTTTCTAATTGTTGATTGCTGGTATATAAAATTACAGTTGGTTTTTGTACATTGATCTTATATCCTGAGACCTCACTAAATTTATTCATTAGTTTTAGTAACTTTATTATAGATTCATTATGGGTTTTTACATTTTTGTTTTGTTTTATTGAGATACAGTTCACATGCCATAAGTCTTGTCATTTTGAAGTGTACAATTCAGTGTTTTTCTGTATATTTTCTCACTTCTATAACCATCACTATTATTTATTTTCAGAATACTTTCATCACCCCAAAAGAAATTTTTGCATCTGACCTCTTTCACTAAACATAATGTTTTCTAGGTTCATCCATGTTGTAGCATGTTTCAGTACTTCATTCCTTTGTATAACTGAATAGTATTCCATTGTATAAATACACTACATTTTGTTCATCCATTCATCAATTGATGGCTATTGGGTTGTTTACACTTTTGGCCTATTATAAATAATGCTGTTATGAATATTCATGTACAAGTTTTAGTGTAGACATATGTTTTCATTTCTCTCTGGTCTATACCTAGGAGTGAATCATATGGTAACTTTATGTTTAACTTATTGAGGAACTGCCAAACAGTTTCCCGAAGTGGCTGCCCCATTTTAATTCCAGCCAGCAATGTATGAGGGTTCCAAAAGTTTCCACGTGTTCATCAATACTTATTATTTTCTGTTTTTTTTAAATCATAGCCATCCTAGTGGATATGAAGTGATATTTCATTGTGGCTTTGGTTTATTTATATTTCCCTAATGATTAATGATATTGAATGTCTTTTCATATGCTATTGGTCATTTGTATATCTTCTTTGGAGAAATATCTATTCAAATCCTTTACCCATTTTTCAGTTGGGGTTGTCTTTTTTTTTTTTTAATTAATTAATTATTTATTTATTTTTTGGCTGCATTGGGTCTTGCTGTGCGCGGGCTTTCTCTAGTTGCGGGGAGAGGGAGCTACTCTTTGTTGCGGTGCGCAGGCTTCTCGTTGTGGTGGCTTCTCTTGTTGTGGAGCACGGGCTCTAGGTGCACGGGCTTCAGTAGTTGTAGCACACGGGCTTAACAGTTGTGGCTCGCGGGCTCTAGAGTGCAGGCTCAGTAGTTGTGGCGCACGGGCTTAGTTGCTCCGCGGCATGTGGGATCTTCCCGGACCAGGGCTTGAACCCGTGTCCCCTGCATTGGCGGGCGGATTCTTAACCACTGCGCCACCAGGGAAGCCCAGGGTTGTCTTTTTATTGTTGAGTTGTAAGAGGTTTTTTTTTTTAGTATATTCTGGATACTAGACTCTTATCAGATATATAACTTGCAAATATTTTCTCACATCCTGTAGATTGTCTTTTCACTTTCTTTATAGTGTTCTTTGATGCACAGAAATTTAAAATTTTGATGGAGTGCAGTTTATCTATTTTTTCATCAGTTGGTTGTGCTTTTGGTGTCATATCTAAGAAACCATTGCCTAACCCAAAATAATGAAGATTCACCCTGATGTTTTCTTCTAAGAATTTTGTAGTTTTAGCTCTTCTATTTAGGTCTTTGATTCATTTCAATAGATGGCTTGAGATAGGGGTCCAACTTTATTCTTTTTTTCTCCCCAGCTTTATTGATATGTAATTGACATTTGAGTTTAAGGTATTCAACATGATGATTTGATACACATACATATTGTGAAATGATTACCACAATAGGGTTAGCTAACACCTCCATCCCCTCACATAATTGCCATTTCTTTCCCCATAGTGAGAACATTTAAGATCTACTACCCTCTTAGCAACTTTCAAATATATAATACAGTGTTGCTAACTATAGTCACCATGCTGTACATTAGATCCCCAGAACTTATTCATCTTATAATTAGAAATTTGTACCCTTTGAGCAACATCTACCCATTTCTCTCACTCCCCAGCCCCTGGCAACCACCATTCTACTCTGTTTCTATGAGTTCAGCTTTTTTAGAATCCACATATAAATGAGATCATATAGTATTTGTCTTTCTCTGGCTGACTTATTTCACTTAGCATAATACCCTGAAGATCTATCCATGGCAGGATGTCCTTTTTCCCATTGTGTATATATGCACAATGGAATATTATTATATATATAATAATAACAGAATTATTATTCTATTATTATTAATAATGGAATATTATAATATATATAATTATATATATGTATATTATATCTTCTTTATCCTTTCATCCAAAGATGGACATAATGTTGTGTCCATATCTTGGCTATTGTGAATAATGCAACAATGAAAATGGGAGTGCAGATAGCTCTTCAATACAGTGATTTCATTTCTTTTGGTTATATAGCCAAAAGTGGGACTGCTAGATCATATGGTAATTCTATTTTTAATTTTGAGGAGCATCCATACTGTTCTCCATAGTGGTTACACAAATTTACATTCTTAAATAGTGCACAAGGGTTCCCTTTTCTCTACATCTTACAACACTTGTTATCTTGTCTTTTTGATAATAGACAGTCTAAGAGGTGTGAGGTAGTATCTTATTGTGGTTTTGATTTGCATTTCTCTGATGCTTAGTGATGTTGAGCACCTTTTCATGTACCTATTGGCCATCTGAATATCTTCTTTGGAAAAATGTCTATTCAGGTCCTTTGCACATTCTTTAATTGGATTATTTGGGGTTTTTTTCCTATTGAGTTGTAAGAGTTCCTTATCTTTTTTGGATATTAACCCCTTATCAGGTATGTGGCTTGCAAATATTTTCTCTCCATTCATTTTGTTGATTTTTTTTTTCTGTGCAGCTGATTTTTAGTTTGATGTAGTCCTACTTATTTATATTTGCTTTTGATGCTTGTGCTTTGGTGTCATATCCAAAAAACTGTTACCAAGACCAATGTCTAGGAGCCTTATCCCTATGTTTTCTCCTAGGAAACAGTTTTATAGTTTCAGGTCTTATGTTTAAGTTTTAAATCCATTTAATCCATTTAATTTTTGTGAGTGGTGTAAGATAGGGGTCCAATTTCAGTCTTCTGCATGTGATGATCCAGTTTTCCCAAAAACTTTTATTGAAGAGACTTCCTTTCCCCATTGAGCATTCTTGGCTCCCTTGTCAAATATTAGTTGACCGTAGATGCAAGGGTTTATTTCTGGGCTTTCAATTCTGTTTCATTAGTCTATGTGTCTCTTTTTATGCCAGCACCATACTGTTTTGATTACTATAGCTTTTTAATATAGTTCGAAATCAGGACGTGTAAAGCCTCCAGTTTTGTTCTTCTTTCTCAAGATTGCTTTGGCTAACTGGGGTCGGTTGTGTTTCTATACACTAACAAAAAAAATCTGATTCTTTTTCATTCCATAGATCAGTTATATGACATTCACTTTTGAAGGAAATTTCTGCCCAGCCAGTGTCTGCAGTTATATTTTTTTCTCTTCCCCCAGCTTTATAACTAGAACAGCCAGATGGAAGAGACGCATAGGGTAAGTGTGTTGAGAAGCTGGAGCTGGTATACTGAATTAAGAATATGCAGATTATAACCTGCTGAATGAGGGGGCCCAAGCCACCAACATGGGGTCAGCAGGTAGCTCCCTCAACATTCGAGCTTCCACTTTGGAGAAATGAAACCCATGGGGTCATTTTGATTGAAAGTGCACTTTCAGTGCATCTACACAAAGGAAGTAGTCACAAGATTTATTACTTACAGATCCCAGAAGAGGGTGGGGTGGGGCACAATGAGCTGGGGGAAGGCAATCCTTCATCCCAGTTCAGGAGCAAGTAGGAGACAGAGAGCACAGTAGCAGGCATCTATTACTTATAAGGTGATTGGGGCGGAGGTCACTAACTTCTCACAGGCTCAACACTACGTGATATTTTTTTAAAAGATGCCTTAGGAGAAGCAAAGTGGGA